>NC_058386.1:17617500-18310000 GCF_018350175.1 Felis catus
GAGAGAGAGAATCTGAAGCAGGCTCCAGCTGACAGCTCAGAGCCCGACACAGAACTCGAACCCACGAACTGTGAGATCATGATCTGTCCCAAAGCTGAATGCTTAACTGACAGAACCACCCAGGTGCTCCTATAATGTGATTTATTAATAAAAACCTTTAAAATACTGACCTTAAATAATTACACTGAATGATTAATTTCAACATTAGCTGAATTCTTATTATAATTTTAGTATATACTTTTTTTTGCTTTCAACCATCTACATTGTTTTCAAAATGTTTGATAGTCCTGGGATGTTGTGATTTTTTTTCCTTGGCTGAACAGAAAATTCATATTTTAATTTCATGTAATTCATTTATATATTAACTCTCAAAGCAAACCACTGAGCTGTTAAAAACATATAAAAGAGAAAGTGTTACAGAGTTTTTGTTAATGGTGCTCAAAACAGACATGTAGTTCAGTTGCTGGTTTTCCTTCCCACTTGCCAGAACCTACGTGGATGCTGAATTCAATGTGGTAAATATCCATTGTGCATGACAGGGCTTAGCCGCTCCTTCCCAGTTTCCCTCCATAGTAGACTCCATGGTGAGTCTGTGGCAGTCTCTGTTGACATCACTGTTGTATTAAATCAGTGACAGAGGTTTTCTTATCTAAAAGACTGTTCTTTTCCTTCTACCTGTCAGATCCAGGGTTTTCAGTTTGATGTTGAATTGTCACACACAGAGAAGCTTGATCTATTAAATATTTAGGAGTAGATAATTTTTCTTTCTACTCTGTCTCTAGACATAATGCTGTAAGTATATTTATGGTAAAAATATGTTAATTCATATCTCATCTATTTGGGATTTGTGATAATTGTAGTAGGTTCTTATTGAAATTTAATATGTGAAGGAAGTGTTTGCTGATCAATCCAATAATGCAAACAAGATTAGAAAGAATTTGTTTGACCCTGGAGGATACAGTGTTTTCAAGTACTGTACTTTGCCAGGAGCCATTTCCATACTGGAAATCTGCTAACTAGAAGTGAGTTGTATTTTTAATTAGAATTTCTGCATATTTGGAGTCATGATTTTTAATTTTTTCAGACTATTTTTGTAAACATTCTGTGATACAGCTTGTTTCTTCCTCTCATTCTCCAAAGTTAGGAAGATTTCATGTCTATTTTTAGTAGTAGTCCTTAAAACAAAGAACCATTATTGACACCTTTTTACGGGTAAGGTACAGAGAAGTTAAGGAGCTCAACAGGGATTGTACAAGCATTCAGTGATGGAATGAGGTTGGACATCAACTTTTTTCCCCCTGTTGGATTGGATTTACACTTTAATAGCTCAAGGACACAATTCAGGTTTGTACATGATTATCTTCAGACTTGACTTTTATGTTTTTTAAGTTTTTGTTTAAATTCCAGTTCATTGGGGTGCCTGGGTAGCTTAGTTGGGTAAGCATCTGACTCTTGATTTCAGTTCAGGTCATGATCTTGTGCTTCACGAGACTGAGCCCCACGTGGGGCTCTGCACTGACAACATGAAGCCTCCTTGGGTTCTCTCCCTCTCTCTCTGTCCCTCCCCTGCTCTCATGCTCTCTAAAATAAATAAATAAATACATAAATACATAAATACATAAATAAATACATAAATAAATACATACATAAATAAAATTCCAGTTAAAATGCAGTATAATATTAGTTTCAGGTGTACAATATAGTGATTGAACACTTCCATACCAGACTTGATTTCTAAAAAATTTCCTAAATTTTCCACCCTGTAAAAATTGGTACCATATAGTATACAGTAAAGAGCACTTTGGAATCAGATGCCTGGGTTAGATATATCCAGACTCTATTACTTCCTAGCTGTGTGATTTTTGAGGGAGAATTTAATTGCCAGATTTTCTCATTTTTGTAAAATAGGGGTGATAATATTACCTACCTTGTAAGGTTTGTGGTATACTTAAAATAATGCCTGGTACATAGTAAGTTCATGGTAAATGTCAGCTTTTTTTTTTTTTTTTTGCATTCTGTTGGTAGTCTTCAGAGGCACAACTAATAATAGATAGTATTTATTCAGTACTTACTACATACCATTTACTGTGCTAGATGCTTTCTCTGCATTATTTTATCCCTCTTCTAGCCCTGAAAGGTTGGAATTATCCCTGTTTTACAAATGAAGACACTTTAGCTTAGAAACATTGAATGACTTGTTCTATGTACTCAATTACTTAGTGTGCACGTGTTCAATAAATATTTTAAAGAATGAATAAATAATAAGTGGAAGAAACAGAATTTGAATTTGAATAGGTTTCTAACTGGTTCCAAAACATATAATATTTCCACCTTGGCTTTCTACCAGAGATAGATGTGAAATGAGAGGACTCCTGCGAATACTTTCAAAGATGTGCATGTCCTCTCCCTCAGACCTACCTTCTATTGTGTGTGGTAAGATAGACTATGGTTCTTGGGTCCTTTTGGCCTCTAGAGGTAGGTGGGTGTGTGTTGAGGTATTTCTGCTTCAAGTAGGACTTTAGCCAGTGACAAAGATAACACATATAATTGTAGTCTTGGTGACATTTTCCTGATTTGACATAAACCTCAGGAGTTTGATTCTCACCTCTACTTAGTCTAGACCTAGGCAAAAGATCTACTTAAGACCACTGCTACTACCCACCCAGTGCTAGATGCTTTGTTCTATATTGCACTGTTAGGTTATAATATGTAAAGTAATTAAAATTTAAATAAAAAATTAAGGTATTGTTAATAAAAATACATGGTGCCTTATAATAGATGTTCATAACAGCTTTACATTATACCAGAAGTAATGGCTTCTGTTATATTCTTTTGTTCAGCTTTACTTAGCAGTGGTTAGCAATTGCTATCTGCATTTCATTAGTGTGTCTTTGAACAGAAGACTTTAATCAGTGCATTCCTATAGCTTTGAAACCCTTACCTACCTATCAGATAGTAGGTTTTCTCCCCAAATTGTTTTGTTTTGTTTGGAAACTCTTTATCATCAACGAAATTGTGATATGATATGCTAGCATAGTTAATCACAAATTAATCGTAATTGGTCAAAAGCTACTGTGAAATCAATGTAAAATATGGAGTGGTCAAGTTGAGGTAGAGATGTTTGATCAGTTGAGTACTTATAAAATGGTAATGAAAGGTAAAATTCCATCTACATTATATTTTAAAATGATACACAGGGGAAACAAAACAGATCAACATATGGGAAGGAAAAACCAAAGAGGGAAGCAAACCATGAGACTCTTAACCATAGAGAACAAACTGAGGGTTGATGGAGGGGAGATAGGTGGGGGATGGGCTAAACAGGTGATGGGCATTAAGTAGAGCACTTGTGATGAGTAGTGGGTGTTATATGTAAGTGATGAATCACTAAATTCTATTCCTGAAACCAATATTGCACTATATGTTAAGTAGAATTGAAATAAAATTTTGGAAAAAGAAAATAAAATGATATACATGGTTTTGCATGTGTGTGATGTGTGTGTGTATATATATATATACACATACACCTATATATACACACATATACATGTGTATATACACATATATATATACATATGTATATATTCATTGTAGCATGTATTTAGGAACATAAAGTTGGATTTGTTCGGAGCAAAAACACAAAGATAATATTTCTTATTTTTCTTTGTTTTTCTTTAATGGAATTGAGGTGAGTTTGCTTTAGACTGGAAGTATTAAAGTAAGGGAAAACAACTTAAATTATTCATTGCTTGTGGAGAGAATAATTTACAGTTTCTCACTATGAAAGTTATGACAGTACCCAGGACAATAAGCAAAAAAAAAGAAAAAAAAAACTCTGGTAATTACCAGCTGTTTTGAAGTTGCCTTAGTATTTTGTCCATTGGGTATGTAAAGCACCTTTTCTAAAGTGCTCATTATCTTTTAAAATACATACGAATTAACATTAATTTTCTTTGGGGATGTTTGAGAATTTTATTACTTTCCTTGGAATAATTATTGACATTCCATGTTAATAAGCATTCTGGTAGAGATAGACTTTTAAATATGCTAACACCATGAATCTCCATCTGCATTAATTTTAAGATGTTTCTTATTTAATGTTTAAAGGAAATGGTTTCTAAGTTGGGGATTTTCTTTCACATGAGGCTGCTTTGCCACCTTATTCTTATATTTGTCACCAATACACAAAGAAGTTAAATATATAAGAATAATAGCTATGGATCTAATAACTTTTCTCTCCTGAGTGACACACCAGTAATTAGAAAACAAAAAATTAAAGCTGGTATGTATTTCTAAACAGTAAGGACTTAAAAATATATGCATCACACCCATTCACCCCTATAACAAGATTAGCACACCAAAATTTATTTCTTTATATCATTAAATATCTAGTGGTTCAAATTTCTAGTTTCAGCAATGTTATAAACATTTTTACAGTGTTTTTCTTAAATCAGGAAGAAAATAAAGTGTAAACACTGTAGTGTACCTTATTTTTTCCCTACATCAATTCTTTAGGACCCAATTACCTTATGTAATGTCTCCTGAAGTAAAACTCGTAAATAATATAGCCTAACTATTAGTATAATATTTAAAAATTACTGTAATGACCATATTGTAATAAAAAATAATTTGTAAAAATAAAATAGATTTCTATGTGTAGGTGCTCAATATAACTATATCAGGAGAAATTAATTGATATATTTCCCTACTTATAATGAGCATTTCTGGATTTAAGAGAAGTAGTAAGTTCAGAAGTCATTCCATATAAATACAAGAATATGGAAGAGCAGATGACATGATAGACACTGGACTAAAAGTGATTATTAGGAGAAGTAGTACAAGCTAGGCTTGTTTGATATGTCATCCTAATAATTCCCATTGAGTATTTAAAAGTCATGTGGGAAGGAACCACAGCTTTTGGGAGGAATGGCAGACTCTGGGGTTGGGACAGAATATTTAAGGTGAGCCTGGAGCATCTTTCAGTGCCAGAAAGTAAGGAAGTGCTCAAAAACACAATGAGAGCATGTTGAAGACTTGGGATTCATTCTGAAGGAGGTCTCACTGGTTAAAACTGTAACAATGTGAGCAAGAAAGTAGTATTGGATTATAAATCAGTATATAAAACAAATATCCATGAATCCATACTGATGTAAATAAACATCTGAATAAATAAAGAAATGAGGGAAAAGAGAAAAATCTCCCATACAGAGAAATCCTTGGACATAAGAGTGTGCTATTTCTAAACTTGTCAACAAAACCTGATTCCCAATACTCCTTTTAATTGTAGTTTCTGAGTCTTGCAAACACTATCTAGGAATGTTAAACAAGGCATGAAAATTTTTGAGCAAATAAATGTTGTAGGTTATAACAATGGATTTTAAGCTGAATATATAAATGCGAGTGTAAATACGTGCACGTATTTACTTAGGGCATATATTTGCCTGGGGCAGATATACTGAAATTGAATATAGCTAAATGACCTTTTCTCATTGCTTTTCTGGAAAGAAGTCAACATTTTTCTTTTTGTCATTAAATATTACACCTTGTTTTCATTGTATTATGGGATCGTGTAGTGTGTTAGTAGCTAGGCTTGGAAATTAGGGTGGTTGTAACTTAAGGCCTCTTTTGGTCACATATCTAAGAAATTATATTTCAAAATAGAACTACTTTAAAATTTATTTTTGCGAGAGGGAGAGAGAGCTGAGCAGGGTAGAGACAGGGAGAGAGAGAATCCCAAGCAGGCTCCGAGCTCTCAGTGCAGAGCCTGGTGTGGGGCTCCATCCCACGAACGGTGAGATCATGACCTAAGCTGAAATCAAGAGTTGGACACTTAACCGACTGTGCCACCCAGGAGCCCCCCAAAACAGAACTACTTTAATACTTGCACTTTAGGGGCGCCTGGGTGGCGCAGTCGGTTAAGCGTCCGACTTCAGCCAGGTCACGATCTCGCGGTCCCTGATTTCGGGCCCCGCGTCAGGCTCTGGGCTGATGGCTCGGAGCCTGGAGCTTGTTTCTGATTCTGTGTCTCCCTTTCTCTCTGCCCCTCCCCCGTTCATGCTCTGTCTCTCTCTGTCCCAAAAATAAATAAACGTTGAAAAAAAAATTAAGAAAAAAATACTTGCACTTTATTCCTGTATCTTTTTGATTAAGCTCTTCCATGTTTCTTAGTTTACTAGTGTGAACATTCTAAAAGGAGCAAGCTCTGGTAATAAGTAGATAAAACTGACCAGGAATTTAATGCATTAACCTGATAACTTTTCTTGCCACAATAATATCAAAATGTTATAATTATCACAGTTTCAACTTACTTGATTCTTTGTTATTAATCCACATCTGTAAAAATGTGAAGTTCTGCTGATGTTGATGTGAATGTATTAGAATTGTCTTCCTGGATTGCTACTAAATGTCTTCTTCTTTTTCCAACTTTATGCTCTATGATTAGGAGCCAAGATAAGCCTTAATGTGTTCTCTGTGAAATGCTTCTGCTTTTTGTACAAAGTGGTGTTTCTTAAGCTACATGCACAGGAATGAAGAGGAGTTTGTTTTGTTTGTCTGCTTTGTTTTAGTAAGGTAAGAATGCTTTGCGTGCAAAAAAAAAAAAAAAAAAAATCTTAAAAAAAACCAGCCTGTGTAGTTTATACACTAAGTATCAAGGGTTTGAAGCTATCTTTTTTTTTCCAGTATATGAAGTTTATTGTCAAATTGGTTTCCATCCAACACCCAGTGCTCATCCCAAAAGGTGCCCTCCTCAATACCCATCACCCACCCTCCCTTCCCTCCCACTCCCCATCAACCCTCAGTTTGTTCTCAGTTTTTAACAGTCTCTTATGCTTTGGCTCTCTTCCACTCTAACCTCTTTTTATTTTTCCTTCCCCTCCCCCATGGGTTCCTGTTAAGTTTCTCAGGATCCACATAAGAGTGAAACCATATGGTATCTGTCTTTCTCTGTATGGCTTATTTCACTTAGCATAACACTCTCCAGTTCCATCCATGTTGCTACAAAGGGCCTTATTTCGTTCTTTCTCATTGCCACGTAGTACTCCACTGTGTATATAAACCACAATTTCTTTATCCATTCATCAGTTGATGGACATTTAGGCTCTTTCCATAATTTGGCTATTGTTGAGAGTGCTGCTATAAACATTGGGGTACAAGTGAAGCTATCTTCAAATATGTGACTGGAAAGGATGTTTTAACTTTCCAAGATTCTTCAATATATATTCCAGGATAGAATCTGTCTCAAGATAGGTGAGCAACATTTGCATTGAAATTATTTTCACAACCTTTCAATGATACTTTTCATAACAAAATGTATAGATTTAGGATGACTACCTATTTCAATAATACAGTCTTATAATAATTAAAACCAATGTTAGAAGCAACTTGTGTCATTTGCATGACTTATGAAATACAGATGGCTTAGAAGTAGACTTGGAAACTTTTTTCAGAGTGCAGATGGACATGAGTTCTTCAGTGAAGTTAATTAAGAATAATCATTGTATAGTAACCATTGTCGTGTAGGTTGCCATGAATTTAGTATTCTATTGTCCCAAATAAAAATGCCAAATGATGCTTTTCAGGGCTGCTGAAAACCTCTTTATCACCTTTATCTTTATCACCTGTACCCATATCAAAAGACTTAGTCTCCTACCTACAATCTTCTCTCCATCTATATTTCATACCCATGGGTAAAAAAAGATTAAAGAGACAAGTATCTAGCAGGAAGCACTTTATGTAAAAGACAATACAAATTGTCTGTAGTATTGAGTTGGAACTGAAAGTCTCTCCAGTTGTAGCCCAGCCTCAGTTCTGTCCTGTATTTGCCTTATGTGTTTTATTCATTTCTTCTCAAGCCCTCAGTTTCCTTATTTAAAAATGGGATAAGGAAAATGTGCTTCATAGAGTATTGTAAAGAATAGTCAGTCAGGATGCAGTCCACATAGAAATGGAGTTAGCATGTTGATACTGGCAAATAATAGTTTATTAATAACTGAACATGATTTTAAAATGACCTTTCTGTAAAGGTTATTTTAAGAATTAAATTTCAGTTTAGAAATAAATTACTGGATATAGCTCACATGTGTTTGCTTTAAGACATGGCATAACAGGGGCACCTGGGTGGCTCAGTCGGTTAAGCATCTGACTTCAGTTCAGGTCATGATCTTGTGGTTCATGAGTTCAAGCCCTGTGTTGGGCTCTGTGCTGATAGCTCAGAGCCTGGAGCCTGCTTCGGATTCTGTGTCTCCCTCTCTTTCTGCCCCTCCCCTGCTCACTCTCTGTCTCTCTCTATCTCTCAAAAATAAATAACAAAAAAAAAGAAAAAAAGTATTAAAAAATATTTGGCATAACAAAGAAGATTATACTGATTAAAAAATGTGTGTGGGGTATGGATTCAGGTAGCTAGTTCTCTAACAGCTTTATTGGAGCATTTCTAACCAGACGAGTTTTTTCTTGAGTCAAATGGTTACTTAAGTAATTCATCCTAATTATTGGAATGGTATATCTCACTATTCCTGGGAGGGAAGGCAGTACGAAGGCCCCCTAAGGTGTTGCTATTGATTACTGCCATTGCTGCCTAAGTCTGAACCGGTGTAAGCCTCATCTCAGTAGTAGGCTCTGCATATCATAGTTCCTCATACTTCTCAGCATTATTTAATCAGAAGGTTCACGATCATTGAAATCTCATTTCACTGACTTTGTCAGAAGATTGGAATATAAGAGTTTTGTCATCACAGGCATATAAATGGTGATCAGTATTATTAAACACTGACTTGTGCAATGAAAATTACAGGCACTTCTGAGCACTAGAGCTCCATTTAAGTGATAAGAATACATTGACTTTTCATAGGAGAAACAGTCAATTGTAAGAAACAAATGAACCAATTCATTTGAGCTTGGATCACTGAAAACTAGAGAGAATCACTGGCAAAACAATGCCTTTTCTTATTCATGTGTCACAAGTAGTATTTGGATTGAGGACAATTGAAAAGCATTAAGAGAACAAATTAGTTCCCATGTTGTATAGAATGGTTGTTGGAAAATGTACTTTCCTGAAGCTAGTATGCTGGCTTTTTTTTTTTTTTTCATTACCAGTAGTTTTTTGGTTTTTTTTTTTCTCTTGGAAAGACTTGGTAAGTCTTTCTTTGCTTGCCTTTGGTAATATTTTTTAAAAATATTTCAGTTGGCTCTAAAGTCCTACTATATAAAAATAAAAATATGAATTATAAACGCACTCACAAGAGCAAGGAAAACAGAGTAGTAAATGTAAATTGTAGAGAATCTGTGAAAAACCAGTGCATTTTGTTCTTGATGTTCATTTTTAAATCATACTTGTAGGAAACCTGGGTGGTTCAGCTGGTTGAGAATCCAACATTGGCTCGGATTGTGATCTCATGGCTCATTAGTTTAAGCCCCATGTTGGGCTCTGCACTGACAGTGAGGCTCCTGCTTGGGATTCTCTCTCTCTCCCTCTTTTTCTGCCCCTCCCCTGCTCATGCTGTCTCCCTCAAAATAAATAAACTTTGAAAAAAATCATACTTGCTAAAATCATGGTTTATGTAATATAACAGTGCTTACAGTTAATTGGCATTGAATTTATAGGATAAAATAAAAGTATACCTTCTAAAAATTCAGAAGGTCCAAGTATCTCTAGGGATAATTAAAATGGAAATAAAAAAATAAGAAGGCTCATCATTCATTGCTTCTAAAACAAATATGAGAATGCATTAAAAATTTAGAACCACAGAAATGCAAGTTTTAAAGGAGAACATATCACCCAACTTTCTTTTATAGTAAAGAAAACCAGATATTCAAATTATTTTCCGTAGGTAACTGATAGAAGTGGAGCTGTCTCATGATACCATTTTTTAAGGCACTCATTTAGTTAAAAACTTACATGGTTTTTTAAAAGTGAGTTATATATAGCTCAGGGCCAACTAAAAACAATCCAAATGATCTTCAAAATTTGAATGAAAGAAAAAATGTGGCATATTGTTGACCCATCATTCAGAAACATATCAACATCAAAAGGATGGAAGAAGCAATAACAACAAAATCATAGTGAAAGATACTTCTCAAAAGCTTTAAAGTCGAATACTGTTACACTGTTATTCTGATTAACATATATATATGTATATATTAATATATATACACATATACACACATATATATATGTTTGAAAGATCAGGCCATTGAATTATTTTAATATTTGTTCATAGAGCTTGCTTACTATGATATCCTCCTTTGGACTGTTTTAAATATTGCTTTCTTCCTCTATATAATAGATACTGCATCATTGTTGCTGTTCTTTTTTTTTTTTATTGATGCTGTTCTTATCTCTTTCCAGCATTCCTATGTTTCAGAGTTAAAATCTTAACAGTTAGAATCTCTTATTTCAATGAATATTTATTTATTTATTTATTTAAAATCTAGAGTAGGGGTACCTAGGTGGCTTAGGCAGTTAAGCGTTTGACTTCAGCTCAGGTCATGATCTCAAGGTTCATGAGTTCAAGCCCCACATCCTGCTGTGTGCTGACAGCTCAGAGCCTGGAGCCTGCTTTGAATTCTGTGTCTCCATCTCTCTCTGCCCCTCCCCTGTGCACACTTTGTCTCTCAAAAATGAATAAACATTAAAAAATAATTTTAATATTAAAAAAATAAAATGTAGAGTATAGCAGTGTGATATAAGCATTTATCAGTGATTTGATATGGTATGTAAATTACATGACTATAGTGAGATTTCTGGTAATTATTTGTTAATAAATATATGGATGTCAAATAGGGAGAGGTGACTAAATAAAAGTATTTAACAAAATGGAAGCAAACATATTAATGGATATTTTAAAAACAGTTTAATGGATTTTTCCAAGTTTAATATGTGTGTGGGTCTTATGTGTGCTGTCAAGTATTCAATAAGTAGATAAAAATGGAAAGTACTTTTCCTTTACTGAAATATCATTGTATGTTTTCTATTGTAAATTTCTTTTTTTTAGTGTAAATTTCTTTATAATGGCATTTACTGTCCTTCAGGAATTACTTTCTTTTACATGTTATTTTTTAGGTATTTGTTGAGATTTGTCTCCTTTAAGAAAGGCAAAATTATATTACTTAATTACTTGAGAATAAATGTAGCATTATGTACTTTTTCTGATAGCTGCTGTCAAAGATGGAGTAATAATACTTTTCTTGCCACTATAAGAAGTGTGGTCAACTCAGGACAAGCACTGAGTCATACTTCTGGGGTCAGTAGGAAAAGTTTGCTTCATTGGCAGCCACCTGGGCTCTTCATGTTCCATGACAAATGGCAAACTGGCACATGGTGTTACTGAAAAGTTTCTCAAATGTCTGATTCCCCCCCCCCAAAAAATAATGTTAAGGAGTATAGAAACAGAAGCCTATAACTTACTTTGAACCAGTAGAGTTTAATTCTTAATTTAGGTATGTTAGTTGCAAAAATTTGTAGTTGTGTTTTAACTTAGCTAAATTTATATTATAGCTTGATATGGTAAAACTTAAAGCACCTTGTACAGTAAAAAGCTAAATAATTGAGTCTTGTTTTTATAGTTTTTCATGTGTTAACCAGTCTTATTTTTTTAATTTTTCACTTTCTAGGGTTTTTTTTTTACTAGTCTTAATAATCTAGACAACACTGCACTGTGACACTTAACATTTTTTATATTTTATATCTAGACTGTTAATATAGCCTAGATAATTGCTGGACTTCTGAAGTATTTATACAAGTATGAAGAATAGTAATACAATATTAGAAAACATAGTTGATTGCCCTGATAAATACCAGTAAAATTTTGAATCACAGAAAGTGTCCACCTCCACCTATTCAAACAACCTTAAAGCGCAAAAGCTATTTTGGAGTATTTTACTAATAAGATTGTCAATATCAGTATGATGAAAATAAGCGCCCTATAAGACCAAACCCTTTAAAGGAATGGCTTCTTTTTGAACGTGTATCCTCAAGTTTTACATTGTATTTTTGTTTGTAAAAGTTAATTATATATCCTTCAAATGAAAGGAAATTTGTTTTAGAGACATTTTCCCGTCTATCTTTATAGTCGCACTTGAAACTTGTACTTTGGTAATTGTAACAGGGTTCTTTCTGTGTGTTTGGGTAATATTTATATTTATATATGGATTGTTTAGTATTTCATAATAAAATATAATGTGTTGCTATATAATTAGGTAGTGTTAAAAAAATGTTTTTGATGTTTATTTTTGAGAGACAGAGACAGAGACAGAGCACCAGCGGGGGAGGAGCAGAGAGAGAGGGAGTGACAAAATCCAAAGCAGGCTCCAGGCTCCGAGCTGTCAGCCCAGAGCCCAAACCGGAGCTCAAACTCAGGAACCATGAGATCATGACCTGAGCCGAAGTTGGACACTCAACCGCCTGAGCCACCCAGGCATCCCCATAGTTAGGTATTTTTAAAAGTTGCCCTATACATTGGAGCCTACACAACCTTTTGACAGTTTGGTAGGGGCACTTAGCTGACTCAGTCAGTGGAGCATGCAACTCTTGATCTCAAGGTTTTGAGTTTGAGCCTCACTTTAGGTGTGGAGTTTACTTAAAAAAAAAGGGATAGTGCAGTTATTCTTTCTTTAGGTGATCAGAATGTGTATATTCCAATTCTGAACTTTGTGAGAATTTCTATATTGTTTAATCACATCAATTTGAACTCCTGTCAGGCCTGAACACCATGACGGTTGTGTAACTAACCACCTCTAGTTATCTACTTGAGTGGTCATTCTTTTACAGAAACCACTCTGGTAGTCACTACATTACATTGGGGAAAATTTGGGCTTTGAAGCCAAATACACTAGGCCAGCTATACCTAGCTTTAAATTTCAGCTTTGCTGTTTACTTGTTGTATGGATTTTGACATGTAATAACCTCTTGAGTTTCAGTTTTCTCCTTTTTTTTAAAGTTTATTTATTTACTTGTTTACTTATTTATTTATTTTGAGAGAGTGAGCAAGCGAGCATGAACAGGGGAGGAGCAGAGAGAGGAGAGGGAGGATCCCAAACAGGCTCTGTGCTGACAGCACAGGCGCTGACAAGGCAGATGTGGGGCTTGATCCCATGAACCACAAGATCATGACCTGAGCCAAATTCAAGAGTCGCTTAGCCCAGGCGCCCCTCCTTTATAAAATGAGTGAATAACAGCACCTACCTCTTAAAGACTGTTGAGGTTTAAATGAAGTGATCTATATAAAAGCCATATACCTCAGTCATTGGTACTTGGTAAATTCTAAATAAACACTGACTATTGTTATTATCACCACCAACAACACCTATAAAAGAGGGTTGTAGTTGGCCTGATAATGTATGCAAAGGTCATAGTAGGTACTGAAAGGTACTGATTATTATTTGTTACTGCCAGGTGTCATGCCAGTGGCCTACAATTACTGTAATTGATGATAAATGTAAAGAGATTTTTTTGAGCCACTCCAATTTAACTTCATTGAAATTACAGAATGAAACTGGAGAAAAATAAAAGATTACCATAGACCTAAAGATTCCATAAGTACTTTTATGTTGGAGTCAGAATCAAGAGTCTTCAAAGAATGGACCACCAACTCAGCATGACTTCATATAAAAATTTCTCATTAGGTGGCTCATGTCTTGATATATTGGATAACCCTGTTCTAACCACTTAAAAAGCCATACTTCTGAAATGGAGAACTCTACATATTTTCATTTTGCTATAGGAAATATTTTGTTCAGACTTACCAATATCTGAGTTTTAGAAGACTTTAAGAATAGCATCTAGCATATCTGTGTAATAAATACTTGTCAAATGAAGGAGGAATTAATGAAATCAACCTACCTATTATAACCCAATTGAAGATAACGATAATGTCTACTCTTAAATTTCAGTTTCATATGTAAATTTAGGGACAGGACCAGGAATATTTTTTTCGTCTCTTTTTAAGATCTAAGAAAGAGGCACCTGGGTGGCTCTGGAAGTTGAGCGTCTGACTTTGGCTCAGGTCATGATCTCACAGTTCATGGGTTTGAGTCCTGCATGGGGCTCTGTGCTAACAGCTCAGAGCCTAGAGCCTGCTTCAGATTCTGTGTCTCCCTCTTTCTGCTCCTCTCCCACTCGTGCTCTCTCTCTGTCTCTCAACAATAAATAAATGCTAAAAAATAAAAGATCTAAGAAAGATAGTTTTTTTTTATTTCAAGAGCAGATATTTCCCCTTTTTATGTTTGTGTAGATTAAACGTTTTATTGAGAGCTTTTCTTCTATGAACTAAAAGTTCAAAGTTTGTTGTCTGAATGAAAAATCAGATCAAAATATATAAAGAAAACATTTTTATTTTTTTAAGTTTTATTTAAGTAATCTCTCCACCCGACATGGGGCTTGAACTCACAAACCATGAAATCATGACCTGAGCGGAAGTCAGACACTTAACCGCCTTAGCTACCCAGGCACCCCAGAAAACATTTTTAAATGAATACATTTTCTTAATTAATTTTGGGCAGATACCTAAATTTGGAAAATTCATTATGAAAAGAAAGAGTAGATGAAAGAAACATTTTAAAACTAATATATATTTTATCATTCCTTTCTTTCTTAGGTCTTTACAAGTATTTTGCAGCAGTACAAGAATGCAAATAAGTTTTTAAATCTTTTAGTTCTGCTTTTTAAGAACACCCTAGAATTGAAACGTACAGCTATACCTGTTCAAGCTTGTTCCTTTTGGCAAGACGTATCTTTTATGAGCAGTGATTAGTTAAGTTAGGAATTCCATTACAAGCCTGGATGTTATCAATACTAATAGTATTAGAATGAGTACGTTTGGAAAACTTGGTTAAATGATCAGACAAATCACTTGTGGGTTCAGAAAGTGTGTTACAGTTAGAAATCTGTATTCGCTCTTCCTTCATTTTAGTACCTAGAGCTCCTAAAACCCTTGTAATTTCCTAAACCATGAGAGTGTTAAAGGTGTCTTGTTATGTTAATGAGCTGAATTGGTCCACACCTAAGGATGGGAGCTGGTTGCCAGTGGACCCCCAACCATGTGATTGGAGAGTCAGAACTTTCAGGCCCACCCCCCAACTTATTGGAAGGGGAGAGGGTTTGAGATGAGTTCAACCAATAGTGGCCAGTGTTTTAATCAACCCTGCCTATGTAATGAAGCTTCCATAAAAATCTGAAAGGACAGAGTTTGGAGAACTTTTTTGGCGTTTTAAATTCGTGGAGATTTGGGAAAAGTGGCCAGCTCAGGGATAAGAAGAAAGCTCCATGCCCTTTCCCCATACTCTGTCCTAGGCGTTTTTTCCATCTGGCTTTTCCTGAGTTGTAATAAAGCAGTAATCTAGTAAGTAAAATGTCTCTAGTTCTGTGAACCACTGTAGAAAATTAATCAAACCCAAGGATAATGGGGGTCATGGGAATCTCCAATTTATAGACAGTTGATCAGAAGTAGAGGTAACAACCTGAATTTGGGATTGGCATCCTGATTTGGAGGGGATTTTTGGAACATCCAGTTTGTAACTGCTCAGCCAGAAGCACAGCTAACAACAAACTGGGTTTGCAGTTAGCCTCTGAAGTAGAAAGTGGTCTTGTGAGACTAAGCCCTTTACATGTGGAAACTGATGCTATCTCTTACACACTCTGGGTAGTGTCAGAATTGAGTTGAATTCTCTGACACCCTGCTGCATTTGAAGAAGTGCTTTTTTTACTCTGATAAGAGAAAAAAGGCAAACACATGGCTGCTGCATTCAGTTGTGCAGCTTTTTACTATACTGTATATGGTTGTGCAGGTTTTGCAGTGCACAACTGCACAACTTGAATGTCTTTGGCTAAGTAAAGGAAACTTCATAAAATTATTGATTTCACTTTTCCAGTAAAATTGAGAAAATACAAATAAATCATTATATTTTAGAATGATTTTGCATAAGTCCATACTTAAATTAGGTAAATGCTTATGCCAAAGGCTGTATTTGAATTTTAATGATACTTAACAGATTTAATATTTTTAAAGAAAACAATGTTGGTATAATTTTGTTTTTAATCTAGCAACTAATCTGAAATTTTAATGGAAAATGAATATATAGATTATACTATAACATTTTACAAATGTACATTTTTTGGTATCCCAGAACATGAAAATAATTGACATTTAGTTAGCTCTTAAATACTAGAAGATCATGCTATTGTAGTAGACAGTGAAATTTTCGTATTTATTTAACAACTTAATTTTTTGTGCTTAGTTTATGTTTAGTTTATGATTACGGCATAATTCTTTTTTTTTCTTTTTTTTTAAATGTTTGTTTTTGAGAGAGACAGAGTGTGATCAAGGGAGGGGCAGAGAGAGAAGGAGCACAGAATCAGAAGCAGGTTCCAGGCTCTGAGCTGTCAACACAGATCCCAGTGTAGGGCTCGAACCCACGAACCGTGTGATCATGACCTGAACCAAAATTGGACACTTAACTGACTGAACCACACAGGCGCCCCTAGGACATAATTCTTAAATTAATCTGTTAAATCCTTAAGCTTATAATTGAGTATATCAATCATCAAACCTATAAACCTTTCAAACCTATAAAGAAAAAGGAGAGGTAGGAAAACACTGAAAAAGAAAAACTGTGAGGGGATTAGTTTTACCAGACATTAAAACATTATAAAGCTCCTATAATAAAAATAGCAGGGTGCTGCCACATGAATAAACAAATATACCAGTGGAATAGAATGGAAAACCTAAACTAGACCCAAACACACAGAAATTTACTATATGTTAAAGGTAAAATTAGATTCATACCTCATACCATTCACAATAATAACTTCCAAATGAGTGAAGAATCTAAATGTAAAAGATGAAAGCACGAAAGTACTAGAAAAAAACAAGATTTTACCTCAGTCTTCATTTTTAATGAAAATTTCCATATATTAGGAAAATTTTCTCTTAAAATTGGACATTTTCCCCCTCATTTTGCAGATGTCATCCTTGTCAGGTAACAGACATAGTGGAAATCTGTTCTCCTTCAGTATTCTGAATCTTATAACCCAGTACATGTATTTTATTTTTTTAAACATCACTACCAAAACTGAATTCACACTGGTACTAATTTAAAATTAGACTCACTCCCAATGACCAACATAGGTTTGCATACATTAGCAATTCTACCCTGTTTTTTTTTTTACATGAACTTTGTGTCAGCTTTTCTAAAATTTTTTTGAATGTTTATTCATTTCTGAACAACAGAGAGAGACAGAGCACAAGCAGGGGTGGGGCAGAGAGAGAGGGGGACAAAGAATCTGAAGCAGGCTCCAGGCTCTGAGCTATCAGCACAGAGCCCAATGTGGGGCTTGAACTAAGGAACAAGATCATGACCTGAGCTGAAGTGGGACATTTAACCGACTGAGCCACCCAGGCTCCCCTGGTGTTAGCTTTTCTAACAACATAAAACATCAAAGGTAACTCAGAACTCATATTCCATGATGGTGAGACAGGGAATGTATGTTAAATTATGTGACTGTGGCTAATGAGTGTAAAGTTGAATTCTAAAAAGGAGTTAACTGGTGATTGTTCAGTATATAAAGGTTTCAGAAGGAGAAAATCATAGATAAAATTTAGTTGAAATCTGTGTTGAATTTTAAAATAAAGCAGAAGAAATATTCATTATGCAAATATGTATTAAGTGCCTTCTGTGAGCTAAGTTCTGCTCTAGAAATACAGAAATGGTATATGTAGTCCCATAGCTGGTCTTACTAAATATCTAAAATTAAATGTAGAATCATATCCTAAGTAAGGGTCATTATATTGACTCCAGTATATGACTTTCCATTCTTTATGCTGTAAAGAATAAAGCTGCTTAGCTGCTATATTTTACTTAAACCACATGCTGCTTGTCATAACAAAGGTTAAACTGTGGTACATTTTCACTGCATGTAGAAAATAGCATTATGTAACATACTATTCCACATAGGGTCTTTCTTTTTTTTTTTTTACACTATTTTTTTTAAGTACTCTCTCCACCCAATGTGACACTCAAACTTACAACCCCAAGATTAAGAGTCACTTGCTCCACCAACTGAGCCAGCCAGGCACCCCCCATGTAGGGTCCTTCTTGGTAGCTTCTATATTCATAAATAGAAACATACAGCAACATGTTCCTAAAGTCAACTAGATTGCAAGATTAGCTTAATTAGTTAAAGAATCCGTGCACTTAATCACTAACCTTTCACAGAGTCTGCTTTGAAAGAAAAGAAAAAAAAAAAGACTGATTCTGGGATCCAAATGCAACATGCAACAGTTCTAAAAGAAACAGTGACTCGCTAAAGCTTAGCTTTTTTTTTTTATTTTTTTTTTCAACATTTATTTATTTTTTGGGACAGAGAGAGACAGAGCATGAATGGGGGAGGGGCAGAGAGAGAGGGAGACACAGAATCGGAAACAGGCTCCAGGCTCTGAGCCATCAGCCCAGAGCCTGACGCGGGGCTCAAACTCACGGACCGCGAGATCGTGACCTGGCTGAAGTCGGACGCTTAACCGACTGCGCCACCCAGGCGCCCCTAAAGCTTAGCTTCTTAAAGGACTAAAAGGAGAAAGGGAAGATGAGATTTTTGTCTGAAGCTAGGGCTCATGTGTGTAGTTGAAAAAGTCCCCTAAGTATCTTTCATTAGAAAAATACTAAATTTTAACGTAGCTGTATCTGTCATTATTTTCCCCTTTTTATGACAGCTCGGTCTTGTATCTTGCTTAGGAAGACCTTTTCCATTCCACTATTCTTAAATCTTCTTCTATATATTGTTCCACTACATTCATTTTTTTGAACCTTAATTTAGCTTTTCAATATGAAAAAAATTTTAAAAGTACAATACATAAAGTAGGGAGTCTGACTTTATATTTTTACCAAATGGATAGCCCTTTGTTCTAACACAACTTGATAGGATAGTCTTTCTTTTCCTCCCATTTATTTTAATTGCCAACTTTATAAGAAATTAAAATGATAAACCTCAGTCATGTAAACTAAAATTCATATGGATAGGTCTGTTTATGGGTTCTCATTTTGTTGCATTTATCTGTTTTCTTTCAGTGCAGTTAATGTTGCTTTATAGAACATTTGCTGTCTGAATGGCAGGCTTCCCCCCAACCCATATTTTGGTTAATTTGGGGAAAATTCATATCCCATTTGCTATTGAGTTTTCACATCCAGGAATGTATGTGTTCTCTATTTACTTGGATCTTATTTTATAGTCTTCAGTGAAATTTGATAGCTTTTTAAGAAATAAATGTCTCCTGCGTTGCCTGGGTGTCTCAGTCGATTAAGTGTCAACTGTGGCTCAGGTCATGGCTCAGGTCATCATCTTGCAGTTTGAGCCCCGTATTAGGCTCTCTGCTGTCAGCGCAGAGCCTGCTTCTGGTCCTCTGTCCCCCTCCATCACTGCCCCTCCCTTGCCTGTTCTCTCTCTCTCTCTCTCTCTCTCTCTCTCTCTCTCTCTCTGTCAAGATAAATAAACTTAGAAAATGTCTTCTACATTTCTTCTTAAGTTTATTCTTATGTAGCTTATTTTTATTTCTATTGTCAATGGAATTTTTTTCATTATATTTTCTAATTGGTTTTGCTGTGGGTTAGGAAAATTATTGTATACTGGTCTTATATTTGGTCACTTTAATAAACTTGTTGATTAGTCTAATAGTTTTGCAGTTGATTTTCTTGAATTTTCTAAGTAGTTGATAGTTTTTTCTCATACTGTCTGTAACTCTTATTTTTTTTCCTTTTTGTGTTTGGCTAGGGCCACTGCTCGATGTTGAATATTCTTGTCCTTAGAATACTTTTTGAGTTTCATTTTTATATTGATCATATGATTCTGAATTGTTCTAATTGTGCCTCTGCATTTGACAAGGTCTGGTTAATTGATACATTAAATTTAAGTTTATAAGTAAGTTTTCTAATTAAAAAGTATCCCATATATAAATCCTAACAATTGATTTAGAAAAGTTTAAGGAAATGATCATTAATGGTCTCTGACAGTTAAGGAATTTGCTTCCTATCTCCTAGGAAGCAAATTTACGTTGAGGATGATTTATACACATTTTCACTTAGTTTATCAAGTAACTGGCTTTCAGATTTTATGATAAAAATGCAATTTTAGCTGTAAAACAATTCTATTTTGAGTTGATTTCAGTTTATATGTATTGATGGTATCATTAATATTTAAATAATTGAACCATTAGGGTCCCTAACTATGTGCCCCCATTATTATGTGCAGAGTTTCTGAAAACTGTTTTTTGTATTCCTCTGGAAATTCATAAAGCAAGCCTCTGAGAGTAAGGGCAGAATTGAGACCATTGGACCACTCTATTCTTTTGTTTCAAGGCAAGAAGAAAGAAGACATGGGAGTAGAAGAGTCAGTATTATGTCTTTCTTCAGTTTATAGAATTGGTGATTTCAAGTCCAAGCTTGAAGTCCAATCTTCTTGAGGTCTTCTAAATATGTGAGGAATATTAATCTTATTGCTAATGTAAGACCTGCTTTTAAAAAAAAAAAGTGAGGGGCACCTGGGTGGCTCAGTCGGTTAAGCATCCGACTTCAGCTCAGATCATGATCTCACAGTTCATGGGTTCAAGCCCCGCATGGGCTCTGTGCTGACAGCTCAGAGCCTGGAACCTGCTTCTGTGTCTCTCTCTTTGCCCCTGCTCATGCTCTGTGTCTCTGTCTCTCAAAAATAAGTAAACATTAAAAAAGGTTTTAAATAAAAATAAAAAAGAAAAGCGAAGTGTTGTCTGTATTATCCTCCATTTTTTCCCTAATAATCACACTGTGTAAAGAACCATAAATTGAAAAGTGTCATTGCTTCTGCTCCTCATTGTAACCCTTTTAGATTTTGTAACTTTACTAGATCATGGTCATAGAGTAACAGTACTCTTTTTCCATTTGATGGACTCTGGTGAGACTTTTAGTTGTGGAACATGGTTTAGAACTTTATTAATTTCTAAAATAAATTTAAGACTTGTAAGATATTTTGAAACAAATGTAAAATTGTAGTTAACATTGTACTCGTAAAAATGATTAGAAGCTTGAAATGTATGATAAATAAATAAATCTGACTTCAGAAGAAATGCCCCTAATTTAGCACCAATATTTAGGTGTTAGTATCTGCCTAAGTTTGAACTAGTTAACCTCAAGGCTGGAATACAGTGTATGTATTGGAGAAAAGATGGCATAGTAAAGCATTGGAGTAGTTGTGATAGACTCACAGTATAAACCATATTTTGCTGCAGAGGACCAATTTCTCCAGATTAGTTCCACTCTGTTTCCTATGGTAGGCTTTTATAATTTTTAGTTTCTTTTTTTCACCACTGCTGTGTTCTTGCAAGGTATCACCAACTACATGCCCCTGCTATTCAAGTAGAAATAATTTCGGTTGGTTTTCCTCCTTTTTGACAAAGTTAAAGATTGCCATGAAAAGTAATGAAATCAGCTCTTTTTCTATATAATGCTTTGCTGGGATGACATGACTCAGTTTTGAATAGAAATGCACAGTTTCATTTTGAATTCTTTACCCTTTTTTTGACTTACAGCTCTGGGAGGTCAGGATCAGTGTGCTTTGTTCATAAATAGAGGTGTCCAAAATTTTCACAGGAATTTAAAGTTGTCTTTATCATTATTGAATGAATCACACTCTTCCTAAATGACTTCTAATCTCTGATGCTGTAACTAAAGAGAACATGTTTCCTAGGAGGCTGCTGACAATAAAAATTAATTGTAGGTTTTCTTGCGTTGTTATATATTTTAATATATTTCATATTTTCTTTATTCAAATGTGAAATTCTTATTCACTCTAGGTTCCTTCAAAAAACTTTCCATTTCTGGAAAAATACCTTCAATTCAGTAGCCTGCTGTTAAAGGTTATGAATAGTGAACTATTGCCTTTGGGAAAGGAGCAGTTTTGACTCAACTGTAAAGTAAATAGACAATATTAATCCTACACACTTAGAAATATCTACCAATATTTTTATATCTTTCACTTGGATTATTTGTAGTGCTTATTACACTTTTACTTTTTATATTTATAACATTTGCGAAACAGTGCAGGAAATAGCTCTTAGTTTGTGGCTACTCTAGATGACTTGGTAAGTGCTTAGCTCCTTTCACAGGTGGACATACAGCTGTTGAGAATATAGGCCTGTGATGCAGTCAATGGTAGTATATTTATATACGTGCAAATCTTGAATCCCTCGGGATCTTTCCATTGAAATTCACGAATGGAGAGACTTGAGACTGAATTGAAATACAAGCTTGATGAAAGATTGTTTGCACAGCTGCTTTCAGGCATACACCAGAGTCTCATTGGAGTGTGAGTGAATATGCTCTTGTTGGTCCTAGCTCGGAAGTTTTGGGGTAGCACTTTGCATAATATGAAGTCATTACATGTATTGGGTCTTTTGCCCTTGCCCAAACTTCCCCAACCCCCACACTCCTTTTTTCTTTCTTTCTTAGTTGCCTTTCCCTTGTAGAGATAATTGTTTATGCTTTGTGTCATCTGGAGGTAATTTTTTAAAAACTGTCTTCTCCTATCTAGTGATCTTAAATTACATTTCATGTTAGACAGTTTTTAAATTCTCAGAACTGAGTGAAGATGATGTCCATGTATTTCTTTTTTTATGAACCGCTGTCTATGAAACTAGGCTTTTGAACAGTAATTTAATGAAGAGAATCACAAGGACATTAAACTCCATTAACTGTTGGATTGACAACAATATGGATCTAGGATTAAATTATGACTTGGAACTTTGCAAATGTCATCTAAAAGTTAATTCTTAAATTCCTGGCAAGCTCTTGCAATCTGCTAAGAAACAGATGTTATGGAGGTTAATTTGTGACTAGAGAAGCCATGTTGTCTCTTCAGTAAGGAGTGAGTGCAAAATTTTTTTAAAAGTGCGCCTGTCAAATGATTTGACACAGTTTTAGTCAAGGCCCTGGAGCCCTCCCTTGCCCACTGTTTTTCTGATTCATATGCGTGTCTTTAGAACTTTTTTCTCCTTTCTACTTTTCCAGTACTTCTGATTCTGACCCACACAAAGGAATTTGACATCTGGAGGGAACAAAGAGAAAGCAATGCCTGCTGATACCCTTTTCCAGTTTGGTGACAGGAGAAACCCTGCTTCCTAACAGATTGTGATTGCCATAGAATGCTATCATAGTGAAGGAGGATTTTACTGAGCAGAGAGGAATTATGAGCAATATTAGAAGATTCTCCCATTTTAGGAGCTCTTTGAGAAATGCTTAATGATAAGGAACATGAGTTTGTATTGTTTGTGGTTTCTTTTCCTTTATTTTTGAAGTACTTCCACCACACACTCTTTTCTAATTGATAACAGTTGTTATGGATGAGACTAATTGTGCTCTTTTAGGCTGATGAATTTCTCCATGGGCTTCACATTTTGGAAAATTAGGAAGTTTTCTAAATGTATGTCCTGAAAACATGCAATTAAGGATTTATTTAAATAAGTATAATTACAGTTAGTTTGGAATAGCCTTTTTTCTTTCCACTTAGTTAACATAATATGCCTAGTTTATGGTTTGACAAATTTGTTTTTCTGTGGTTTATAAATTTATAATGAATATTTGTTGATCCTTGGGTATCTTTATAAATGGGTATCCAAATTGGGACTGGTAAGCCCATAATGAATTTGGCTAGATATTTAGCAACATAAACCTACTTGTGTCTATGTGTATTATCAGTCATCATAATTGTTTTGTTTCATCATGACCTCATCACTTGTAGGAAAAAAATCAAGTTTCTTTTTGTTTCTGACAAGCATTGCTCTCTGGTAATGCCCATTGTTACTTGGGAGCTTGTTGGAAACACAAATCTCAGGCCCCATGCCAGACCAACTGAATCAAATCTACATTTTAATCAGATCCTCAGGTGTTTTGTGTACACATGAAACTTGAGAAGCAGTGGAAAACTGGTGTTGTTTTGAATTATAATTATTAGAATCATTTTGAAAACGTCTTAGGAATTTTTGGGGAAAAGTCAGCCCCTCCATATAGCCTATTTTCCTAGGTCAAATAAAATTTACATCATAGGCTAATAAAAATTATTTGGCTTTTAATATAATTATATGCTATTACATATTGATTCTGACACGTGAAGAAAAATGAATATAAAATTCAATATCACCACTTATGTTTTTATTAGACAACCTAGAAATGGCTATGGAATAAATGTAGGATTCCTTTTATCTTGAAAATAAATCCTTATGAAAACATTTTAACTTTGTGTTAGAAGGCCAAAATTCATAGCTTTTAATTTTAATATTAGGTAAAACTAAGTGATACAAAAATATTAGGTGGAAAATACATGTTGACTGAAAATTAAATTGGGCCTAGTATTTTAGAACCAGTTTTAGGAGACAT
The DNA here is from genome assembly GCF_018350175.1 of Felis catus. Taxonomy (NCBI): domain Eukaryota; kingdom Metazoa; phylum Chordata; class Mammalia; order Carnivora; family Felidae; genus Felis; species Felis catus. The sequence continues at coordinate 17,641,888 of NC_058386.1, forward strand.
AAAGATTTTAAAGCGCCAAAGGTTTCTTTTTTGCTTGATCCTGTGAAATTATTGGTTAATAATGCTGACATTGTTTTATAGTGGGAAAGTGTGTGTGTATGTGTGTGTGTGTGTGTGTGTGTGTGTGTAACAGGAGGCTCCAAACAGTGGATATGAAATGCTGAAAAGGATTTGTCTTGTATTAAGGAACAGTCGTAGGAGATGTATTGAAATTAGGTTTAATAGTGGATAGTACCCTTTGTTTTTATAGTCACTTTTATGCTAGTTTTCTTTTGTGGAAGTTATTTCAGTCAGAATTCATGAGTTGCCTGTGTCTGAATTAAAATTATCTAGTGCAACTTCTAAAAGCAGTTTTTAGCTATTGCCATACCGTTTTTCTAAAATCACCAGTTTAAAAGATGTTTCAATCTTCTTATCACATTCTTCTTTTTTTTTAATTAAAAAAAATTTTTAGGTCTATTTATTTATTTTGAGAGAGAGAGAGAACATGAGCAGGGGAGAGGCAGAGAGAGAGCGAGAGAGAGAGAATCCAAAGTAGACGGTATGGAGCCCGTGCAGAGTTTGAACCCATGAACCTCAAGCTCATTACCTGAGACGAAAGCAAAAGTCAGACACTTAACCAACTGAGGCACCCACATGCCCCATCTTCTTACCACATTTTTCTGTTGATTTTGATTTGTTTTTAAGGAGACCATGGATTTAGCTCAACATAACATATGGAATAGGTTCTACTTGTAGGTCTCTTCCTTATCTTCTTTTACCAAGAAAAGAGTAAGAGTGATATAGATTAGCACAGAGGAATAACATGGCCAAAGAAAGGACATGTTTGGGAAATCTTTATGCTTCAGCTCACATAGCTGAAATAGCATACAAAGTGAAGATGCTGAGCAGGAAGATGAGTTCTTACCAAGGATGATCCTTTCTTTTTATTTTATTATTATTATTATTATTATCATTTTTTATATAATTCATTGTCAAATTAGGTAACATAGAGTGTATACAGTGTCCACCTGGCTTCAGGACTACATTCCCATGATTCCTCGCTTACATACAACACCCAGTGCTCATCCCAACAGCTGCCCTTCTCAATGCTCATCACCCATTTTTCCCTCTCCCCCACCCCCCCCACCAACCTTCAGTTTGTTCTCTGTATTTAAGAGTCTCTTATGGTTTGCCACCCTCTCTGTTTGAAACTGTCTTTCACCTTCCCCCGCCGCGCCATGATGTTCTGTTAAGTTTCTCAAGTTCCACATAAGAGTGAAAACATACGATATCTTTCTTTGACTGACTTATTTCACTTAGCATAATGTCGTCCAGTTCCATTCACATTGTTGCAAATGGCAAAATTTCATTCGTTCCAATTGGCAAGTAGTATTCCATTGTATATATAAACCACATCTTCTTTATTCATCAGTTGATGGAGATTTGAACTCTTTCCATAATTTGGCTATTGTTGATAGTGCTATGAACATGGGGTACAGGTGCCCCTGGAATGCACACTCCTGTATCCTTTAGATAAATTCCTAGTAGTGCTATTGCTGCATCATAGGATAATTCTCTTTTTAATTTTTGGAGGAACCTCCACACTTTTCCTGAGCCGCTGCACCAGTTTGCATTTCCACCAACAGTGCAAGAGGGTTCCCGTTTCTCCACATCCTTGCCAACATCTGATGTTTCCTAAGTTGTTAGTTTTAACCACTGTGACTGGTGTGAGGTGGTATCTCAATGTGGTTTTGATTTGTACTTCCCTGATGATGTGAGCGATGCTGAGCATCTTTTCATATGTCTGTTGGTCATCTGGATGTCTCCTTTGAAAAAAGTGTCTATTCATGTCTTCTGCCCATTTCTTCACTGGATTATTTGTTTTTCAGGTGTTGAGTTTGGTAAGTTCTTTATAGATTTTGGATACTAACCCTTTATCAGATATGTCATTTGCAAATATCTTCTCCCATTCCATCAGTGGCCTTTTAGTTTTGTTGATTGTTTGCTTTGCAGTACAGAAGTTTTTTTTTTTTTTTTATCTTGATGAGGTTCCACTAGTTCATTTTTGCTTTTATTTCCCTTCTATCCAGAGACATGTCAAATAAGAAGTTGCTGCAGCTGAGGTCAAAGAGGTTTATGCCTCTTTTCTCCTACAGGATTTTGATGGTTTCCTGTCTCACATTTAGGTCTTTTCGAGTTTATTTTTCTGTATGGTGTAAAAAAGTGGTCCAGGTTCATTCTTCTGCATGTTGCTGTACAGTTCTCCCAGTACCATTTGCTAAAGAGACTTTTTTTCCATTGATAACTCTTTCTTGGCTTGTCAAATATTAATTGGCTATACATTTGTGAGTCCAATTCTGAGTTCTGTATCCTATTTCATTGGTCTTTGTGTCTGTTTTTGTGCCAGTGCCATACTCTTTTGATGATTACAGCTTTGTAGTAGAGATTAAAGTCCGGCATTGTGATACCTCCTGCTTTGGGTTTCTTTTTCAACATTACTTTGTTATTCAGCGTCTTTTGTGGTTCCATACAATTTTTTTGTTGGAATACAAAACATACAAACAAACAAACAAACATCCATCCAAACAAAATTGTTTGTTCTAGCTCTGTGAAGAATGCAAGTGCGATTTTGATTGGGATTGCATTGAATGTGTAGATTGCCATGACTAGTATTAACATTTTAACAATATTTTTTCTTCCAGTTGATGAGCATGGAATGTTTTTCCATTTCTTTGTGTCTTCTTCTATTTCTGTCATAAGTTTTCTATAGTTTTCACCATACAGATCTTTTACATATTTGGTTAGGTTTATTCCTAGGTATTTTATGGTTCTTGGTGCAGTTGTAAATGGTATCGATTTCTTAATTTCTCATTCTGTTGCTTCATTATTGGTGTATAGAAATGCCACCAATTTCTGTACATTGATTTGTATCCTGAGACTTTGCTGAATTCATTTATCAGTTCTTGCAGCTTTTTGGTAGAGTCTTTCAGGTTTTCCATGTCATGTCTTCTGCAAAAAGTGAAAGTTTGGTTTCTTTTTTCCCAATTTGGATGCATTTTATTTCATTTTGTTGTCTGATTACTGAGGCTAGGATTTCCAACACCATATTAACCAACAATGGTGAGAGCGGACATGCCTGTCATGTTCCTGATGTCAGGGGGAAGGCTCTCAGTTTTTCTCCATTGAGGATGATACTAGCTGTGGGCTTTTCATAAATGGCTTTTATGGTGTTTAAGTATGTTCCTTCTATCCTGACTTTCTTGAGGGTTTTATTAAGAAAGGATGCTGTATTTTGTCAAATGCTTTTTCTGCATCTATTGACAGGATCATATGGTTCTTATCCTTTCTTCTGTTAATGTGATGTATCACATTGATTGATTTATGAATATTGAACCAGCCCTGCAGCCCAGGAATGAATGCCACTTGGTCGTGCTGAATAATTCTTTTAATATACTGTTAAATTCTGTTTTCTAGTATCTTGTTGAGAAATTTGTATCCATGTTCATCAGGGATATTGGCCTGTAATTCTCCTTTTTGGTGGGGTCTCTGGCTTGGGAATCAAGGTAATGCTGGCTTCATAGAATGAGTCCAGAACCTTTCCTTATGCTTCTATTTTTTGGAACAGCTTTAAAAGGATACATATTGGGGCGCCTGGGTGGCGCAGTCGGTTAAGTGTCCGACTTCAGCCAGGTCACGATCTCGCGGTCCGTGAGTTCGAGCCCCGCATCGGGCTCTGGGCTGATGGCTCAGAGCCTGGAGCCTGTTTCCGATTCTGTGTCTCCCTCTGTCTCTGCCCCTCCCCCGTTCATGCTCTGTCTCTCTCTGTCCCAAAAATAAATAAACGTTGAAAAAAAATTTTTTTTAAAAAAAGGATACATATTAACTCTGCTTTAAATGTCTGGTAGAATTCCCCTGGGAAGCCATCTGGCCCAGGACTCTTATTTGTTGGGAGACTTTTGATAACTGATTCAATATCTTGGCTGGTTATAGGTCTGTTCAAATTTTCTGTTTCTTCCCATTTGAGTTTTGGTAGTGTGGGGAATCTGTCCATTTCTTCTAGGCTGTCCAGTTTGTTGGCATATCATTTCAAATAGTATTCTCTAATAATTGTTTGTATCTCTGTGGTGTTGGTTGTGATCACTCTTCTTTTATTCATGATTTTATCTCTTTGGGTTCTCTTCTTTTTGAGAAGTCTGGCTAGGGGTTTATCAATTTTGTTTATTTTTTCAAAACACCAGCTCTTAGATTTATTGATCTGTTCTACTATTTTTTTAATTCTATATTGTTTATTTATGCTCTAATCTTTATTATTTCTCTTCTGCTGACTTTGTGTTTTCTTTACTGCTTCTAATTCCTTTAGGTGTGCAGTTAGGTTTTGTATTTAGGATTTTTCTTGTTTCTTGAGATAGTCTGGATTGCAATGTATTTTCCTCTTAGGACTGTCTTTGCTGCATCCCAAAGGGTTTGGGATGTTGTGTTTTTATTTTCATATACTTCCATATATTTTTTAATTTTTTTCTTTAATTGCCTGGTTAACCCATTCTTTCTTCAGTAGGATTCTTTAACCTCCATGCATTTGGAGGCTTCCCAAGTTTTTTCTTGTGGTTGATGTCAAGTTTTATAGTGTTGTGATCTGAAAATATGTATACTATGATCTCAGTTTTTTATGTTTATTGAAGGCTGTTTTGTGACCCACTATGTGATCTATCTTGGAGAATGTTCCATGTACACTCGAGAAGAATGTGTATTCTGCTTTTGGATAAAAAGTTCTGAATATATCTGTCAAGTCCATCTTATCCAGTATATCATTAAAGGCCATTGTTTGTTTATTGATTTTCTGCCCTGATGATCCATCCGTTGTTGTAAGTGGAGTATTAAAGTCCCCTGCAATTACCATATTCTTATAAGTAAGATGTTTGTGAATAATTGATTTATATATTTGGTTGTTCCAAGTTGGGGTCATAAACATTTACAATTGTTAGCTCTTCTTGATGAATAGACCCCATAATTATGATATAGTGCCCTCCTTTATGTCTTGTTACAGCCTTTAGTTCAAAATCTAGTTTGTCTGATATAAGTATGGCTACTTTTGACTTCCATAACATGATAGATGGTTCTCCATCCCCCCCTCACTTTTAATCTGAAGGTGTCCTCAAGTCTAAAACGAGTCTCTTGTAGACAGCATATAGATGGATCTTGTTTTTTTTTATACATTCTGATACCCTGTATCTTTTGATTGGGGCATTTAGTCCATTTACATTCAGAGTGATTATTGAAAGATATGGAGTTAGTGTCATTGTATTATCTGTAGGTTTCATTTTTGTGCTGATGTCTCTGGTCCTTTGTAGTCTTTGCAGCATTCCACTCAGGATCTCTTGCAGGGCTGGTTTGGTAGTCATGAACTCCTTTACTTTTTGTTTGCCTGGGAAAGCCTTTATCTCTCCTTCTATTCTGAATGACAGCTTTGCTGGATAAAGGATTCTTGGCTGCATTTTTGTCCTATTCAGCATATTGAATATGTCCTGCCACTCCCTTATGGCCTGCCAAGTTTCAGTGGCCAGGTCTGCTACTACCCTTTGTGTCTCCCCTTGTAGATTAAGGTCCATTTGTCCTTAGCTTCCTTCAGAATTCTCTCTTTATCTTTGTATTTTGGCAGTTTCAATATGATATGCTGTGGTGAAGATCTATTCTTGTTGAATCTGAAGGGAGTTCTCCGTACCTCCTGGATTTGGATGTCTGCTTCCTTCCCCAGATTATGGAACTTCTCAGCTATAATTTGTTCAAGTAAATCTTCTGCCCCTTTTTCTCTCTCTTCTTCTGGAACTCCTATGATACAAATATTATTACATTCCATTGAATCACTTAGTTCTCTAATTCTCCCCTCGTAGTCTAGGATTTTTACTAAATAAAATACTAAATTCTAGTATTTCCTTATCTTTCTTTTTCTCAGCTTCATCATTTTCCCTAAGTTTATCTTCTCTTTCACTTATTCTCCTGTCTGCTTCCTCCATCCTTGCTGTCACTGCATCTAGTTTATTTTGTACCTCATTTACAACATTTCTTAATTCGTTGTGACTATTTCTTAGTTCCTTTATCTCTGCAGCAATCGTTTCTCTGTCTTCTACGCTTTTTTCAAGCCAGCTATTAATATTATGTCTATTATTCTAAATTCTTGACCAGATATATTGTTTATATCTGTTTTGAGCAATTTTCTAGCTGTCATTTCTTCCTGGAATTTCTTTTGAGAATTCTTCCATTCCGTCATTTTGGCTAGTTTTCTGTCCTTTACATGTTTTAATAGCTTGTTAAGTGTCCTGCACCTGTGAGCGCTACTATATTAAAAAGGGATCATAGGGATCATAGGGATCAAAGAGCCAGGGCCTGGCTCTTCAGCATGTGTTTTTGGAGTATGTTGTGTGCTCTGTTGTGACTCTGGTTGCTTTATCTCCCTACTCATAGTTGTGGTTTGGATCTTCCACCAGGTGTGCTTTGATTTGTTCATTGGAGTAACCCTGGAAAAAATTTAAAAGGTGGTGGTGGTGGTGATGGTGGTGGTGGAAGCCTTATCCCATATAAAGACAGAAATGATAGGGACAGGGAAAAAGAAGAGAAAAAAATTGGCAGGGCAGAGAATCAGGGAAACTATACGGCTTAATCGAGGAAGTGAGAGGAAAATAAAGAAGGAAATATAAAGAGGTATAAACGAATAGATTAAAAATGTCCGCTTAACCAAACCAACAACCAGAATAGAGAAGGGAAGAAATAAGAGGAAGAAAAGAAATTATATATATATATGTATACATATATGTGTGTGTGTGTATATATATATATATATACGTATATACATATATATATATTTACTATATATAGTATAGTATATATGTATATTATACTATAGAATTACATATATATGTATACTATAAAATTACATAGTATACATGTATATGTATACTATGTAAAATGACTTATATATATAGGTATACTATGTATAGTATAATATGTATACTATATATTATACATATATATATATATATATATATATACATATATATGTAAGAACTGTTCAATAGTAAGAACTGTTCAAGAATCAAATCAGAAAATGCAAAACTGCTGGACTGATATCTGGTGTTGCCTTGGAACTAGTGGCTACACTGGTCTGGAAGAGGGTCCATCTGGTTTGGTCACTGTCAATCTTGCTCTGGTAGATATGCATTTACCAGGCACAGAGGGGTGTGTTTTGGTGTAGGTAGGTCCTGCCTCTACTGTGGGTCTGCTATCCATTCTCTGAAGCCCCGCCTTGTTGGTGATTGGGATAAAAATGGGTCACCCCAGTCCCTCCTTCCTGACCGGGTGTCCCAAACCGCTCTGTTCAGGTCATCCACGCAGTGCCTTGAAGGTGCAAGCAGGCTAGTTTGTCCTTTCCACAGTCGCCTGCACCTTCCAGGCACTCAGCTGGGATTCAAACCCCGATGTCTTAAAGAGTCTTACTCCACATGCTCCAGATCCGGGATAGAGCCACTCCACCCAGCCGACAGAGAGCCTCTGGCTGGTGGGCATCTGTAGGGATTTTGTCCTTGGAGAGGTTGTATACCTTCTTCCCACAGCACTCAAGGAAGGGGACTGTTCTCTCCAACCTCGCCTCTGAGCTCACTACTGAGCTGGGGCTGGCTCCCCCTCCCCGCCCCCAGGTGCGTGTACAGAGAGGCAGGCCCCAGTTTGGAGAAAGACCTGGGTCTTTCTGGATCGTGTTAGAAATTGGTTCTTTCTTGGGCGCCTGGGTGGCTCAGTCGGTTGAGCGTCTGATTTTGGCTCAGGTCACAAGTTCGCGGTCTGTGGGTTCCAGCCCCATGTCAGGCTCTGTGCTGACAGCTCAGATCCTGGAGCCTGCTTCAGATTCTGTGTCTCCCTCTCTCTCCACCCCTTCCCTGCTCAGGCTCTGTCTCTCTGTCAAAAATAAATAAACATTAAAAAAATTTAAAAAAAAAAAAGAAATTGGTTCTTTCTCCATTTTTTCTGTTTTGTGGTCCATGCTTTTTCTCTTGTCCAAATACAATCCTACACTTCCACAGCCTCTCTTTCTCTTCCTTTTATTTCTCTTGTCCAAATACAATCCTACACTTCCACAGCCTCTCTTTCTCTTCCTTTTATTTCTCCACAGAAGGGGATCCCTCCCATCTGGGCTAATGCTGCCCTTTTTGTCTCTCCCAATTTTCAATCACGCACCTATGGCCCTGTTTTCCCCATGGGCCCCTGCAGATGTTTCTGTGACTCTGTAGCCTGGATTCCTGGAATTCCTAGTCTTCTGGCCTCAATGCTTCTGTGTTTGAGAGATGAGGTAACTTTGGATCCCCCTAATTCTCCACCATATTAACTCTTCCTCCAAGGATGATCCTTTCTATGTAAGAAAGCAAACTGGCCACAAGTGACTGTTCTACACATCAAAACCAGAGGGCTTTTTAGAACACATTTCTGAACACAACCTTTAGACTTCCTGGCTTTCTTTCAGTGTCTCACACTCTATCTTGTCTCCTACCCCTGTGTCTTTGCTGTTTCCAGAGTCTAATGCTCTTCCCTCCCTCTTTGCCTTATTGACTCCCTCTTTTCCAGACCTCAGTTCTTGCCATACTTCTCCCAGAACACCTACTCTTAATCTGTCCTATTTGGTCAAATCCTCCCATTACAGACTTTTGGAGCACTCTGCACAGGCATCTTTCCTTCCCTTCAGATTACTTGTTTTGGTTACTTGTGTGATTCTTTACTAATTGTACTTTTTTCCCAGTAAACTACTAGCTCATCGAAGGAAGAGACTACATCTGTTTCTGCTCGCCATTTTATTCATACTTCCTAGAATAATGCTTACCTCATAACTAAGCATTTGATAGATATTTGTTGAATGAATGAATAGAAGTTGGTATCAGGAATTGGAAAATCAGTGGTGTAGATATCTTGAATAGGGGACAGGAAGGGAGGGCTTCTGTAGCTCAGCAAGCTAGCTGGTAAGACCCAAGTCACATGGAGGTGTGTACTATGGTAAAAGTATAAGGAATGGATGGTTACTGATTTAGGAAGAAATCAAGGGGCACCCAGCTGGCTCAGTTGATGGAGCATGTGACTTGATCTCAGGGTCGTGAGTTCAAACCCCACAATGTGTGTGGAGCCCACTTAATTTTTTTTTTAAATTTAAAAATCTGAAGAAATTAAGGGTACTAAGGGACGACAGGGACTGAATAAGCCAGGATTAGATGTGTCTCCAGAAGAAAGGTTGAATCATCAAGTTTTGCTCTTTTTCAATTACATGACTCAAGAGTTATCCCCATCACCCAACTCTACCGCCCCTTCTCACTCCCCATGAGAGACAGCGTCCTTCTACCCATGGGCATTTCCTGCCTGGAGGAAGGGACTCTGTCCTAGCATTCAGACAAAGATGACTGATTAATCCTTTGTGCTACTGTTCCTTCACAATTTTTCTAGATGGCATTTGGATACAAAATTTCTTTTTTTTCCCTCTTGGTATATCTGATTTACAGTTTTTTGTAAGTTTTAAAATTCCCACCTTGCTGAAAAGTTTTTGGCATGTCTTAACGTTCAACAGTGTTGTTTAGACATTAAATGAAAAAAATAAAAAAGATGGCAGCTTTATTAATAAGTCCCATTGTGATTAGGCAAAGTATTATTTGTTTTAAGTAGGTTCTATGCCTAATATGGGTCTTGAACTCACTACCCTAAGATCAAGAATTGCATTCTCTACAAACTGAGCCAGACAGACACCCTTAGGCAAATTATTTTTTCATGATGAATTCGTTTGGGTGAGATGTCCTATTCATAAGTTCTGTGTAAGATTGTTTTTTTTTTTGGTTCCATGTAAGATGTACTGAATTTAGTAAATCATAGCCTTTGATGATTTCTTTGTAGTCAGTATAAAGGAAAGTTGTGTTTCTGTCAGAGAAATTTGTTTACCCTTGAACATAGCATTTATAATCATATATAAAATACTAATTTACATTTGTGATGTTCATATACCCATATACTTCCCCAGATGCCTAAGTCTAAGTAAAATTTGAAAGTAGCAAATTTAGGCTATTAGGTAACTTGTACTTTTCTCATTGTGGTATAATATGTATAATTTACTATTTTTACCATTAAAATTTTAATTATAAAGTACACATAACATCATACTTATTATCAATAATTTTTAAATGTACAATTCAATGATGTTTAAGTGTTTTCACATTGCTGTGCTACCATCACCATCATCTATCCACAAAACTCTCTTCATCTTCCAAAACTAAAACTCTTTACCCATTAAACAATACCTCCCCATTCCCCCTCGCAACCACCATTCTGCTTTCTGTAGTTGTGAATTCCAGGTACCTCATATAAGGTATTATATAAACTAATTATTATTAGTTTATTTCACTTAGCATGATGACTTCGCAGTTCATCTATGTTATAGCATATGTCAGAATTTCCTAATTTTTTAAGACTGAATAATATTTCATTATATATATCTGTACACACACACATACACACTGTATGTTGTTTGTCCATTCGTCTGTCTGTGGACACTTGGGGTGCTTCTTTTTGGCAGTTGTGAATAATGTTACTGTGAACACAGGTGTGCAGGTATCTTTTCAAGACCTTGCTTTTATTTCTTTTGTATATACATCAAGAAGTGAAATTCGTGGCTCATATGGTCATTCTGTTGCAACTTTTTTGTTTTGAGTAACTACCATACTGTTTACCTGGTGGCTACACCATTTTATATTCCCACTAACACTGTACAAGTGTTCCTTCCAGTCTAGTCACATCTTTGCAAATGCTTGTAATTTTCTGGGTTTGTGTATGTGTGTGTGTTTGCTATTGTTGTTATTGTTTAGATAGTAGCCATCCTAATGGATGTGAAATGGTATCTTATTGTGATTTAGACTTGTATTTCCCTAATGATTGGTGGCTTTGAGCATCTTTTCATGTGCTTATTTGTCATCTGTATCTTCTTTGAAGAAGTAACTATTTAATATTTTTGCCATTTTTAGTTGAGTTTCTTGTTTTCATTGCTATTTAAATGAAATTACATGAATTCTTTGTATTTTCTCAATATTAATACCTTATCAAATTAATGATTTGCACATATTTTCTCCTATTCTGTATATTCCCTTTTTCTCTGTTTATAGTGTCCTTAGCTGGACAAAAGTTTTTAATTTTGATAAAATCCATTTTATCTATTTTTTGTTACCTGTGACTTGTACTTTTTATTTTTTAATTTTTAAAAATTATTTTAATGTTCATTTATTTTAGAGAGAGACAGAGTGCAAATGGGGGAGGGACAGAGAGAGGAAGACACAGAAGCATGCTTAGGTTCTGAGGTGTCAGCACAGATCCCAGTGTGGGTCTCAAACTCACGAACTGTGAGATTGTGACCTGAAGTCAGATGCTTAACCAACTGAGCCACCCAGGCACCCCTAACTTGTACTTTTTAAATTCAAAATCTTTAAACATGCCTTTCAAGATAAGAAGTATGACAATAGGACTCTTTAATTTTATTTTATTATTTTTTTAAGTAAACTTAACACCCATTGTGGGGCTTGAACTGATGACCCTGAAATCAAAAGTCACATGCTCCACTGACCAGGCTAGCTGGGAGCCCCAGGAATATTTCATTTCGAATTGCCATTGTATTAAATAAACATATAGTATGTATCTTCAAAACATTTTAGGCACCTTTTGACAAACTACCAATTTTCCAAAGATGATTCAAATACACTGTGCCTCTTTGTTTCTTACCCTTATAAAAGAGAAACACTGCTAGCTATTTTCCCCATAGAATTATAACCTCTGTTGATAAATTGAAACCTCTTTAAAGCCAGTAAACTGTAAATATTTTTGATGATAACGAGTTGTTATTTGGTATACAATACAATATAATTATTGGAAAAAATATATTTCAGCATCACTGTAGGAAGTCCAGTATGTGGGGGGGGGGGGCGGGGTGCCTGGGTGGCTCAGTTGGTTAAACATCAGGTCGTAATCTCATGGTCCTGAGATTGAGCTCTGGGCTGAGTGTGGTGCCTGCTTAAGATTCTCTCTCTCTGCCCCTCTCCCCTGCTTGTGTGCATTTTCTCTCTTTCTCAAAGAAAAACAGAACAACAACAAAAAAAGTAGTCCAATGGGAACATATATTTATTGAAACTGTTTATTGAAGGTAGTGTTCGTTATGTTACACAAGAATTTCTTAAGAAATCTTTCTTTCTTTTTTTTGGTTTCAGTATAGGAATGGATGAGTTTCTCTGAGAAACTGGCTTACTTTTATCTAATGAATGTTATTAACTATGTATCTACTGCTGTTTTCCTCTTTATGAGCCTCTAGCTAACTCACAACCAGTGTTCTAGCACTTCCCACACTTTCACAAGTGTAATATTTTTCATTGGTATGAATTTCTTGTATTACCATTATTTCTGGCTTCTGGTTTATTACTAATTGTATTTTCCTTTAACCGTATTTTTCTCATCTACTTTTAATTTGTGTTACCTTGGTGAATAGTGTGTGGGTGTTTGTGTAAACAACATACTTAAATCCATTTTGAAGCAAAGTGTAATTTAAATAAGTGTTTTGTAAAACATTGTATTTAAAGTTGTAAATGGAAAATGAAAACAATATTTTTGGCATAACATCTTTTGGTATGGTACAGATGATTAGTTTAAGAACAATTCTGAGGTTTGGAAACAACCCTTTACACCCTTCACCAACTTCCTCTAATTTAGTGTAGGCTGTAAGGGCAAGGATTTGGAGTCAGAAGGACTTGGGTTGAGACCCTGCCTTACTATTTAATAAGCTGTGGGATTCTGGATATGGTCTCTAAAACTGTAAAATCAAGATAACAATATGTAATTCGTAAGATTGTTCTAAGGATTAAATGAGAATATTTATACAGTGCTTAAAAAGTTTTTGGCACATGGTGAGCCCAAAAAATAAATGAAAGGTATTACTGTTAATCAGCATCAATTCTTCCATTTGGAAATAATGGAAGATTATTGCCAGCTTAACATTTTCTAAAAGAAATTAGGACAGAGTAAATGAGAACACACCCAGAAGAAAATTGTCCTTCTTTTCTCTTATATTTGGTTTTATTGGGCACCCTCATCAAAAAATTCATACACTATTTGTTATAGAGCAACTGTTTGCTTGTAGGAGGTGGGTGATTTGCGTTGAAGAACATGGGAAGATGGAAAGAAGAGTTCTCAACTCAGCATGTATTTCATCGATTTCAGTGACATCTAAAAACTGTTATGCATTGTTTCTCCTTTCATTCATTTGAATGCAACTTCATATCAGATGTCATCTGGGTATTGTACATTGTGTTCAGTTCATCAGTGTATAGTAGCATGGTTTTCAGTCCTTGGTATTTTTTTTTGTTGTTTTCTTCTTTGATTTTGTTTTTATTTTTATGAAATCCAAGTTAGTTAAGATATAGTGTAATAATGGTTTCAGGAGTAGAATTTAGTGATTCTTAACTTACATATAACACCCAGTGCTCATGCCAACAAGTGCCTTCCTTAATGCCCATCAGCATTTAGCCCATCCCCCCACCCACTTTTCTCCAGCAACCTTCAGTTTGTTCTCTGTATTTTGTTTGTTCTCTGTGAGAGTCTCTTATGGTTTGTCTCCCGCTCTATTTTTATCTTATTTTTCCTTCCCTTCCCCTATGTTCATATGTGGTGTTTCTTAAATTCCACATATGAGTGAAATCATATGGTATTTTTCTTTCTCTGACTGACTTATTTCGCTTAACATAATACATTCTAATTCCATCCATGTTGTTGCAAATGGTGAGATTTGATTCTTTTTGATCACTGAGTAATATTCCATTATGTATGTGTATATATATATACAATACATCTTTCTTATCCATTTATCAGCAATGGACACTGGGGCTCTTTCCATACTTTGGCTATTGCTGAAAGTGCTGCTATAGACATTGGGGTGAATGTGCCCCTTCGAAACAGCACACTCCTTTGGATAAATATCTAGTAGTGGCATTGCTGGGTCATAGAGTAGTTCTATTTTTAATTTTTTGAGGAACCTCCATACTGTTTTCCAGAGCGGCTGTACCAGTTTGCATTCCCACCAACAGTGCAAGAGGGTTCCCCTTTTCCTGCATCCTCACCAGCAACTGTTGTTTCCTGAGTTGTTCATTTTAGCCATTCTGACAAGGGGGAGGTGGTATCTCATTGTGATTTTGATTTGTATTTCTCTGATGATGAGTTATGTTGAGCATTTTTTCATGGGTCTGATAGCCATCTGGATGTCTTCTTTGGAAAAGTGTTCATATCTTTTGGCAGTTTCTTCACTGGATTATTTTTTTGGGTGTTGAGTTTGATACTTTCTTTATAGATCTGAGATACTAACCTTTTGTCCGACAGTGTCATTTGCAAATACCTTCTCCCATTCCATCGATTGCCTCTTAGTATTGTTGATTGTTTCCTTTACTTTGCAGAAGTTTTTTATCTTGATGAGGTCCCAGCAGTTCCTTTCTGTTTTTATTTCCCTTGCCTCTGGAGACATGTCTACTAAGAAGTTGCTGTAGCCGAGGTCAAAGAGGTTGTCACCTGTTTTCTCCTGTAAGATTTTCATGGTTTCCTGTTTCACATCATTAGGTCTTTAATCCATTTCTTATTTAGTTTTTTGTATTGTTTAAAAAAAAATAGTACACTTTCATTCTTCTGTATGTCACTGTCCAGTTCTCCCAGCACACTTTGCTAACGAGACTGTCTTTTTTCCATTGGATACTCTTTCCTGTTTTATCACTGATTAGTTGGGCATATGTTTGTGGGTCCATTTCTGGGTTCTCTATTCTGTTCCATTGATCTGTGTTTCTGTTTTTGTGCCAATACCGTACTGTCTTGATGATTACAGCTTTATAATACAGCTTGAAGTTCCAAACTGATGCCTCCAGCTTTCGTTTTTTTCAACATTACTTTGGCTATTTGGGGTCTTTTCTGGTTCCATACAAATTTTAGAATTGTTTGTACTACCTCTGTGAAAAATGCTGCTGTTATTACGCTAAGCATTGCATTGAATATGTAGATTGCTTTGGGTACTATCAACATTTTAACATTTGGTCTTCTAATCCATGAGCATGTAATATTTTTCCTTTCTTTGTGTCTTCTTCAGTTTCTTTCATAAGCTTTCTGTAGTTTTCAACATACAGACCTTTTACCTTTTGGTTGGGTTTATTCCTAAGTATTTTATGGATTTCTGTGTAATTATAAATGGGATCTATTCCTTGATTTCTCTTTCTGCTGCTTCATTATTGGTGTATAGAAATGCAACCGATTTCTGTATTAATTTTATATTCTGAGACCTTTCTGGGGCGCCTGGGTGGCTCAGTCGGTTGAGCGTCCAACTTCGGCTCAGGTTATGATCTCACTGTCTATGAGTTTGAGCCCCACGTCAGTCTCTGTGCTGACAGCTCAGAGCCTGGAATCTGCTTCGGATTCTGTGTCTCCCTCTCTCTCTGCCCTTCCCCTGCTCATGCTCTGTCTCTCTCTCTCTCTGTCAAAAATAAATAAACATTAAAAAAAATTCTATTCTGAGACTTTTCTGAATTCATGTATCAGTTCTAGCAGCTTTTTGGTGGAGTTTCTGGTTTTACACATAGAGTATCTGTCATCTGCAAAGAGTGAAAGTTTCCCTTCTTTTTTGCCATTTTGGATGCCTTTTATTTCTTTTTGTTATCTGATTCCTGAGGCTAGGACTTCCATCACTATGTGGAACAACAGTGGTGAGATTGGACATCCCTGTCGTGTTCCTGACCTTAGGAAGAATGCTCTCAGGTTTTCCCCATTGAGGCTGATATTACCGGTGGGCCTTTCATATATGGCCTGTATGATCTTGGGGTATGTTCCTTCTATCCCTACTTTCTTGAGGGTTTTTATCAAGAAAGGATGCTATATTTTGTCAGATGCTTTTTCAGCATCTATTGAGAGGATCATGTGGTTCTTCTCCTTTCTTTTATTAATGTGATGTATTGCTTTGATGTATCATGATTGATTTGTAGATACTGAACCAGCCCTGCAGCCCAGGAATAAATCCCACTTGATCATGGTGAATACTTCTTGCTATGTATTGTTGGATTCGGTTTGCTAGTATCTTTATGAGAATTTTTGCATACATGTTCATCAGGGAGATTGTAATTCTCCTTTTTTAGTGGGATCTTTATCTGGTTTATGAGGTTATCTGGCCTCATAGAATGAGTTTGGAAGTTTTCTTAATTTCTATTTTTGGAACAGCTTCAAAAGAATAGGTATTAACTCTTCTTTAAATGTTTGGTAGAATTCCCCTTGGAAGTAATCCAGCTGCTGATACTTCTTTTTTGGGAGATTTTTCATTACTGATGCAGTTTCTTTATTGGTTATGGAGCTGTTCAAATTTTCTATTTCTTTTTCTTTCAGTTTTGGTAGTTTATATGTTTCTAGGAATTTATCTTTTCTTTTAGATTGCCCAATTTGTTGCCATATAATTGCTCATAATATTCTCTTATTATTGATTTTATTTCTGTGGTGTTGGTTGTGATCTCTGTTTCATAAGTGATTTTATTTATTTGGGTCCTTTCCTTTTTCTTTTTGGTAAATCTGGCTAGGGGGTTATCATCAGTTTTGTATATTCTTTCAAAGAACCAGCTCCTGGTTTTGTTGGTCTGTTCCACTGTTTTTTTTATATCATGGATTTCACTCTAATCTTTATTATTTCCCTTCTGCTGGTTTTGGGCTTTATTTGGTGTTCTTTTTCCAGCTCTTTTAGGTGCAAGGTTAGGTTGTGTATTTGAGACTTTCTTCCTTCTTTAGGAATGCGTACCTTGCTATATACTTGCCTCTTGCAACTGCCTTTGCTGCATCCAGAGGTTTTGGATTGTCATCTTTTCAGTTTTGTTGGTTCCATGTGCTTTTTAATTTACTCTGATGAATGGATAAAGAAATTGTGGTTTATATACACAATGGAATACTACGTGGCAATGAGAAAAAATGAAATATGGCCTTTTGTAGCAACGTGGATGGAACTGGAGAGTGTGATGCTAAGTGAAATAAGCCATACAGAGAAAGACAGATACCATATGGTTTCACTCTTATGTGGATCCTGAGAAACTTAACAGGAACCCATGGGGGAGGGGAAGGAAAAAAAAAAGAGGTTAGAGTGGGAGAGAGCCAAAGCATAAGAGACTGTTAAAAACTGAGAACAAACTGAGGGTTGATGGGGGGTGGGAGGGGGAGAGGGTGGGTGATGGGTATTGAGGAGGGCACCTTTTGGGATGAGCACTGGGTGTTGTATGGAAACCAATTTGTCAATAAATTTCATATATAAAAAAAATCAGATTTGGTAAAAATTAAAAAAAAATTTCCTCTTTAATTTCTTGGTTAACCCATTTATTCTTTAGTAGGCTGTTCTTGAAACTCCAAGTATTTGTGGTCTTTCCAAATTTTTTCTTGTAGTTGATTTCAAGCTTCGGGGTGTTGTGGTCTGAAAATATGCCTGGTATGATCTTGATCATTTGTACCTGTTAAAGGCTGACCCAATATGTGACCCAATATGTGACCTATTCTGGAGAATGTTCCATGTGCACTGGAGAAGAATGTGTATTCTGCTGCTTTAGGATGAAATGTTCTAAATATGTCGGTTAAGTCCATCTGGTCCAGTGTGTCATTCAAAGCCATTGTTTCTTTGTTGATCTTCTGCTTAGATGTTCTCTCCATTGGTATAAGTGGTGTGTTTAACTCCCATACTAATATCTTATTATTATCAATGAGTTTCTTTATGTTTGTGATTAATTGATTTATATATTTTAGTTCTTTCATGTTGAGGGCATAAGTATTTACAATTTTTAGGTCTTCTTGGGAGGATAGACCCCTTAATTATGATATGATGCCCTTCTTCATCTCTTGTTATAGTCTTTGTTTTAAAGTATAGTTGTCTGGGCAGCAAGACATGATAGTTTTTAGCCAGTAGTGCTACAGCCAGATTTTACTGCAATATCTAAAGAGTCAAGTAGTGATTTTGTACCACTGTTATTTCAAATTTGAGTATTCTGCCATGGAACCATCCATACCAGGTTGGAACATGACCTATGAAATCTTCAATATTAAGATTTCTTTCTGCTTGGCAGCTTCTTAGGGGAATAATGACAGTTGCGATTTTGACTCTTGTGTTTTTAGAATTCAAATGGCATATCTTTCTGAAATGAATTTTTCAAGTTTAATAGTTCATAGTAGGAGTTTTATGACTTTAATTTTAGTGTTCTTGTTTTGTAAAAAAAGAAAAAAAATATATCTATCTATATATATATATGACTTTATGCCAGTTTCCCAGTAAAGCTCATATTCTTTTATTCACTACTCAATCATAATGTGTTGTTACAAATACTGTCACATGAGTAAATAAAAGTGAATACTTACTTAGAAGATGGATAATGTTAAATTATATTTGTGTGATAGGAAGCTTATATATATTCTTTTGGTTATTAGCTTCCATTGCCAATTGTATTTCAAATACATAGGGTTTTCTTCCCCCCACTTCCCAAATTAACTTTTTTAGCTAGTTAGCACCTGAGGAAAAAATACACATTTGTACTACTTCACTATTGTAAATAACTTTATAATAATTAAAAATAAATCCTGTGGCCATATTAGAATATAATTTCAACATATAGCTTATCTAGATAGCTTCTCAGAGTATTTTGAAATTAGATGTAGCTGGGAGGATAACTTTGCTCAGCACAAAATTGAAACATAACCATTGACACCATGCATTTATTTGAACTTAACTGAGAATCTTTTTTTTTTCTTCCTATGCCTTGTTACTTTAGTGCACTTGAACTTGTGTTAATGCTTTGGGCTCTCCAGGCTATCTGATTTCATTTTGGATCTGATTGCCCATCCTAAATTCAATGTTATTTACCTGGTCTCTTAAAAAAATCTTGCTGTTCCTAGTTTGCAAAACAAGATGTAAAAAAAATATTTTTGCCAAGTTGTCTTTAGCAAAACCTTGCTGAAGTTGTTGTTTTACAACTTATAAAATGTGAAGAAACAACTAATATAGTTGATTTGTATATTAATAGGAAAATGAAAGTATTTTATGGATACTTTTGGGCAGAATGTAAAAAGGAACTTGGCATGGTGGCCTTTTTGGTGAGGCATTCATTTACTGTCTTCTAAAGTGAGTCTGTGCTTAGCTTGTACACAGTTTTTTGAAAGAAATCCCATAATCTTTATTCATTCTCTTACCTTTATATCTCATATGGCACAAGTAAAGGGGGAAGCTAAGGAGGAAGTTTATCACCTTGCTATGCTTCAGTGCCTAAATGTGGTGACCGGCACCTGAAATAACCTTTTGAATTCCTGATGTCATTTTTATCCCCCTTCAACTTGTCAACCAGCAACTTATTTTTCCTTACAGAACCCAGTAATGTTATGATTGTTGAGGGCAAACTTCATTGTTGTTAGTGCAAAGTGTCACTGTGGTGGTGTATATTTATTTTGTCCAAGTTTGAGTACCTGATTATACAGTGTAATTTAAGCTGGTGGCTGACACATATTGATTTGCTGTGTGCAAACAATAGTACTATTTTCCTGAAAACTATTCAATAAAAATGCAAAAAAAAAAAAAAAAAAGAGAGAGAGAGAGAGATAGTTGTCTGATATAAGTATGGCTACTCTGGCTTTCTTTTGACATCCATTAGCATGATAGATGGCGCTCCATCTCCTCAGTCTGCAAACCTTCAATCTGCAGGTGTCTTAGGTCTAAAATGAGTGTCTTGTAAGTAGCATATAGATGGGTCTTGTTTTTTTTATCCATTCTGATACCTTATGTCTTATGATTGGAGCATTTAGTTCATTTGCATTTAGAGTGATTATTGAAAGATAGAAAGGAATTTAGTGTCATTGTGTTGCCTGTATAGTTGGTGTTTCCTATGATATTCTGTGGTCTTTCTAGTCTTTGTTGCTTTTGGTCCGTTTTGTTTTGTTTTGTTTTGTTTTCTCCACTGAAAGTGTCCCCCATAAAATGTCTTGCAGTGCTGGTTTAGTGTTTACAAACTCCTTTAGTTTTTGTTTGTCTGGGAAAGTCTTTATCTCTCATTCTTATTTGAATGATAGCTTTGCTGGATAAAGAATTCTTAGCTGCATATTTGTCCTATTCAGCACGTTGAATATATCCTACCCCTCCTTTCTGGTCTGCCAAGTTTCTGTGGACAGATCTTCTGTGAACATGATCTGTCTTCCCTTGTATATGAAAGACTTTTTTCCATTGCTGTTTCTATAATTCTTTCCTTACCTTTGTATTTTGTGCATTTGACTATAACAGGTTTTGGTGATGGTTGGTTTTTGTTGAATCCATTGGGAGTTCTCTGTGCTTCTTGTGTTTTGATGTCTTTGTCCTTCCCCAGATTCAGTCATAATTTGCTCACATAAACTTTCTGCCCCATTTTCTCTCTCTTCATCTTCTGGAACTCCTGTGACTTGAATGTTACTCCATTTTAATAAGTCACTGAGTTCTCTAAGTCTTTTATAATGATCTTTTGCCTTTGTGTCCCTTTTTTTCTGCTTCATTATTTTCCATAATTTTATCTTCTTTCTCACTAACTTGCTGCTCTGCTTTGTCCACCTTTGCTGTCATGGCATCCGTTCAAGATTGCATCTCAGTTATAACATTTTTTTATTTTGGACTGACTAGACTGTAGTTCTTTTATCTATGCAGAAAGGGATTCTCTGGTGTCTTCTATGCTTTTTTCAACCCCAGCTTGTATCCTTATAATCATTTTAAATTCTAGTTCCGACATCTTAATTATATTTGTGTTGATTAAATTCCTGGCTGTCATTTCTTACTGGCCTTTATTTTGGTGTGAATTCCTCCATCTTTTAATTTTGAAGGAAGAAAAAGATTAATAAAATAAAATATTAAAATTGAAAAATTAAAAACAAAACAAAGTAAAGGAAGCCAGATCCTAGGTGTGTTTCAGTCTACTTGTTGAGAAATGCTTGATAGAATAGAGAAAAAAGAGAAAGGAAAGGAAAAAAAAGGTTAAAAATGTTTTTAATAAAGAATTTTAAATAATAGAATAAAATAAAATATAGTAAAAAAATAAAAATAAGTAAAAAAGAATTTGCTCTTTCTGTATCCAAGAAAGAGAAAGAAAAGAAAGAAAAAGAAAAAAACAACTTAAGCAAAAACAAAAGCAAAGAAAATGAACAAATCAACCAGCAAACAGAATGAAACTCAAATGAAGTTACATCCAGTTTCCCCTCAAACTGAAACTTTGAAGCACTCTATAGTCCATAGACTAATAAGCAGGTGGAAAGGGTTTGTACCCGTCTTCTGGGGGATGTGCCTGGAGGTCACAAGTGGGCAGGGCTTGACATAACTGCTCCATTCTCCACTTGGTGGCCCTGCTTGGCTTACTGGGTATGATTTCTGTGTGGGGACACATGTGCATGCTACAAGTGAAAATGACTTCACCCTACTTCCTAGTTTCTGGCGCAGGAAGGAACCCTGCACCTTCACAGACCTGCGATCAAGCACCCCTCCCTTGTTTCAGGCCCTCATCCACTCCCTGCCTCGACCCTGTCCTTGTCCAAGCTGTCTGCCTTCCAGGTGGCACCTCACTCCAGGGTTTTATCTCAGATGGAACTATATTTCAAAACCCCACACTTCAGAGACCCCTGCAGCTGGGGAAGTGTCTCACCGAGCAATGGCTGGGTGTCAGCTTGTCCCAGAAAAAATTTGTGTGATTGCACAGTGGCAGAGGCCCAGAGTTTACGGCAAATCACAACACAGAGCCAGTGTCAAGGTTTGTTGTCCTTTGGCATCATTGTCCCATTATCAGTAAACGTGGCTGCTCTCTGGGGTCTGCTGGGCTTTTGCCCTCAGGGAAGCCGTATGGTCTCTACCACATGCACTCTAATCAGGGGATCCACTTCTCCTTGTGTGGCACACAGACCCCTCATACTTCGCTGCCTGCTCTTGGGGATTTGACCTATTTCCTCACCAGAGCACCACTAGACACTGAGCTCCAAACCTTCAGACTCTGCACTCCAGTGTTTATAGAATCCTGGTGGTATTGAAACCCTTTCCTTTCTCCTCATCAATGGTTCTGGGAAATAGATATTTTGTCCAGTCCCCTGCAAGTGTTTTCACTCTTTCTCTCCAGCTACTTTTTTTTTGGGGGGGGGGGTGCTTTTCTTGTGCGATCCTGATGTACTACATTCTCCCCCTTTCTCTTTTCTTTCTCCGTCCTCTCTCTGTTCTCTCTCTGCAAAAAATGGCTCCCTACCCTCTACATCTTTTCTCTCCCCAATTCACCTTTCCACACCACATACCTGCCAAGTTCTCTGGCTCCAGTTATACAGATTGTTGTGTTAATCCTCATATCTATTTCTTAGGTGTTCAGAATGGTTTGATGCTGGTCTAGCTGTGTTTCAGGGATGAAACAAGCTCAGGGCCCCCATACTACTCTGCCATCTTAACACCTCAATCCTTGGTAATTTTAAATACTTTTTCTTGTAGGTCTGGAAGATTATGATTTTACTAGCCACTGTCCTGTGTTATCCCTTCTTTGTTTTAATAACTGTATGTTTCAGTTGAGCTCAATTTACTCTTTTTTGCAAGCATATAAATCCACTTGATTGCTAAGATATATGTTTTTTAGTTTTGAAAAAGTCTGATATAGTCAAAACAGATTGGATTTAAGAATCCTCTGGGACTAGGTTTTCATCCTTGCTCTGCCAATCAGTTACGTACTGTGTAGATTTAGGGAGCTACTTAATCTCACAAAGGTTTTTTTCCTTCATGTCTCAAATTGTTACAACAATAATCTCTTTGACCCAACATGACACATTTCTATGCACTCTATTTGTGTCATTACGATACTTTCTGGTTAAAGTCACTGATAATCTCCTAATTGTCAAATTCTTGGTAGGCTTTGAATTCTAGTAATCTGACCCGTAAGATTTGTTTGTTTGTTTGTTTGTTGTGTTTTTACCATTGTCCTTTACTGCCAATCTTGAAACATTTTCTTCCGTTGGATTCCATGACACCACTTTTCTTCATGTCTTTTTTTCATTCCTCTCTGGCTGCACTTCCTTAGTTTTCTTTGTAGGTTTCTCTGTAACAAGTGTTTCCATTTTGGAGTCTTCGGGTTCAATTTTAAATCCTCTTTTCACTCTATTCCTTTTTCTTATTTAGTCTCAGTAATACTCATGGCTTCCATTTTATACTTGTATACCCATAACTTTTAAATATACTTCTCCAGAGCAGACCTTTATTTTTGACTGACTCCTCAACATTGATACCTGCTTGTCTCAAAACAACTGTAATCCCAAATGTCCAGAAGAGAGCCAGCTACCCTAAACTACTTCTGTGGTATTTCCATTGTCTGTGAATAATGTCACCATTAATCCATTTCTGTAATTCAGAAATGTAGGTGTCATCTTCCTTCCCATGGTCTCCCCTCCATCACATCTAATCCAGCACCAATTCCTGCATGATTTTATCTTCTTTCCAGTCTTCTCTTCCTTTCCTGCCATCATCCTTGGACAAACAACTACTTTTTGATAATTAGATTATTTCAAATGTCACCCAACCTGGGGTGCCTGGATGGCTCAGTCAGTTAAGCCTCTAACTTCAGCTCAGGTCACAATCTCACGGTTTGTGTGTTAAAGCCCTGCATTGGGTTCTGAGCTGACAGTGTGGAGCCTGCTTGGGATTCTCTCTCTCCCTCTTTCCGTGCCCCTCTCCTGCTTGTGTTCTCCCTAAGTAAATAAATTAACATTTTTAAAAATTTTAAATTAACAAAAAAATGTCATCCAACCTGCCTCTCTCTCTTGGCAGCCTACAATTCATTTACTATACTACAGCTGGAGTAATGCTCACAAAACACTTTTAATGCTGTCTCATTCAAATCCTTCAGTGCCTTCTCATTGCTTTTAGGGTCATGGTTAGGATTCTGACCATGGACTACAAGATCCTGCATCATGTTGCCTCTGGCCCATCTCTCTAACCCCCTCTTGCTTCATTGACTTATCTCTGCATTTCAGACACAGAAACTTCTTTCAGTTTTTCAAATGTGTGGTGTTTCTTTTTGTAGCACACAATCTTTGCATATGTTGTTTCTGTTGGTTGAATTTTCCACTCCTCCTCCTTTAACCATTTTTAAGCTTGTGGATCATAATATAGTCATCGATCTCTCAAGTAAGCCTTCCATTCTTGACTTGCCACCTCAGTATATGGTTAAGTCTACTTTTTTGTTTCTCATAGCGCTGTGTATTTTTTTTCCTTCATGATGATTATCATAGCTTGTGTTTATACATCTATTTTGTCAATCAAATAATTAATGTTTAATGGTCACCTTCAGTATTATACCAACTCCATAAAGTCAATGGCCATGTTAGTTTTTGTTCGGCATTTGATTCCCAGTGCCTAGCACATAGTAATTACCTCTGTGAATATTAATTAAATAAAGGAATGACTGAATATGTATCAGATGCTTGCTCTGCCCATTGCTGTATGGAGGGAGTCAGTGATGCTATCCTTCAGGGTTCTATAATCTGTTGGGGGTAATAAGATACTAATACAAACATTATAACAAACAGCGTGAGTAATAAATAAATGCCATAAGTGTAAAATCCATAGATATAAAGAGAAGAGAGATCCACCTGATTCAGTGATCAAAACCTGGCATGATTTCAACAATTAAGTATGTAGAATATGTAAATATTATTCTGGGTAATAGGAATAATCACATTAAGGAAATAGTTGAGTTGTTGACTTTGGCTGCAGAATAGGATATATGAATGTGTTAGAGATAATGTTATAAAAATAGGTTGGGGCCTGAACTTGGAGGTTCTTGAATGTTAGAATGAAAGATGTAAGGCTTAGATGCCCTTAAGCTTCCTTAAACAAACAAACAAATAAAAAATGATTACCTATTAAGTTGTAAAATGAAAGACTTCACTAATCTCTAGATTTGCAACTAATTCCTTATGCTTGGTCTACCTTTTTTATGAAAGTCACTTTTCTGTTAATAAATTATTATTAGCAAAGACTGTAAAGACTTGCAAAGAAACAAATAGTTTCAGTGTTAGTTACAACCGTCTCTGTAGTGGACTGTTGTTTTTTTTTTTTATTTTATTTTAGAGCACAAGCTGGGAACAGGGGCAGAAGGAGAGAGAGAGAGAGAGAGAGAGAGAGAGAGAGAGAGAGAGAGAGAGAATCTCAAGTAGGCTTGCTCCACATTTAGCACAGAGCCAGACCTAGGGCTCAATTTCATGACCATGGGATCATGACCCGAGCCGAAATCAAGAGTCAGATGCTCAACCAATGGAATCACCCAGGCACCCCTGAAATGGACTATTAATTTGAGGGAGAAAGTGTGATCTTTGAAAAATATTCTATGTGAATTCTTAGGTATCTAATAGCTTTAAGCCTCACTATAAAAGCAGTCAGTCTTTGTTTACTGAGCATGTCATTAAAATCATTTTAGACTTTGTTTTTAAAATTAAAATATGAAAGTGCAGAATAATCGTATAAGATTTAGAGTTTATTTTGTGTTTACTTAAAGAGCATTTAAAAGTTTGTTTGCAAGCTGTCCTGAAAATCACTTTGAGAAAAACTGCTTGTCCAGCTCCTTTACCACGTTTGGGATACACAACTTTAAAAATTACAAAATTATAAAACCATTCAGACATTGTTTTGTGTGACACACATTTTCAGGTTGCAATCTCAGATTACCATATATCAGTATTTTAAAACTGAGAAATTTTAAGCAGCTTGATAGTATGTCCATGGGTTACTTTGTCCTCTTTAGTTGGCCTTCATGTAGTGTATCACTGGATATATTTTAAGTACTTTTTTTGTGAATATTCTGATTTGATATGTCATAACAAAAACTTAATTTTTATGTAGTCAAACGTATCTGTCTTTTTTCTTCACTGTTTCCTGCTCTGGTTTGATACATAACCTAGATTTCTTCTAGTACCTTTTTTATTTTGTAACATTGCATCTTTAATCTGTCTTTTAGGTGGTTAGCAATGTCTCCTGGTTTCAGTGCTGATAAAGTTTTCTTCTTTATTTTTGCTTTCTGTTGGTCTTTTCTAAAGAGGGGAATTTTCAACCAGGTATTTTTTTGAAATTCATTTTAAAGTTGCCTGGCATTAAAAATCTACTCTGGTTTAAAATGAAGAACCAGAAACAGATTGCAAGGAGGCTGAATTATTTTTGCAAAATGGAACAATTTCATATTGTTTCCCAGTCTTGATTTTTTTTAGTTTGTATCTTAAAGACAGCATTATATTGTTAGAGAAAAAAATTAGGTCTGAGAAGAGTAGAAATGGCAATGATCAGCAGAGTAGGGCCTGGCCTTATAAGACGTCTTCAGAGACAACAGGCAGTGATTCGTTTTCTAATGCATTAGTCTGCATACCCTACGTCATATACAGCTTCTCAGAATTCTGTTTATAGCTTTCAGCTCTGCCAGACAGCAGAGCAAAGCAGTCTTTTTAAAGGTAGTTAAATGCATTAATATGCATGACACTAATCTTAGTAGGTGCTTAATATGTAGTTGCTGAATACACTGCCAGAAACATTGTTCCCTGGTCTGGGTCTTTTATATCAAATGCCATGATAAAATGCCAGAAGGAAAAATTTTTAACTAAATTTTGAGTTTAATAGTATTTTCCAAATGTTTGATAGCCTGTAATCCATTTGTAATTTAATTTTTTTTTAATTTACAGAGTAAAATTGAGTTTTTTGGTGTTAGGGTTGTATGAGTTTCAACATATTTGTAGAATTATGTAACCAGTACCACAGTCAGGATACAAAACCGTTTCATCACCCCCAAAAAACTCCCTCCTGCTGCTTCATAGTCATAGCCTCTTTACATTCCCAATCCCTGGCAACTACTGATTTCCTTTCTGTTGCTATAGTTTTGCCTTTTTCAGTATGTACTATAAATGAAATCATTGAGTAACTTCTTTCAGATTTGCAATTTTCACTCAGTGAGATCCTTGAGATCCATCCAAGTATATATCATTTTTTTATTGCTGGGTAGTATTTCAAAGTATGGTTGCCCACATTTTGTTATTCTTATTCATGTTGTTTCTCACTTGTTAAAACAGTTACTGCCTTTTTTTATTGGAATTTAGAATTGTTTAGTGGCATAGGTGTTTTTGAGGAAAAATTTTTCTTATTTTCTTTTTGGTTGAACAAAATATAAACTGGAGTATAATTAAAAGAATATCAAGGAGTAAATATACTTCTATTTACTACGTAAGAGTGATGGGCTGCTCATCTCTGAATTAAATCAAGAATCTATAAGGCTGTATCATCCCAGAACTGCATGGGAATTATTAAACAGATTTTTAACTTTATAGGTTCTAGAGAAAAATTTCATTTTTCTAAAATACTTCAGGAATTTGATTTATTAAATATTCTGGTTATCTTTTAAATAGTTTGTATATTACATACATAGGTTAGTGATTTTTCCAATAATTAGAATACAGTAAAGTCATTTAGTGCCAACATGCTGTTGAATATAATTTCATCCTTTTCAGTTGCTTTAGGGAGTACTACAAGATCTTATTTTTTTAATTTTTTAATTTTTTTTTAGTTTATTTTTGAGAGAGAGACACACACACAGAGACAGAGAGACAGAGTACGAGTGGGGGAAGGACAGACAGAGAGGAAAACACAGAATCCCAAGCAGGCTCCAGGCTCTGAGCTGTCAGCACAGAGCCTGATGCGGGGCTCGAACTCATGAACCACGAGATCATGACCTGAGCGACGTCAGAGCTTGAAGTATCACAAAATCTTAAATGGGAATTGTCTTTTGCTGGATCAATTATCATTATATACTACTTGTGCATAGAAGAAAAACATGGTAATATGAACTTTCTGGCTGTTTATAATGTATAGAACGCTTTTATTGTCTTGTAGTAGTTGTTGCAATTAATACATGAATGCTAAGTGATAATGATATCCAAGACCTCTCCCTTAAAAAAGCCTTAAAAATTAAACATTTTTGAATTTTAACCTTTTGGCAGGAAGAGTCCTTGATATTTTTCAGTTGGGAAATGGCTTGATCAAAGAGTGTTTTTAGAGATCTGACAGTGATATACTGAACAGACTGGTGCCAGGGGGAGTAGATGGGCATCAAGACAGGCTGTACAGCATGAGTAATCTGGTGACAATGAGATCAGAAATGAAAGGGCAGAGCAAGAGCTATTTTGAATGAAGAAATTATGTTTCTAACTGACAAGATAAGAGATTAAATTGGGGAATCTTCTAAGATGGTTCTAAGACTGTAAAAATGGTTGTAGAAATAGATAAATAACTTGCTTATAGAGAATGAGATTGTAAATGAGGCATTTGAGTCTGGTGTGATTTTGGTCATTGGTGATCTTGGGAAAAAAGCAGTGTCAAGTAAAATAAGGGGACTGAAAACTAGACTAAAACTAGACGGATCTTCTGCCTCGAATTATCATTCATGTATTTGAGTAAGCAAAAGGAAATCGGACTGATATGTGTTTGTTTTAATTTCCTAACCTTATTTTGCAGAAGGGACAGAATCCTCACAAATCTTCATATGTCGATCTTTATTCTTCACAGTAAATAGTGGCAACAGAACTCTAACAAATGAATTTACATTTTTATTTTTTGCTGTAAATATTAGAGAGTGTTCAGTTTATAGATACGAGCACATATATTATGTATAAAATGGTGTATAAAGTAAAATTTCCTGTAGTAGGAATAGAGTCATCGTCTTAATACCATTTTAAATGGGTTTTTAATATTTTGAACACTAAATGTAATAATTTACACCTCCCGTATCTACTTCCACAATATACTGGATTAATTTATTTTACTCAATCTTTTGGAATATCATTGTTTTAGTGGAAATGTGTACATCCTTAAGACATCTCTCAAATGTCATCATTTTGTAAATATTTCATTATTTTTGGAACATGTTTCTAGATCCATGATTATGTTCATTCCTCTTCCCTAAAGATGATGGAAAGCAGTGTAATTCATTGAAAAAGTCAGAGACACATGTCATAGTAATGATTTCAAGCATTCTTTTTAATGGTTTTAGGGTGTCGCTTTAGACACAATAATGCATGTAGTTTAATGTTTCAGTTGACAAAAATGCACAATTTTCTTCACGATACACTTGTGTGGTTTAGAGTATGGATCTAAATTTATTTTCTGTATGTTTTCTTAAGAAGAATAGGAATTTTTAAGTAGAGGTTATAAATTTTACTTATAATTATTTAGAAATATGTCAACAAGAAAGAGTAAAATTTGATGGAAAGTGAGTAAATAATTCATGCAACATTAGAGCTTTAAAAAAAGGGTAGACAATATTTTTAAAATTTGGTATATATTCTCATTTTATCTAGTGAATAAATATTAGAGTATTGAAGACTAGTCATATGATCCCTAAAGAATTTCTCATTCTTGAAAATGGGACAGTTCCACTTTAAATAAAATTGTGTATGAGTGAGTGAGATTTAATTATTGCATGTATGCTGTATAGATTCTGGAATCATGACATTCAGGCCTATAGCCCAATATTATAATGTATTGATTTTTGTGGTTTTTGTAGATAGCTTTTGGGGCCGTATTTTCTTTCTTTTTTTCACATATTTTTTTTTGTTTTTACTTTTATTTTTATTTTTTTATTTTAATATAATTTATTGTCAAATGGGTTTCCATACAACACCCAGTGCTCATCCCAACAAGTGCCCTCCTCCCTGTTTGGGCCATATTTTATGCATATACAGATTTCAGATGTTGATTTTGGCCTTTCAGTCAAAACTCTAAAATTATAAGGTCATTAATTATTTGTAATTCAAGTAAGAAAAAAGTGTACATAAAAGTACCTTTTGGTTTATAAATATGCATATTATCACAAAGTGGGATTACTATAATTGTATTATAATATCCTAGCTGTATATTTGTCATATATTTTACATTTTAAATATGGGAGCCAAAATGCTATATTATGGAGTAGTATGCCTTGATAGTTAACTTAGGCACCAGTTAATGAGATGTAAGATAAGCCTCTCTCCCTTATTTCTACACTGCCACATATTATGTGACTTGGTCTGTAACCTTAATGATGATGTTGGTGGCATTGGTGCTCTAGGAGATCTTTTATCATTCCTTTACATAGAAGAATCTAGAAAAATCCACTCAAAATAATAACATTTTGTCTCATATTATTCTGCAATGTATCAAGACATGAGTGCCTCAAAATGCCATGTACCAAATGTTCTTTCTCTCCACTCTTGATTTTAGATTTAGCTCTTATTTAAAATGTTCTGGAGGGAGGCAAACCATAAGAGACTCTTAAAAACTGAGAGTAAACTGAGGGTTGATGGAGGGGTGGGAGGGGGGGAAAGTGGGTGATGGGCATTGAGGAGGGCACCTGTTGGGATGAGCACTGGGTGTTATATGGAAACCAATTTGGCAATAATTTTCATATTAAAAAAAATAAAATAAAATGTTCCTGATTTTCCCCAACCAGGTGATATAGCATAAAATTACACATCTGATTTGTTCATTTTACACTTATTGAGCCCTACTCTGTGTTAGCCACTGTGCTCAGTCCTGGGTTTTCATTTAGAAGATACACTGCCAAACTTCAAGGAATTTCCAGGCTATGTATTGGGCACACAGAGATGAGAACAAAATTTAATACAATGTTGACATTTTTGTAATGGAGATCTGTAGACTGGGAGATTGGGAAGTGTGGAGTCTGTATAGGAAGGCAAGGTCCAGATCAGAAAGGGCCTTGAACACTATATACAGGAGTTCAGATTTTATTCCATCATAAATATGAGGAAACTGAAAAGTTTTGAGGAAAAAAATGACAAAAATTTTTAGGGGCACCTGGGTTGCTTAATTGGTTAAGAGTCTGATTCTTGGTTTTAGCTCAGCTCCTGGTTTGTGAATTTGAGCCCTGCTGTTAGCACAGAGCCTGCTTGGTATACTCTCTCTCTCCTTCTTTGTGTGCCCCTCCTCACACTTCCTCTCACTTCCTCTCTCTCTCTCTCACTCTTTCTCTCTCTCTCTGTCTCTCAAAATAAATAAATAAACTTAAAATTTTTTTAAAGAATTTTTATGTTGGGGAAGATGAATTGGAGGGGATAGTGAGTGACTCAGCAAAAAACCCATAAAACTGGTTTAATCTAGATGGACGATATTTAATCTAGATGGCCTGATTTAAAATCAAGACCTGTTAGTTTTTGCTAGTTGCCTCATTTTCTTGGTATCTCTTACTTAAAAATCTAGAGAGAAGTAATCTTGTTACTCCAGTTCATCATTTGTTCATCATTTGTATCATATGTATGAAATTCATAGGCAATTGATGCTGACCCAATCTGTAGCCAAGCTAATCACTTATGAAGTGCCCTGAGTAATCCTGAAAAATGTATCCACTCTGGATTCCACTTTTGGATTTGGATGAAATCCAAATGTTAGTGGATTAGGGAGTTTATTGCAGGTGTAGGGAGGGAGGTAAGGGGCTTGGCTGTGTAGGGAAGAACAAACTAGTGGGGAACACAGGATCAAAGAAAACAAGGAAAAGTTTTTGTTTTGTTTATTTTGTTTTTTAAGATAGCAGAGGTTCGAATATAGGAGTCATTGGCTAGGAAATGGTTGAAATAGAGTGTTTAATTTTTTAATTGTTGAAGTAATGTTAATGTGGCAGAAGATGGGATTCCAGAGCACAGGAAGATCAATAAGTCTTATATAGGAAGAAAGATGCCTCTCCCTCTGCAGTGGAGTTGAAGAAGAAAGGGGGAGTGAGGTGCAGATAAGTTTAGAAGTGGGCACAATCTGCTTACTAACACACTTTATGAAATAAGCAACAAAGAGAGCTGCTTAAGTGAGTTAAAGATTTCCAGTAATTACTGAGTAAAATTCAAATAGGAGCCTAACAACTAGGGATATGATGAAGTGGGTTTTTTTTTCCTCCTGCAGCCAAGATGTAGGTTGGAAAAAAGTGGACTAGTCCAGAGTTGAAATGGAGTTAACTTGTTACTTGGTAGGAGTTAATGCTTATTTTATTTTTTCTATTTGGCTAAACTGTTTGTTTCATTCTTGTCTTCCATATTTTTTCTTTTGTAGGTCTTGATGATTGTTTGCAGCAGTATATTAAGAACTTTGAGAGGGAGAAGATCAGTGGAGACCAGCTGCTGCGCATTACACATCAGGAACTAGAAGATCTGGGGGTCAGCCGCATTGGCCATCAGGAATTGATCTTGGAAGCAGTTGATCTTCTGTGTGCACTGGTAAGGATATTAACTGGTGGAAATTGAAACTTGTTTTATTTCATTTAAAATTTTTTCCCTTTTTTTGTTTCTTCCCTTCTTTTTTCTTCTCTATTTAAAATAATTTAATTTTTTAAAAATTTATAACTCTCCTAATTCTCAACTGACTAGAAGTGGTATTTTCCTCCTTCATTAAATTTGGTATATTATATAGTGCCAAATTACAAATTAAAGAGGCTTATAACCCAACTAGTGACATTACATTTAGTTACTTCAAAACCATATGTTAGAGCTCACCAAGGAAGTGTTCACAGCATCATTTGGGGTATGCAGGTGAATATGATCAGTTATAAAGTCCATTCCCCTCTGAAAGTTTTGATTTAGTGTCACAAATATTAAGAAATCCTATTAGAAACATCATTGTTAAAATAATCAAATTATTTGAATGTTCTAAATGTGTACCTCCAATAAAAATTGAATATTATACATTATATGGTCTATTTTGTCAACTTACAAGAGAAATCAATGTCAAAATAATCCTTCAGGAGTCTGATAACACATTATATATTCTGAAAGGAACATTTTTTTTCCATGTTGGGTAAGGTGACACCAGATTAATTTTAAATTTTTGTAGATAGTTGCAAGGGGGCTAGAGCTACAGTGAGAAAGAAAACGTGAGTCTTGTAATATAATCATCTGTGATTGACATTTGGCTCAGTTACTGACACTTGTGGGCAAGTAATTTCATCACAACCTTAGTTTTTTATTTAAAATGTTGATAATAACAACTGCCTTTTGGATGTGTTGTGAAAAGCAAATGAGATAGTGTTTATATAGTGCCTAATTCAGTGCCTGGCCCACAGTAGGCATTCAATAAGTAGTTAACTATTAAGATGATAATTAATAAGAAATGAGTAGATAATTCTTAAAAATTCAATTGTCAGTTAATACTCCCAGGACTTGTGTGTCAGATGTAAGTTCCTGCCCTCTTGAAGAGCCTTAGGGGTGGAGAGTAGCACACAATCACAATACTATAGTATAATTACCAAAATAAAAGTATAAGCTAAGTATTATGAGGGCACAGAAGAGAAAATAGCTAGCTTTGACTATGGTAGATGGGTTCATATTGCAAAAGCATCCTAGAGTAAGATGAGCATGTGTTTGGAAGAACAAGAACAAAGGGGTTTCCATGTAGGTAAAACAACACCTACACAGGCACACACAATAAAGAGCATACCTGGTAGGTTTGAACTGTGGTTAACTTTTTGAGAGGACAAAAATACATGGGAAACATTGGCAGAAGATTAGGCTATAAAATATAGAATAGGCCCAGACTATAAAGTACCTAAACATCATGGTAAGAGATTTGTACTTTCTTTTGTGGATATTGGAAAACCATGTAGGAATGATCGAATACTTATTTTAAAAAGGTAACTGATGGTAGTGAAAAGGATGGGATGGAGTGGGCATAATCTGAAGACCAGGTGAACTGTTTGGTAATGTGTAAAATACTCTACTTAGGCTACCAGTAGGGCTTAAACTAAGGATGTGGAACAGGAATAGAGAAGATGTGGTGAATATGAGGGATGAGATAAAGGGAGTTGAGAAAGATTCCATGCTTTCTAGCTGCAGAGATAGAGTAGATGATTTTGCAATAATGAAGATGGACAGTAGTATCAAGAATAGATTTAGCTGGGAATATAAATTGAGTTTTAGATTTGTTGAATTTGAGACATCTCTGAGTTATCCATGAAGAAATGCTCATCACATAGTTGAACAAACGAAATTGGAGGTTGAGAAGTGGCTAAAGATAGAGATTTAGGAGTCTCCAGGAAATAAGGATTGAATCCATAGAGAAAGAGCAGATCTACCCAAGGAGGGTCTGTAGAATATAATGAACAAAGGACTCAGCTCCACATTTGGGCTGGGAAGGAAGAAGAGGAAGCTGCAGGGGAGGCTTATGGTGTGGTCAGAAAAGCGGGAAGATAACTTCAAAAGAATTGTCAGAAAAGCAATGGGGAGTACTTTTCATTAAGGAACATCAATAATATCAAATTTCACTAAAAGCCATTAGAATGAGCAAGTAAAAACGTGATTGAGGGGTGCCTGGCTGTCTCAGTTGGTAGAGCATGTGACTATTGATCCTCAGGGTCATGAGTTCAAGCCCTACATTGGGTGTGGAGCCTAGTTAAAAAAAAAAAAAAAAAGACCTGACTGAAAACAGTTTCTAAAAAAGATTACAATGTGAAACCAGATTGATTGAATATTACCTTCCACTTAGACATCTCAGTCTTAACCTTAATTGTCATTTCCTCAAAAAGACATTCTAATTATTCTCTCACCATTGACTGTTCTAAAATTAGCCCCTTACCGTTATTCTTTTAACCTTCATCTCATTTTGTAATTCCACATTTGTCAGTTTAATGTCTGTTTCATCTGCTAGATTGTAAGCTTTGTGGCAAAAGTAACTATGCTTATTAAACACCTCGTGTATACCACAGATCCCTGGCAATAGTAGATGCTGAATAAATATTTTTTGAAAGTGGCATTGTAAAAGTCTTGAGACATTTTTCACATGATAGTTTGGGGATCTTCTTATTTTCCTATTGCTGAGATAAGAGAAATCAGTTTAGACTCGAGCATGTACTTGCACTCTATCCCTTATCAGAATCAGATCACAGAAATTATGCTGGATATAAGAGATGGTACTCAGGGTAAGGTAAGAGTCTTCCATGGTTTTGCATACTAGTCTCCAAATATGAGTCAGTGTGGCCATGAAGGTGCACTGGAAGTGGCTTGGACATGAGCACACCATCTAGCAGTCCTCTATCTGCCACATCTTTTATAACAGTAAGTAATTGGGTGTGTCAGAGTTCAGGGTGTTATATCTCATAAGCAGGACTCCACAGATGAACCACTCACGTGCTGAACTTTACACTGTCAGTTTGAAGAAGGAAATAAGATTGATGATTACAATTCTACCCACAAATAGTCTGAACCTACAGGCTTTGGAGTTTGGGTTATTAACAATCTCTGCTGACCTAAACTTACTTAGAAAGATGACATCAGAGGGGCACCTAGGTGGCTCAGTCAGTTGAGCATCCGACTTCGGCTCAGGTCATGATCTCACAGTCTGTGAGTTCAAGCCCCGCGTCAGGCTCTGTGCTGTCAGTTCAGAGCCTGGAGCCTGCTTCGGATTCTGTGTATCCCTCTCTCTCTCTCTCTGCCCCTCCCCCACTCATGCTCTGTCTCTATCAAAAAATCAATAAACGTTAAAAAAATTTAAAAAAAAAGAAAGATGGCATCAGAGATATATGTTTAGACTATTTCAATGTTCTCACCATGGAGCTGTGGTAAATCTCTTCATATGCTGAGTTTTAATTCCTCCACACTTCTGGGTTTAAGCACTACAGTGTTGCATCATTTTCTTGGGGAAAAAACACATTAAATTCATTCTTTCTGTGTTTATTCAGCAATAAATTGGTTACATTCCCCAAGGAGGTCAAATATCAAACTTCCCTTCTACCACTTCCTAATGACTATACATCAGGAAGTTAGAAGTGCAGATACCTTCTAATTTATGCGAACGGATATTTTCCAGTGAATTTAAAGTAAATTTCTAGGCAGTGAATTCTGATTTACTTCTACATACCATTATAAAATTAGGGGATGAGATCCCTCATCAGCAAGCTGAGTTGACTAGACCAGGAGGTGTGCTGTTGGGAATGGGGTATTGTGAAATATCTCTTTGAAACTTTAATGTCTCTACTGGCTTTCTACTTTTTCCTTACATCTACTGGTTTTATTTCTTATTTTAACAATTATATATTCATGATCAAACAGTGATGCCATGGGAATTACAAAGATGAAAAAGGCACAGTCCATGCTCCTAAGATGTATATGGTCCAGTAAATAAGACAATAGTCATTAAAAGATAATACAGATTTTTTAAAATCCCAGAGGATTGCAGAAGGAAATAATGAATCCAGAGATCCAGGAAATGTAGGTGGGATTTGCTTTGGGACTTGCAGGATGAGTAGATGTTTGCCAGACAAAAAGTCGGGGAAAAGTTATCTAGGCAGAAGAAATATCATGTAAATACAGAAATGTGAAAGAGTATGAAGTATTCAGAGAAAAATGAGAATTTTGATTTGGTTGGTGCAGAGAGGGAAGTGAAAGGAAGAAAGGCAACTTACATTTTGTATCACATTATAATTTTTCACTTAGATGGGTTATTTTGGTTCTTCAGTATGCTTTCTGCCCGGTGCTTACATGGAGAAGATATTAAATTAATGTTATCTTACTGAATGAAGTTCTCTGCCGTTTTCCAGAGAACTGTAAATTTTTCTCTTGCCTCTGACTCTGAAGTTTCTGTTCCTAATATAAGGAAGACACAAAAAATTCACCAAATTTCTTTGTTTCTTTCAAGCTATGGAATATTTTCATCTGTCTTATTTTAAAGTTAGTACTGATGGGGAATAAATGTTATGGCAGTTGATGAAAATCAAAGGTTTCTTTAGTAACATGTTCATTCATGCAACATGTATTTATTTAAACACCAGCTATATTGTTTGTACCATGTTATTCTAGAAAGAAGTAAGCTGTTCATGATTTGGAGGTATGTTAACTCTTTCCTGCTGTTATGCTCTCATTTAGTATGCCTCAATAGAGAGCTTTGTATATTAACTGCAAGAGTAAGCATAAACAAAATATATAGCTTAATGTATAGCCCTTAATTTATGCTCTGACAATACACCTTGTTATTGGGAAGTGTAAGTGGATCGTTTATGACAGGATAAGAACAGCTTCCATTTGATTCTTCATTTACTTTTCATATAATAGGTATTTTGCATGAAAATTTAGATGTCTGAAATTGCTAGGATTTGTTTCTTTGCAACATAATTGCTTGGTTCGTTCATCTCAAAATAATTCATTTCTAAAAAATATTCATTAAAGCAATCTTTTTACGACTCACTCATATTTATAAAGCAAAGTATTATAAAACCTAAACACCTGCTATGTGATGCAATCAAATTAAGAGCTCTGAGTAAAATAGCATTGACATTGTAAAATGTGTGGTGCCAATATTGAATATTTTGTTAAGTGTTTAGAGAATTTGCTACTAGTGAGGATATAGCAAATGTGATCTTCTAAAATGTTAAATATATCCTTCATTTCTTTCTTTCCTGTGCTTTCACATGCATATAATTAAAAGGAAGAACAGTACGAATAGACTGGCTGTGTTAAATCAGCGTAGCCACAATTGTTTCCTGGCAAACAAATAGGTAACATATAGGACAAAGAAAATAGCTAACTACATTTCAGGGCTAAGCTTTTGTTTTCGTGATGTAGTCCTTTCTATATCAGTAATAATACATAATTTCCCCATGCATATCCAGTAAAAAGCAAGTCTGTAATGAATAAATCTGCACTTTTTAAAAGTTGAGAGAATAGGCAGGAGAGGAAGATGGTGGCAGAGTAGGAGGTCCCTAGCCTTGTCTTGTCCCAAGAACACAACTTGATAACTATTAAATCATCCTAAATACCTCAGAAATTGACCTGAAGATGGATAGAACAAACTCCACCACTAAAGGGAGAAAAGAGACTACTACATCAAGGAACATAGGAAGTGTGGAGATGTGGTTTAGGTGAGAAACAAATGGCAGTGCTGTAGAGGGGCAGGAGCCCTGGTCATGGAGAAAGACTAGAGAGAGAGAATCACATGGGAACACACAAGAAAAACATTTTCCCAAAGGCATTGTCTTGGAAAATAAGAGGGGCTGAATTTCATGACTTCTTGAAAACAGCAGGGCTTAAATCCCGAAGTTTTAAAGGTCAGCAGGCTTGGCTGTGATAGGGTCCAGAGGGCACTCTACTGCTCCTGAAGAGAAGGTAGGCAAACAACCCAGGGGTAGACAGCATGGAAACAATGATCTGAGGAACACGTGGGGTAGACAGGGGAGAAAGTATTCACTCAGAGTGTATCCCTGAGAGGCAGCTTTCACAGAGCTGTCTCCCCAGAAACAAAGGAGCTGGCTGGTACCATTTCCCTTGCCCATCCCTCAATATAAACCCAGAATACTTGCAGGAAGTAGTGAAGAATGAACATTGGCTGCCTAACTTGCTTATACCAAGCCCTACCCACCCCCTGCATCCTAGTGGGGCTGCCCTCCTCAGTCAAGCTTGCCTCAGTCCCTACACAGTGGGCTCCTGCCCCAGAAGACCAGCATAAACCCCTGCCCCCACCATGTTGCCCAACCAGAGAGCCTTGCCAGGCCTCAGTTCTGGTGGAGCTAGTGTCAGGTCTCATTTCACAAGCAGACTAGAGCACACCTAGTTAAAATTTGTCACATTCAGGCCAGGGACCAAACACTGCCCACAGTAGGCAAGAAGAGCCTATGCAGATGACTGGCCTGAGGATAGAGCAGCCAAAACACAACAGCAGAGTACATGCATCATACACCAGACACCCCCTGAAGCACCAAGATATGGACACTACTTGACCTCTTCTTCATAAGGCCATTACTTTCAAGGGCAGGAGACATATTGGCTTTTCTAACACAGAGAAGACAGAGACTGAGACAAAAGGCTAAGATGGAGGAATTGATCCCCAAAGAAAGAACAAGATAAGTCCACTGCCAGATATCTAAGTGAAACCAATAAAAGTAACATGCCTGTTGGAGAATTTAAAATAATAATCCTAAGGCGACTCACTGGGCTTGAGAATAGAAGACATCAGTGAGACCCTTACCACAAAGATAAAAGAGTTAAAAAGAATCGGAGATGAAAAAAATGCAGTAAACAGGATTGGAAAGAGGCCTGATGAAATGAACAGCAGGCTGGAAGAAGCAGAGGAATGAATTAGTGACCTAGACCACAAAGTAATAGGAAAGAATGAAACTGAACAAAAGAGAGAAGGATTATGCAACATAAGAATAGATTTAGGGAATCAGTGATCCCATCAAATTTAATAACATTCATATTATAGGAGTCCTAGAAGAAGAAGAGAGAAAAGGGGGCAGAAAATTTACTTGAATAAATAATAACTGAAAACTTCCCTAATTTGGATAAGGAAATGGACATCCAGATACAGGAGGCACAGAGAACTCTCATCAAGATCAACAAAAGCAGGCCAACACCAAGATGTATTGTAATTAAATTGCAAAATATAGTGATAAAGAAAAAAATCTTAAAAGTAGCAAGTAAGTCCCTAACTTACAAGGAAACACCCATAGAGGTAGCTGGAAATTTCCTAGCAGAAACTTAGGAGGCCAGAAGGCAATGGCATGATGTATTCAAAGTGCTGAATAGGAAAAATCTGCAGCCAAGAATACTCTATCCAGCAAGGCTATCAGAGTAGAAAGAAGAATGAAGAGTTTCCCAGACAAACAAAAACTAAAGGCATTCATGACCACTAAACCAGCCATGCAAGAAATATTAGAGGAGACTCTGAGTGAAAAGGAGAGACCAAAAATGACAAAGACAAGAAAAGATCAGAGAAAATCTCCAAAAACAATGAGAAAACAGGTAATAAAATGGAACTAAATAGATTTGTATCTACCGCTTATTACTTTGAATGTAAGTGAACTGCTCCAATCAAAAGACATAAGGTGTCAAAATGGATAAAAAAAACAAGAGCCATCTATATGCTGCCTACAAGAGACTCATTTTAGACCTAAAGAAACTTGTAAATTGACATTGAGGGGGCAGAGAACAATTTATTGTACAAATGGATCTCAAAAGAAAGCTGGAGTAGCAATACTTCTATTGAACAAACGAGACTTTAAAACAAGACTGTAAAAAGAGACAAAGAAGGGCACTATATAGTCCTCAAGGGGACAAGCCAACAAAAAGATATAATAACAATGTGAGTATTTATGCATCCAAATGGGACCACCTACATATATAAAACAATTAATAACAAACATAAAACAACCTAGCAGATGACACAGTAATACTAGGTGATGTTAGCAGCCCATTTATACCAATGAAGAGATCATCTGAACAGAAAAACAAAGAAACAGTGGCTTTGAATGGCACACTGGACTACATAGACTTAATAGATATATTCAGAGCATTCCATCCTAAACCAGCAGAATATACATTCATCTTAATTGAATAGGGAACATTCTCCAGAATAGATCACATATAAGATCACAAAATGGATCTAAACAAGTACAAAGAGATTGAAATTATACCATGCACCTGTTCTGACCACAACACTGTAAAACTAAAAGTCAACTAGAAAATAATTTGAAAAGACCACAAATACATGCAGGTTAAACAACATGCTACCAAACAGCAAATGGGTTAACCAGAAAACCAAAGAAAAAATTTAAAACTACATGGAAACATGAAAATGAAAACAAAGGAGTCCAACAAAGCAGTCCTAAGAGGGAAGTATATAGCAATACAAGCGTAGCTCAAGAGGCATGAAAAATCTCAAAGAAACAGTCTAACCTTGCACCTAAAGGAGCTAGAAAAAGAACAAAAAATGAAGCCTAAAGCCAGAAGAAGGAAGGAAATCATACAGAATAGAGCCAAAATAAATGACACAGAAACTAAAAAAACAACAGATCAATGAAACCAGGAGCTGGTTCTCTGAAAAACATCAATAAAAATGATAAACCTCTATCCAGACGTATCAAAAAGAAAAAAGACACAAATAAAATCACAAATGAGGGGAGAAATAACAACCAACACCACAGAAATACAATTATAAGAGAATATGATGAGAAACTATATGCCAACAAATTGGACAACTTGGAACAAATGGAAAAATTCCTAGAAACATATAACTACCTAAACTGAAACAGGAAGAAATAGAAAACTTGAACAGACCGATAACCAGCAAGGACACTGTATCAGCAATCAAGAAACTCCTAACAAACAAAAGTCCAGGGCCCGATGCTTTACATGTGAAATCTATCAAACATTAAAAGAATAGCTAATACCTATTCTTCTCAATTATTCCAAAAGCTAGAAAAGAAGGAAAACTTCCAAATTCATTATATGAGGCCAGTGTTACCCTGATACCAAAACCACACAAAGACTCCACTAAAAAAAGAAACCTATAGGCCAATATCTTTCATGAACATAGTTGCGAAA
Organism: Felis catus; assembly: GCF_018350175.1. Taxonomy (NCBI): domain Eukaryota; kingdom Metazoa; phylum Chordata; class Mammalia; order Carnivora; family Felidae; genus Felis; species Felis catus. The sequence continues at coordinate 17,683,291 of NC_058386.1, forward strand.
ATTCTCAATAAAATGCTAGGAGATAGAATCCAGCAGTACGATTAAAAAAATCATTCACCATGGTCAAGTGGAATTTATTCTTGGGTTTCTAGGGTGGTATAATATTAGCAAATCAATCAACCTAATACAGGACATTAATAGAAGAAAGGATAAGAACCCTATGATCATTTCAATAGTTGCAGAAAAAGCATCTAACAAAGTACAACACCCATTCAAGATAAAAATTCAACAATTTCCCTTAGGTTTCAGTTAAGGAGTTCTCTCAGGGTATCCTTCCAGGTTTTGTCCAGAAGATTTTTTATTCTCTAATTCTTGAGTTGCATTTAAAAAAGTAATTTGAGTATTATCTTAAATTTTGAAGGCTTCAAAGTATTTTTACTTTGCCTTCATATTTTTATTTATAACAACTGTATTATCCTTTTTAAATTATTCTGACCTTTTCTAAAAAAAACTATTTGAAATGTATTATATATAAAGAGACAAATTAATGTTTTATAGGTGCTAATGGCTATAGAGTCAATGTTACATTACAGGTTGATTGATTAGGTTCCTCTCTTTTTTTTAAATGGACTCTAACTTTATTTTTTTTGTTTTTTTGTTTTGTTTTTAATTTTAATTTTAATTTTTTTAATATGAAATTTATTCTCAAATTGGTTTCCATACAACACCCAGTGCTCATCCCAACAGGTGCCCTACTCAATACCCATCACCCACTTTCCCCTCCCTCCCACCTCCCATCAACCTTCAGTTTATTCTCAGTTTTTAAGAGTCTTTTATGCTTTGGCTCCCTCCCTCTCAAACTTTTTTTTTCCTTCCCCTTCCCCATGGTCTTCTGTTAAGTTTCTAGGGTCCACATAAGAGTGAAAACATATAGTATCTGTCTCTCTCTGTATGACTTATTTCACTTAGCATAATACTCTCTAATTCCATCCACTTTGCTACCGATGGCCAGATTTCATTCTTACTCGTTGCCAAGCAGTATTCCATTGTGTATATAAACCACAATTTCAGTTGATGGACATTTAGGCTCTTTCCATAATTTGGCTATTGTTGAAAGTGCTGCTATAAACATTGGGGTACAAGTGCCCCTGTGCATCAGCCCTCCTGTATCCCTTGGGTAAATTCCTAGCAGTGCTATTGCTGGGTCTTAGGGTAGATCTATTTTTAATTTTTTGAGGAACCTCCACAGTGTTTTCCAGAGCAGCTGCACCAGTTTGCATTCCCACCAACAGTGCAAGAGGGTTCCCGTTTCTCCACATCCTCTCCAGCATCTATAGTCTCCTGATTTGTTCATTTTGGCCACTCTGACTGGCGTGAGGTGATATCTGAGTGTGGTTTTGATTTGTATTTCCCTGATGAGGAGTGACATTGAGCATCTTTTCATGTGCCTGTTGGCCATCTGGATGTCTTCTTTAGAGAAGTGTCTATTCATGTTTTCTGCCCATTTCTTCACTGGGTTATTTGTTTTTTGGGTGTGGAGTTTGGTGAGCTCTTTATAGATTTTGGATACTAGCCCTTTGTCTGATACGTCATTTGCAAATATCTTTTCCCATTCCGTAGGTTGCCTTTTAGTTTTGTTGATTGTTTCCTTTGCAGTGCAGAAGCTTTTTATCTTGATGAGACCCCCATAGTTCATTTTTTCTTTTAATTCCCTTGCATTTGGGGATGTGTCAAGTAAGAAATTGCTGCGGCTAGGGTCAGAAAGGTTTTTTCCTGCTTTCCCCTCTAGGGTTTTGATGGTTTCCTGTCTCACATTCAGATCCTTTATCCACTTTGAGTTTATTTTTGTGAATGGTGTAAGAAAGTGGTCTAGTTTCATTCTTCTGCATGTTGCTGTCCAGTTCTCTCAGCACCATTTGTTAAAGAGACTGTCTTTTTTTCCATTGGATATTCTTTCCTGCTTTGTCAAAGATTAGTTGCCATACTTTTGTGGGTCCAGTTCTCGAGTCTCTATTCTATTCCATTGGTCCATGTGTCTGTTTTTGTGCCAATACCATGCTGTCTTGATGATTACAGCTATGTAGTAGAGGCTAAAGTCTGGGATTGTGATGCCTCCTGCTTTGGTCTTCTTTAATATTACTTTGGCTATTCAGGGTCTTTTGTGGTTCCATACAAATTTTAGGATTGCTTGTTCTAACTTCGAGAAGAATGCTGGTGCAATTTTGATTGGGGTTGCATTGAATGTGCAGATTGCTTTGGGTAGTATTGACATTTTAACAATATTTATTCTTCCAATCCATGAACACGGAATGTTCTTCCATTTCTTTGTATCTTCTTCAATTTCCTTCGTAAGCTTTCTATAGTTTTCAGCATACAGATCTTTTACATCTTTGGTTAGATTTATTCCTAGGTATTTTGTGCTTCTTGGTGCAATTGTGAATGGGATCAGTTTCTTTATTTGTCTTTCTGTTGCTTCATTATTAGTGTATAAGAATGCAACTGATTTCTGTACGTTAATTTTGTATCCTGTGACTTTGCTAAATTGATGTATCAGTTCTAGCAGACTTTTGGTGGAGTCTATCGGGTTTTACATATATAGTATCATCATCTTGAAAAAGTGAAAGCTTGACTTCATCATTGCCAATTTTGATGCCTTTGATTTCCTTTGGTATCTGATTGCTGATACTAGAACTTTCAACACTACGTTAAACAACAGCGGTGAGAGTGGACATCCCTGTCGTGTTCCTGATCTCGGGGAAGCTCTCAGCTTTTCCCCATTGAGGATGATATTCGCTGTGGGCTTTTCATAAATGGCTTTTATGATCTTTAAGTATGTTACTTCTATCCTGACTTTCTTGAGGGTTTTTATTAAGAAAGGATGCTTTTTCAATTTTGTGAAATGCTTTTTCTGCATCGATTGACAGGATCATATGGTTCTTATCTTTTCTTTCATTAATGTGATGTATCACATTGACTGATTTGCGAATGTTGAACCAGCCTTGTAGCCCAGGAATGAATCCCACTTGATCATTGTGAATAATTCTTTATATATGCTGTTGAATTCGATTTGCTATTATGTTATTGAGAATTTTTGCATCCATATTCATCAGGGATATTGGCCTGTAGTTCTCTTTTTTCCTGGGTCTCTGTCTGGTTTAGGAATCAAACTAATGCTGGCTTCATAGAATGAGTCTGGAAGTTTTCCTTCCCTTTCTATTTTTTGGAACAGCTTGAGAAGGATAGGTATTATCTCTGCTTTAAATGTCTGGTAGAGGGGTGCCTGGGTGGCGCAGTCGGTTAAGCGTCCAACTTCAGCCAGGTCACGATCTCGCGGTCCGTGAGTTCGAGCCCCGCGTCAGGCTCTGGGCTGATGGCTCAGAGCCTGGAGCCTGTTTCCGATTCTGTGTCTCCCTCTCTCTCTGCCCCTCCCCCATTCATGCTCTGTCTCTCTCTGTCCCAAAAATAAATAAAAAATGTTGAAAAAAAAATTAAAAAAAAAATAAATGTCTGGTAGAATTCCCTTGGGAAGCCATCTGGTCCTGGACTCTTATTTGTTGGGAGATTTTTGATAACTGATTCAATTTCTTTGCTGGTTATAGGTCTGTTCAAGTTTTCTATTTCTTCCTGTTTGAGTTTTGGAAGTGTGTGGGTGCTTAGGAATTTGTCCATTTCTTCCAGGTTGTCCAGTTTGTTGGCATATAATTTTTCATAGTATTCCCTGATAATTGGTTGTATTTCTGAGGGATTGGTTGTAATAATTCCATTTTCATTCATGATTTTATCTATTTGGGTCATCTCCCTTTTCTTTTTGAGAAGCCTGGCTAGAGGTTATCAATTTTATTTTTTAAATAATCAACTTATTTCATTGATCTGCTCTACAGTTTTTTTAGATTCTATATTGTTTATTTCTGCTCTGAACTTTATTATTTCTCTTCTTCTGCTGGGTTTGGGGTACTTTGCTGTTCTCCTTCTATTTCCTTTAGGTGTGCTGTTCGATTTTATATTTGGCATTTTTCTTGTTTCTTGAGATAGGCCTGGATTGCAATGTATTTTCCTCTCAGGACTGCCTTCGCTGCATCCCAAAGCATTTGGATTGTTGTATTTTAATTTTCACTTGTTTCCATATATTTTTTAATTTCTTCTCTAATTACCTGGTTGACCCTTTCATTCTTTAGTAGGGTATTCTTTAACCTCCATGCTTTTGGAGGTTTTCCAGACTTTTTCCTGTGGTTGATTTCAAGTTTCATAGCATTGTGGTCTGAAAGTGTGCATGGTATGATCTCAATTCTTGTATACTTATGAAGGGCTGTTTTGTGACCCAGTATGTGATCTATCTTGGAGAATGTTCCATGTTCACTCGAGAAGAAAGTATATTCTGTTGCTTTGGGATGCAGAGTTCTAAATATATCTGTCAAGTCCATCTGATCCAATATATCATTCAGGGCCCTTATTTCCTTATTGATCCTGTGTCTAGCTGATCTATCCATTGTTGTAAGTGGGGTATTAAAGTCCCCTGCAATTACCACATTATTATCAATAAAGTTGCTTATGTTTGTGATGAATTGTTTTATATATTTGGGGACTCCCTCCCATATTCAGTGCATAGACATTTATTATTGTTAGCTCTTCCTGATGGATAGACCCTGTAATTATTATATAATGCCCTTCTTCATCTCTTGTTACAGCCTTTAAAATCTAGTTTGTCTGATATAAGTATGGCTACTCCAGCTTCCTTTTGACTTCCAGTAGCATGATAAATAGTTCTCCATCCCCTCACTTTCAATCTGAAGCTGTCCTCAGGTCTAAAATGAGTCTCTTGTAGACAGCAAATAGATGGGTCTTGTTTTTTTTATCCATTCTGATACCCTATGTCTTTTGGTTGGCACATTTAATCCATTTACATTCAGTGTTATTACGAAAAGATACGGGTTTAGAGTCATTGTGATGTCTATAGGTTTCATGCTTGTAGTGATGTCTCTGGTACTTTCTGGTCCTTGCAACATTTCACTCACAGTATCCCCCTTAGGATCTTTTGTAGGGATGGTTTAGTGACGATGAATTCCTTCAGTTTTTGTTTGTTTCAGAAAACCTTTATCTCATGTTGTATTCTGAATGACAGACTTGCTGAATAAAGGATTCTCAGCTGCCTTTTTTTATTTCTGTTTGTCACATTGAAGATTTCCTGCCATTCCTTTCTGGCCTTCCAAGTTTCAGTAGATAGGTCTGCTACTATTGTTATGTGTCTACCTTTGTAAGTTAGAGCCTGTTTATCCCTAGCTACTTTCAGAATTCTCTCTTTATCCTTGTATTTTGCCAGTTTCACTATGATGTGTCGTGCAGAAGATCGATTCAAGTTATGTCTGAAGGGAGTTCTCTGTGCCTCTTGGATTTCATTGCCTTTTTCTTTCCCAGATCAGGGAAGTTATCAACTATGATTTGTTCAAGTACACCTTCAGCCCCTTTCTCTCTCTTCTTCTTCTTCTGGAATTCCTATGGTACGGATATTGTTCCATTTGATTGCATGACTTAGTTCTCTAATTCTCCCCTCATACTCCTGGATTTTTTATCTCTCTTTTTCTCAGCTTCCTCTTTTTCCATAATTTTATCTTCTAATTCACCTATTCTCTCTTCTGCCTCTTCAATCTGTGCTATGGCCGCCTCCATTTTATTTTGCCTTTCATTTATAGCATTTTTTAGCTCCTCACGAGTATTTCTTAGTCCCTTGATCTCTGTAGCAATAGATTCTCCTCTGTCCTCTATGCTTTTTTCAAGCCCAGTGATTAATTTTATGACTATTATTCTAAATTCTTGTTCTGTTATATTGCTTAAGTCGTTTTTGATCAATTCGTTAGCTGTCGCTATTTCCTGGAGTTTCTTTTGAGGAGAATTCTTCTGTTTAGTCATTTTGGGTAGTCCCTGCGGTGGCTCCAAACTGCAGAGCACTTCTCCTGTGCTTTCGGGAGTAACTTGTGTTGGTGGGCGGGGCTGCAATCAGACCCAATGTCTGCCCCCAGCCCACCGCTGGGGCCACAGTCAGACTGGTGTGTACCTTATATTCCCCTCTCCCAGGGGCAGGACTCACTGTGGAGTGGTGTGGCCCCTTTCTGGGCTGCTTGCTCACTGCCAGGGTTGTGGTGCTGCTTCCATGGGATCTGGCCAATGGCGTATTAGCTGGAGTGGATAGGCAAGGTGCGCAGGGGTGGTCGGGGCTGGCTTAGCTTGCTTTGCCATGGGTGGTCCCCTGTGGGAGGGGCCCTGCAGCACTGAGAGGGAGGCAGGCCCATCAGAGGGATGGCTCCACAGAAGCACTGCATTGGGCATTTGCACAGTGCAAGCAAGTTCAGTGAAGGGAACTGGTTGCCTTTGGAATTTTGGCTGGGTAATGGGAGGGGGACATGGTGCTTGCCAGCTCCTTTGTTCCCCCGCTGAGCTGAGTTCTGTCTTCTGGGGCTCAACACTCTCCCTCCTGGCATCCTCTCACCTTTCCTGCTTTCTGAGAGCAGAGCTATTGACTTTTAACTTTCCAGATGTTAAGCCCTGCTGGCTGTCGGAACTCATGGAGTCCAGCCCCTCTGCTTTTGCAAGCCAGACTTCAGGGGCTCTGCCCTGCCAGGCGGGCTGCCCCTCCACCGCCCCGGCTGGCTCCTGCCAGTCTGTGTAGCACACACCGCCTCTCTGCCCTTCCTACCCTCTTCCGTGGGCCTCTTGTCTACGCTTGGCTCCAGAGGGTGCATTTCGCTAGTCTTCTGGCATTTTTCTGGGTTATTTAGGCAGATGTGGGTGGAATCTAAGCGATCAGCAGGACACGGTGAGCCCAGCGTCTTCCTACACCACCATCTTCCCAGGTCTGGACTCTGTTGACCATTGGGAGGTGAACTGAGAGCTTGGAAGACCCCCTACCACAGTCCCTTGAGCACAGGCAGGGCCTGATTAGGTTCCTCTCTAATGAACTATTACTATCATTGAGCTTCTCTAAAAAATTATTATAATGTGTTTGTAAACAAATATTTCTTCATGAAAATCATTAATACACAAAAATTAAAAATGAAAATACTTTTCTACTTCAAGAAAAATGCTTTAATACAGGGGAAAACTTCCAAAAATATGTCAGGAAAGCATTTCACATATATCATTTAAGTTTAGTTCATATAGTCTCCAAAGGGCAGCTGGGAATGAGCTTTGGAGGGGACCGGCACATGTCCTTCAACTTGCAGAAGGCCTTATCCTTCCTCCAAAGAGTGAGCAATGTGCATATTCAGATGTGATTAAAGATCTTTACAAGGGGAGATTATTTGTGATTACCCTGTGGGCTCTAAATCCAATCACAAGTGTCCTAATGAGGGAGAGGCAGGGGGATTTGGCCCACACAGAAGAGGTGGCCATGTGATCTCAGGAGCAAAGACAGGAGTTATAATGGCCACAAATCAAGGAATGACAACAAGTACCAGATGCTGTCAGAGGCAAGATTAGAGCCTCCGGAAGAAGCATGGACCTGCCAACACTGTGACTTCAGCCCAGTGATAGTGATTTTGGATTTCTGATCTCCAAAGTTCAAGAAAATAAATTTCTGTTGTTTTAAGCCAAATAAGTGAATAAATAATTTGATATAATTATAAGTTGTTCTTATCTAGCCACTAGAGAGTATCCTTAATAACCTTATGAAAAGATTTCCTACTTAGTATACTGCCACACTGGACAAAATCTCCCAAATGCTTCACAGATAATCCATACTCAGATGCAAGAGAATCTGAAGAGAATGTTGTTTTATTTGTGCAAACAAAACCTTTTTACTTGAGAGAATATTGCAATTTATATTTAGTAGTGAATGTTGAATAGACTATTTTTTTAAAAAACAAACCCATGACTCCAAAAGGAATGTTCTTAAATTCTTAGCAAAGAACATTTAGGCTTATATCACTATTAAATCTTCACTGGTAACATACATAACTTGGTATTTAATGTTTAAGTGTGCAAACTCCTCTGATCCCTCCTTTTTCTCCTCTGAGTTACTTTTCTTAAATTACTATAGAAGAAATAAATCGAAATTTCATATCAAGTAGGTACCCAGTGCTTGTTGACTTAATAATACAGCTAAATTTATTCTGCCATTTGCTTCTTTTTTTCATACCCCTAGTATTTTATCTCCTATTTTGCTTATGCATCCCCTCACATATAGCCTGGTGACTTGTAGTTCCATTCTGAACTCTGTCTACTCTAAGCTCTCTGAACACAGGGGAGAATCTCTTTGTGCCACATTGTTCTCAACTGTAAAAGGAGTGTAAGTCAAAATTAGAATTTATTTGGGCCTCAGAGGCTATCTAAAATTCTTTGGGTCTTATGATTTTCTATAAGGTAATAAATAACATTTTTTATTTATATGTGACAATAATGTACATGCTGCTGAATAGTTTGATCAAGGTCATCCTTTGGGCAGGTTAACAAGCTTTTTTTGGAGATGCTTTACAAGTCACAATTAGCTGTTTTAAAATTTAATTGTAACTGGGGCACTTGGGTGGCTCAGTCGGTTGAGCATCCAACTTTGGCTCAGGTCATGATCTCACAGTTTGTGGGTTCAAGCCCTGTGTCAGGCTCTGTGCTGACAGCTCGGAGCCTGGAGCCTGCTTCGGATTCTGTGTCTCTGTCTCTCTCTGCCCCTCCCCCACTTGTGCTCTGTCTCTATCAAAAATAAATAAAATGTCAAAAAAAAATTTAATTGTAACTTATGAAATCTTTCCCTAAAGTTTATTTGTGGAGGTCTTATAGTATTTCCTATTGAATGCAGTAAAAAGAAAAAAGCTTATTTATAAATATTTATTCATATAACTTCTTTCCACATTAATATATAGGCAATATTTATGGTGAAATAATAAATATTACTAGAAATTCAAAGTGAGACCGAGGAAAGTAAGAAAACATACTTAGCAAAAAATCAGTATAATTGCTTTAGATATGCTTCATATTTGTGAGCTAATGTAACCATGACAAAAATAAAAATAAGTTTAGTTTCATAATTTCTGTTATAAAAAGGAGAAAATTTATTGGTTTCACTAAGGGATCATTTTTTTCTTGTACCATATTATAGAAGAAATTTTTTATGTGAGTCATGGAGAGGACACAGAATAAAGCTATATTGGATATGATTTATTTCTTGCTTTTTCATTTTATAGTTGAGTTGTGCTTTCTTTACTCACTTTGAGACTACAGAATTTTTAATAGCATCTACATTCATGACTATGCATGTGCTAATATAATAGATACTAAAGATAATTATTGGTAAAAATGAATTTCACAACTAAATGGACTTGGTTTAAAAGAAAAACATTTATGTGTCTTAGTGATCTTTCTTTCTTGCGTGGCAGAATTCCAAGATATAATGCCCTCATCTTTGCTTGTTCTTATTAGCACCTAACACATTTTGTTGTGATTTGTTTATCTGACATTTCCCCAGATCCTCACTTAACTGTGGGTTCTGCTAGGCCAGGAATACTATCTTAGTCATTTGTAATTCTAAATACTAATTTTGTTACCTGTACATAGTAACGTACTCAGTAAATATTTTAGTGAATGAATGTAATACTGAATTTAAGTTTGTTTTCTTTCTTTTTATAATTCAGAATTATGGCTTGGAAACAGAGAATCTAAAAACCCTTTCTCACAAGTTGAATGCATCTGCCAAAAATCTACAGAATTTTATAACAGGGAGGAGAAGGAGTGGCCATTATGATGGGAGAACCAGCCGAAAATTGCCAAATGACTTTTTGACTTCAGTTGTGGACCTGATAGGAGCAGCCAAGAGTCTGCTTGCCTGGTTGGACAGGTAAAATCTTCCACATGTTTCATAAGTAATCCTCCTCAGGTATTAGCTTGAATATAACATTATTTCATGTATTCTTGTGAAAGGATTGGACAGGTAGAGGAATATCAAGTGACAAGTGTCTAATTATGATTCACCACAATATAAGGGTATCATCAAATAGATATTAATTGTTTGTAAAGTTTTATATCTACGTAGCCAATTAATAATTAGTCCCTGACACTTTCAGAATATCTTAACTGCTTTATAAGCAAAGTCATTTTCGCCTGTCATAACAAGATTTATAGAACTGTTTTGTCTCCTAATTTTCTTTATTCTTTGAATTAATTGGTCATATTTAAGGAAGTGACCATTAGGATTCTATTTGTTGTTTTAAGTAAGGTAATTAGACAGTGACATTTTCATAGATTGCATTGCATGTTTTCTTACCCTTGCTTTATTCATCCTTTGTTATTACCCACGTTGCACAATCTTAGATATCATAAACATAGTTTTAGGTTTTTTTTCTAGTTTAGTTTTTATTTGTCTTGGAACACATAAAATAACAAAAGTTTTCATGATATAAAATGAAAAAGATTAAAATTGAATATGTGATTAAACATTGTAATGGTAAAAGAAATTACAATTTAAAAAATTAAGCTCTTTATTTTCATTTTTAGAATTTTGTTGTAAGAGATATGTACTATGTTATAATGGTTACATAACCAAATTTTAAAAAACATTTTATCTCTAATAAGAAACTCCAGCAATATAAAATTTTACCAGAATTCTTTCTTGAGTAAATGTCAGTAGGATATATATTATATATAACATTTTGGCTTTTTAAAAATATGAGGCCTTATATTATAAATAAAGTATTTGTATTTGTAAAGTAAAAGTTAAGATAATTTAACTTTATTCTATATTATCTAAATTTATATATATTAATAATAACATACAGCATGATGATAATAAATCCAGATCTTAATACTAAGCTCTGTGTTATTAGCTTTTTGACAATTAATTGGTGGACAGCGTTTTTTTTTCCATTATGACATGATTAAAACTTAATTCTCATCATTGTCTAAACTACATTTATCAACTGATTAAATTGTTTACATTTTAAATATATAAATTCTACAAGTTTCATAATGATCTTTAGGTAAAATATATTTAACATACGGCTTAGTCCTTAAGCAGTGTAATATATTTGTTTCAGAAGGCTTCTCACTAATTAGAAAGTGTAAAGAACACATACTCAATTTTTGTTACATCCTCTTAAACTATCATCTGCTCTATAATTGTGAATTTGCTCGGTCTCAATATTTGTATTTAGTAAATTTCATTATATATATTTTTTACACTGGTACTTGTGAAATATATTAATAAAAAGAATAATTAGAGAATGTTGTTCCTTTTTTGTGGCAGATATGGCTGTTTATAAAAACATACAAAAAGCTTCTAGAACACTACGATAGTTTCTCACATTTTATTGTATTACATAATTTTTATGGTAACGTTATTTTTATCATGTAAGAAGATGCTTTTAGTAAATGCCAGTTAACCTACAAACACATATGAGTGCATACACACATACAAAAAACACATATAAACACATGCATAAAAATCCATCAATGGTGTTTTGAGTTTGTTTCATAGAAAGAGAAAACATGATAAAAAGCCTGAAGGAAATAATTTAAATCATCTGCTTGGCTTTCATTGCTGCAAAGGTTTTCACAATGCTTATTTTGTATTCCATCATACCACGATGATTGATTAAATCAAAGACCATTTAACATTTTGACCGTAAAAATGAAATATGTACTTGGAAGAAAAAAAAGACAATATTATGATAACTTTAAAATCATCTGCTGAGACTGTAAATTGAAAAAAGAAACTGAAGTTTATATTTTGAAGATCTTTCACAGAAAAGTTCAGGTCCAGGCTGGCTTGACTATAATGATGATCCTTTAACAAGCTTAAGTTTTAAAGAGGAAAGAAGGAGAAAAAAATTTTTTTGCCATGCTAAGGCACTTGGACTTATGCTGAAGGCCTTGGGAACCTGTTTAGGGTCATTGTGTTTAGACCTGTGGATTTTGATAATTACTAGAGCTGTAGTTTTAGGAAAAATTAAAGAAGAGTAAGGGTGAAAGAAGGAAAACTAACTTAAGAAGCTATTTTAGGAATTAATCATGCTGCTGCTACATCAGTTAATCATGCTGATGATTCTGATGCTAATACCTCCAGCCACACTCATTTAATCAAAGCAATCCTAGGAGGGTTGTCTTCATTTCATAGATAGGACAACTAGCACTTATAGAGGTTAAATTCAAAACCAAATGGCAAGTAAGTGGTGGAGCCATGATTCAGTCCAGGCATCTGACTACAGAGTTGATCCTGTTCTTTACTGAAGTTTTTAATTAGAGAAACAACAGTGAAGATGGAATAATGTCAGAGATATTTATGCAGACAAATAAGAATCCAGGACAGGTAAGATCTAGAGACTATGGGAGGCATCTAGGTATCTGACTTGGCTGGCCCAGTTGATGTTGACGCCATTATCAATATAGGAGGAACAGGTTATGGTGGAAGATGAATGTTGAATTGAGTGTCAGGCATGATAAATTGTGCAAAGGTCTTTAGAGTATTGCTGCTCAGAAAAGATGTATGATCAATAGAGATTTGGGAATAGTTAAAATAGAGATGATAAAGTCATGGATATATTAATATGGTGGTTTAAGGAGCTTTTTAGAATGGATTCCTTTTATCCTGCTCTATTTGTGTTCCATAACACTTATACACTTCTAAGACTATATAATTTACTTATATATTATTGTTTCTCTCTGATTATATGATGTATGCTTCAAGAGAGCAGGGATATTCATCTGATTTGTTCACTGCTGTCAGAATTATCTAGAAGAGTTCCTGACCTGTAGTGGGTGCTCAATAAATATTTTGAGTAAAAGAAGAGAACTGGGATAGGGAGTGAGCTTTGTGAACCACCAACAACTGAAGGTTGAGTAGAAATGCTGCTTGTGGAAAAAAATGAGAAGGCATAACCGAAAAGGTAGGAGAGAATTAAATGAGAGTGGGGTCATGGAAGTCAAGGGAACAAAGAGGTTTTCTTATATTTTTGTGGTTTTTTTTTTGAGAATTCAGTATTGGTTTTTTTTTTCCAACTTTATTGAGCTGTAATTGACATATAACTGTGTAAGTTTAAGGTGTACAACATGGTGATTTGATACACATATATATTGTGAAATGATTACTGCAGTAGGATTAGTTAATACATCCATCACCTTTTTTTGTGCGAGTAGTGAGAACATTTAAGATGGAAGTAAAGAATTTTATGCGGAAAAGGAAGAGGTCTGTAAGATCAAATGCTGCTAAGTGATTAGATAGGGTAAGGACTGAAAGTGTGTGGTGCATGAGGGAATCAGGATATATGTGTTGTCCAGTTTAGTGGTTTTATTTAGAAGTCATGAAAACTGGATGCGTGAGTTGGTTATGAGTTAAAAGTGAGAACTCCTCTATGGGGCGCCTGGGTGGGTCAGTTGTTTAAGCTTCGGACTTCAGCTCAAGTCATGATCTCAAGGTTCCTGAGTTTGAGCCCCTCATCAGGCTCTGTGCTGACAGCTCAGAGCCTGCAGCCTGCTTCCGATTCTGTGTCTCCCTGTCTCTGCCCCTTGCTCACTCACATTCTATCTCTCTCTCTTTCCAAAATAAATAAACATTAGTTTCGTTTAAAAAAAAAAGTAAGTGAGATCTCCTCTTTGAAGAAATTTTTCTTTGAAGTGGTGTGTAGTTTGGAATAGTTTTGTGTAATATTAACTTCCCCTTTTCATAAATTCTTAATCCCATAGTGGTGCTAGGAAAGAGGAAAGGTAAATGATGAATGGTTACTTCTTTATTTGGGAGCTTAACTTTGCTTCCTCCTCTGCCATGGATTGTATGAATATCTTAACTGTTCCTTGGCTAAATTTCAGAAGGTCCTGAAATCAATTTAAATGTAATAGAACTTTATCTGTAACCATGCCAGGTGAAATGTTTAGGCTGTTTGTTTTCCTGACAAGTAACCCAGACTTTTGTCAGAGATTATTAGTGGGTTTGTATTTAAGTTATATTTTTATTCCTTTCAAAGAAAAAAATGTTTTCTAGGTAGCAACAAGAACACAAGACAACACTTCACATGTCCTCTTGTTTCATTATGTCCTACAAGCTACACAGGAAACAAAACACATAATCATTGCTAGAATAGCCACAAGAGCAGTGTTCTAAATTACCATTATTTTGAGTCCCAGCCAAAATGCATCATGAAATAGTGCAGAGGAGTAGAAGGCTGAGAAAGAGTTGAATTTCAGCTCTCCCTCTATTCCTGGGTAATCTTGAACATTAACTTCTGTTTTTATTTTCTTTTTAGAATAGGATATAAAACCTGCAGAATTTGAAGTTCTCTTCTAAGCACTAATATTCTATAATTCATTGACCTTGTTCACCAAAGCTATATGAGCAATATATCCAACTTATTTCCTTCTAAATAATATCAAAGAATGAACACTAACAACATTTGTTAATTACTTATAGAATCATGATTTAACTCCCTGCCTCTTCTCTAAATAAATTTAGTTAATATTTTTAAGTTCTAGAACAAAACTAATCTCTTTATGCTTTCTTTATAAAATGTAAGACTGTGCCTTGTTTATTTTTGTTTGCTTTTGAATGTTGACTAATTCTCAGAAACTTTGAGGAAGTTATTCTTAGAAATGCTGCATAAATAAACATTTATTTTCATTTTGGTATTGCTCTTCAAGTGCTGAACAAGAGTGCAACTTTTCTCTTTTTTTTGCCTGGATACTTAAAAATCACTATATAGAATTTTTATTTGTATAAAGTGTAGTTCACATTCTACTTTGAAGTCCTCAGTGAGATATCTTTTAAATCGTTGAAAACCTTTTGAATGTTTAAGAATTAAAAGTTACAGAAAAAATGTTTGCAATTCACAAAAACTTCAATTTCAGTGGAGCTTTCATTCAAATAAAATTCATTTTTAAAAACCAGCTCCTTACATTTCTTCTTAAAAATTTTTCTTTAATGTTTATTTATTTTTGAGAGAGAGAGAGAGAGAGAAAGAGAGAGAGAGAGAGAGACAGAGCACAAGTATGAGAGGGGCAGAGAGAGACACACACACACACAGAATCCCAAGCAGGCTCCGAGCTCTGAGCTGTCAGCACAGAGCCCAAAGCGGGACTCGAGCTCAGAACCATGAGATCATGACCTGGGCCGAAGTCTGACACCCACGCACCCCTACATTTGTTAAATCATATAAAATCAAATGGTGACAAAATTGCTTTTTTTCTCCCATTTTAAATATTAACTTGAATGAAGCAGCAGCCTTTTCCAGAGGAAAAGCTTCAGACATGAATCACATTTGGTAGCTTTAGTGTTTATTTTCAATGCATGGTTTACTTGTCTATTTTTAACCTGAATCCCGCTGTTCTTCACACCTCATCTTTCCTACAGTTTTATATGGCTTTGCCAAGTCAATCTATACTTGCGGGTTTATGGATTACTGTATTTATCACGATGTACAGTAACATCATTAACTATTCTAAGTATTATTTATAGAAAAAGTTTATTTTGCTATTTATACTGAAAGTTTATTATTTTCTCTCATTTTTAGTATTAATATATAATTCTAATGTTTCTAAAATACCTTTCAAGACCATTCTGTTTTGAAGTGATCAATGAGATATCTTTTTATATCATTGAAAACCTTTTAAATGTTTAAAGCATAAGAGTAGGGTGATAAGGAAAAAATATTTTCTTTGAAATCTTTAGCCTTGTCTAAAAAAAATGGTTGAACTGATTTCTTTCATGATGGGAAACTATAGGACAAAAATGAATTCTATACCAGGAAAAAAATTATAAAAACCAAACTACCACAAACAGTATCACATACTGTGGCCTATTCTTTGGTCTTCTTTCCTCTCCTGTGCTCACTGCTCTCACTTGGTACTTGTTCCAGAGAGAAGCACTAATGTTAGCACTGCTGCTGTTCATGGACTGCCCCTCAGGCTCAGCAGTGCCAGCCTGAGAAATAGTAAGGCATTCCAGATGTCCTTTTTAACTTCTTAGCTTTTTAACTTTCCTTATTGGCTTCTAATTTGCTTAGCATTTCTGAACCATTAATAACTTTTCCATAAATGTAATACTTTTGTTTGAAAAGAACATATAAAGAATACTGTCTTAGAGGGTCATCAACATTTGCATTTGCAAGAGGTATAAGCATTGTATTATCTATATGATGATTTAAGAGGAACAGTTGCTTAACTTTTAAGTTCTAAATAGGATAGTTCCTGTAGTGGCCATTTATTAATGAGCCAAGAATTTCTTTTTAACTTTCTGGCCTCAAGAAGCTTTCCTGCCATGAATTTAATTTCCTTTACTTGGAGTCACTATGTTCTTTTTTTAAGTAGGCTGAGCTCTAGCTTGTTTTTTTTTTTTCCAGACTGAAGAATAAATTCCTCTCTTTTTTTTATGTTTTGTTTATGAACTCATCATGCTCATTTACTCTACAAAGATCTGTTTCTGTATCTCAGATGATCTTTAAGTCATGATAGAGTAATCATCTTTGGTAACTCACAAAGATTGGAACTCTGTCATTCTTCATTTATTTATGTATGTGTATAGCCAAAAATCATCATACCAAACATTAATATCTTCACAATAAGAATAGTTCTTTAGTATGGTTGTACATGATTTGCCTTTGAAATAAAAACTTTAGGGGAATTCACTAAAATAGAAAATCAGTGTTTTCTTTGGTTTATGTCTAGTTTTCCCCCAGATTTTTTGACATTTAATTTTGAGCAAGAAGCTTGTGTTACATGAAATGTGTGTGGTCAAGAAAGTGGAAAACGCCTAAGAATTCAGTTTGCTACAGGCATTCTGTCATCAAATAGATTCTTCGTTTTATATATTTTGAAGATCAAATTTAAGGGAAAAACCATGCTGTATTTCATCTTATCACTTTTGAATGAAGTTTTGAAATTTTATTAACAGACTTTGACCTTTTCGAACCTAGGAACCCAAACTCTTTGTACTCATGCCAGAGAATTTTGAATTCTTAATTAAAATGCCAATTTGTATGCTTCAGTGCAGTAAAAATGGACTTTAGTTATTTTTTAATGATTTTTGTCTTAGAAGTGTTATATTTTACATATTTTTTAAAAAATGGTTTTAATGAGGCCTAATTTACGTTCTGTAAAATTCACCTGTTTTAGGTGTACAATTTAATGAGTTGTAGTAAATTTAGATACACCTATGCAGTAAATATCTCTACAATCCATTTTATAAAACTATCATGAGAATAGATTTTTTAAAGTTGGTTCCTCACAAAGAGGTTAATTTTTTTTAACTGAGAACATAGATTAATCAATTACATACATTTTTTTCCAATTGAATTCTTAATGTCTCTTTCTGTTTTAGTAAATTATGATGAAAAATATACTGAGTTTTGGAATATAGATTAGTGGAAGACAGCCCATAATAGGCTGTGCTATATAGAATCATTTAGAAAACAATATGTTAAAACCACTGACAAAAGAAAGACTCATTTAACAAATAGTAATGGGACACTAGGTAAAGTCTTTGGAAAATAATAATAAAACACTACCTTTTGTTTACTAAATCATTTTAAATATATAATTTATTTAAGTGGAAAACAAATCCATAAGAAAATTATAGAAAATATAGACAAAAAATAATTGCTAGATGTACAAAGACTTAAGTGTTTTAAATATGGAATAAAATACAAATGAACATACTAATTAACTTCTACATAAAACTGAAAAATGTGTCAAAGTATAAGACAGATGACAAACTGGAAAAAATAAATACTTGCAACAAACATATGAGAGAAGCAGAGTATTGATGTGTACTATGTGAATATTACATGCATATTTTTAATATCAAAATGTAAGAGATAACATATAGACATTTGAAAAAAGAGGAAACAAATTGCTAAGATGTATGTACCAAACAATAGAGTTTCAGAGTACATGAAGTAAAAATTGATAGAACAAGAAGAAAAAGGCAAATCCACAGGTATAATCGTATACTTCCTATCCACTCTCTCAAAATTAATAAAACTACCAGACATAAAGTCAGTAAGAATTAGAAGAACTGAATATTACCACCAAACAACATTATATAGTTGACATCTTTAGAGTATTTAATCCAACAAGAGCAGAATACAAATTATTTTTACGTGCCCATTGGCGTATTCTCCAAGATAGACAATATCTGCCTCATAAAGCATACTTCAACACAATTTAAGAGAATTAAAATCCAGTTAGAGTGCATTCTATAACTATAATGGAATCAAACTAGAAATCAAACTACACACTTCTAAGTAATCCATGGATAAAAGAGGAAGTCTCAAGGGAAGTAAAAAAATATGTTAAACAATGAGAAGAGAACAAATCATAATTTTTGTGGCACACAGATAAAGCAGTGATGAAAGAGATGTGCATAGGACTGAATGCTTATATCAGAAAAGAGATCTCATCAATCAGCTAAGTTGCCATCTTAAGAGAATAGGAAAGTAATTGCTAATCATTGTGTGTAAATTTTCAGTTAAGCAAGATGAAAAAGTCCTAGAGGTCTTCTATAAAATATTACACCTGTAGTTAACCCGTAGTTTTTATTGTACTTGTAGTTAACAATATTTTCTTGTACATTTAAGGTTTTGTAAAGAGGGTAATCTTGTGTTAAGTATTCTTACAATAAAATAAAAGAAAATGGAAAAATAAGAAAAAAAATAAGCCTAAAGCAAGCAGAAGAGGGTAATAATGACAAAAGATCAAAAATCATTGAAACTGAAAACAGAAACACAATGGAGAAGTCAGTCAAAATAAAAGGATCATAAAGGAATACTACAAATAATTCTTTATACATAAATTTGACAGCTTAGATTAAATCGACCAATTACAATTCCTTGAAAAACACCAACTATCAAAACTTACCTAAGATCAGATAGATACTCTGAATAATCCTGTAAGTATTAAAGACATTGAATTAGACTTAGAAACCTTGTGTAATGGGGTATAAAAGGTCCAGGCCCAGATGATTTCCATGGTGAACTCTATATATTTAAAGAGGAAATAACACCAATTCTACACAGTCTGTTCCAGAAAAAGGATAAGTAGGTAATCTTCCATCTCAATTTATGAGATGATCATGATCCTGATCTTAATACTCGATGAAGACCATAAAAAAAAGAAAACTACAGACCAACATTTCTCATGAATTTACATGTTAACTTGTTAACCTACAAGTTAAAATCCTCCACAAAATATTGGTAAACCAAATCCAACCATATATAAATAAAATTATATACTGTGACAAAGTGGAATTTATTCCAGGTATACAAGGCTTCTTTAACACTTAAAAATAAATCACTATGGGGATGCTTGGTTGGCTCAGGTAAGCATCTGACTCTTGATTTTGGCTCAGGTCATGATCCAAGGGTCGTGGGGTAGAGTCCTGCATTAGAGACTGCTTAAGATTCTCTCTCTTGTACCTCCCTCGCTCTTTCTCTCTCTAAAAATAAATAAGTACATAAATGGATTTAAAATTAAATCAGTGTAGTCCACCTCATAAGTGGGTTAAAAAATGAAAATCATATGATCGTAACCATTAATGTATAAAGAGCATTTGGTAATGGTAATTGGTAATTTGGTAATTGGTAATGAATGCGTATCCTGTACCCATTCTTTAGAAAACTACTCAGAAGTGTAGCAACAGATTGGTAATACCTGAACGTGATATAAAGCATATATAAAAAGGAACAGCTAAACTTCTACTTCCCTTAAGAAAATGAATGGTTTTCTCCTAAGACTGGGAATACGGTAATGCTATGTGCTCTCACCTCTCCTATTTAATAATCTGTTGGAAGTCACATTCAGTGCAGTAGGCAAGAAAAGAATTAAAAGGACTAGAGATTGGAATGAAAAAACAAAACTTCCCCTATTTGCAGATCATATATATCCCTGTGTAGAAAATTCCAAGCTATCTACAAAACATGTTAGAACTAGTAAGTAAATAGCAAGGTTGTAGGATACAAAGTCCGCACACAAAAGTTAATTGTATTCCTACATACTAACAATGAATAACTAGAAACCAAAATTAAAAATGTACAATTTACAGTTGCTCCAAAAGTAGTGAGTTGCCTACATATAAATTTAGCAAAATATCTATGGGATCAGTATGTGAAAACTATAAAACACTGATGTGGCAAATCAAATGACATAAATGAGACACATACTGTATACTGTATTCATAGGTTGGAAGTCTCAGTAAAAATGTCAATTCTCAAGTCTCCCTACATATATAAGGAAATTCATATAGAAATTCCCACAGGGGTTTTTTAATAGCCACAGGCTATATGATTCTAAATTTATATTAAAGAGCAAAGAAACAAGAATAGATCAATTTTGAAAAATAAATTACTCAATTTTAAGTATTATATAACCATTGTAATCAAAATTGGTATTGGTGACAGAATCAACACCTAGATTTTTGATTGTGGAGAATGGATAGCCTTTCAGCAAATGGTTTTGGAACACTTGGATAGGTATCAGGGCAAAAAGTGAAACTCGAGCCAGACCTCACACATTATATAAAAGTTGACACTAAAATGAATTACAGAGCTAAAGGTGAAACATATAACTATACAAATTTCGTTACAAAATATGACTTTGGGTCACGTGAAGATTTTCTCAAATATAGCCCTAAAGGTCTAATCCAGAAAAATTATCAAGTTTGACCTCAAATTAAAAACCTGGTATGCTAAAGTTCCTGTTAAGGGGTTGGAAAGATAAGCTATGGCTCATTCTAGGGACTGAGAAGAAATATTACAGGTCGCCTATTCAACAAAGAATTTGTATACAAAATGTGTTAGGAACTCTAAATTCCATAGTAAGAATACCAAAAATCCAAATAGAAAATTGGCAAAGGGCTTAAGGAGACATTTCACTAAAGAGTGACATATATACACACACACACATATATATATGCACAAATATGCACATGAAGATGTTCAGCATCACCGATTAGGAAACCATTCAGGAAATACAGATAACTCTTAGATATAAATATATATAAATATAAATTAGATATAAATATAATATAAATAGATTTCTAAGTAAATATAGAAAAAAACACCTTGGGGGATTAAAGACCTGAATGTAAGACCTGAAACCATAAAAATCCTAGAAAAGAGCACAGGCAGTAATTTCTGTGACATTGGCCATAGCAAGTTCTTTCTAGCTATGCCCCTGAGGTAAGGGGAAAAAAAGCAAAAATGAACTATTGGAACTACATCAAAATTAAAAGCTTCTACACAGTGAAGGAAACAACAAAACTAAAAGGCAGCCTACTGAATGGGAGAAGATATTTGCCAATGACATATCCAACAAAAGGTTAGTATCCAAAATATACAAAGAACTTATTAAACTCAACACCAAAAAAACAACCAATTAAAAAAAAATGAGAAGACATGAACAGACATTTTTCCAAAGATGTCCAGATGGCCAATGATCACATGAAAAGTTGATCATCATCACTTACCATCAAGGAAATGCAAATCAAAATTACAATGAGATATCACCTTACATCTGTCAGAATGGCTAAGATCAACAACAGAAGAAACAAAAGGTGTTGGTGAGGATGTGGGGAAAAAAGGAACACTCCCACACCCTTGGTGGGAATGCAAACTGGTGCAGCCACAGTGGAAAACAGTATAGAGGTTTCTCAAAAAATTAAAAATACTATTACCATAGGATCCAGTAATTCCACTACTGAGTATTTACACAAAGAATATGAAAACACTAATTCAGAAAGATAAAGTCACCCCTATGTTTATTGCAGCATTATTTACAATAGCTAAAACATGGAAGCAACCCAAGTGTTCATGGATTTATCCATTCATGGATAAATTTATCCATTTATCTAATGGATAAAGAAGTGGTATATATACACAATGGGATATTATTCAGCCATAAAAAAGAATGAAATTTTGTCATTTGCAACAACATGAATAAACCTGGAGGATATAATGCTAAGTGAAATAAGTCAATCAGAGAAAGACAAATACCGTATGATTTCACTTGTATGAAATTTAAGAGTCAAAAAGAAATGAGCAAAGGGGAAAAAAGGACAAAGCAAGAAACGGACTCTTTTTTAATATTTTTTAATGTTTATTTTTGAGAGAGAGAGAAGGAGAGAGAAAGAGAGGGAGAGACAGAGGATGAGCGGGGGACGGGGAGGGGCAGAGAGAGAGAGAGACACACACACACACACAGAATCTGAAGCGGGCTCCAGGCTCTGAGCTGTCAGCACAAAGCCTGATGCAGGGCTCGAATTTACTGCAAGATCATCACCTGAGCCAAAGTCGGTCGCTTAACTGACTGAGCCACCCAGGTACCCCCAGCAGACTCTTAACTATAGAGAACAAACTGATGGTTACCAAAGGGGAGGTGGGTGGGAGGATTAAGGAGTGCACTTGTCATGATGAGTGGGTGATTAAAATAAAACCAGAAAAAATTGTCTTGGGAAAATAATTACATAGCTAATAGAATGGCCAATATGAAAAATACATGAGTGAAATATAAGCTTAAAAATAGCAAATAAAGGACTTCTCTCTTATATGAACCCATGTGAGAGTGGGAGGTGCTTGAGTTGTAGTTTCCTAGAAGAAACAAATTGTTTGTAACCAGGAAGTGGTTCCATATAAGCCTTCCCAGTAAATTGCCTGAAGAGATATCAAAGAGTAGGCCTAAAGCACTAAGGATTCAATAATTTTACTAAATTTTCACCTCCATACCTTCTTTTATATTACTGACTTATTTTCTTTTCATTAAACTGGGCCTCCTAAATCCTGTAAGCTTTGGCCTTACAAAACCTCATTGTCATTCACAGATGAGAGAGGCTAAGAAGTAATGGAAAGTCATTGTGAATTCATTTGGTGACAAAACGCTTGCTTGCTTGCTGCTATTTGTTCATAACAGCCTTGTAAATATAAACCTTATATCAGAATATATTTATTATATATGTACCAAGTTGTTTTAAAAAGGCTATGAAGTGACATAAATGATTGGTTTAGTACAAGATAAAACCTAGGTAAGTCGATAGAGGCAGTATATTAGTGTTTAACGCTGTTGACTTGTGGGCTCAGACTTCCTTGGTTTGAATAGCAGTTCTACAACTTACTAGTTGTTACCCTTTTTGTCAGCGTTCTCATCTGTAAAATGGGAATAATAATAGTGCCTATTGACATAAGAGTTTTTGTGAAAATAACTTAGTACATGTAAAGCATTCAGAACAGTAACTGGCACATAGGTCTTCAGTGTTGGCTGTCAGTGTTAGCCCTGAATTGTGAGTATTTCAAGAAGGTAATGTATTGAAAATCTTCATTTGAAAATAAACTAAAATGTTGTCTTTGCCTAAAGTACTCCTTTATTTGGTGTTTTATTGTAGACGTAGTGTAGACGCCTTCTACATACCGAAGAACCAATAAATATTAAGAACTAAAAAAAGAAATTTGATAGAAAGCAAACATTATGTTTCTTGAATTTAATTCTGTTCTAAGCCATTTCCTGAATCTTTTTTCTTAAATATGTCCTGAATATTGTTTTTCACTACGTAAACTTCAGAACAACTCATTTCCTATTATTCAAGATCTTAACTTTAGGCATTGCATTTTAGGACTTTTCAAAATCTGTTCCTATTATTCACTATTTTTTTTTTCCTTTTCCCTTTATAGGTCACCATTTGCTGCTGTCACAGACTATTCAGTTACAAGGAATAATGTCATACAGCTGTGCTTGGAATTAACAACAATTGTGCAACAGGTATTAGCTGGCAACATTTCCTTCTCTTAATTTATTATCTATTTCATATTCAAACAATGAATAGTATTCCTTTTTACCAAGAGTTTGTAAGATACTGGTTTGGGAGTTTCTTCTTAAAGACAAATGGTTCTAAATAAACCAAATATGTGGTTTGGGAAACTATTCATATATCCCAATAAACAAGCATTTTATTTACCAGAAGATGTAAAAATGTAAAAGTATACTGAACTTCTAGAGAAATCATTATAAGATCATAAGTCTGGTAATCTCACATTTTAGTGGGGAGGACTGTACTGCCTTTCACAAAATTAAATTTCCCCATTTAGATAACAGTCTAAGACTTTTGCTCTAAGACACTGTTCTTTATTAGTACAATTATTAGTTTCATTTATATATTGCACATATGAAAAAAATATTCATAATAGCTTTTAACAGTGATCCCTTTATGTGACCTGATTTTATTTTTACTTTGAATATTATCCAAACCAGGGATCCCCAAATCAGATGCCTTCAGGAGTACCGCCACTAATATAAATCAAGCCAGGCATGAGATATGGAGAAATCATAGAGTGATGAATTGACTAGTACATATTTTATAAAACTTAATTAAATCTAATAATGAAACACATCTGAGAAGTCTGAAGCCTGCAGCCACCGTGCTGTGTAAGCCCTGATGGCAGCCTCTTGCTGACGCTGCTTTCTTGGGTGCTGGTATTTGTTAACCTATCCAGTGTTTCAGAAAGAAAGCAGACAATAAAATAAGATGATACAGGAGATTTGGGGGAAAACTGATGATTTAATTTTTTATTCTACTCCCTGTCTTTTATTACCAGAGATAATTATAGGAAGGAGGGTAACTTTGTGACTTTTAATTGTGGAACACATCAGACATTCATCAATGTTATATCATGGCAATGATAAAGTCAACAACTGTTTGTTACTCAGAGACATGTATGGAGAGAGTGAACATTTTTTATGAGCTTTGAGATACCCTAACAGTCTCACTGCATGTCTTTATATTTGATATCAGTAAATGTAATTTCTGAATTTACAAGGTCTCAACTGGATGATGGGGAGAAGAGTGGCGTTTTAGGACAAGACTCAGCAAACATTTTGTAGAAGATATTAAGTATTTAAGGTTTTGTAGGCTGTGTAGTGTAGGCAATAAGGGCCTTTTGAAACTACTCAACTCTGCTGTTTTAGTGCAAAAGCGGCATTAGACAATGTGTAAATGAATGGGTGTGGCTATGTGCCTATAAAACTTGTTTTGCAAAAAAAAAAAAAAAGCTGCAGATTGAATTTGCCCCTTGGGCCATCTTTTGCTGACAAGCGAACGTTCAAGGGCATTGTTAGTCCAGTGTGGTCTGCGGACAGCAGCATTATGACCCCAGGGGTAAAAAAGCAATAATATAACTTATGGGTTATTATTCTTACCCATGACATTTTTTAAAAATGTATTTTTTAAAACTCGATTTCTTTTAAAGGCATTAAACTTAACCAAAGATTTGAGATATGGACAACAGTGTATTAGTTTCTTTCTTTTACTATGAGAGAGAAATTCTCTCTGATTTAGAGATGCATATTACACAGTATTTTTATAGTACTCTTCATACCTTTTAATATAGATAGTGCTCATTAGCAATCTGTATTAAACAATCATAATAATATAAGAATTATTAACTGCTACATGAGAAGATCTGTGATAACTGTATTATGTGTGTTATTTAAGCTTTTTATTTATACATGAGACCCAAAACAATGAACAGATGGTGAAGTTGAATGTGAGAATTAAAAGTTTATTTTTCAAGTTTTTATACCTGAGAAACTCCTATTGTCAATTCTATGAGAATGCCATCCATCTGATATCATCTTGCCAAGTAACTTCATTTCCAAGCATAATTATGACAGAAAGTGGGAATTTTTCAGTTCTTGTGTCTCCTCCAAACATCTGGACCTGGATAGCCTATTTAAAAGTTTACTTTTGAGTAATTGGCTGACTCTCTGTTGCCTTAAAAACAAAGACTGCAAATCTAAATGGCAATTATGATGTTTTCTTGAAAATCTTGAAGAAGAGTACTCAGGTGTATTCATTTTCCGTTAATTAATGCATAATGTTTTCTCACATCAAAAAGGGATCAACAAAGTGATCTTGAAAAAAATTACCTTTAAGTGTACAGTGAGATCATATATGGAGAGTTTTCTATGTTTAGAACTCACAGGTTCCAAAACATACCTTTGTCATTCTAACCTTCAGATGTTACATTGAGAAGAATGGCTGAAATGATTTTCAGTGAATTAAGATTTCCTGTAGAGAAATTGTCCAGTGGTGGAAGTGCGATTTCTGTCAGATATGACTAACTCCCACCTATTCTGCTATTTTTAAGAACATACCATCTAAATAACAAGTGATTCAGCTTTTGTTCCAGAATGTATGAATACCTGCTATTGACAACTACTTCATAACAAACATATGCCATTCTGATATTACCCTCAAAGGCTTATTTGTGCTGTCAACGCAACCTTTAACAGATGTACTATGTGGCTCAACATTCTCCTTAGGAATTTACTTTAAGACACTAATCGGTTTAAGTTTTGCTGTTTATAGCTCAGGAAACATGGTAGAGTATAGAGACATGCTTTCAGAAGTTGAACTTGATGTACATTCTGTCTTGCCCAAATACAGAATTATTGAAAACACTCCAAATAACTGAAATATTCCAGATATACTCAGATGTAGAAGGACCTTCTGTACTTTCCACCCACTGTACACTCTGGTTTAAAGAGGATGCCTTGCCGTTCTTAGGACATTTTGTTCTAACATTACCTGTTTCTATTTTTTAAAGTTCAGTAGCTCTTTTGCCACAGTTCCTTCTACCTCACTCTCATTTTCCTATCACATGTCCTGTTCCACTCATCACCTTTAAGATGCTTCTGAACAAAAACCTCTATACATAGGTAGTTTTGGTTCTTGCCTTGCCCACTCCTTCCCAACTTGTACCTGACCAGATTACTTAATTCATCTACTTTAACTATATCCTTTCTGTTGTATCTTAAGGGAAATGTTAAGATACCAATTTCTCTTCATAAAATACATCTTCCTGACATCCTGATGTAATTTATTTATAAGTATAGAATCGATCACTTTCAGACTAGTCATCCCAAAGCCCAGCTTTAATTTTGTTACTTTTAGCAATTTTCCTCTAGTTTCCAAATTGATTACAAACTCCTTTCTTTGGAATTCAAGGGCATTCCAAGTATGGTCCTACCATAATTTCAGTTTTACCTTCCAGTACTACCATATATCTTAATTGTAGTCTACTTCATGTGGATGACTTACTGTTAATAAAATAGATTTTGTGTCTCATATTTTAATGGTGTGTGGTCTCCTCAGAACATGTCCTATATATCTTTCTCTCAGCCTGGTAAAATCATGTTCTATTCTTTAAGGCCTCTAGGAAGTGCCTCATTCATGAAACTTTCACTATATCCCACAGCTCTTTGTACTTTCTTCCTACTTGACCATTTATATTTAATGTAACTATTGATATGGTTGGAATCGTAACTGCCACCTTGCTGTTTGTCTTCTATGTTTACCATATGTTCTTTATTCTTTTTCTTTTCTGTATGTTTTCATTAATTATTTTTTATGATTCCATTTTGTCCTGTTTGATGACTCATTAGCTATAATTCTTTGTTGTATGTTGTGTGTGTGTGTATATACATGCAATGGAATATTGCTAAGCCATAAAAAAAGAATGAAATCTTGCCATTTGCAACAAATGGATGGATCTACAGGGTATAATGCTAAGTGAAATAAATCAGTCAGAGAAAGACAAATACCGTATGATTTCACTCATATGTGAAATTTAAGAAACAAAATTAACAACAAAAAAAGGGAGACAAACACTCTTAAACAGAGAACAAACTGGTGGTTAGCAGAGGGGAGGTGATTGGCAGGGGGAGGGGAGGATGGGTGAAATAGATAATGGGGATTAGAAGTACACTTAGCATGAAAAGAACTGAGTAACATATAGAATTGGTCAATCACTGTATTGTACACCTGAAAATAATGTAATGCTGTATGTTAATTATACTGGATTTTTTTAAAGTCCTAATATGAAAAACACAATAAAATTTTAAAAACTATGGCATAATACTAAATACTACTTTACATAGCATTTCACATCTTACCTATGAAAGTTATATTCTGCTTTGAATAATAATTATCTAACTTCCATTAGATTATTAACTTCTTAAAGACAAGAATGGTGTCTTGCTGATTTTCATATATAGTAGGTGCGCATTACATACTTGGTAAAATAAATTGACCTGAGATCCAGTTATCCCCTCTGGTTAGCACATGCTCATTTGTACTCTTCCAAGAAAAATTTGGTATTAGATCCTTGAATTGGTACTCAATTTATTTCATCTCCTGTGTAAAAGCTGTCATTCTTTCTCTGCTAGTTATGTAAAGAACCCCAGAGAGGGGTGCCTGGGTGACTCAGTCACTTAAGTGTCCAACTCTTGCTTTTGGCTCAGGTCATGATCTCACTGTTCTGAGATCCAGCCCTGCAACCGGCTCTGTGCACTGACAGTGCAGAGCCTGCTAGGGATTCTCTCTCTCCCTCTCTCTCTGCCCCTCCCCTGCTTGTGCTATCTCTCTCTCAAAATAAATAAACTTAGGGGCGCCTGGAGTGGCTCAGGTGGTTAAAGCGTCTGACTTTAGCTCAGGTTATGATCTTGGAGTTCATGAGTTCAAGCCCATATTGGGTTATGTGCTGACAGCTCAGAGCCTGGAGCCTGCTTTGGATTCTTTGTCTCCCTCTCTCAGTCCCTCCCCTGCTCGCTTGCTCTCTCTCTCTCTCTCTCTCTCTCTCTCAAAAATAAAATAAACATTAAAAAAATAAAAATAAACTTAAAATATATTTTTAAAAAAGAACCCCAGAGATATCGAAAGATACCCATCACTTTACGTCTTAGTTTATTCACTGAGTTAAAATACGAGTATTGATCCTCATAACTACTTTCCAAGGTAGAATGAAAGCAAACAAGACTTCTGAAACACTATGCAAATATAGAATGCTAAAAAAAATATCTTTTGAGGAAACAGTTACAAGCATGATGTATTAGTGTTTGTAAATCATCTCTTAAAATAATCTATTATTTTTCTACTGTTAGGTGATGTCGTATCTTTGGTACCAAGTTTTTCTGGGCTCTAGTCTGTTACTACCTTTCATAGCAATAGGAATGAGGTTGATAAAATAATGAAATAAAATAGCTAAGTTGATAATGAAACTATAAGTGGTTTTATTTCATTTCGACTCTACTTTTCTGTATTTTCCAAATTTTCTAAAATGAATTCAAGTTGTCAAGAAAAAAAAATGTTATATAAAGTAATACTGCTTTCTTTGATAAAAGAGCACAACATGGACAAATACTTACATTTTAAATGACATAGTTTACAGTCAGTGTCCATCTAATGGTCTCATTCAGCCATTGTATACACACTAATCACTGCATTCACTTGGAATTGTATGCAGTATCTGAAGATAGGTATTAAACTTAAGCTACCAGTAAAAGAGGCCAATTTGAATAAGCAAAGTGTAGATTTAAAAAAAAAAAAATATATATATATATATATATATATATATATATATATATATATATATATCTAGGGCATGCATTTATTGCCAGGCTTTCAAGAAATCTCATCTGAACAGTTATGATGATAGTTATGCTTTGAAATATGCTGTACTTCAAATTATTTTTCACTCAACTTTAATTATTTTTATTCCCATTGCAACAAGAGGAGATGATCAATATCTAAAAATAAACTGTCACAAATAGCTTTTTTCCCTTCTTAACACAAAGGGGGTGGTACTATGAAGTAAGTGGAAAGTGCTTCTTGGTATTGGCTACTTATATTTAAAGTGGTACTAACATTAGAGGTGAAAAAAATATAAATTTCTTTTAGCAAGCTCTATTTGGAGTGATTTATTTAATCCTTTATATCTATTTTACTTATTTACAGTTGTGATGGGGTTAGATAGTTATAGTTGAAGTCTTTTAAAGAGATCCCTCCCCCAGTACTTTCCTTTCCACATAAGATTGGTTATCATACCACATTTGAGAAAAAGGGGAAAATAGTTTAAAATCTTAAATAGAAAGAATTCTCAAAGAACTGAAGCCTCATTTAGAGCACTGTCAGCAGAAAAATGAGGCAGGTACCCACACACTTCATGCCAGTACTGAAATAATTGCCATGATGCCTGCCCTAATGGGTTGCAGCTTGACCTAAAATTATTCTACTATAACGGTTTTTTATTTTCTACCTCAAACACAAAAATGATTAGATTGTCACTAGTAAAGAAACTGACACAAAAGTATCAGTTTGCAAAGTGAAGCTTTGGTGGAATTCAGAATACTTGGGAAAAGAGACAGAGGGTAGGGATAGTGACTATTGGAAGAATTGAGAATTAGGCCCATCGCTTCATGAGCATTTCACCTTGGACAACCATGTACATTTACTTGTGCCATCTATAAACAGAAATAATTCTATTGTGAGTATCAAATTAGATGTGTTAAAAATTGTTCAAAAATGTGAAGTGCAAAACAAAAGTAATATTTATAAAATTGGTAAGAAATACAGACTTGATAAAAGGAATTTGTTTTAAATAATGAATATACATTTTAGTGTTCATTTTCTTCAGCTGCAGTGAAATTCAGTGAAATCTGAATTATATGCTGAGAGAAAATTTTCAACATGATGTGAAACATTTTAGATCAGATTTTGAAATGATAATATACCAGAGTGAAAACTTCCTTTTAAAATTCAAGTTCCAGTAATATACTTTTACCTGAAATGTCTCCTCTAAATTGTATATATTAAAATGTCTTGCTGTTTTCTTATGGGCTTACTCATTTCTTAGCCTTTTTACATCCATTTTCCCTGTCCTTAGATATCACTGTTTTTTTTAATAGTATTTGAAATGTTACTTTAGCTTACCATTCCCACCTAAAAGTTGGGTAAAAAAGAGAAAAGATTAGTAGTCTTTCACATGAGATTGTTTAAATTAACTTTTGAAAAGAAAAGAAATGCAGAGTAGAAGGAAATTTTAGAAAAAGTTCTTAAAACATCCTATTTTAAGTATGTAATTGTTACCTACTGCTTAGTCCACACTTTCCTTCCCCACCCTCTAAAATTTGAAGAAATGTCATGTACTGTTCAAAAAATCTTAACTGAGAGAATCATCACCAAGAACTGAAAGTTTACTTAGATATTGAAAGAGTTTATTGAAAGAGATATTGAAAGAGATTATGATCTTTGCTTCCATTCATTCCACTGATGCTGTATGCCATAAATATAAACGTTTGTATGTAGTATATGCTGCAGTATATTTTTCTACATTTTTTAAAGTAATATCTTCTTCATAGAAAAATTTGGAGTAATGAAAAGAAAAGCATTGTTTTTAATCCTTCCACCCAAAGAAAATCCTGTTATTTTCCCTTTTTATTTCAGCCTGTTATATTTTGAATATAGTTTTTTTCATTTAGTATTATTCCAGAATTTTTTTTATTTTACTGCATTGTCCATATTAGGACTTTTAAAAAATCCAGTATAATTAACATACAGCATTACGTTATTTTCAGGTGTACAATGCAGTGATTGACCAATTCTATACGTTACTCAGTTCGTTTCATGCTGAGTGTACTTCTAATCCCCATTATCTATTTCACTTATCCCTCCCTCCCCCTGCCAATCACCTCCCCTCTGGTAACCACCAGTTTGCTCTCTGTGTAAGAGTGTTTGTCTCTCTTTTTTTTGTTGTTGTTAATTTTGTTTCTTAAATTTCACATATGAGTGAAATCATACGGTATTTGTCTTTCTCTGACTGATTTATTTCACTTAGCATTATACCCTGTAGATCCATCCATGTTGTTGCAAATGGCAAGATTTCATTCTTTTTTATGGCTTAGCAATATTCCATTGCATGTACACACACACACACACACACACACACACACACACACACACACAAACACACACACCACTGGATACTTCGGTTGCTTCCATATCTTGGCTATTGTAAATAAGCTGAAATAAACTAAGGGACATAGGGGCACATATATCTTTTTGAATTCATGTTTTTGTATTCCTTAGAACTTTGTTTTTTAAAAAAGTTTATAACATGACAGTATTCATTAATTTTTAAAAATACAGAAAACCATAAAGAAAAGTGATTCGACATTTCTATACATGATTAAATGAGCTCCATAGTAAGTCTAGTTGCTATCTGTCACCGTGCAAAGTTGTTACAATAGTATTGACTGTATTTCCTATGCTATACACTATATCCCCATGACTTACTGATTTTATAACTGGGAGTTTGTACTTCATAATCCACTTCACTTATTTTGCTTGTGTTCCCAACTTTTCCCTGCTCTGGTAACCAACAGTTTGTTTCCTATATCTGTGAGTCTGTTTCTGTTTTGTTTGTTTGCTTCTGTTTTTAGTTTTTATTTTAAGTTTATTTATTTATTTTGAGAGAGAGAGAGAGCATATGCGTGTGTGAGAGGGGCACAGAGAGGGAGAGACAGAATCCCAAATAGTCTTGGTGCTGTCAGTGTATAGCTCAGTGCAGGACTTGAACCCATGAACCATGAGATCATGACCCTAGCTGATACCAAGCCAGACACTCAACTGACTGAGCCACCCAGACACCCCTGTTTCTTTGCTTTTTTAGATTCTACATATAAGAGAAATCATACAGTATTTATCTTTTTCTCTCTGACTTATGTCACTTAACATAATGCCCTCTAGGTCTCTCCATGTTGTTGCAAATGGCAAGATTTCATTCTTTATTATGGCTGAATAATATTTCATTGTATGTATACAAAATCCTTATCCACTCATCCATCAATAGACAGTTTGCTTCCTTATCTTAGCTGTTGTAAATAATGCTACAGTGAACATAGGGGTACATATATCTCTTTGAATCAGTGTTACCATTTTCTTGGGATAAATACCCAGAAGTGGAATTGCTGAATCATATGGTAGTTCTATTTTTAATTTTTTGAGGAACCTCCATAGAGTTTTCCATAGTGGCTGTACCAATTTACATTCCTACCAAAAGTGTATGAGTGTTCCCTTTTCTTCACATCCTCACCAATACTTGTTACTTTTTGTCTTCTCAGTAATAGCCAAATTGACCAGTGTTATTTTATTTTTAAATCTTTATTGAAGAAAATGGAAAAAATATTCTTCAAAGATCAATTTTGAAAGTGTTTATTTTTTAATGTTTATTTATCTTGAGAGAGAGAGAGAGAGAGAGCGAGCGAGCTAGGGAGAGGCAGAGAGATAGGGAGAGAGAATAATACCAAGCAGGCTCCATAGTGTCAGTGCAGAGCCCAATGCGGGGCTCAGTCTCAGGAATTGTGAATCATGACCTGAACCAAAATCAAGAGTCAGATGCTTAACCAACTGAGCCAACTAGGTGCCCTGAAACTGTTTTGTTTTGTTTTTTTTTTGATGGACAATTCCCTGTAAATTATGTATGTTTGTTTTCTAATCATTTTTCTTACCTGTATACTATTTTATTTTTTTAATGTTCATTTATTTTGAGAGAGAGTACACACATGCAAGCAGGTAGGAGCAGAAAGAGAGAGAAAGAGAGAGTCCCAAGTAGGCTCTGCTCAGCATGGAGCCCAACGCAGGGCTCATTCTCACAAACCTGAGATCATGAACTGAGCCAAAATCAAGAGTTGGATGCTTACCCAACTGACCTACCCAGGCACCCATCCGTTATACTTTTTTCAATACAAATCAATAAAAATAAATTATTTATGAAGTATTTTCTAAATATACATTTTTAAATAAAAATTTTCATAAGATTGTCTCTCTCTCCCTCTGCTCCTCTCCCCTGCTCATGCTCTCTTTCTCTCAAAAAAAAAAGTGTTAATAAGCATATTTTTTTAATATTTACTTTGGGGAGAATGCAAGTAGGGGAGGGGTGGAGAGCGGGGTACAGAGGCTCCGAAACAGGCTCTGCACTGACAGTCTGACAGCAGCAAGACCAGTGTGGGGTTTGAACTCACAAACCACAAGATCATGACCTGAGCCGAGGTTGGATGCTCAGCTGACTGAGCCACCCAGGTGCCCCTGTATAAATAAGCATATTTATATTGAGTGTATTGCCCTTTTTAAAATGTATTACTGCTGTTTAATCCGACCCGTTTTATCTTAATCAGGTTGTTATGTACTCAAGGTAAATGCTTGAGAGAAAAGAAGAGCTTTTCTAGGATTTATTGAATTGGTATTGGTGGTTTAAATTCTTAGACCACATTATCTGTGAATACTAAAAAATTAAAAATAAAGATTGCAGAATTTTGTAAAAATAAATATCCTAGAAGTGATTTTTTTCTTTTGAGAGGTGGGGAGTGGGGAGGGTCAGAGAGATAGAGAGAATCTTAAGCAGGCTCCACACCCAGCACAGAGCCTGACATGGGGCTCTAGCTCACAACTGTGAGATCATGACCTGAGCCGAAACCAAGAGTCAGACACTTAACCAACTGAGGCACTCAAGCACCCCGATAGCCTAGAAGTGATTTTTAAAATTTCATTAAGGAAAGGTGCCTGGCTCAGTCAGTTAAGCATCTGACTCTTACAGCTCAGGTCATGATCTCAAGGTCTATGAGATTGGGCCCTGAATTAGGCTTTGTACTGGCAGTGCAGAGCCTGCTTGGGATTCTCTCTCCCCCCTCTGTCTCTGCCCCTCCTCCCTGTTCACTCTCTCTCTCTCTTTCAAAATAAATAAACATTTGGGGCGCCTGGGTGAGTCAGTTGAGCATCTGACTCTTGATTTCAGCTCAGGTCATGATCTCACACTCATGGGATCAAGCCCTGTGTCGGGTTCTGTGCTGACAGTGCAGAGCCTGCTTGAGATTCTCTCTTCCCTCTCTACCCCTTCCCTGCTCATGTTTTTTCTCTCTCAAAATAAATAAATGAAAAATTAAAAAATAAACATTAAAAAATAATAAAATACAATTTCATTAAAGATTTTTTTAATGTTTATTTTTGAGAGAGAGCACGGGCAGGGGAGGGGCAGAGAGAGATGGGGACAGAGTATCTGAAGCAGGCTCTGAGCTGACAACAGCAAGCCCAATGCAGGGCTCAGACTCACGAACAGCAAAGTCATGACCTGAGCTGAAGTCGGACACTTAACTGACCGAGCCACCCAGGCTCCCTTCATTAAGTATTTACGCAAGGAAACATTCCCTATAAGTTTTCTGACAATAGCTATTATATTTTGCTTCATTACATTTTATCTGTGTGAATGGTACATCCTTTACCTTCTTGGTGGACATTTTATATCATTTACATTTTATGACAAAATAGGGTAGTGGGCTTTGATATAAAGTATATCTGAGTTCATCATCTTGGCTCTGCTTTTTGACAGGCTATATGAACTTGGACAAATGGCTTCACATCTCCGATACTCTTTATATGTAAAAGAGCATCACACCTTGTTGGATCATTTTAGGGTTGCAGTGAATTAGTAGAAGATCTAGCCCATAATCTGGCATTTAGTGGAAACTTAATAAATGGCCATTTTACTTAACCCTATATGCAAAAGAGCCTTTGGAAACTCTAAACTTACCTAGTTTTTGCTCTGCAGATACTTAAAGGAGTGTTGCCATGCTTACTTTTGGTATTGAGTAGCAGTGAAGAAAGACCTATTTCTAGAAGGAGTGCTTTTTTAAAAAGGACTTTGCTTTAATTTAGGATGTTCTTTAGATTTTAATGCAAATTGATTACTGTGCTTCATATTCTGGAAGATATTTTGACGTAAACTGGAACAAATTTTGATCACCTGTGAACCTGCCATCCCTGTCCTACACATTCAAATTACCTAGAGTTGAAAATGGAGAACTCGGGGCGCCTGGGTGGCGCAGTCGGTTAAGCGTCCGACTTCAGCCAGGTCACGATCTCGCGGTCCGTGAGTTCGAGCCCCGCGTCAGGCTCTGGGCTGATGGCTCAGAGCCTGGAGCCTGTTTCCGATTCTGTGTCTCCCTCTCTCTCTGCCCCTCCCCTGTTCATGCTCTGTCTCTCTCTGTCCCAAAAATAAATAAAAAATGTTGAAAAAAAAAAAAAAGAAAATGGAGAACTCAAAACATATAAAGGTAAAATGCCAGTGTGTAATACTCAGTCCTACAGAATGTGTGTTGTAGAAGGGATATTAAGATTCAGGTAGTAAATATATGTAAAGTTCTAAAGTGGGGGGTATAAATTACTGGGGTAGGCACTATATATATATTCTATGGTTCGTATAGTCAGTTTTAAAACCTATAAAAGCCCAACTAGGAGAGTCTCTCATTCATCTCAGACACAACTTTAAATAATATATTTGCTATATTAGGGTTAGTGTTTAAGCCTTCCTGAATGAGACATTCTAGGTGACCTGAAAATTGGACTGGGGCTTTTGAGATTAAAACTGGGACATTTCAGATCAAAAACCAGGACAGATTTTATATGTAAATTTTAAACAATATGTATTATATTACTTAGTACACTTGTTGATGGAAACATAAAAGGTGATTCTGTTTTATTTTGTGTTTAAACAGCGTATTTAATTCAGTGTAATTATACTTAATCCTTTGTTTGCTTTCGCTGTTTTAGTTGATCATGAAGAAGCAAAACTAGTGTTTTTTTTTTAAACTTCTGTATATAATCCTAATACAGTGAATCAGAAGTTATAGCTAGAACTATTAGGCATAGTAGCCAGATAACTTGAGGACTTTTATTCTAAAGACAAATACAAAACTAAAAAGATATAGAATTTGCAAAGCCGAGATTATATTATATATGTATGCCTGTATCTCTTAAAAGACCTAGAAGGTAGTCTGAAAACAAATATAAACACACACCGAAATCCTCATTCTTGATATAAAATATAAAATGTTTATTGGTAGCTGTAAATTTTCTGAAGGCTCAGAATGAAAAGGTAATTAAGAGTGATGAAATTACCACATGCTAAGACTTTAGCAAAGCACTATTTAGAACATTGGGACATAATCATTTATTATTCTTCCAGCTTTCTGACATTGGCCTGACTTATGAACAAAAACTTAAAAACTTATGTAAATTATATGAAAATGAATTCTGAAATTGACTCTTTTCAAAGCTTTATTTTTTTAAAACACCTAGACTATATTATGTGAGCATCCTGCCAAAACACTTTTAAAGATGTAGACCGTATCACTATCACCAATAACAGAAGACGAACTAGAGGTGTTGTGTACTAATCAAATTCTTTTATATGGCAAATAGCAGGCTACTATTTCTGAGACATCTTTTTTCTTCTGTGTATTATATTTTTAAAGTTTATTTATTCATTCTGAGAGAGAGTGCATGCATGGGAGGAGGGGCAGAGAGAGGGAATTCCAAGCAGACACCATGCTGTGCTGCTACTGCAGAGCCCAGTGCAGGGCTCCAACCCACAAACCATGAGATCATGATCTGAGCAAAAATCAAGAATCAAATGCTTAACCCATTGAGCCCTCCTCACCCCACTAAATATCTCACTAGGCTTTCTGTTTCTTCACATTTAAACTTTCTGCACAAAGGATTATATTTTTAAATTTATGTAGTATTTTATACATATACAAAAGAATGCATGTCATAGATGTGTGTGTGTGTTTGTGTGTGTTATGAAGCATAACAATGAATACTCATGAATCTCTCATATAATAAATAGGACATTACCAATATTATTTTACTTACATTTGTGCTCCTCCCCAATCTCCTCATGCTGCCTCTTCTCAAAGTGTTTGGTTTTTCTCCTTAAAATAGTTTTATATACTTTTCTAAAACCCTTTTTAATTATACTTGTCTTTGAGTTTGTAAAAATGGTATCACTGTGCATAATACCTTTTTCACTTGATTTGTGTTTCTGAATTCATTCATGTTTTGCCCAGTTACTGTAGTTCATTCACTTTTACTTCATATAATACTTAATTGTGTCTATATACTCCAATATGTTTATCCCTTTTTGTGACCATGAATATTTGGACATATACCTACTTTTAAATGTATTACATAGTGTAATTGCTGTGTTGTACAGTATGTACATGCTCATCTTTATAATTGTACCACATCCTGTTCTGAAAGTTTTATTGCTCATTTATGTAATGTACTTTCATTGTTTTCATTGTCTGAAGTACTGTCTGTTCATCATGCTGTCTTATGATGGAGTTCACCTTTCAAGAGGCTATTAAAATTTTCTCACAAAGACCCTATAAAGATAGAACTTTTACCATTATTGCTATGTTGTGTACATGGAAACATGTAGAAAGGTGGGTTAGGTGATTCTTAACCCTATAGGTGATAACATAAACTTCAGAAGAGAGTCCTGATATGTTACCATTTGTATTATACTGTGATTATTCTCTTTAAAGAATAAAGCCAAAAGTAATACCAATCCATTTAAGAAAATATTTGCTGTGGGAGACTTAGTGAAGGCAGGTATCTATATCATGCATCTCTGTGTTTCTAGTGCCTCGAAAATAAATGATTGTTGAAATAATTCATTTTCCCCTTAAAATTTCACCAAAAAGAGGCTACAGATTTTTGATTTAGCTGCTGTAACTCTCTGTGATACTGGTGAAGATCTAAAGAGAGCTAAACAGAAAAAAGAAATGATCCTTCAAAATTGATGAAATCCAGGTATATTGTAAGTATTACAAATATACAATTAGTGCTTTACATTTTAAGGTTGCTCGTTCCTATTTCTTCTCCTATTAATTCTTACAACTACAGGGAGATGAATGGGGGTGGGAAGGAAGAGTGGTGATAGTATCAGTCTTCTCCATGAGACAGGTAATGCCCTAGTGAATTTGAGGAGGGAGAGGTGGGCTGAGGGGTTACTTTGGAGGGGACCAGAGCCTAGGAGGAAAGGGCTGGTGTTGGAGCTAGAAAAGGGTACCATTACTGTCTAGTCTGCAAACTCTCCCCAAATAAACCCATGTGTGCATTTCTGACTATCATTAAGCATGCTTTTGTAGCTTAAAAATTTCAATTTTGATTTGATACCAAATATGGAAACCTGAGCCGTAAAGGAATATATAATATAATGCTGTGAGACTATGTAATGCTAGAGTGGGAGTTATAAAACACCTAAGCTGGAAAAATCAAAAGGTTTGATTAGATACCTTTATGGGTTCTGGTTCTGTAACTATTTTATGTATCTGACTCCAATTTAGGTGCCATCCCCAAACTTTTTTAATGCCTTTTTGTCTATAGTTGGGCTATTTAGCAGTTACTAATAATATAACTGTGAATTTTTGTTTTAATGTCTCACTGTTTTCTATAGCCCTCCTTACCCTACTAAATATGTCACTAGGCTTTCTGTTTCTTCACATTTAAACTTTCTACACAAATATTTTACTGCTGTCTCTCCCCACAAGAATTCTGAACAGCCTTTTAGAAATGAAATGTATACTGCCCTGGGCTCTTCTGTTCACCTTTGTAACCCCTCCCTTAAACCATATCATCTAAATGCTATTCCTTATGATGTTTAAAAATTATTAGCAAGAACAAAGGGTCTATATAAAATTTAATGGGCAGGGAATATTAACATTGATATTTTGAGGTTGGCCAAGTACTTTTACAACATATTATCAGATTTGTTTCTTACAATAATCCAGTGAAGTAGGTAGACCAGATGTCATTATCTCAATTTTGTAAGTGAGTAAATGAAATTTAAGATAGGGAGGGTGACATTAAGTGTCATGGCCAGGACTTAGATCCATGCTTTGACATTGTAATACTTTCAGCTCATTGCTCTTCAAATTGGCTTTACCTTAGAATGAAGTAAGGAGCCTTTTGGGGCACCTGGGTGCTTAGTTGGTTGAGTGTCCAGCTTTGACTCAGGTCATAATCTCGCAGTTCATGAGTTCGGGCCCCACATCGGGCTCTGTGCTGACTGCTCAGAGACCAGAGCCTGCTTCGGATTCTGTGTTTCCTTCTCTCTCGCTCCTCCCCTACTTGTGCTCGGTCTCTCTCTCTGTCAAAAATAAACAAACATATAAAAAAAAGAATGAAGTAAGGAGCCTTTTAAACGTACTGATATCTGTGCCCCATAAGACCTACTAAATTAGATTCTTGATGGTGGGGCTTGGCATCAGGAGTTTTTAAATGATGGCTCCATTGATTCTAACATGGAGCCACTGTATTCATACTTAACTAGTTTATTATGAGATGAGTGTGATGTGAGAAGAAAATGTATGTGTTCAAGAACAGTGTTTTCTCAAAAGCAGGGCCATGGACTATAATTCACCTGGGGAAGCTTGTTAAGATGCA
Source organism: Felis catus (assembly GCF_018350175.1). Classification (NCBI taxonomy): domain Eukaryota; kingdom Metazoa; phylum Chordata; class Mammalia; order Carnivora; family Felidae; genus Felis; species Felis catus. The sequence goes on from NC_058386.1 coordinate 17,723,291, forward strand.
GATTGTTCAGACTCCACCATAGGTTGAATGACTGAGTCCTATGGATCAGCAGGTTCAACTATTTATAGGTGATATCAGCCCAGAGGCCACACATTTACAAAGGAAGCTAGTTAAAGTTTTGAATATGTAACTCTAGTTATCAGTTGTTCATAGTCTATCTGTGCCATAAATGCTTATCCAAAAGGATTAAATGTGTTCTTTAAAACATCAAATGTAAGATATTAATGAAAATGGTCATTGGCCATTTGTCATAAGGGGAGGATTGGTATTAGAAACTAATGTGTTGGGAACTAGGGTTAATAAAATAAGGAGGAATAATAATAACATTTTAGCATGTTATGAATCATTATGCCTTACATGGATTATGTTATCTAATCATCATAAATATAGATTTTCATACTTATAAAAGGTTAAAGCATACCAAAAAAAAATAGAGCTACTGGTTGTCGACAGTGATTTTTTAAGGCATTTGTCTCTGCTGACAAAATAGTTTTTTTTTTCAAAGTAGTTTTTAATAACCCAGGCCCCTTGGATTGGGTCAGCATGACCAGCAACATCAGATAGGTAATTCAGATGAAATTAGGCCTTAACACAAGTGAAATAATGGATTGAAATTATAACTGGAAGTGGCAGATTGAAGAACTAATCAGAATTAAGTAATTAGGATAAGTGAGCATGAATAAGACTTATAAAATGAGGCAAAAATCATATATAAATTCAAGATGGTAAAAGACTAGATTTGCATGAAGGTGACAGAATGTTATCTGAGGCTGACTTGCGAATTATATTGTGTGAGGAGTGACATAGCACCTCAGAAAAGTAGCACATTTCCTGAAATGAAGTACAGGATATAAAATTCATGGATTTGGGGAGGGGCACTCAGTCTAGAGCATGAGACTCTTGATCTCAGGGTCATGAGTTCAAGCCCAACGTTGAGCGTAGAGCTTACATAAAAAAATTTCATGTAATAGTTATTGCATTAAATTCTGCTTTGGTTAGGTCTTCATTTGCATGTGTGTTCTATTTTTGCCCCTTGCATATAGTGGAAGATTGTATCCGTCAAGTTAAGCTAGATTATGCTGCAATAATCAACAACCTGGAAATATTTGTGCTTTTAGTATCATTCATGACCAGTGCTCATGCTCCATGTCCATTCTGGATTACTATAGCTCTACTCCACATCCTCTTCACTTCAAAGCCGAGAGTAGCCTCTTCTTGAACACTGCTGGTCATCACAGCAGAAAGGAAAGAGAGCATGGTGAACTATGCACTAGTTCTTAATGTTTCTGCATGCCAATGGGACACATCACTTCTGCTTGCATTTCATTAGACAAAGTAAGTCATATAGCCATGGCTGACTTCGGTGGCTCCAGGATGTTTATTTTTTTCTTTAAAAAAAATGGAATGTATATTTAGAAATCATAATACAAATCTGACACAGTAATGAATCTATAAAGAATTCCAGGATAGCATTATACTAGAATTTTAAGGTGAGTTATCTTTTTTATGTGAACATAAGGAAAGCACAATAAAATCAAATTATGTGGAAAAAATTTTTAAACATCCCAAAAAATATCTTAGTAAAGGTTGAGTTTGAAGAGTTTCTTCTCTCCTCAGTGGTGTGTTTATATGCATTGGTTTGTCTCTTAGTAATTTAACTGTATTCTACTGCAATAGTGGTGGGAGGGGAAGACCTTTTGGTTTTCCAAAGCTTAAAATTTTCTTTATAAATCACGCAGTGCTACTACCAGGAAACCCTAAATGGATACTGATTATTTATGATAATGACTTTTGAGTATATACAAAACTAAGCCTAGATGTGGGCTGGTACTGTTGCTTGGGCAATTTAGTATTCATTAGGATTCAAATAATTTATTATCGTCAGTGATCTAAAAATATTTATTGAGTGCCTGAGTACAAATGTTATTTTTTCAGATGTTGCATATAATGAAAAGAAATGCTTCCATTTTGTCAAAGTAAATTCAATGTAAATAGATAAAAAGGACAAAAGTATGTAGGCTAAGGAACTTTTAAAATTAATACTTGGAATTTGTTTCAAATATACCATAATTTCCATTTATTTTCTGGCAGCCAAGTGGATGATATTGAACTGATGAATTAACGTTTAATTTATATTTTCATTTATGATGTGGCATGGTATTTATCTTTGCTTGAACTCCTTAGTTGAATTTGTCATGGGGGAAAAATTGTCTCTTGTCATTTAGACCCTATAGATTTTCTTTCCCTTGTGATATATTAGATGGTCATTATAGTAAGTAACTTGAACATCTGTAACCTATTTTAGCTTTTTATTACAACAAAATGTTAGCTTTATTGTATGAATATAAATTCTTGATATCTTTTACATAATATGAGTCTGTATGCAGAGAAAATCTATTTTTGTTGAAAATATCTGCTGAGATCATGCAGATTAATATTTAAAACTAAACTCATATTTAAAATTATTTTGAAACTGAAACTCAGTCTATTTTTGTACAAAATGAGAGTGTAAAGAAACTAAATGTACTGTGCTAGTTTGGCAATTAGAAACTCTGTTTTTGAAAAAATGGCTTTAAATGTTTCATTTGTGTATTTAATCTGTAGAGCCAATGTGAAATGTGTATTATGGAATGTGAAAATAGATAATTAATGGAATAAAGTATTCATAACTGATAAATTCAGACAATATAGAGTGTACAGAACACCTTCAGAAATTAAGGAGACAGTTCCTTTCCTGACAGTCTAATGGGAGAGACTAACAAATAAATAACTGGTGGAAACTTAAAAAATGTACAGTTAGTAGTTATCAGATAGGCCTTTCAAAAATATTTGGGTCTTGACTCAAGACATGCAGAATAAACAAACTTAGCTCATGATAGGGATTAGCTCACTGCCTTTTCAGGTTGTCAAAACAAAGTGATTAAAGTTACAGGGATCACAGTCTAACCCTAATGAGTTTTCTGGTCATTTATACCTTGACTTGACATTTTTACTTTTTATTCCTTTTGACACTTGAATCTTTGCAAGCCTCGGTGGTTTTTGGATTTGTTAAAGAGCCATTTGGATGCTGCAACAACAGCCTTACTTCTGCCTGCATTTCCAAGTCCCTGAATGCTAAAAGATTAGTTTCTACACCCATTCAACTATTGGGACAGTAGTATTTCATTGTCAAGTGAAAGGCTAGAATAATTAAAGCCAGATGGGGCTTCATTTTAGATGACCTCTTGGGGCAGAACTGGAGCAGAATTTTGAAGAGCACTATGGTGCAAGGTGCAGAAGAATATGGCTATGTTCACTGACAGAAAGACTATAGACAACCTCTAAGGTCATACCCACTCACATTCTCCTCCCATCCCTTGCTTATTGCTCTTTTTTATGTTACAACTTGATACCTTATTTGACCTAATGAAAATCTTAGCCAATTCTTTTCAAAATGGGTCATTTTAAAATTTCAATAGATACCATCCTTCATGAATTCTCCTCTTCTCATTCCCAAAACAACAGCAAGAAGACTGTTCCAACAAGTTTGTGGTCATTAAGCCAGTAAAATGTTGAAGGGTTTGCCAGGGATGTACTTGTGGGATGATTATGCTTCTGTCTACCTTGTTTGCCAAGGACATTTATAGCTCTGAAATTAAACAGTAGCATTTTGAAAACACATTTAAGAAGACCAGTGACTCTCTATTCACTATGGATATTCTTCTTTTCACTCAGAGCACCCAGTCAGCTTTTGGTCTTTGATGAATCCAAATTTAGTTTGGACTTTCATCTTCCATCCATTGCAAATCTTTTATCCCTCGCACTGCTTCCCTATGTCCACAAAGCTAGGTGATGACTACTTTGAATTCCTTTCAATAGCTCTATTCTGTGTATTATCCTACAAAGAGAATTGCTTTCATGATACTATGCTGCTACTGTAAATGTCACAATAGACTGGAATCTGCTCTTGCAAAAGGGAAAAGAAAGCGAATCATCTGGTCAATAACTGGGAACTAAATTTCTGCATGTTTTTCTTTTCAGATATTGCTTTTATTGTTATTTGATTGAAATTCTTGTTAAATGGCTTCCCATTTTGTAACTGTTGGATGGACCATAGTATATTTCTCCAGACCTGACCTTCTGACTAGCATGATGACCACTAACTGCATGTGGCAATTGAAATATAAATTAATTAAAACTAAATAAAATTACAAATCCACTTTCTCCTTTGCACATTTTAATTGCTCAATAGCCACATATGCCTAGAAACCACTAAATTTTAGGCAGCACAGACATAGAACATAATTAGGATAATTCTATTATCACTGTAAGTTTTAATAAATATGTCTCTGTAACATCACTTTCTCCATTTACTCCTGGCTATGCAACTAACCCTTCCTTATTGCTCCTAAATACTAGCATTGTCTGAGCAGTCTTCAGTTATCTTCTCACTATACATTTTCTTTTTTAATGGATTTGTTGTTGTTTTCTTGTACCTTTAACTATCACTTCAGTGTAAATACTCCCAGATCTGACTCTATTTTAGATCCAAATCAGCTTTTTACTTGCTTACTGGACAACTTTGTATAAAATGACCTTTCAGCCACTTCTAATTTCACATGCCCCAAATATAATTATTTTATTCTCCTTAAATTTTCTTCTACCATCTCTACTCAGCCATTCATCCATTTGCTCAGGTTTGAACCCCTGGAGTAATGTTTAACTTTCCTCTCCACATTATTCTCTGTGTCTAATGTATCAGTCACCCAATTCTCATTCCTGGCTACATGTATGACATCCACCTCTCCTCATCTCCCCTTCCACCATCATAACCTCCGTTCAAGCTTTGATTATATATTTTCTATTGAAAGAACATTCCAACTGATCTTGCTGCCTTCAGTTTTTTTTCCCTTCCAAATCCACAATTTCTTCCCCATTGTTTTCATAAAACATGTATTTGATCACATAGTTCCCGTGTTCAGACATCTTTGAGCGCTTCCTTGTATCAGAGTAAAGTACATACTCCTCCATCTTCCCTAGAGATGAAATGTCTACTTGGTATATTTAGGAAGATACACAGCTTTGCAGAGATTCCTTATCTGAGACATGACGTGAAAGTTTCCTCCACGGGAATGGAAAAAGAACTATTAGAAAATGAATAAGAAGAGATACCTATTAGAGTTGTTAGCTAGACCAGAGAGTTTGGACTTCACTTCTCCACCCCCTACCCTGATACACTCACTCACCATTTTATCATTGCTCTTTAACACCAGCCATGGCACCATGGCTATGAAGTCAGCTACCCTGACTTCAGCCCCTCCCAAAATAAAATCACAAGAAATTATCAGTTGATCAAGTGCAATCCTGGTGGAATGGGACTTCAAAATAAATTATTACAGAATAATAAAAATTTTATTCCCTTCAAAACAAAATTTCTCCAGGTTAGCATTGGCAGCTCTCCACAATATGACCTCATGTTATTTTCTAGGCTTTCTTTCCTGTCGCATTCATTCCACATATCTTATGCTATAGCCTGGCATGCTTACTTCTGATTATGCCTTGTTAATCATGTTTGCACAAAGTGAAATGGTCTTTCCCTGTGAACCCCTAATAAATTTACAGATTTAAAAGCTATTTAAAGTCAGTAAAATATCTCCTCTAGAAGGTCATTCCAGAGTGAACAAGTTAGAATTTATCTCCTTTTTTATGGGATCTTCTGTTAGCATTTGTCATGTACCTTATATTATTATTATTTGAATGTTTTCTCCATTAAATAATTAAGTGATGATGGCCAAGGACCAAGTTTATCTTTGATCACCTTAATAGTGCCTGATAGTGAATTGCATTTAGAAGATGTGCAAAAAATACCCTTTTTTGGTGAATGGAATTGTGACTTGAGTAAATGGATGACTGAATGAATAAAAGTAACAGTAACTCATGAATTAGTTACTTAAGCATTGAAGACATTTTGATAGCTTAGCAGTAGAATATGTGAAGTATTTGGTATGACGGTACCATTATTAAAATTTTGCATAGATGAATCATTTAAATACTACATGCAAGCAAAACAATATTCTTAAATTATTTGTACAAGTATACTATAATATACCAAAAAGAGACATATGAAAATTTATGGCATTTATAGTTCCAAAGTTTTGTGAAATATAATTATATACAGCATTTGAGACATACACTATTTCCCTTCACTCTCTTGCTTTATGTATTCAGTATTAATAACCTGTGAACTGTTCCTATGACTCTAATACACAGTTGATGAGAAATATTACTTTTACTGAACATCTAGACCCCAGGTTGCTTAAAATTGTTGACAAAGTATGGAGTATCAATGATAACATACAGGATAGAAGTGTTTCTTTGTATTTTTCTCAGTATGGCAATTGCATCACTGTTTCACAAAAACTATAACTGATTATGATCCTGTGTGAGCACATAGCTCATCTGTGGGAGACAGTTTCTGTGCACACTTATACTTTTCAAAAAGAAAAAATGATGAAAACTGAATAAACACTCATTTTTATGAATATTGTCTTGTTAGGAATTTGATGCATTTAAATGTGCATCACATGGTTTGTAGAAGCATTATATATAAAAGGATAAAGAAGAAATTGCAACTGTCATTTTGCATGCATAGTAAAAGACAGCATGAGCTTCTGAAGAGAATTCCTGGGAGTATATAGTGGCATAGCTCTAAATCCAGGTTTGAAAATCTAAATTTAATCCTAACCTAAAAATAAGTAGAACGTCAGAGGTGTACCTTTCCTTAGCATGAATAGGTTGTTAAAAATGTGGATTTCTCCATATTCAGTGCTATTTTCTTTGTAAAACGTGGGGTATGATCTTTTGGGAAAATATTTGGCCCTAAGTGTTAATAAAACCATACTTGAGAAGCAAATATTTTAAATTCACATCTGGATGGAAATAAAATAACTTATTAATAAAATTAATCCCCTAAGGTACCTAGGGCTATTTAAATACTTAGCATGATAAAATGAACTCCTTAACATGATAGCTTAACTAAATAAAACACAGTCATTTAGTTTCTATTCTTCTCCCTAATATAAAATAGCAGGTTAATATATACTTTTTTTGTATTGTTCTGTTTTGTTTTTATTATGCTGTGTCCAGCCTTTGTGAAAGCCTTTGGCTTTCAGTAATGAACAGGCCAGTCTGGCTGAAAGAAGGCAGAGATATAAAGAAGTAGAAGCAGTTATTCAGAGTAGTAAGTGATTAAAGAAAGAAATAAGTTTAATAGGAGGGAAAAAAGAGAAACCAACCAATAAATTGGGGGAATGTGTAACAAAAGCACAAAGCTCTGAGGAATTGAAAATTGGAATGAGCCACCAGATACTATTTTTAAATCAGTCTGCTGTCTTACAGGTTTTATATTTTTGATCATTTTTTGTTTGGCATTCTTCTATCACAGTATTTCCCGTAAAATAGATTGTTTTTCACAGTACCATCTTTATCAAAATCATGCTAGGACCCCCACTCCAGGTCTACCCTATCTGTATATCTGGGGCTGAACCTGGGAATATGCATTTTAACCCACTTTCCAAGTGATTGTTACATGTATACAGAGTAAAATCTGAAAATTACTGCAGTAGTTTAACAGTGTTTGAGTGCAGTTTTATTGCTTTTGCAGTAATGCCTTTATTTTCTTTGCCCAAAAACATACTTTTTCCAAAACCCAATTAAAGCTGCCTTTATTAATTTCTTTTTAAGGCAGAGCTAGTTGTTTTCTTCTCTGCTTGCCCAGCCCTATGATCCTGCCTTTATTATAGTAATTGTGAGTGTCCCAAATATGTTAGTACAGATTTAAGCTTTAATAGGTTCACATGTGTGAATATGCTATAAATATAACACACACATCCTTTGCAAATTTAATTATTTCAATTTATTTTATAGTCCTTTAGTATTGTTTATTTCAAATAGTTTTTAATTTTAATATTTGTGACAGTTTTTTCGACTGATGTAAAACCTTGGCCACCTCAGTCACTTGATGTATCTCTTTTAGACTTTGTCTTTTGGAGTCATGTCAGAATTATCACATATGGATCAGTACTTCATTCTTTGAATAATCTTAAAGCTTGGATTATAGATGTATTTCTTTTAGTCACTGAGGAGCAGCAGCTGATGAAAAATTCTACAAAGTTTGAAATTTGACTTGAGCAATGTATAGCACAACACAGTGGTCACTTTGCATTTTAATGAGAAATATGTCAATATTTTAAAATTTTAAATAATTGACCTTTCACATGTGGATTTGTATATTTTTGTCACATTTATACTTATAAAGTTATTGAAACAAACTTCATGAAGACTTTGGAATTCTACATATTTTAACTTACTTATGTGAATGCCTGTCTCTTTAAACTGTGCTTTTCTAAGTCAGGGGACATGTTTTATTTATCTCTGTATCATGAAGACAGTTGATTAATATTCGCCGAAGCAAGGGGAAAAGTACATCTATTATGCATTGTCCAATTTGCTTAATATATTCAGTATTACACAAGTATTAGTAAATATATTTGGATGTACTTTATATATTTAATGTTTATTTTTGAGAGAGAGAGAGAGAGACTGAGCGTGAGCAGGGGAGGGCAGAGAGAGAGGAAGATACAGAATCTGAAGCAGGCTCCAGGCTCTGAGCTGCCAGCAGAGATCCCGACACAGGGCTTGAACCCACAAACCGTGAGATCATGACCTGAGCCAAAGTCAGATGTTTAACCAACCCTTGATTTCGGCTCAGACTATGTTTTCATGGTTAATGGGATCAAGCCCCGCATCAGGCTCTGCACTGACAACACCGAGCCTGCTTAGGATTCTGTCTTCCTCTGTCTCTGCCCCTCCCCTACTTATGCACACACACACTCTCTCTCAAAATAAAATTTAAAAAGGACTTTGTAAAGCTAATAAGTGATTTTTAATTTAGTATCAAATGTATTAATGCATATAAATAAAACTAATATTTAGTTTACTGTTTCCATCTATTGCAACTATTATTTTTTTAGATTCCCAAATTGCTCCATCTTTGGCCAGTGAAAATCTCTTCATGTTGACTTCTGAGTCCTACTGACACAAACAATCCTTGTATAGTTTGATAGCTTCTTTCTATGTGTGTCACAGTATAATCCAGGCTCATCTTATACATTCATATCCCAGATCTGGAATCCACCATTTTCCTTAACCAAAGCCCCAAGAAATAGTATTTGAAAATCACTAACTGTGAGGAGTTTATTTATTACTCAGTTATGTCTTTTCAGTGGGCCTAAGAAATACATACACACATGTGTACATGATGCATTAAGAGACTCTAGGTTTTACTGGCCTTCTTATATATGTATCTGCTTTGTCTCATGCTAAAATTACTTAGGACACCAAAAAATGATAGAATGATAGTAGTATCACATAATTGTTCATTTGCTTTATCCTATGGAATGCAGTAGTTTCAGCAAAACAATAACAGACTAACAATAACTAACCAACAATATGATTGCTGCCAATAGTGTAAGATTTTGTTTAATAGTTCTTTTGTTATGTCATACTAGGGATATGCAAGTAAAGTATTATATTTTAAAGAACTTGAAATAGTTATTCTCTGTGTGATTATTGCTGTGTGATCACTGGCAGGATATACATTTAGATCATATTTACTTTTTTCCTTGAGGAAAATTCCTTTGAAGTTTGAACATTTAATCATATTCTCTGTTTCTGGGAAGGTAGGTAAATAATCAAACTTGTATCCATTATAGCTGAAGCAAGTTGTAGAGGCAGTTTGGGGAAACTGGGCAACTTTCCAACTTTTCCCAACTCATCTCTTACCAATGTAATTGTGTCTGAAATTAATTCTATAAAATTGTAGTCTTCCAAATTCTGATGTAAGTACAGTGCACTTTTCCAACATAAATGCTTTATCTATACCTTTCTTCCTCTGTACACATAATTCATACTTAATTTGTAAAGACATAGATATGGCTATATTTGTAACAGACTTCTTCTTTGGCACAGAAGCCCTGCAGAATTGCAAGACCCAATCCTTAAGTATTTCATTTAGTCTATGAAATGAATCAGACCTATATTTAACCTTAAAACTTTTACGCCTGGTAAGAATATGTACTACTTCTGACAAGGTATTGTGGTGAAATGGCATGATCAAAAACTATGTTCAACAGTATTCATTTTTGTTAAAATTAAATTCAGGGAAAGAGATGAAATGGGCTGTCATTCCTTAAAATATGCAGTACTGTGAAACATGGATATTTTTTCAAAATTAGATAGCCAAATAATAATTAGTTAACTTTCTACTTTGAAGTAAAGGTAATTAGTTTACATTTTAAAAATAAAGACACAGAACAACAGTAATTCATAGTTAAAATGTATTTATCACTGTATGCCAGATACTGTGCTAAGCCATTCATCCATCTTCTCACTTAATCCTCACAACACCCTTATTGTGTTACTACTAATGTCATGCCCATTTTATGAATTTCTTCAGGAAACTAAGCCATAGAAACAGAAGTTTCTAAGCAAAGATCACTTTGCTATATGTTTGCTCATTGTAAGTCTAGCAATTGCAGGTAAAAAAACAATGGTGATTTTTTAAAATAATTTTTTTTACAATTTCAAGGATTCAAATTTATGTTAAGAACTATGAACTTGATATGTACCAATTTTATAATATTAAGGATATTTAATAGCTGGAAATAATTGAAAATATAAAAGCATTTTTGAGATTAAGATACGACTATAGAAGTAAATATTAGTATTTTTCCTAATGTTCCAATCTATAATAAATTAGTATTTGAAATGTTGGAAATATTTCAATGAAATGTATTTATCAGATGTAAAAGTTTAGATAGAAAATGGTTACAATATTTTTTCTGATGTATATTATTCTGTATTGTATTTTGTGTAAAATTAGAAAATATAGTTAAGCAAATATAAGAATATCTGTGTAACTGACCATCAGAGCTAACCACTATGAATATTTTGGTATATAGCTTTCCAGATTTTATTCACATTCTTATTGCTGGTTTTGCTTGAATTGTCAAGATTTTTTCAAATTGTTGTACATTTCCTAAGAAGGTATTTTAAAAGGAATGCTTGATTTGTTTTGAAAACTAATGTATATGTTTCTTTTTTTAAAGGATTGTACTGTGTATGAAACAGAAAATAAAATTCTTCATGTGGTAAGTTTATTTGGGTTTATTTTCATCTTCATTAGAAAATGGTTCTTTGTTTAACTAGTAATTAAATAAAAAGCTATAGCCTATAAAAAATGAGACCTGTATATTTTATAGGAAAACTACAAAAGAACATAAAAAGTATAAAAGAACAGGTTATATTAGTTAAAATCATTCTTTTGTATCCTAATAGGAAAATATCATATAATATGATAAAAATTTTGAGATTGTAGTATGTAGAAAGATTGGAATGAAGAATCTAGAAAAAAAGAGAACTTGAAGTCAGTATTTTTTACCATTCATTTGAGAAAGATATCAGAGAAAAGTATTTGGTTGTATAATGGGGTAAACAACCTATCATCATTTGGGTGAAATAATTAATAAAATAATCAATTTGCCTTTGATCAGATTCTATACTCCCCAAACCTCCTTCCAAATTTTAATTTGGCAATATTTGTTGAATCAGTTAATCATTTTGTAGATATTACTAGAAACAGAGTATGAATACACTATACTTTTATAGAAAAGTATCTCCTTTTTTGTTAATGAACAGTTTACTGCTTTTCTTTGTAAATCCGTATCTTGGTTGATGCTCATCTGTCCTGATAACTTCTTCACCTCTGTTAGAAATGAGTGACAACATAAGTAACATTAAAGAAGTTTAGAAATGAATGCTATATATTTACTTTGTCAATTTTGCATTCAAGCTAGTGACAATTTAAAGATCCTGTTTGACGATGATTGAGACTGTGGATGGCATTAACCAAATAGCTCAGCTCAGAAAGCACTTGTATTTTCTTTCTTTTTTTTTTTTTACAGTTCTCCTATTCTTTTATTTATTTTTTTGTTAACATTGTTTTAAGGTTTTTTTTGAATTCCAGTAGTTAGCATACAGTGTAGTATTAGTTTCAGGCATTATAAAATAGTGATTCAACACTTCCACACATCACCCGCTGCTCATCACAAGTGCACTTCTTAATCCCCATCACCTATTTCACCCATCCCCCTCACCCCTCCCCTCTGGTAACCATCAGTTTGTTCTGTGTAGTTAAGACTCTGTTTCATGGTTTGCCTCTCTCTCTTCTTTCCCCTTTGCTCTTTGTTTGGTTTCTTAAATTCCACATATGAGTGAAATCACATGGTATTTGTCTCTTTCCACTTCTCCCTTCCCAGCCTTTTAATGTAAAGATGGGCTAGCCTTTAGTAGAAGGTTATATTCTTGTGTGCTACTTTTCTCACAATAAGAATTCTTTTTTAAAAATAATAAAATAGTATACTATACCACTTGGTATATATGATGCTAGAATACTTTCTTGAAAACAAAATATTCATAAAGTATCTTTCCAGATTTCCTGTAATGTAGAGGAAATCATGTTAAGTCTAAAGGACTGTCTGAACCCTAATTCTTTTTTTTTAATTTTTTAATGTTTATTTTTGAGAGAGAGAGAGAAACAGAGTGCAAGTGGAGGAAGGGCAGAGAGAGAGACACACACAGAATCCAAAGCAGGCTCCAGGCTCTGAGCTGTCAGCACAGAGCTGGACATGGGGCTTGAACTCAAGAACTGCGAGATCATGACCTGAGCCACCCAGGCATCCCTGCACCCTAATTCTAACAGTTTGTATCTCAGTAACCTTAGTCAAGTAGTTTGTCTTTGATATTTTTAAGGTAAATTTTAACCATTAAAAAATTTTATTGTTGATTTACACATAACATTATATTAGTTTCAGGTATATAACATAATGATTAGATATTTGTAGGTGACTTTGTTCTTAATATGTAAAATGAGAATATTAATTTCTTCTAAGTACAATTGTTTATAGTCTCATTACCTTCTTTCCAATATTTATTTATGTTTTTTTTATTTTCCCTTTTTCTTTTTTATGTGTACCAGAAAATAAAAAGCCTGAGTTTTGATATAACTTGTTTAGAATCAAATTGTTACTGACTCTGAATGTTCTCCTTGTTCCTATGAGACTTGAGTCAGAGTGCTCATACAAATGAGTAGAGATTACAGTAACTTGAGATAGGCACTAGAACATCAACTGTCTCAGCCCAGACCCATTCCCTATATCTGTATTTTGTCTGGAGGCTAGGGGAGGCATTTATAAAGAGGAAGTATAACTTATCATTTATGAAAATCTGCTCTATCTTGGGAGTTACATAGGCAACACAAGTATCAGAGTATTCTTCAACAGCTGCGCAAACTGAGATAGTTAGGAAAGTTGTGAGGTGTATCTTTTCCTGAAATAGATCTTTATTTAGGGATGAGTGAAGAAAAAGAATGGGAAGGAGAAGGGGAACTGTCCCTCATATGTCAGAAGAAAATCTTTTTCCATGAAATAAGTTTATTAAGAACATCTATTTAATGATCTCAGTAAGAATCAAAAGAATACTGTTTGCATTAAAATAGAATACCATACTATAAAGAAAGTAAGGCCACTATAAACTGAACACAAAATAAACTTAAAAAAGTCTTTAAAACTGAGAACATGGAAATAGAAATTAAACCATGCTGAAAGCAGTAAAAAGCATATTAATTATTACAGAAAATTGAAACAGTAAGACACAAAATAAACTTTTTTATTGCTCAGATTATTAGTAAATTAATAAAAAGACAAAAAATGAGAGAAGATAATGGCTATAGAGGATAGATTATGGTTAGCCCACCTTCAACTAATTATTAGTTTCTAAAGAAGAAAACAATAGGAAATAATTAAGGATATAATAGAATAATTTAGGAATAAAAATTGGGAAAATTGAATTTCTCAACAAATTAAGAAAGTGAATTGGAAAGATCACGATTTCAAGATATTTTCTGTTAATATATTACAGTTTCTATGTCAAGAAGCAACTACGTTTAACTAGTAAGAAGAGATACATGAGAAGTTTCACTTCAAAGAAATTAAACTTATGTTATATTCAAATGTCTACTCTGAAACCATAACTTCCAGAAGACAATGAAACAAAATCCACAAATCGTTTTTTTCTGTTTACTTTATATTATTTTTTATTTAAATCCAAGGTAGTTAACATATAGTATAATAATGGTTTCAGGAGTGGAATTTAGTGATTCATCACTTAATATAACACCTGGTGCTTACCCTAACAAGTGTCCTCTTTAATGCATGTCACCCATTTAGCCCATCCCCCCCACCCAACACTCCTCCAGCAACCCTTAGTTTGTTCTCTGTATTTAAGAGTCTCTTATGGTTTGCCTCCATCTCTGTTTGTATCTTAATTTTCCTTCCCTTCCTCTGTGTTCATATGTTTTGTTTCTTAAATTCTACATATGAGTGAAATCATAAATATTTATCTGACTTATTTCACTTAGTGTAATGTAGTTCCATCCACGATACTGCAAATGGTAAGATTTCATTCTTTTTCATCACCAAGTAATATTCCACTGTGTGTGTGTGTGTGTGTGTGTGTGTGTGTGTGTGTGTGTGTGTGTGTGTCTGGGTGTGTATACACACACACAGAGATACCATATCTTCTTTATCTATTTGTCATTGGATAGACATTGGGTTCTTTCCATAATCTGGCTATTGTCAATAGTGCTGCTGTAAACACTGGGGTGCATGTGTCCCTTCAAATCAGCATTTTTGTATCCTTTGGGAAAATACCTACTAGTGCAATTGCTGGGTCGTAGGGTAGTTCTATTTTTAATTTTTTGAGGAAACTCCATACTGTTTTCCAGAGTGGCTGTGCCAGTTTGCATTCCCACCAGCAGTGCAAAAGTGTTCCCCTTTCCCCGCATCCTCACCAACATCTGTTGTTTCCTGAGTTTTTAATTTTAGCTGTTCTGACAGGTTTGAGATGGTATCTCCTTGTGGTTTTGATTGTATTTCCCTGATGATGAGTGATGTTGTGCATCTTTTCATGTGTCCATTAACCATCTGGATGTCTTCTTTGGAGAAGTGTCTGTTTATGTCTTTTGCCCATTTCTTCACTGGATTATTTTGTTTTGGGGTGCTGAGATTGATAAGTTCTTTATAGATTTTGGATACTAACCCTTTATCTGATATGTCATTTGCAAATATCATCTCCCATTCTGTTGGTTGCCTTTTAGTTTTGTTGATTGTTTGCTTTGCAGTGCAGAAGCTTTTTATCTTGATGAGGTCCCAAAGGTTTGTGTTTACTTTTGTTTCCCTTGCCTCTGGAGACACATCAAGAAGCTGCTGCAACCTAGGTCAAAGAGTTTACTTCCTGTTTTCTCCTCTAGGATTTTGATCATTTCCTGTCCCACATTCAGGTCTTTCATCCATTTTGAGTTTATTTTTGTGTATGGTGTAAGAAAGTGGTCCAGGTTCATTCTTCTGCATGTCGCTGTCCAGTTTTTCCAGCACCGTTTGCTGAAGAGACTGTCTTTATTCCATTGGATATTCTTTCCTGCTTTGTCGAAGATGAGTTAGCCATATGTTTGTGGGTCCATTTCTGGGTTCTGTATTCTGTTCCATTGATCTATATATCTGTTTTTGTGCCAATACCATGCTGTCTTGATGATTACAGCTTTGTAATACAGCTTGAAGTCCCAAACTGTGATGCCTCCAGTTTTAGTTTTCTTTTTCAACATCACTTTGGCTATTTGGGGTCTTTTCTGGTTCCATACAAATTTTAGAACTGTTTGTTCTAGCTCTGTGAAGAATGCTGGTGTTATTTTGATAGGCATTGCATTGAATGTGTAGATTGCTTTGTGTAGTATCTACATTTTAGCAATATTTGTTCTTCCAATCCATGTGCATGGAATGTTTTTTCCATTTTGTTTGTATCTTCTTCAATTTCTTTCATAAGCTTGCTATAGTTTTCAGCATACAGATCATTTACCTCTGTGGTTATGTTTATTCCTAGGTATTTTATGGTTTGGGGTCCTATTGTAAATGGGATCAATTCTTTGATCTCTCTTTCTGCTGTTTCATTATTGGTGTATAGAAATGTAACCAGTTTCTGTATGTTGATTTTATACCCTTCTCCTTTGCTGAATTCATGTATCGGTTCTAGCATTTTTTTTGGGGGGGGGAAGTCTTTCGGGTTTTCCCCATAAAGTATCATGTCATCTGAAGAGTGAAAGTTTGACTTCTTCCTTGCTGATTTGGATTCCTTTTTTTTTCTTTTTGTGGTCTGATTGAAAATCCATAAGAAAAGTAATGCCCCAAAATGTTTATACCTAAATTATCATTCATGTGTGAGAGCAACAAAAAGATATTTCCAGATCAGCAAGGTCACTAAAGTACCTTGTTGAAAAATGGATTTGAGTAAGTTTACTAAATAAATGAAGCAAAAGTTTCAAATTCTAGAATAGGAAACTTGTGGTAGCAAAGGGCTGGAGACGAAGAACAAAACCAGATGCTATGGTGTCTTAGTCCATTCACACTACTATAACAAAAATACCCTAGTCTGGGGAGCTTAAACAACACACTTTTCTCACATTTCTGCAGGCTGGGCAGTCCAAGATAAGGGCACCTGCAGATTCGGTGTCTAGTGAGAGCCTGTTTCCTGATTTATTGAGGGTCTTCACATTGATGGAAGGGGTCAGGGAGTCCTCTGGGATCTCTTATAAGGACATTAATCCAATTTAAGAGGGCTCTGCCCTTATGGACCTAGTCACCTCTCAAAAAGGCTCCACTCCCAAAAACCATCACAGTGGGGGTTAGGTTTCAACATAAGAATTTAGGGGGAAGCACAAACATTGGATCTGCCCAGATAGTGAAGAATAAAAAAAATATATGAGTGCTGTTTTTTAAATGAGGGTTGTTAAATAAACCAAATAGATAAATATCATTGGATAAATCAGAAAGATAATGCAAATATCATTGCATTTATATATTTTTTAAAGACACAAGCTCAGCATCCCTAAATTAAATCACAAAGACTACCATTACTTTCCAGTGGCAGTTTTCCTCAGAAAACAAGGAATCCCTGTAACACAGTAATGAAATTCAAACTTTCACCTATCAATTAATAAACACAAATACACACACATACACAAATACAGACTAAAAATAGTCAAATGCTGGCAAAAATCTAATGAAATTGAATGGACGTACCTTACTGCTAAGCATGTGCACTCATTAAACCTTTTTAAGTTTTAGGCAATTTCAAGACTCAAAAACATTAATGCTAATATTTTTGTAGTATTTATAGTATGCTGTAAGTACTATTTCAAGTGCTAAATATAAGCTAATCATTTGGTCCTCATAACAACCTTGGAAAATACGTATTAATACCATCATGTCCATTTTACAGATGAGGAAACTAAAGCATAAAGAGGTTAGTTGACTTTCCCAAAGTGACACAGATGGAAAGGATTTAAGGTAGGATTTAACTCAAGCAGTCTGGCTCTAGAGTCTATATTCCTAAAGTATCTTGGGAATCTGGTCTAAAATAAATTATAAAATACAACAGAAAGTATTTAGAGTAGCATTATGTATAATAGTGAAAAACAGAAAATAATAGGGTGATGCTTCAGTAAATTATGGTGCAATTACAGGATGAAATATTTATTATTCATAGTTACTGTTTCAAATTGTATCTGATTATATAATTTAGGAATAAGTGATATTTATAAATATACATAAAATATGTTCCAAAGTTAAAAGTAAGATTCTAAATAATAATGTTAAGTAAAAACCAGATTAAAAATATTATAAACATAACAAATCATCACTGTTGAAACTTTGAAAAAATATTCTATATGAATATTGTGTTTGCTTGGTAAGGTAACAGCTGATTTTTTTTAATTTCAAATATCTTCCCAATTTTCTTCAATTAGTTTGCATTGCTTTTATAGTGGAAAATTATGCAAGTATATATTCTATTATATTCATAATTCTGATAGTTTTAAATGGATAATTTTATGATACACCTGCTAGATTTCTTGATGTTCACTGTTTTTATCTTTGAAATAGGATTTTTTTAATGCTTAAAATTCAAAAGCAGTAGACTCTGAAGACCAAAAGACTTGTTAGAAAAAAGTTGGTTGGTTGGTTGGTTGCAGTGGTATATGGAGATGTCTGTTAATATGAAATGTGAGAAGGAGCAAAAGGAAATGACAACTTGGGTTTCCTTTAATTTGTCATTAAGTATAATGGAACTGATGGCACAGTGCAGCCATAAAGGACAGAAAGGAAATGCAGATCATATGTGCACTATGTATCTACGTGATTGTTGTCTAATGATAAGCAGTAAGGTATTTCCCCTCTGTTGATCTGGTATTTCCCTCTCAGTTAGGCCTTGGCCCTGATTACACATTCTCTGATAGGTTGCAGCCCATCTCATCTGTTTTTGCTCTGCACAGATGCTTGTTTTGTACACAGTAAATCAGTTATAAGGAATCTGGAGTTCTCTTGAGTTCCGTACCCTACTTTCTCCTCACTCCCACCTTTCACTACAGTCTTTGAATGTGGAGAGAGGAGCACTCCTGGGAAGCTATTTTAGACGCTGTGCTTCAGCAGACTTAAACTGTGCTTGTCATAGCCCTGCTGCTCTCGCTGATGAGCCTGGAACACTTGCCAGCTTTGATAAACTCATGGAAATCTCAGACCAGGCAAGATCATTAAGTTACATTGTTTAAATCAGATTATACTGAGCTCAAATGCACCTTTTACATTGACCAACTGTGTGGTCTTGTGTATGGCACTTGCTTTGTAGTGGCATTTTATCCCCTATTGCTTTCATAAAAATAATGGGAAGAATAAACACAGTGAATGCCTACTTTATTATGTTAGTGTTAAGATTATCTTTTTGTTATACAGTACTTTACAGTTTATAGGAAGGAAATTCTCATGAATGCTCTCTTCTCTCTTTTCTCTTTTCCCTCTAAGCTACTTTTTTTCTTTACTAATTTAGGTTTGATCATGAATTAGGCTTATTTTGGCATGTTAACTAATTGTTTTATTTCATAAACATTCTGTGTAATTTTTTTCTGTCTTTGCATGTATGAGTTCTTCACTCCTAAACTCCATCTGGACTGAAAGTATTATGCCTTCTCTGATATCTAGTCTTGAAATGGGTAAAAGTACACAGAAGCAACAGATCCAAGGGAAGAGCTTGGAGGGGAAAATAAAGAGCTCATTTGAGATTTTTCCCCACTATCTATGTCATATCATTTTTGTAAGCATAGCTTTCTTCTGATTGTGTCAAACCTTGAGGATATAGGTACCAGGTAGCAGCATGCCCTATAATAAAATAAAAATGATATTAATATTTTAAATTTAGAGATTTCTTGAAAATAGTGGCACTCAAATGACACCATAAAAATAATTTTACATTGGTTTTCAAAAGGTCCCTAATGCTTTGAAAAGGCAGCTTTGGCAATTATAGCTAGACTCTTAAAGCTGTGTTTTGGAGCCATTGCAAATGGAGGGGTTTTTGTTTTGTTTTGTTTTGTTTTGTTTTGTTGCATGGTTGACATTTTGGTTATAATGGTAGCATTTGGACATGCAAATTTTGAGCCATCTCATTAAAACATGAATTCTAACAGTTTTATAGATGAAAAGAATTAAGATATTTCTTTGCTGTCACAGTTAATGTGACCCTTCTGTCTTGGCCCCCTTCACTGTCATTTTTGTGGTCACCCTGAAGATACATGCTAACACTATTACTGAAATAGGCATTGATTTCTTGAGTGTTCTATTAGATTATCTTCAGGTTTTGACATTTTGATGGTTAATTGCCTTATAAATTATTTTAACTGTAACTTCCACAATCAATGTTTTAAGGAGGAAAGAAGAAATCAGATAGAATATCATGGAGGTAAAAAAAATCTTTGTCTTTTCTGAAACAAAAAGAAAATATGTGTATACACTAAAGGGAATGTGGCCATACATAACAAATTAAGATAATCTGTTTTTAATATGTTTTATTATGATCTGCATAGACAGTATGTACATCAGTATATTTATATGGTTGTTCTTGCTAACATTACATTTGCTGATCCCATTATACATTATAAAATGCTTATGCAGACTGGGTGTGCAATCCTTGTTCTCAGAGAATATTTGTTTTTGTTGAGGAGTCAAGTGAAACAAGAGTAATGTAGTAGAAAGAGTATCAATTTGAGAGTTAAAGAGATTTGGTGTCCCGACTGACCTCATTCTGGCACTTACTAGCTGTGAAGAAACTAAATTAGCCTTTCTCATTAAGTTGGGTTATAGGAGTAAGATCTAAATGCCATAATTCTTTGGTGATAATTCAGAAAATCAGTAGAAAACAGTATGGTCACATGAAGTGGTAAATTGAAGGGCTATCTTCATCTGAGACCATTCTTTTTGTGATCGAAGACACTATGGATGTTTTTGACACTATGAATTTTTTTAACTACAGTTACAGTCACTGTAAATATCAAGATTTCTTCATCAAGGCAATGGGATCAGTCTGGAGGCAGAAATCAAACTATAACTTAAACAACAGAAGTTTAATCTAAATAATTATTAAGCTATCATAGAAAAGTACCTATGTAAAGACACTGTAAAACATTCCCTAGAATGAAGGAGGGTGGTATATACAATGAAGGACAGCTGATAGGCAAACACCCTCCCACCAGGCTGAGGTGGATCAGAACTCATTAGAGCCAGAGGGTTGCCTAAGCCAGAGCTGGTCCACAGTTTCCAGGCAAGCAAGAGACAGCCTTCTAAGATATAGGCAACTGTTGCTGGTAGGAGACTCATAGAGAGAGTGGAGTGCTGCTGTGGGTATGAGGCTGAGAGGGCCCCAGGATGATGGTCACTGAGCCCAGGCTGAGACTTTGAGTTCACTGAGGGACTGCATGATCATGGAACCACTGGGTGTTGTCACACACATCCATCACTGATGGACCATGCAGCAGTAACAAGACCAAGCAAAAATGCAGCACAAGGGAACCTGAAAGAGAAGCCTCGTTCCCCTGGTCACATTTCTTTAGTGCCCTCTACTGATAAAAGCTTAACATAATGCTTGGTGTAAAGCAGAAATTCTTGACAAGTCCCAGCCATTATCACAGAGCAAGCACTGAAGGGTGAATTTGGAACTGAGAGCCAGTAAAGTCATAACTGGCACAGTGCAATTAGTTATTTCCTCCAAAAAAACCCACATATGGCAATTTTGAATTTCTCAGCTGTAAGTGAAGACATTACCCTCCAGGTCTCTGCTATTTTTCAATATTTGCCCATAAACTAACTCTCTCTCTCTCTCTCTCTCTCTCTCTCTCTCTGTATGTATATGTGTGTGTATGTATACCTATACCATATGTGTATGTGTGTGTGTATATATATATATACACACATACACACACACACACACACACACACACACACACATACACACACACACAGTGCCTGGATTTTCCAGCAGTTCATTTAATTATAATGAACTCCTTCAGTCTTGCTATTTGACTCTAAAGTAAAAGGGCATCCTCTTCCTAATAACCCACTTCTTAGTTGAGCCACTAGCATGTCCAGACCCTTGTTAATTTTGAGCCTGGAAATTTTCACCCTAATGAGTGTTCTCTCAACTATCTGGGGACTCACTGCAAGCCTGTCTGGCTCTATTTCTCGCCCCTGAGAGAGCAGGCAAATATAATGGAGATTTTCCTAGATTAAATACTGGTTTCCAGCTGACTGTTTTCCTGTCAGAAACCAGAGAGTGGAGCGTCTTGTGTCAACTTTAATTCAGACCAGGATGCTTCAGAGATGCAGTTGGAAATAATTTGGAAGTGTCATGGGTCCACTTCTTGCTCATCAAAGCAGGTACACATTTGGCACTGATGTTCTCTCACTGTTTGGTACTGACCTCATCCTTCATAGCCTCATCATTCGTGAATGATGGTTGTTTTAAAGTGTTATTGCCTCTTTTCCATTATCAGGAACACAAGGACAACATGTTTAATGTAAGTGACATTAAGGACAAAGCCAAATAGATTACCTGAAACACCAGGTTGTGAAATCCTTGAATGTAATAGTGGGCATTTGAATCATTAGCAGATACTCAGTGATTGTTGAATGAATGAGTGGCTGTATGAAGAGTGGTGGTGGTTTCTTTTCATTCTGTTAGTTGTTTTGTTGTGTTTTTCTCCCCACCATCAGAATTTGAAACCTAAAGGAATTGCAGAGCTTTCTAGGCCTTGTTGGAACAAAGTTCATAAAACCTTTATTTATTTGCTCCTACAGTTGTATTCTGCAGCTATTTGAAACTCTTAATCTTCACTGTATATAGATAAGATTTTTTACATTGTGTTAAAATTGAAATTTCATTCTATTTGTTTTTTAGGGTTAAAAGATTGTTTCTCCTTCAATTCTGTTTACTCATATGAGCAAGAAATTCTTCCTGGGTTGGGGAATATTTACATAGAATAATGCTTTTGAATACCAATTTAAATTCTGTTTGTGGATTTTATTCTTTCAAAGTTACCTCTGATTCTTTACTCCTTGTATCTTATTAGGGAGCCATCATAATTAGAACTACAAAATTGTTAGCTCAACAGAGATATAGGAAGTATTAAGATACTAAGAATACTATATTTCTGAATGAGGCTTATATCATTTAGAGTTCTCACTATTAATATTAGAATAAATGTATACTATTTTGTAAAAACAAAACCTCTCATTCACAAAATACAATGCAGATGTCATCCTAAATTGTCACAGGATTACATGATTTGTAATACTGAATTATACTAATAGACAAACCAAAGTAAAAATGTGTTCTGTCCTCCAGACTATTTTAATTGAAATATCAGTTATATTAATACTTTTACTGTGTATACACTATCAAAATAAAATTTTTGTTGGGGCACCTGGGTGGCTCAGTCAGTTAAGCATCTGACTTTTAATTTCAGCTCAGGTCATGATCTCATGGTTCCTGAAATCGAGTCCCTCACTGGGCTCAGTGCTAACAGTGTGAAACCTGCTTGGGATTCTCTCTCTTCCTCTCTCTCTGCTCCTCCCCTGCTCATGGTCTCTCTATGTCTCAAAATAAATAAAATAAAAAGTTCATAAAGAATAAAACTTTTGCTACTATTTTCCATTTTATCGATAATAAACCTGAATCATTTAAGCTATTCTTAAATCGTAGCTTTTACATCAATGTTGCTATTTTAAAATGTATATGCATCTGTTTGTTGTTTCCTCATTTTATCTTTGTTTTATATTCTTGTCCCTTGTATATATGTATATACCTGAAGAGTTTCTAGAAATGTCCGTTTGTAAAATCTTTTTTTGGGGGGTGGTAGAATCTCTTGTTCAGCTTATGAGCCTGAAGTTCTTTCTTAATTGAAATGAATTTCTGATTTTTTAACCTAAAGATAGTTCCATTCATTTCCTCCAATACATTCAGAATAACTGATTACAGCACTTCACTTATCTAGAAAAACAAATAAAAATACTTTAAGTAGCTCAATCATGTCTGAGTATGTTCTGATGGTAACTAATATAGGAAAGACTTCTTTCCTTTCCCTTAGGTTTTCACTATTGTTTGTACTTAGAATACTTTTTGTGTTCCCTTTGTAAAACATAATCACTGAAACTTTACATAGTAATCTAAAAACTATTTGATAAATTCAGTGATAATGAAATAATATTGTTATTATTAGTTAATATGTTAATGTAAGGGTGCTGTTTTTTCAATCTCCACAGTGACTAAAATGTTGCTTTTACAACTATTTTAAAACCATTAATTTTATACTAAACCTGCTGTGTTCAGGTGTTTTTTCCATTTTGAACTTTTAGATTTGGGTGAACCACGTGTGTGTGTGTGTGTGTGTGTGTGTGTGTGTGTGTGTGTGTGTGCAAATGTATGTAAAATATAAGATGTATATAGAATGGAATATGAAAACTTCCCATTTCACTCTGAGAACATGCTCTATTAATTCATAGTTGAAATTAATATGAACAGTTGGAGAGAAAAAAGTCACAGTACCATTACTTCTAGCCCATGACCCTCTTTTGTTTTAAAAGGTTCTTAAGTCCTAGCTAGCCCTGTCACCTGCTATTTAGTCACTATTTTTTGTTACCATCATGGGTAGCTCATAACAGAATCCACAAGGTCAGTTATAATATTCATTGCTATCTTAAGTTTCCCCTTAACTTTATTAAAGGCATATTATTTACTAGGTTTAATTTTAGGTTCAAATTTTCTTTCTGTTTTTAGAACTAAAGATAAATAGAATTAAAAATTCTTTGGTATGAATATTGCAGAAATACCAGAAGAATCCCCTTAATACAGGTGGTTACCAAGTCATCTTCTAGCTAGGATAGAGTTTTCCTGCTGCTGCAAATATGGCTTTACATTTTTCCAGAGAGCTGTGTCTTTCACACTCTCAGATCTACTATTCCTTATCTAAATGGCATTCTAGATTGCAAGAATGTTTTCAGAATTGCCTTGTATTTCATTATAGTATATAGTTTAAACATACTATGTAACATCCATTTCATACAGACATAGGATTAAGCAATATAAAAAGAAATTGATCAAAACAAGTTCCAACTTAGGGATTGAAATGAGAGATGTTAAGCATAACAATGAAGAA
Source organism: Felis catus (assembly GCF_018350175.1). Classification (NCBI taxonomy): domain Eukaryota; kingdom Metazoa; phylum Chordata; class Mammalia; order Carnivora; family Felidae; genus Felis; species Felis catus. Next base: position 17,747,973 of record NC_058386.1, read on the forward strand.
TTCAAGTCCTTTTTCTTCCAAGGCAATGGACCTTGATCTGTTTATTTAGCCTTGCTTTCTCCTCTGCTATGCTGGCTATAATAATATCTACTTCAGGAAGTTGTTATAAGGATAAATGAGATAATGAATATGAAGTATAATTGACCCTTGAACAATGCACCAAACTGCTATGCAGTTAAAAAAAATCCATGTATAACTTTTGACTCCACAAAACCTTAACTACTTAATAGCCTACTGTTGACCAGAAGCCTTACCTATAAGACAGTTGATTAACACATACTTTGTATGTTTTATGTATTTATAGTATATTCTTATAATAAATTAAGCTAGAGAAAAGAACATGTCATTAAGAAAATCCTAAGGAAGAGAGAATACATTTACAGGACTGTACTATAAAAATTCTGTGTATAAGTGGGCCCACGCAGTTCAAACCCATGTCATTCAAAGGTCATCTATTTAGCATTGTGCCAGATATGCTATAGGTGCTCTGTAATATTGATGTTCACTTATAATAATAGAAGATGTATTTTTCTTGCTATCTTATAATTTTCTTTTTCTAGAAATTAGGTAACAGTAGATAATGCTGCGTTTTAAAATGTTAACAACATAATATCTCGTGATTTTACTGAATGAGCAAATTTGCTTTTTACAAGAATGTGTCAAATAACTTCCCTGGAACTTTGCCTAGTACTTTTAATGTGGTTTCCTGCAGTGGCTTGATGTATGATGCAGTAATGAGTGTAGAATTAGCATATAAAACCAGGCTTTATACCCCTTCTAATTGGCTTATTAAGTCAAGTGCCAAATACTATAATATAAAGGTTCTAGTACATTATCTCTAAAACAGGCAGCAAGGTTCTAGTGGAGTTTCTTTTCTAAGTCTTTTTATTATTTTTTTCAAGATCTTTAATCTGTTAAATCCTGATGGCTTTTCTGGTAAAGTCATTGTTTTACTCATCTTTTGTATTCCAGCAGACCTTGCACATAGCAAGTATTTGGCAAACAAAATTACTCAAGAAGAGGAATCTGAGAAAATGATTTGCAACTTAATACGGTGGATTTAATTGGTATTTTCTTTTTTGTAAACATGTCTACAGTCTAGTATTTCTGCCTTTCCTTCTTCTACCCCACTTCTAAGTGCTTCCAGTGCCTGAATTGGAGAGCTGCTATTGCTCATTACCAGTGTGTCGTATGAGGCCCTGAATGTTGTCATGTACACATGTTGAGCCATTTAAATATGTCCATTACTTTCCTATTTATTTATGCATTGGACTTTTAAAATAATTCAATTTGTAGAAACGAGAAAGGTTTCTTTTTAGTATACTGATTTAGTACTGATTTAGATTATATCTCCTTTAGATTATCATGCAATCCAAGTATCCTATTTAGAAATGCTTAAGAATTAACAATATTATCACCCTCTTGAGATAAAGAGAAAATAAGAATGAAAATGTAGCCATACATGGGAGGAAAGGAATAGCTAAAAGATTTAAATCTGCCCAAAAGTGTTTTCTTTCCTGTAAACATCAACAATTTGAAATGCAGCCAGTTTTTGTATGTTGAGTACTGCCATTCTGTCCTTTCCCCCATGGCTGCTGATGAATATTTTCAAGAGGAATTAAAACGCTCATGCACACACACAACTAGGGTGCCAAGATGTGCTACAAACATGTGAGATCTAGTGCAAAATGAAAATGTCAAGTCCCTTGTTCAAGAACAATGGAGAATTCCAAGACCTCAACAGCAGAGCATAATGCTGAGTACAGCCCCCTATGCAATTGCACAGGTCAAATACATCAGGCCCTGTAGAATTCCCAATTTCTAAGAAGTGGTATTCCTCTTGGCACTATGTTTAGCAGCTTTTCGGGGTAAATACCTTCATTGTATCTGAGCATTGAGATTTGAACCTCAGAAATAGTAAAGAGATGTGAACTCTCCCATTATGGCCATGCAGTGTGATCACTGGTCATTGTAAAATGGTCAACACGGCCATGTGATGAAGAATAATGAGATTATTCATCTCATGAGTAAAGATTAAGCCCTCTGAGGGTAGAGAAAGCAACAGGGGAAAAATAAGCATTTATATAGTGTCTTGTTTGGATTGGAGCCATATTACACTCTTTCTTTATACCTTAACCTGATTTGTCATATAGAGCAATTTTTATCACCCCATTTTCTACATGAGGAAATTGAGCCTCAAGGATATAAAATAACTTGCTCACAGTTACACAGCAAGTAACTGGCACTGTGATGATCTCCCACATCTATCTTTATATCAAGCCTATGTTCTTTCCATGGTTATTGGTATCTTACCAGCTAATGTCTCACTTTGGAGGCTGATAGCTGCAATAAAAGTGCAGCCTTGAGAAGTAGATGCAAAAAGGAGTGAAATTGCAAGGGAAATTTAGTTTGGCAGTTTGTTTGGTATGAGGAAGCTGAACCCAGTGCAGAATGAGAGGCCACGGGCCATGTACAAAGAGTGTAGCAACTAAGAAGAGAGTCATTATTATCTTGACCAGACAGAGAGAACTGTCTCCCTTACAATTGAGTAATGTAGTGGTCACAGAACAAATGTAACATGTTGGAAATGGACAGAAAATGACACCTTGACTGCTGAAAAATAATAGCTCTTCCTACAATAAAGGTAAATAATAATAAGAAGAAGAAACCAAATGATGGACACCTGGTTCCAGTAAGCACAGTGAGAGTCTGAAGTTTCTAAGGGCTAGCATATTTGAGGAAAGTATACTCCAAGCGTCATTCACTTATGTTCCACTCTTCATGATTTTACCATGTCTCACTCTAACATATTTATATCTGTTCTATAGCAGCATGAATAGATTTATCCTAACCTAAAGTATTAGCTCTCTGTCCTCAGTCAAGCCACTCTACTAAGTGCTAAAGCTCCTTTGTTCCTTAGTTTATTCAGCTCGTATTTACTGAGTACCTTATATGTTGTAAGATCTCTCTACCTGGTGTGGAGGTGTGGGGAAGGGGGAGGAAGAGAAGTCAGAGATGAGTAGGACATGGCTTCTGCCTCAAGGGATTCAGAATGAAGCAATTTTAGAATTTATGCAATTTTAGACTTCATAGAATGCTGAGAAACCAGTATTGAAGAAGTGGCAAACTTTACCTGAAGGACATAGGAAATTTATAGAAAGGTAACCTTGAACAGTAAAGTATATACAAATAAGTAGGAGAAGTTCACTGAGCAGACTTGGAACATTCATCTTCTTGGTCGTTTACTGGATTGTTTTTAAACTTTTCTGATCATATCATTGGTGGTTTTGAAATTATTGAGTTTAGTTACATCCAGAGGTTGTTATCAAGAAGTTGTGTGGTTATTAAGATTATTTAGGAATAATGATTTGATTTTAGGTCTGATGAATCAAACAAGAGAAACAAAACCATAACTTTCTTGTATTTTGATCTTTAGTTCTTGTATCCATAATTTAGAATATAGGTGTGTTGTGTATGTATTATGTTTTTTTCACCTGAATACCTATTTTATGCAGATTTTAGAGAAAAAAAAGTCACCTGCTTATGTTTCTTTATTTTTTTCTTGTAAGAAAGTTATAACAAAAAGTGATTCACGTGTTACATACAACATGTGTTCATCCTAATTTTTTTTTCAGTGTAAAACTCTTTCTGGAGTCTGTGACCACATCATATCCCTGTCATCAGATCCTCTGGTTTCACAGTCTGCCCACCTAGAAGTGATTCAGCTGGCAAACATCAAACCAAGTGAAGGGCTGGTAAGAGCTACCATGTTTATCAAAGCCACCATCCATCATTGGATGGCTAATGATGTGGGCAAAGTAGCCTCCAAATATGGGAATCCATAAATTCTAACAAACTTAGAATATTTTGGTATTTTTTTTCCAGAGGTAAATTAAAGTAGTGGGAGTTTGTTGTGAAAAGAAGTTTTATGAAGATAAGTGAAAATGAAAAGGAATTTAAAATGGCGATTTCTAAATTATCCTGTGATAAATTAGCTTGTATTACATTCTTTCACCCCCCCTACCAAAGTTCCTTAGGTTTAAAGGAAGTTTAACAGTTTTATACTAAGAACTACGTTGGTACCTGCCCATGCCAGTAGGTGTTTTGTTTGTTTTGCTTTGTTTTGTACTGGTTTTAATAGGACTCTTTTCTCTTAGGTTGTATAAGCTAAACAAACCCAATATTGTTTATAACTCACATCCATTCTTTCTTAAAAGAGTGAGTAAGCAGGTGGATTTTGCCAAAACTAGGCTGACATCTAGAGATATATTTTTATTATGTAATAATAATCATCTTCTATATTTTATTCACTTGATTAAAAATTATATTGGTTCTAAATTTAACCCAGAGGTTAAATTTCTTTAATGGGCCTCTAGAAATAAAGCATATAAAATTAATATTAATGAGAGAGACAAAAAACAGGAAACTGACTGGAGAACATCTTACCCCCTACACAATTGTAAATTATTAGTTTGGTGCTCCAGTGTTTCTCCTTTCTCCTTGCAGATGAATTTTCATAGGATATAATTATTGATATTTAGAAAATAGAAGTCTTGGAAATAATATAATTCAAGTAATATATTCTTAAAGATCTATAAGCAAGTTTAGCTTTTTATGTGGCTTTTATTCAATGCATAATAGTGATTTTTCACTGTGAAGCCATCTATATTATGAATGACTTTTCTCCTGATATTTGGCAAATTACTTTTTGATAACTATAGTTTCTCCTGCTTTTGTACCTTTTATCAGTGTTTTCCTAGGAAGATGGAAATCAGTATACCAGAAAGCCAGCAAGTATACCATCATCATAGCCTATAAGTATAGTATCTAAATTTAATTAGTTTTAAGAGTTTATTTTTAATATTTATAAATTTATTTGAAGTAATACTTATGATTTTAAATTCTTACCGTTCCCTTTGGCTATCTTTACACAGTCCAGTTTCATTTAAAGCATCTTTCAACCTGTAGTATTGAAGATTTTCCTTTTTATGTTTCCCTTTTTAGTAGTTATATTTCTTTAAGTTTATTTATTTTGAAAGAGAGAGAGAGAGAGAGGGGAAGGGGCAGCGAGAAAGAATTCCAAGCAGGCTCTGCACTGTCAGCACAGGGCCCGATGTAAGGCTCAAACTCACAAGCTATGAGATCACCACCTGAGCCAAAACCAAGAGTTGGACGCTAAACCAACTGAGCCACCCAGGCACCCCGTTTTTCAGTAGTTATAAAGAAAGGAAGCTCTCTCAGCATGATTTGTGGAGTGGGAGATTAGGAATTAGTATATATTCTTTTAGATTAGGAGTCAGGACACCTAGTTACAAATCACTTACATAAAATATAGCCGTGAGTGTGATCTTGAGGAGGTGGAGGAGTAAATTTAACCTCCTTGGCCTTGCTATTTTCATGCATAGAATGTTGGAGGAAGAAAGGGAGGGTGGACTAGATCATCTTTAAAGCTTCCTCTAACTCTATTAGCCTGTGGGTCTAAGGACAGTATTTGGAGAAAAGAGCCTGATTTTTTCCCCCACCAATTTCCCCTGAAATCATTGGGGAAAGTAACCTTGTGAAGTGAGTCAACACAGTGCTAATTAATGGACATTATGAAATCTTGATGTTTTAAAATTTTTTTAATGTTTATTTTTTTCCGAGAGAGAGAGGGAGCGAGTGAGCGAACAGGTGAGGATCAGAGAGAGAAGGAGACACAGAATCTGAAGCAGGCTCCAGGCTCTGAGCCATCCACACAGAGCCTGATGTGAGGTCGAACTCACTAACCATGAGATCATGACCTGAGCTGAAGTCAGATGCTTAACTGACTGAGCCACCCAGGTGCCCCAAAATCTTGATTTGTTTTAATGGAAGGTATAGCCCTGGACAGGTCTTTTATTTTTTAAATTTGAAAGAGGTAGATATGGGTTTGCTCTTTGGGACAGTCATAAACTTAAAATGCTAACAACCAGATTCAGTTAGTCTGAGAAAGACTGGAAGAGAAAAAAAAGAGTGTTTACCATTTGCCAAGTATTTTCTCACAACTCTGTAGAGTAGGTACTTTTTTATTTTCCAAATGAGAAAATGGAATCACAGATCTTCACCAATTTGCCCTATATCACATAGGTAATAGAGCCAGGGTTTAAGTCCAGGTAAATCTCAATGAAGTACACGTTAGCAAAGCTTGTTCCATTATCCCACATTTAAAGCTGAAATTGCTTAACGGAAGTGTGAGAGAATTAGGAGGGTGACTTTATTTTTTTAAGTTTATTTATTTATTTTGAAAGCCAGATGGCAGGGCAAGGGGAGCGCCAGTAGAGGAGGGACAGAGAGAGGGAGAGGGACACACAAACCTAAGATCATGACCTGAGCCAGAGTCAAGAGTCAGAGTCAGACGCTTAACCAACTGAGCCACCCAGGTGCCCCTCAGAGGGTAATTTTAAAACTGGAAGCACCTAGGGAAATCATTATTAAAGGACAATTGGCAGCACTTCATTGGGAAAATATTTCCAAAGGAGGAAAAGAAAAACCCAAAATGTTGAATATTAGTAAAAAGTTAAGTAAAAACTATTTCTTGTGATTCGTATTAAAGAGATGCCTAAATATAAATTTTATATGATTCATTCAAGGTATCATTTTAAAAATCATTCACTGGGGTGCCTGGGTGGCTCGGTAGATTGAGCATCTGACTTTGGCTCAGGTCATGATCTCATGGTTCATGGGTTTGAGCCACGTGTCGGGTTCTGTGCTGACAGCTCAGAGCCTAGAGCCCAGCCCACTAAAGATTCTGTCTCCCTCTCTCTCTTTGACCCTCCCCTGCTCGTACTCTCTCTCTCTCTCTCAAAACTAAATAAACATTAAAAATATTTTTTTTAATTTTTAAAAAAATCATTCACCACATAAACAAGTTTAGTCAGTCACATTTGAAATAAATAGATTTAAGAATTTTGGTAACATTTAGCATGTGCTTAGCCATAAGAAATGTCTAAATGGTACTTGAAGGAGAGAAATAGAAAGAGGTGAGAGTATACCAAGATTTAAAGAAGTTTAATTAGCTTACAACATCTGCAGAAGGTCTTCTGCCAGTTTCAAAACAACATCTTTCATAGGCAAAGGGTAACTGGTTGGTTCTTCCACTGATGAACTAGATAAATTGTTCATCAACTTTATACCTAATTAGTCAAATTCCCTAGGATTTCTTAGTTTTGAGAGTCATAAGCATTATAAGGAATGATGGGAAACATACTTAGTTATGATTAAAACATGAAACTAGCTTCTAAAATGTTTTTAAACAACAATGATTAGCAGAAAATTAAAGGAGGCAAAATGAGAACTATTGCAACATATCAAGACTAGATCAGAACCAAGAGATGAGTTGAACAGAGAAGAAAGGGCTTGGGGGAGACATCCTTGGGGAAACCTCTTGGCCTCAGAGTGTCCTTTTGCTATTAGACACTTGGATTATCCTCAAATATGCCCTACTCCATTGACTTGACTGTGAGGCTGCTCTGGCTCCCATTGGTTGACATTTGGAGACCAAGTGAAGCAAATGTCACTTTGGCAAGCTAAGCAGGAGAGAGGGAACTGTTCAAGTCAGCTCTGGAATTAATTAATTGGTTTTAAAAAAAGAAAAAAAGAATAAGGAAGAATGAAGGTTTTGATGAAATGGAAGACCAGATTTGTCTCTGTTCCAGAAATAGAGCCATTTGAATTACATGTCCTCCTACTGTTTGACCCTTTCTGAAAGGTGAACAAATGATCAGATGTATTTCTGTGGACTCTTCATTATTTGGAAGATGATTAACTTGAAACTCATCCAAGCAACTTGCTTCTTTTACTTTCTTTGGGCACCTGACTTTTTTGGCCATTTTTCTCATTAATACTACCAAAGGGAGATAAAAACTATGAAGTCAGTTTTTATTATTAAAAGACGTTACAACAAATGGCGTATTAGGTTTGAAATGAAAATATTGCATAACACAATATCTTCATTCTTTGTGGCAGTTTTAAAATGTGCTTTATTTGTATCCTATTGCTTCCATGAAGTTGCTAGAATTAAACTCTGTATACATAACTAGATCCTTCTGTATTTAAGCATCTTAAAAATATTTTGCGGGGCACCTGGGTGGCTCAGTTAGTTAAGCTTCCAGCTTCGGCTCAGGTCATGATCTCATGGTTCATGAGTTCAAACCCCTCACTTGGCTCTCTGCTGTCAACACAGAGCCTGCTTCAGATCCTATGTCCCCCTCTCTCTCTGCCCTTCCCCTGATTGTGTGCATTCTCTTTCTCTCAAAAATAAGGAAACATTGAAAAAATCATTAAAAATGAAAAATATATATTTTTATCCTTCTGAACAAATGAACGTTAATATAAATCGTGTAACAGTTATATATAATTAATGGTGAGATTTTCTTCCTATAAATAACAGATACCTGCTTTAGCTTATAATTGCCAGTCTTGAAGTTCCTAGTTTGTGTAATAATTGCTCAAAATTTTGTTTCCAGAGGCACAACTAGAGTATGTCCATGAATTTTTATTATCTGCATGACTGTACTGCCTTTTCTAAACATTTATCTTAGAATATTAGACTTTCTCTATGCCCTAGCCATTAATGAAACTATTTAGAGCTCTTGTCAGACACCTTAATTTGTAATCAGTAAGGAACAATATTGAAAGAAGTGTAGAGATAAATATAGTCAACTTCTGCTTACCATTTTCAGAAGAAAAGATGAATAAAATAAGTTTGTAAAATGCCCGTTAGTCTTTATAACCACATTGCACATTGTGCAGGTGGGCTAAAGAGGTCTTCAGAATATGTGTTAAACAGTCAATGGTTGAATTGAATATCCACAATTGCCAAATATTATGTTATAATAAAAGTGAAGGTGCACAACTCTTCTGTTAATAAATCGGTAAGTCAGGAGCCTACTGGTTGAGAATGTCATCTGGAGTCAGACTGCCTAGGCTTGAAACCTGGCTTCACCACCTTAGACAGACTCCCTAGCTTCTCTGTACCTCAGTTTCCTTATCTCTAAAACAGAAATAATGATAGTTTATACCACATAGGCTATTGTGAAATGAATAGAAAACAATTAAAACAGTCCCTGGCACATGCTAACAAGTAGGTATTTGTGATGATTGTGATAGAGAATGATAAGTGATGACTGTTGTATGTCCAAGTAATATATATTATTTCTTTCACTGTCTTTTCCCACTTTATTCTAATCACAATACTTCTATGTAAAAAACCTAAAACAAAATTTAATGTTTATCTCTTACAAATATACTTCAGATCCTTTATTAATCTGATGTAATTTTGTTAATGCCTAGAGAAAAATGATGGCAAGGATCTTGTCCTCTTTTAACTTCTATAATAACACCATTAGATTTACCTTCCCATAAATAATGAGATAAATATTAACTTAGAAAGTGAGTATGGTATACACTTGCCACCAGTGTAAGGTTGAATATTACCATATGGTCATAGGCAACAACTACTAGCCAATTTCTTAATGAATTTCTATTTGCACTTCTGTTGAGGTTAGTTATTTATTTTAGATGAAGTAATGAACTTTCATTTAAGGAACTAGAGTTCACAGGTAAATACATACCTTTTAAGTTATATTCATTTTGTTTCACATTAGTGATCCAGGCTCAGCCATTTTTGGAACAGATATCAACATTTTATTTTTTTTATTTTCTCAATGTTTATTTATTTTTGAGGCGAGAAAGACAGAGTGTGAGCAGGAGAGGGCCAGAGAGAAAGGGAGACACAGAATCTGAAGCAGGCGTCAGGCTCTGTGCTGACAGCTCAGAGCCTGACGCAGGGCTCAAACTTATAAACCGCGAGATCATGACCTGAACTGAAGTTGGACACATAACTGACTGAGCCACCCAGGCGCCCCTCAACATTTTAGGCAGAAGACATTACTGAAATGACTTCTTAATTCAAATCTCAGTGTTTTTTTAATGTTTGTTTATTTTGAGAGAGAGAGAGCACATGGAGGAAAGGGAGAGAGAGAATCCCAAGCAGGCTTCCACTGTCAGTGCAGAGCCTGACATGGGGCTCAATCTCACAAATTGTGACATCATGACCTGAGCCTAAATCAAGAGTCAGGCGCCTAACCAACTGAGCTACCCAGGCACCCCCAAACCTACCCAGTTTTTAATAGTACTATCCCATGAACTTTTCTTCTTCTTGTTTTTACTTCGTACTTATTTTCAATGGAAATACATGTACATTCAGTTATCTAAATACACAGTTAACCTAAAGGTATGAGAAATTAACATATAGTAACTGTCTACATAAGTGCTAGAATAAGTGCTTTTCTGAAAAGATATTGTTGGTTCTTTTTTTTAATGTTTATTTATTTTTGAGAGAGGGAGAGACAGAGTGCAAGCTGGGGAGGGGCAGAGAGAGAGAGGGAGACACAGAATCCGAAGCAGGCTCCAGGTTCTGATCTGTCCACCCAGAGCCCGACGCAGGGCTCGAATTCACGAACCATGAGATCATGACCTGAGCCGAAGTCGGACACTCAACCGACTGAGCCATCCAGGTGCCCCTATTGGTTCTTTTTAAGTCCATTATATTTTAGACTTCAAGTTCATTAAAATTCGTATTTTTTTTTATTTTTGAAATCAATATTTTGAAATGCAAAGCACTTGTATTAGTAAAACTTCATGTAATTATTTTCCCAAAGAGAAAAGTGACAGAATCTTCATTAGAGAGGAAAAGGGCCATAAAATATTAAATATTTTAATATTTAATTTTGTTTTAAGTTTATTTATTTATTTTGAGAGAGAGAGCAGGGGAGGGGCAGAGAGAGAGAGAGGGAGAGAATCCCAAGCAGGCGCTGCACCATCAGCACGGGGCTGGACATGGGGCTCAAACCCACCAACCATGAGATCATGACCCGAGCCAAAACCAAAAGGTGGGCATTTAACTGACTGAACCACCCAGGTGCCCCCATTTATAATGTGAATATTTTCTTGTGATATTTTTTCCCTTCAAGTTCTATCACTATCCATAATTTAAAGTTTTTGTTTGTTTTTACAGTTTGTACAATTTCAAGATACCTAGATAACTTTAAATTGTAATAGAGCATTTCCATATTTAATGTTTTTTTTTTTTGAGAGAGAGAAAGAGAGTGAGAGAGCATGTGCAAATGAGGGGAGGGACCGAGAGAGAGGAGAGAGAGAATTCCAAGCAGGCTCTACACAGGGCTCAATCCCACCAACCATGAGACCATGACCCAAACCGAAATCAAGAGTTTGACACTTAATTGATTGAGCTACCCAGATATCCCTAAAATGGACTTATTTACATGGAAAATGGAGGGCTGCTTGGGTGGCTCAGTCCCTTAAGCATCTGACTTCGGTTCAGGTCATGATCTCGTGGTTCCTGAGTTCAAGCCCCACATCGGGCTATCGGGCTCTGTGCTGACAGCTCAGATTCTATGTCTCCCTCTCTCTCTGTACCTCCCCACCTCACGCTCTCTCTCTCTCTCTCTCTCTCAAAAATAAACAAACATTAAAAAAATTTTTAATGGAAAATGTAATCTCACCCTCTTTATTTGGAGGAGGATGTGCCACACATTACCTCTTAATTATTGATATAGAAGTGATTGGATATAATTGTTAAAATTTCATCAATAAAAATGAAGGCAGGAAATACAGGGGTCCACAAAAGAGCTGGAGAAAAAAGTTTACATTAACAGTATTCTATTACTCATCTGTCTCTAGTTAGTTGTACTTGAAGTGGCTCTGTAGAAACCTATTTTTTATTGTGTAATTTGTTTCAAGTACAATATGCTAATAACCAGTATTTGAATTTCCCATTATAACTTTTATTTTGCCACAGAAAAAATAGTAAGAATCGTTGGGGGAGTGAGCTGTGTTCTTTCTTCAGGATATTGAATTACCATGCTACATTTTATAAATTTTACAGGCAATTTACTTAACAAGTAGTTACTTGATTAAGTTGAGTACAGGCTTCTTCAGCCAAACTTTAGAAACCAGAACATTCAGTTAGGAATTTTTTACTAGTTTAAAGACATCATTATTGAATAAGGATTCATTGGGCCTGTAGCATTTTGATAGGATAAGTTTTTTGTGTGTGTAAATGAGGTTATAATATACTTGAATATTCCAATATTCTAGTCACTTCACTTGTTTTTATGATGCTGTCTTTTTCTTAGGGTATGTATATTAAATCAACATATGATGGGCTCCATGTAATTACTGGAACTACAGAAAATGTAAGTATTGTAACATTTCAGATTTTGGTGTGTGTATTTCTTTTTATTGTTAAACAACTTACTTACCACACATAATTGAGGTTGACTTCTGAGGACATGAACAGATTAGGAGAAAAAACTAAATAAGACACATTGAGTTAGTAAGTGCTGGTTTGGAAAGAATTTCAGTCATTTCATTTAGTTTAGAATAATTGGTTACTTAGAGTAAATCAGATGTTTTCTGTTTACAACCAGATATTTGCCTTTTTAAGTATTTTCTGGTTTATGACAAGTTATTGTGACATCTGAAAGAATCCACTTCCATCTGTCAAATAGGTTAGTTATGTTAAAAAAATTTATGTAAGAAAGAAGCATCAGATAATTCAGGCTTTCTGAATACTGCTTTATAATTCAGCTTAATTCATTGGAGAGACAGCATGGTATAGCTCACCAGTTTTCACAGTGAGGTCCCTCTCTGGATGAGCAGCATCACTCTCCCTTGGCAACTTGTTAGAGATACAAATTCTCACACCCCACCCTAGAACTACTGAATCACAAATTCTGCAGACCACCCTGTTTCTTATTAAAAGAGAGTATGTTTTAACAGGTGATTCTGAGACATGCTCAAATTTGAGAACCTCTGCAAGCCATGGGTCAGAGTCCCTAGACCTAAGTCCCACAATTAGTTCTACATCTTAATGGCAGTGTAATTCTTGGCAAATCACTTACCCTATCATTGCTTTAGTTTCTTCAGCTGTAAATTGGAAATATTATCTGCACTACATACCTCACTAAGTTGATACGAAAATCAAATAAGCTAATAAATGTGTAAGGCTATGCTGTAAAGAGCTACAGAAATGTGAAATGATCGTGTTGAGCCTGAACACTATCAGTATAATAGATTTGAATAGTGTAATAAATCATTATTCCCATATTTGTTTGTCCCAGATTTCCATCTTACTCTTAAGTAGGTGCTGAGCTATGAATTGTTTTTCTTTTAGAAATTCTGACTAACTGCATATTAATTCTGTGTTCCTTCAAAGACTGAGGCGGAGTTAGTTAATCTCTAATTATTATAGATCTCAATATCTTACCAGCATTTTCTTTTTAAAAAAAAATCAACATTCTCTTCATCTAATTCACTTATTAATCATTTATTGGTTTTTTTTTTCTACTCACTTCTCTTGGTTTCTTGAGAATAGTGAAACACATTATATAGATTGCAGTTGGATTCCTGTACTGGTTTCACATTTGGTATTAAGTATAAGTTATATGGGATCAGAAATATCAGCTATATGCTTATTGTCAACCATTTAAAAAATTTAAATGCAGTGATATACTGTAAACTATACTCCTGTCACTGATTAATCGTTCTCATTTTTTTGTACATTCCTCTGACCCTTTATTTATTCATTTGTTCTTATAACAAACTTTTGCTTCATGTCTGCTGTGTTCCAGGCAAGGGGCTAAGTATTGAATTTTTAAACTAAACTAGCTTGCTGTTCCTAAAGAATGCAACTAGGGGTTTATGTGTGTAAACAGGTAGTGAAATTTGCATAGACAGACAAAGGAAAGAATCATAAATGCTGCCAAATAAAACCAGAGAAGAAATCACAGAAATGTTGATGTGGAACTATATCTTGAAGAAATTGATAGGAATTCATCTCTATATTGTCTGAAGTCTGTAAAAAAGTTAAACACTATGTACAGCTCATATTAATTACTCAGTAATATTTGATAAATGGGTGAGTGATCACAGAAAGATTGATTTTGTGAGTAGTTCAGATATGAACCATATATTAATGGCTCATCACTTAATTCTTTATTCTTGAAAGTATTTCTTACTTTTTGGTATCCTTAGTCATTTATCATTAGGAGATCTGTGTTGAGTCTTAGTAAAGAGCTGCTCACTAAAGTGGTTAAGTTACTTTGCTTTGCTCTGCCCTAGTTTCTTAATTTTCTCATAGGTAAAATGAGAAGCTTGGACAAAATTATCTCTAGAGTCCCATTTAACACTGAAAGTCTATAACTTATATTATTCCTTTTTTTACTTATCTGTGAAAGAGGTTGGTTCAGTTTCTTTCAATTTTATATACCAACTATCATTTTCTTTTTACACCATGACTAGAGCCATTGGCTTGATGTTTTTCTTCTATACTCTCCTTTAAAAAGATCAGTTATGAATCAGATAGCACAGGAACTGAGTATAGTTACAACTCTGTTACAGTAATGATTTACAAACTTGTCAGAATTACTGCATCATACTTGTCTGATTTGGTAATAAGCCTACCTTCTAAAGGTGCTATGAAAAAATACATTTTTTTTCTTGTTACAATACCATTCTTAGGGTTGAGTTAATATCCTAGATGAACTACCCTCTTAAGAGTTTACTTGTATTATAACTTGAGTAACTGGATTTGTCTGAGATATCATCTTACCTTGAATTCTGGCCTATGACAGATAATTCTTTTGCGAATTTCAAAATTTGTTGAATTGAGGTTAGTAATACTTCAAGACTTCTTTGTTTTGAAATAATTGGAAATTGGAAATGAATAAAAAATAAACTGGATATCACTTTTCAAGTAAATTTTAACTTTCAATTATTTTAGTTATCTATAGAATACAAACAATATATTAAACACTTGTAGTCATTTGTATTAGCTTAATTTTTTAAAGAAGATAATTGAAGTCTTGATCTAATTTAAAGATGTAGACTTACTGTAGTATTTTCAGGAAAAGGAAATGACTGATAAAATTTGTGTTTTTTATCATTTCCATTATGTTAAATTTAGTCACCTGCAGATCGGTGCAAGAAAATCCATGCTGGCGATGAAGTGATTCAAGTTAACCATCAGACTGTGGTATGTATAATTACCTTATGAGTCAATGGGAGGAACTAATATAAATATTTGCTAAAGCTTTAAAAGAATACCAATTGAAATAAAACACCTGTTGTGTACAAAATGAACAGCCTTTCTTAAGATAGCTGAATAAATATTCATATTTGATAGAAGGTAAGGCATAGTTTTTTAAAAAACATGGTTTTAATATAAGGCTTGGAAATATTGGTGTTGACTGAGGTTACATATGCATTTCTACATGGGCAGGTATGGGATAACATTATACACCCCATGAACTGAGATAATAATTTTGGGATAGAAATTAATGTAAATGCATACAAATTCAACCTTTTCTTGATAAAACTTTTTAAGTTTTACCTTACAAACTATTGAATTACCTAGTAGGTATGTTTTGTAACAGCATACATTCATTCAACTACTTTAACATTGATTTGTTCACTGAAGTGTCTGGTAGAATGGTTTATTTTAAATGTCAATTTTTTTTTTAATTTTAACATTAATAGCTAAATTGGCTCTTCATTTCCCAGAAGGAGACTACAGTTTTTGTTTTAAAACTGTTGCACTTAACTAAATAAGTTCCTAAAATTGTCTTGCTCTGTGAACCTCATGAATCCATTTCTAGGCTAAGATCTTGACAGCGGCACTTTTGTGTCAGTGTTAGACTTTCAAGGGCCTTTTTCTTAATGTTAGGTTTAGAAAATGAACATCGTGACTTTTCACTTTGGTTTGTTTTCTGTCTCAGTTGATTTACTTACTTCTTCTATATCTGCCAAAATAAAGTGTATTGTTTAAAACAAATGAAGTTAAAATAATAATTGTTAATACAATAAGCTTCATGTGGAAAAAAATGTGTTTTTTGTGGTAAATATTTACTTATAGCTCACTAATCCTTTAGAATTAATAATTATTTCTTATTGTACCCTTTAACCAAATTTTTTTTGCCTATTCTAGTCATAGAAGAAACTTTTAAAAAGAAAGGCTATATTTTGGGGATAAGAAGACTGGCGTGAAAAACTCCAGTCTTTCTAATTGATACTAATGTCGAGGCAGAAGCCATTTCATTTTTGGCTTTGAGTGAACTGAGAACTTTGTGATATTGTAGAGAGGCTCCTGAACACTGATAATCAAACTTATGCTGTTTCTTCAATGAATTCACTAAGTGAATAAAAGTTAATAAAAGTTTAAAAAATTAAACGTATAGGTGTAAGGTTAATACTAATTAATGCAGAATTTTGGTAATCAGCAAACCTTTCCACACTATAACAATTTTGATAATGAGAAAGTTGTCATTACTAGAAACTATACAAAGTGGCCGTCCTAACTAAAGTTTCTTGTCCCCTAGACTGAGGATTTGGGCAGTGGGATAAAGCAGGTACTCCAGTAGACAGGCAACTTCTTCCTCTTATAATGTTCATGCTGCCTCCATTCTTGCAATGTGACCTTAACAAACATGACATCTTTTCAATACTTGGACCAGTATCAAGTTGGTCAATCCTAAGAGAGTAGAAATTAGTCTCTGATGAAAAATAAAATTGTTCAAAGGATACTCTTTGTGGAGCAAAGATTCTGATGTTTACAAATGAATATGAAAGTCTTTAAAGGACTACAAGTGAACTAATAAAATCTATATAGATTGGCAATACGTAAATACTGTGAAAATGTATAAATACATCTTTGCATCACAGGAATATTCTAGAATATTGAAAATGACAGAGAATGATGGTTGGGGAAACTTGCTTCTAGTTTTTGCTCTGAAATTGACTTATGGCTTTAAGCAAATCATAGTAACTAGTTAAGCATCACCTTACCATTTCATAATAATAATAACCATAGCCAACACTTACTGAGTTCTTACAGAGTACCAAGCATCATGCTAAGTACTTCATGTATTTTATGTCACTTACTACTTAAAATAATTATATGAAGAAGGTATTTGTGGAAATTGAGACTCAGAATGTTTGACTCACCTGCAACTCAAAGCTCTCTGACTCCAGGGCCTTCAATTTTGTTACATTCCCTCCCCAAACTCAAATTATAAAAGTATTAAACAAAGGGGAAGAATTCTAAGGATCATGTAAGTAAAACTCAGGATTCAGTGAGAGATTAAGCAGGGGTGAAAGGTAAGAAATTTAACTGTATTGTTACTTCCTCACTCCTTTCTTTCAGATAGATATGTAAACACGTGTCACAATGCCAGGCACTCATTAAGAACTGAATAAAAATTAACTTTCCGACCTCCCTTCCTCCCTTTTACCTACAACAGCTATTGGACCAATTGGAGTCATATTTCTTGACAAACTGCTACTAGAGCCTACAAATTGATTCTGGGGGGTAACAGAGACATTCCCTGACAGGAGAATACGTTGAATTCCCTGAAAGTAGACTTCCTTAATAACGTGATCAATTACCAGATTTTCTTCTTTACGTTCAAATGAGAAGCATATTTATGTAAGAATGGTGCATTGTATTAAAGGCAGCCTAGTCTGCCCTCTCTTGCTGTTGCCTCCTTTGTGGTCTATACAATGCTTTTAACTTCTTACTAGATAATATACAGAGGTGATAAAATGGAAGTTATCTTGTTTTTGTTACTATAAAAGGTTTGGTAGGTAGATAAATTAGTTGAAATAGATATAAATTATTTGTAGTCTACAAATTCCCCTTCTATCCCTACATTAATTAACAGAGATATTCGGGGTTGGTTATGATTTAATAATTATGTTAAGGTATGACCTAAAACATTGGAAATACTTATTTAATATTATTTTTTAATCCAGTGATTAATTGACCAGTATAGTGAGATATTGCCAATATTGTTCCAAACCAATTTAGACCTAATAATGAAGAGTAATGTTCAATCTTATATTTTGAATGTTATTACCTCAGTTAGTATTTTTCTGTAATTCTAAAATTTTCTACTGCTAAAGTTAGTAATGTACAATATAAAATCGGACAACTTTTCTTATTTTAAAACCCATAGAAAAGCAATTTGAAATTTTTCCCTAAGGATATGAGAAAGTTGAATAACTCACAGATGAATTCTAATACTATTTTTTGAAATTGCTAGTATGGTATATCTTCAAGATGTCCAATTAGGTGTATGTGTTTTCTAGTTTGCTCTTTTTTTAAAAAGTATATTTTCTTATTTGAAATGAAACTGGAAGTTTTATGTCCTTTTTCATATTGCTATATTCTTTATTATAAATGGCTTTTAAGCTTTTCAAATCAACACACTTCTGTGGCTGAGAAACTGTGGCTGCCAGGTAGAAAGAAGAAAAAATCATGAACATCCAAGCAAAGCAGACTGAGTCCTATTGCATGTCTTGCCCGCCAGTGAAGATCCAACTCCTCACAGCTGCTGGAATCTCCCAAGATTTTTTCCACTTCATCTGCCACTACATCCCTCTCTCTGGGAGATACCTCGGCATAGTTTGAACCAGCAACTCTGCCCTCATGATGCACTTTTAACACGCTTTTTTAGCTGATGAGACTATAGTTATTAAATCTATTTGGGCATATTCCTAATGAATCTGTTAAATTTTATGTTAATACTGTTTTTGGTGTGTAAGTGTTTTAAAGATTCTATCCATACTAAAAACAAGTATTTTCTTCTTACAAATATCAGTTAAAAGGAGTGGGGTATGTGGTGGTTGAATCCAACATTTGGAAAATTTCCTTTCATTTTGTGTAAATATTCAAACATATTCACTATTATTTTGAAAGGTCTTCTGGAACCTGACTACCTTCTGGCAAGAAATGGTTTAATATATGTGGCTTTTATAATATATGTGGCCTTTATAAGGCTACTGGAATGGAAAATAACTAGGTTGGGATAGTAAAAAAGATAGACATTAATAAATAGCTGGGATGTTGGACACTGATTAGTGAGAAATGGAAGATGAATTCTATGAGCTAGTGGTCTTTGTTACCCCCTAAATGGTAAATAATTGCTCAACAAGATTTGCAGATGGTGGCAGTGGGGGCTGGGGGAAGGAGAACATATTAAAGAACTATTGAATCATCTGGAAAGGTCATTCTAACTTCATTTATATAATTCTCAAAGATGTCTCCCTTATTCTATCTTATTCTCACCTCTAGTCTCTCCTTTTTGACTCTGTCCTCACCCTTTTGTTCCTTCAACCCCATAACAACAGGAGAGTATTGTTTAAAAGGGAAGCCAGCATATTCAGAACGGATGCAGAATGTGGTGACCCATTAAAGCCAAGCTTTCCCTTCTCCTCCCTCTCACCCTACCACCCAGCCCCTGAACTTCCACAAGGAGTGGCTTAGTCAGTGAAATCAATACCATGGTATTGACTAACACCAGATGTGCTTTCTTTCTCTCTCTCTCTCTCTCTCTCTCTCTCTCTCTCTCTCTCTCTCTGTCTCTCTCTCTCTCTATCTTTTAATTTACCAAATTATTGTCTTTATTTTTTAAGGTTTTTTTTTCTAATTCCATTTTCTTCTCCTTTCCTTTGCCATCCTCATCACTTCTCACTTGACTGTTTCTCCTCCATTCTTCACATTGTTCATTTTTTTTTATTCTTGCCTATTTTCTCCTGTTCTTCCTTCTAAGATGAGAAAGTATTTACCTTATAATTCCTTATGCCCAATATATGGAAAACTGAGACCTCAAATGGTAGTGTTTCTGGTGCACCTCATGTCTTATCCCTGTAAACACAAGATGTTGCTGGAATACAGAGATTGAATATATTAGCATGGTGTTTCACATATTGCTAAATGAATGATTATGATAATACCATAAAATAACTCTGTTAAGATTTTAAGGAATTGGTATTCTAAAACAGGACGTGAATGTTCTCTTTTCTAAGGGAAAAAAAAAATCATGAAGAGTCATTTACCAAAAATTAAAGGATCCAGTGCATCATGAATTTTAGTTACTCATAGTAATATTGAATTTCAGATCACCTTATATAATAGGTAGTTTATGAGGTTATAATAGATTTTTTCTTCTTTTTGGCATTAAACATTGTAGATTTGATGAGAATGTGTGGAAACTGGTTTCAAAGTTCCACATATTGATTTAAGCTATATATTTTATTTTGCCTAGAGAAATTAATTCATTACTTTATTATCCAACATAATACTTTATGTGTTTTCTATTACCAACTGAAATTTATTATATTAAGTTTTATATAAAGGAGATAATTTGTATGATGCCTTAGTAATGATAACTTCCTGTTAACCAATTTATTTTTTCTGCAGATTTCTACATCCTGACATTTTTTTCTTAGCTTCACCAGGAAAACATAATTGCTTTTGAAAATGGTTACTCCAGTTTGTTTTTATTAGTAGTATACATCTTTGGTTTCAACATACAGTTAATATGATCTCATTATTTTTACATGCAATTTTAAGAGATTTTCTTATAAGTGATTATTTTGTGTTTCAAATGTATCTATTGGCTGATGTTCTTACTTACTAAGCTTACTAAGTGTGCAACTCACTTGCAAATTAGTATCAATACCTGCAGCCCTTTTCCTACCCCTAGCAAAAAGGCAAAAGTCAGCCAGTGACAATTGCCTCATTCACTGTCTGTCTGTAATAGAGGTGGGCAATTAGTAGATAACATTTAAGTGCCTGATAAAGGAAAAACTTATCGCAGGGAAACACATTAGAGTATCACAAAATAGGGAATTCAAGAGATAATGATAATAATCTTAAATTCTTTTTTAGGTTACTTAGCCTTAGGATTCAAATGTAGACTTCATCCACTAAATTAATATTCTGGTCAGCCTGGTGGCTGAAATGTTAGGTAATGTAACAACTGATTACTTTTACATTTCACTCATCTTACTATCCTAATACTGGGCAATAAAGAGTTTTTTTAATTGGAACAAATGGCTTAGAGAGTTCACTCTGGCCCCATTTGGAGCTGACATTGAGTTACCTTTTTTGTCTGAGTTATTAGGTTTCTGACAAAATTATTTCTAAAGATAACTGCAGCAGTGAAAGTATTTACAGCCATTATGGAAGTTTTTAAACTATATTTTTTATTAATAAAGATTTAAAATGCTGTTTATTTAGTTATATCTGCATATATACACATGCTTTGGGGTTTTTTTGCTACATATAGATAACTATTGCACTGTTTGCTTATATTTTCAAGTAAATGTGTCTTTGTTAAATGTCTAACAGTAAATGATATTATAAACATTATTCATAGCAAAAGTTGTACATTTATAAACCTGTTATTTTTTGAATAGTAGGGGTTTGGTTACTTTTAATTATATTTTCCATTTGGATTCCTAAATGAAATTTAAACATGATTTTTCATAAATACACGTGTTTTCTTCATTCCTTCTCAAAATTCTTATAAATAGGAGCTGTAGATTTTTAGGTAACAATGCTCTGTTTTATTCCTTAGTTTCCTTGACTAAGACTCTTTGTTTTAAAATGCCTATTTCCAACATCTTTACAAGAAGAACAGAAATGGAATATAGGAAGGAATGGCTGATATAATAATTTCTTAATATGTAAACATAAAATTGTTTAAAATTTAACTCATGTAAATATCTTTTAAAATGTTAGTTAAAAACCTATATTATTCTGGTTCTTTTAAAATATGTTATTGATTTTGGGGAGAATGAGGTTCTGTGGTATTATTCACCCCCAAAGTGAATGTGACTTGTCTTCTTCCTCCATCTTTCCCTAGCAGAGGCTTTCAGATTCATTCAATTTTATGTTAGAATGAAATAAAAATAACATTGGCTTTTATTGAATTTTCTATAGCATATATGAATGCAAACCATTAATCCCCCAAAATAAACCTTTGGCCTTCAGAAACCACAATATTACCAAACACCATATGGAAATGGAAAAGGGGAAAGAGAGCTTTATGCTCAAGATGCTAAACTGTACCCACAGTTTTCAAATAAGCCTGCCACAGAAGCAAAGACACCAGTGACAGAAAGGTTGCAGTTAGTATATGTAATAGAAACAGGAAATTATGCAAGTAACAGGATATGTAAATCAGTCACTCTTGGTGAAAACTATGTGGGTGATTCGTAAAACTTACAGGAAAAAAAATGACTTTTCTTCCTCCCGCGAGCTTCCCCATGAGCCAACCAAGAAATTCTGATGTAGCCCTCAGGACTTGTTGGTTATGGAGAAAAAGGTTCCAGGAAGGTGGTGTGCAGTAGGTAAAACTACGAGTTTATTGTAGTCCTTAAGTTGGCTTTGTGTCTTGGACTACTTGTTCATTTTGTAGCAGTGAGAAATTGTGTTCTCTGTGCTTTCTCCTTAAATATACTACACACATTGTGTATATGACTATCTGTGAGATTCACATGAAAATACTAGGTACTAAAACATACATGTAAATCAAATTGTGAGCAACTCAATATGGTCCAAGTTTCACACTAAAATTAAGCCACATAAAAAACAAATGCCTTGACATCATCTTATTTCACTGGATAAGTGACCTGTAAAGTTAAGGAGGACATGAGATGAATCATGGTTCAATGAATAAAGATGTAAAATTGTGGAATTTTTTCCCCTAATAAAAGTCAAACTTTTAATTCCCATATTCCTTCTTTTCAAATGCTTGTTCCCTTTATCTTCTCTCTATATTACCTTTCCTAAACTAATGTTTGTAAAAATAACAATACTAAGGTTTTGTTTAAAGTTACTTCATGGGGCGCCTAGGTGGCTCAGTCGGTTAAGCATCTGACTTCGGCTCAGGTCATGATCTCGCACTTTGTGAGTTCGAGCCCCGCGTTGGGCTCTGTGCTGACAGCTCAGAGCCTGGAGCCTGCTTCAGATTTTGTGTCTCCCTCTCTCTCTGCCCCTCCCCTGCTCATGCTCACCCTCTCTCTCTCCCAAAAATAAACATTAAAAACATTTTTTAAGTTACTTCAGTAACTTTTAGTAATGCAAAGGAATAGAACATTATAATAAATATCTCAGCAACAAAAGATTTGGTAAAAATAGAGTGTCATCAGTCACAGCATGATGGATTGTGTATTGAATTAAGTCTATTCAGTGCTTTTAAAAAGAGCAGGACATTTGGGTATAGCATGGCTGATGTCATCAGACATTCATATAGGCACACCTCAAATCTCTTCGAAATATCCCTTGTGAAGAGGTATAATTTATACATTACAACTTGTGAGTAAGAGTGTGTGTATACACAAGAGCATGTGTAAATGTTAATGAATCTATTACTTTGTCTTGTGAAGGATAATAACTTTAAAAATAGTTTAAGAAATGTCCTATCTCCCTGTCTAGGTATAGAGATGCTTTCTTGTAACTTCAAATACAGCTGTGACAAAGGTAAAGAAGTTCTGGGTTGATAGGCCTAAATTATTCCTTTATGCTTATTTTAACTTTGGCTTCTTGGTATAGAGATTATTTTCATGTGTTGGTCAAATAATTCACCAGGTGTTTGGGAATCAGATAGGCTAGGTCATGTACTAAAGGGATCAGAGACTACTTCTTCCCTCTATGTACCAAGAGGAAAGGAAGCCACTCATCTCTTCAGCACCAACCCCAAAACCTCTTATGCACCTAATCTGGGCAACCCATTGTCCAAGGACCTGCCACTTATGGTGCCCTTCACCCAAGGAACCCCTGGTGTCTGCTAAAGCCTGATCAAAGCAATTACAAGCCCCATCTACAAGAAAGCAGAACCTCTGGCTTTTAACACTTGGGATACCTTAAAGACTCTCTTGGGAAATTTAAATCCTGTTTGTGTTGCATGTAAAATACATTTCAGTGTGCAAGTTGGAGATTACATCTAAACTAGTAAGTGGTAGGACTTGCCATTGCTTAGAGACACTGGCTTGTGCTACCTTGGACAGTCAGGAAGATAATATTAGTAGTTCAACATGTGAAAAATATACTATCTATAACTTATAATAATACATAATTTGTATAACATGCATATGGTGGTTTTTAAAAGATTCATTCCAGACCATGAAGTTAATATGAATGAAATATTCTAATGTTGAGAAAGAGAAACTTGGACTACTTACAACCACTATAAACATTTTACTGATTAAAAAAAAACCTTCTTAAAAGTGTTTCTATAATGTGTATGATAAAGCAGAGTCTTTCTATGACAAATACATACTTTATTCACGGTTACATTTCTTGTCATAATCACATCACTATGACTTTAGGTCTGGAGTATCCAAGATGCAAATGCTATTTTTTTTCAAATGTTCATTTATAAGAAAGTTTATTTGGTAATTTGGTGTAAAGAAAGTCTCTTATAACTTAAGTATCATCAAGTATATTCATTTACAGAAAAATTCAATACATCTTGGTTTTACACACAAAACTAAACTCCCATTGGAGTTTCAAGGCACCTTATTGTCTCTGAAACACATTCTCCTGTTACTATATCATGTCACTAGTTGAGTTTTTAACATATATTAAGTGTCTGCCATTTGTAAAGCACCTTATTGATTGCATGTATATCCAGACAAATAAGACTCTAGTTTTATTTAGAAATGTTTAGAATCCAGGTGATTTTAACACATGATGAAGTCTGAGAACCACATGAAAGGGAAATAATAGACAACTATGGCCATATTGACAAAGAAACTATTTGAGGAGTTGATTCTTTGGTTGGGCCTTCAGAGAAGGGAAGAATACTTTTTCACTGTAGCAGTATTTTGGAGCTGCAAAAGTATAGAGACAGAAAGACCAGTTAGGACCCTATTTTAAGTCTAGCAAGCAAAGCAAACCAGAACTAAGGCAGTAAGAAAAGACATTAGTTGCTATGATCTATTCGTTAGGACACATGGATTAAAAAAGGGGGAAGTGGTCATAGGTAACGCCATACTCCAAATTTGAGAGGATGAGGAGGAACTTTTTATTGATGTTGAATGAGGGCAGCGAGATACTGAGTTTGATTTTCAAAATGTTGCATTCTTGAACTACCAGCGGGATATTTAGGGAGTGGGGCATGCTTGCTCTCATAATGCTTTGTGCTTTCGAATCAAACTGACCTGAATATGAATTCGGGCTTTGCCACTTAACCATATTTGTAATAGTAGCTGAGAAAACTTAATCTCTTTTTGCTTCAGATTTTTCACATGTGAAATAGGTTTAATAGTTCACCTCATAGAGCTGTTAAGAATTAAAATATAAATAAAAGCAATGTAATATAGATATGAAGAATATAGCATAGTGAATTATTGTTGCTTGATTAGTAAGTAGCTATTAGTATGGATGAACTGAACTCTTGCAAGTATGTCACTAGAGTTCTTCGAGGAAGCAGAGATGATTAGATTTGAGAGTCATATACACAAAGTTGTTAAAGGAATCTCTGGGAAGAGAAGAGATCATTGTAAGAAGACAGCATGCAGTATTAGGGGTCTAACAGCCTAGGGTAAATACCTACATTTATTGGTTGTGAGGAGGAAGAAAAGATGGAGAATGAGCAATCTGAGAATATACCAGTACCTAATCTGTTGTTTCATTTATTTCCATTTTCCTACCCATTCTGTGCATTAGAGTTGGAATGTATCGTGGCTTTGGAAATCTGTTGTAATCATTTAGCCTCTGCAAGAATATTGAAACATTTCTGGTGGTGTTGAGCTCACTATTTCATGAGTTAGCTGATTCTGTTTTGGATGTCTTTGATTATTAGAATGTTTTTCTTCATATATATCTTTAACCCATTACTCTTAAAATTTTGTACCTTATTTAATTCCTTTCCATATTAGTGGATTAGTCTCTTGTGTTAGCCACCACTAGGATCCCTTCTTCCTTCTTTCAAAGCTCCATCTCCTGGTACAAAAAGGCTTTCATCGCAGCCAATGTAAAGAATACAATCGTTCTTTACATGGTTTCTTGGGTCTGTCACACAATATGTTAAAACTATAGCCAGAAACAAATGAGAAAATGAAAAACTAATCTTGAAAAATGAATAGTTTACTTATGTTCACATGTGTGTACCATTACCTTTAGATCCCAACATGGAGGCCCCAAACTTCTTGAAGTTGTAACTCACATGCTTGCCTCTTTTTATCATACCACCTATAATCTGTCAACCATAAGTATCTCAATAACAGTTAAAGAGAAATAAGTTAATTTCAAGAAATCACTACACTTAATTATATGGCTAAAGATATGTTAGGATATCATAGAACCAAAGCTGGGAATCATTTTCCCCAGAACTGTAGTACCATGTCATATTTGCCCTTCAATAGAACATGGTACAATGCAATAAATGGGTACAATTGTTAAGAATTGTATGTAGTAGACAAGATAGAAACTAATGAAGAAATGAACCAAATTAGAGAGTTCCAGATAGGACTAAGGAAAAGGACTATTTGAATGAGAGATGAAAGATCTAGTTGCAACTAGCAAGCACTGGATGGGACTGATACAGCTATAGCCTACCCGTGTTCATAGAAAAAAATGTCACACATAGGCTGTGAATTACTTAGCCAGCTTCATTCCCATTCAGTAAATAACGTATGAACCTGACTTAACACTTAAGTTTATCTACTGAAATCATTTATTGAATCAAAAATCAACAGATAATATAATTCTTGACTTAGTAAGCACTGCT
The DNA here is from genome assembly GCF_018350175.1 of Felis catus. Taxonomy (NCBI): domain Eukaryota; kingdom Metazoa; phylum Chordata; class Mammalia; order Carnivora; family Felidae; genus Felis; species Felis catus. The sequence continues at coordinate 17,774,594 of NC_058386.1, forward strand.
AATAATCTTTTTTGCTAATCATCTGAAAGGATAATTAACAGCAGACGTGATTACCCCATTGCCACCTTTCATTTTTTTAAATAGTGTTGTCTTTCTAGTTCTATACTTTTTGTGGAAATTGTCCCTCCATAACAAACAGTCCTCATGAAGTAATTAATAAAATTCATGATTTTATAACTGGAATATTATATTCATGGGCTAAGCCCATTTATTTTGCTGATTTTGTTGTTTATAATAATTTGTGTTTATCACTAAAAGTTCAGAAAATAAAAGTATAAAGAAGAAAATGTATATTTCAGTCCTTACTTCCGTTTAGCATAACCACTGTTAGCGCTGTTGTATATCTATGTTTTCTACATTTATATAAATTTTTTTTACAAAATAGAGTTGAGTTACATTTGCTATCTTGGAACTTTTTTCCACACAAAAATTTTTATTTCCCTTACTAATGGACATTTACATAATGTACAAATTTTGGTTGGTTTTAACAGTACTGTGACACACATGTTACACATTTATCTCTGCTTTTATTCAAATCATTTCCTTGTGGTAGTGGAAGTAGAATTGGGAGGCCAGAGATACATACTTTAATGAGTCTTCATGGATATTTGTTTACTTTTGTTTAAAGTACTACTAATGTTATTTCAGTGAGAATGGGAAGGCTGATTAAAACAGAAAATTTGTGTTGTATGTAAGTGATTAATCACTGAATTCTACACCTGAAACTAATATTGCTCTGTATGTTAACTAACTGGAATTTAAATAAAAAGTTGGAAAAACACTGAAAAAAATACTAAAATTATGTACTTTTCTGCCATTAAATAATATTCAGCTATAAAATTAAACTCTAACCAAGTTATTACTTTCTCATCAATAAACAATTCCAATTTCTCATGAAAAAGCAATTCCATTTTGGAGAATTTCATATTCAAAAAGAGCATAGAGAAAGTTTAAAAGAACAGGATGAATCAAATGACAGTGAATATTATACAGGAAAACGCCATCTAGCCTTAGAAATTTTCAACTAGTCACCATGATCATATCAGAATAAAATGGAAAGAAATTGGTGGATAGAAATGTGTAATTTGTTGTTGAGAATACATATGCTGAAAGGAAAATATGGCCATCATATTCAGTGCTTTAGTATAGTTAGTAATTCTTTGAAAAAAATAAATGATAAAATGTGGTTATTATTAATAAGTTGCTCATAAATTCTTTGTATAAACAGTATGTTTTCTCCATCCAAACTTTGAACTCAAAAATCTGTTCACATATTTTTTGACAAGCAAAATGAACACTTGGATTTGAATTCACTTTGCTTTGACTCTTGGCTTATCAAAATGGCTTATAGAGACACTAGTTGGCTATCAGAGAAATCAGATTCAATGTAATATACCTTTGGGCACATAATAATCCTCACTTATATGTAATGGGAGATATTTGACCAGTTTCATTACTTTAGTGATCTGCATTAATGTGATTTTTTAACTGGCAGCCTCTTATTCATGTTAGGCAAGTATCATAATGATCACTTTGATTCATATCTGAGACCCCTGAGTTTTTAAGCATTGTAACATCTCACCTCTTTTCTGTCCTTTTTCTCTTCACCATCACTCCATTCAGCTGCAAAAGAGGTTATAATTTAAATGAATGCCCACTCATTAGATAAGCCAGAGTCACCCATTATCCTACAGTGGCTGCCATCCAGAGTACCTCTTCATCATAGTCTCAGGATCTGTGGTTCTTTTGGTAGAAGTACTTATTCTTTTCAGCTTGATCATTATCTTCCCAGCAAAAAACATGATGAATAACAGGCAAAGGCACCCATTCCCTTACAGTTGGGTGCCTAGGAAAAACGACAGTACTGTTCAGATGATTTGCTAAATCCCACTTGTAATCCAGGATAAATTTTGATCCAATGTATTTATATAACATCCTGGAAATTTCTAATCCATTAAAGTTGGGATAAAAGGTTCTCTCTTTTAAGTGTGAAGTGTGTGTTTTTTTTAATCTTGGAATCATAGCTATTTTTAATATGTTTCTTTAAAGCATAGTTAGAGGATTTCAGTTACCTGATAACTGCGTAACTAGTCCATCTTGAAGCAAACTAAAATTATTCTATGTTTAAAAGCTTAAAGGGATGACGAGTGAAGTAATTTAACATGGATAACAGTTGAGCCAGGTTTCAGGACATTTATCAAATACTTCAATTTAATTATACATTATGTTTTGAGGTGATATTCAGGTAGAATGGCTTCATTAAATTCAGCACATTTTAAGTTTATAGGGTTGTTTGGAACACATGTCCAATAGCCGCAGCATGGGAGTAGTGTTACGTTGTCATTTTTTTTTTTTTATCCTTATAGCATGGGAAAGGATTGATTTTACTGATGCTGTCTTCCATGCATCAGAATGTTGCCTTGGTTTGTCAGTACCAGCTAATGGTAGTATAAAGTCACTCTAATTTAGAGACACTTGTACCACATATCTCTAAAAGATGGTGATGAGAAAGCATGTGGTATAGGTTGTAAGCTCAGGACATTGCCAAGTCCTTGTGGATTTTTAAATTGTACGTGTCAGCAGAGCTTGGATCTAGACCTTGAACAGCATTGATAATGACATAATTTCTTTAAACTCTAAATTACTCCATTGGTAGAATACCGTTTTAGTCTCTCCTTTGACATGGTAAATGTCCATTATGTTATCTCATAATAAATAACATGGACTCTAATGCAATAACATGGTTGGTTAACCAATACAGAGATAAAATTTCTTTTGAGTATATATCTCCTTAAAATTGATAGGATGGTACACCAATTATGTGATTTTCTTTTTTTTTTTTTTACTAATCTTATTAAAGGGGGAGAACATTAAATCTTTGAATACTGTACCTCAATTTTATTGTAATGATTTTGCTGGTTACCAGGTGGGGTGGCAGTTGAAAAATTTGGTGAATGCACTACGAGAGGACCCGAGTGGTGTTATCTTAACTTTGAAAAAGCGACCTCAGAGCATGCTTACCTCAGCACCAGCTTTACTGAAAAATATGAGATGGAAGCCCCTTGCTCTGCAGGTAATGAAGCTTAATCATAAGTCATACACCATCATTTTAGCCATAGATTATCTCCGTAATGCTTCTTTATTGTGCCTCATCTCAGCAGCATATGGATTAATCTTGTATGCTTTTGAAAATTTGTTTGTGAAATTATCTCTTCACAGCTTATCCTAATAGGCTTAATGTGATGAAATCTGTAAGTTACTCTAACTAAAACCCAAATTATAAAGAACTCTGCCTTAATTTGTAAACATTTAAAGCATAATTACAAAAGAACACAAGTTATTTCAAACCAAAATGTGAATAGAGATGAAAAGAGACGTTTCATTTGTAGATGTAATCTTCTATTTCAAAGTTATACTCGTACACTTTGAAGAAACTAGATGACAGTTTGTAGAATTCTTTTAAATCAAGTCATAAGATAGTAATAGTTATTTCTAAACAGTAGGTAAAGAAAGTTTTATTTAGTAATTAAAATGTACCTACTACATTCCTTCTGACTGATCTTTTTTTTTTCTTTTCCACCCTGTAGGGTGGCAAAATAGGGAAGTTATTGCTTTAGAATTTCTACATTTTTCTTCAGCATGAAACCACTCTAAAATATTACTCTGAATGTTGGTAAATGACATTCATTAAGAAGCAGAGTATCTAGGAAGTTATAAAAATATGATTCTGATTAATGAAAGACAAGGAAGTAATACGTTTCCTTCTGTTTCAGTCAATATAATCTTTAAACACATCATAAAAGAAATTGTCTTTCACAAAACATGCATTTTTAAAATAGGAAACTATTAGCTTTCTTAGAAGTCTACTTTTTTAACAACTTAATTGCCTGTTGAACTAGAACATTGCCAATTGTTCAGATTAAAAAGAAAAGCAATATATGTAAGTACCATTGCTATCACTGCTTTGTAAATTATTTCTAAGTCCTGTATTAGTACCTTATACCATTCTTAGATTTTTTTCCCCTAAAATCCTAAATTCTCCATTACACATGAATGGCCTTATAGATTATAATGATTTCTTATTGTTTAAAACTTTACTACTTATTGGCCTCAGTGTTGCATTATATTTAAATAACATAAAATGTTATTAACATTAAACGTTAAAATGTTCTAACATTAAGGTGTTTAAATTGTTGATGTTAATATTTAATTTTTCAAATAAATACATGTACACTGTATTAATATGTCCAAATATATTTGACTTGCAGTATATGTCTATTATCAAATATTTTTAATGTCATTAAAGTTCAGAGTTTAATGTTTTTTGACTCATTAAATCATAGATAAGCAGAACAGACTTTACCATCATATCATTTTATTTTCTTGCTGTATTATAAGTTGCTTTGTTGTTCCACCTGTAGTTTTCCTATTGGCATGTCTTCTTCAAAGATCCTGAGAAGTGGGAACACTGAAGAAGAGTCCCACAATTTCAGCCATTAGGTTTTTTCTCTGTATATGTGTAGTTAAAGTTAACAACTTCTCTCTAATCCCTTCTATTTCACCTTGAACGCCAAAAAAGACACTGTTTTCTTGTTGATCCATGGACACTGAGGGACTATCTCTAGGAAACAAATTGATAATTTGGTCCCTTTTTAGATTCTTTTCCACAAACACAAACTGGAGAATTAAGGTAATGACAGTATCCAGTTAGTCACTTTCATATAAAATGCTGAAATAATTGAAAGACCAACATTTCTTTTTTGCTACACATTTGATGTGTATATTCAGTGCTGGAGAACAAAGACTTTAATTTTTTAAATTATCCCACATCATTTTAAAATTATAATTATAATAGGTTATTAGCACACTGTTTCTAGGTCCATTCCTAATTGCCAAGAAATATGCCTCACCAGATCACTAATTATATTTATTCCTCATTGTCTGTTCAGTTACTCTCAGTATAAATTTACTGTTTCAGATTGCTGAAGTCAGAAAAAAAGAAAATCAGCATTTCCATAAGTGCTTATATGTATCAACATTTTTGTAAATTTGTTATCTCAGCTGAACTTAGTTCAACTGAAATGTATTGTCAAAGCTCAACTCCTTAACGATAAACAATGCTGTTGGGAAGGTGGGGGATTTATTTTCTGTTTCTTTACAAATTGCTTCAGTGGTTGACCTTTTACAGAGCAAAAGGAAGAGTATTAGTTTTAAATACTTCGTAGTAGTGGTAACACAACATCTTGGTGTTAAAGAGCAATGGATAAGTCCTGTAACATACTATACCACCACCACCACCAAATATCCCTGAAATTTTGAAGACCTGAAATTGTACCAATACAGAGTTGTTTCTTGATCGTACAGCTTTGGCCTACTCTAAAATACTAAGACACTGGAAGCATAATGGGACCTACCTGGTCAGAATTTTTAAACTGTAGATTAACCAAAGATGGACAAAACCGGATGGTACCAGAATCTGTAGATTAAAAGTAGACTGCCTCCAGAGGAGGAAATGTCAAAGAAATCATGAGATAAGAAGGTCTTACAGGCAGTTTGTGATTCCTTTGTGACTTTGCCTGAGGCCACATATTTTTTCCTAGTGGCTGAGAAAGGACCTGAGGTGAAATAAAATGCTTAATGTAGGAATAACCCTCTATGCAGACATAAGTACCAGTGTTACTGTATTCTTGCTTCTGGTATGTGTACAAATACGTTGGTACTAAAATGCCCGTTAACTCACTTAAGTATAAATCTTCAGTGTTCACACCTGAAGAATTGGACCTTAGGTTATTTCTTTTTTCATTGGGCATACTAACATTCTACTAAGAATTATTTAGATATTACAAAAAGAAATAATTTATGTAATTTGTTTAATTTGATATGTCTATTTCAACTTTTTCTTCTCTACCAGGCTTACCTACTAGCATTTTCAAATAAAATATGGCAAAGCTTATGTAGTGTGGAAATAGACACTAATACATGTACCTTAAAAAAGAACAACTTTATTCTAATGTAAGGAATAATTATTTTTTTAAACTAACAAGGAAATAATTTGTACCTACACAAAATTTAACCTTATCGACCCTAAGGTAGAAGATTGTTATGGAATACCACATTGTAATGAAAGAAGTTTTATTCCTAAAAAATATTGTGAAAGGATAGTAACTTCTATTAATAATCAACTGCAATGATGAATTTATATTTGGATTTTCTTTTGAAAATTATTTATGAAATAATAGCAAAATAAACAAATAAAAATAAACAAAAGCATACAACTAAACTTCATGCTCACAGAGCAATTTCATGAGTACATTTCATGAAATTTGGCAGCTCTTTTAAAATTCCTGATTTGTCAAATATTTTACAATGGAATTGAAAGACTTAAAGATACCTTAGTCAAATAGTGTGAACAGATTTAATCTGGAGTTGAATTCTGTTGTCATCTGCACCCATTTATAAATAATAGAGATGTTTTACCTGAGATAAAATCGTTTATTCTATGAGAGCAAATGAGGGATTCCCTGCTTTCCAATAACTTGTTTTTAAAAACATGTTCTTAGTAGCACTTCTCATGTCCTGCATTTTGGTGAGCTTGGTGATTGCTTATGGTCAAGTTCTTAACAATTTAATGAAAAAAAAATCCCAGGGAACTCTGGATAAATCTCAAGGTATATTTTTGGTGTTTGTGGTTTTACGTTAGTGTGTATAGGTCACAAGCATGTGTAGGTGGTGTCATTTTCTTCTTACAAGAGATGCATGGGAGAATTAACTGGATACTACCAAGAATGTTGATTGAAATCATCACTGAGAATCAGCATTTTTAAAACCATTAAAGAACCCAGCTTTTTTGGTAGGAATGCATCTCAAATGATCACTATAATTAGTGTTTGAATTCAACATACTGATAAAGGTTTCATTAAACACATTTTTATAAGAAATAATATCAAGCTGTATCATTAGAATTATGTTCCTAAACTGCATTCTGATCCATAAATCTCATACATCCATGTGGTAGTTTTCTTGTGTGGTTTTGTGCTTTTCATTTAAAATTTTATTGCTTAGCATTACATTGATGCCATTTTTACAGGATATTTAACTTTGAGCAGAAAAAGAAATGGAAAGCAAATAGTCATAACAGTCGATTTTGTCTATCAACTGGTGTAACACCTGAAGAACACTTAATTGATTGTGTTACATTTCAAATACCTACAGATATGAATAGTTAAACTCATTCTGTAAAAACCGAAACATGAGAAATAATAAAATTTATTTTAATATCAAAGTTATGGGTCAGGGTGACTGAAAAATCCATTACTAACAAAATTTACGTTTCTGAGAGTTTTGTTTTAAAAGCATTTTTTGAAGAGGAAGATAGCCAATATTAGGTATGACACTAAAGAAAAAAATAAATCTTAACTGAAAATGTAATTGTGCTGACTGAGAGGCAGAAACAATTATATGTTTTACATGCTCAAATTAGTAAATAGCTGCAAGCAATTGTCACATCAAATTTTTGGTCAGCAGTGTTTAAGCAAATTAATTAAAGTATCTAAATGACATTTGTGTTTTTCAGCCAAATGCTTTCAAGTGTTACACTGACTACAAATGATCACCTAAAATGCAAAAATTATTTTTTATTTTCTTTATTCTTTACTTTTTTATTCTTTAATTAATATTCTAAAAATGATGTTTACTGTAATTTGAAAAAATTGGAAGTCCAGTTTTAATGTTGCAGTATTAACTATGCCAATAAGTCTGGACAGCACAAGAGTAAATACAGTCGTAGTCTCAGTATAATGTGCAAAATATGTTGACTCGGTGGATAAAGCCATTTTGTAGTGTGACTGTGAAGTCTATATTTCTTGTATATCTTGTATTTTTAAACCTATACAGATATGGTTTCCTGATCACATTAATGGTCAGGAAAAAATGTTTGTTTTTTTGGTGGTCTTATAGGAAAGGAAAGATTACATGCTTATAAAAGAAGACTCAAATCTTTTGTATTTATGAATTTAGATCCTAGAAAAAACTGTGAAAACACAGAGTAGGAGAATTTAAATACATGCATTTCCTTTGCTTAGACTTCCTTCAGATAAGTTACTACTTAAAAAAATTTTCCCAGGGAAAAGTATGCCCCAAATTTTCCAAATTATATCTAGCATTTTTTATATGGTCAAGAAACATGTATGCATTGTCTTGCCTCCCAAAATCCAGCATACATTTTCTCTGGAGTGTTTAGATGATTAAGAACAGAGTTGCTAACATAAACAATATTCTGGTACTTATGTTGGTAATTATAATAAAAATGTGTTTGAACTGAGTAAGGACTTGTGTGAATGTTCTGTGCTAGAATAATGGGGTATTGTGATCCCTCTGAGTCTGTGCTTATTCCCAAGAGTGAATAAAATAAATGGCCAGGTTTTATACTTGATGTAATCATGCATATTTCAATGGGTCTGTTCCCCCCGAAAGGCAAAGCAAGCTCTTTGTGATCTTTGCAGTAGTGAATTTTAGACGTAACCACATAATGTGTAACACACTGTTTTAATCTTTAATGCTGGGGCTGTCTTTATGTCACTGGTATCATTCAAGACTTTCTATAGCTCTATGAAAGCCAGGTCACTTACCAGACAGAAGGACAAGTAAATTAAGATAAGCTTGCCACAAGTTGTTAAAATGAAAAATGTTTCAAGTAAAACCTCAATGTAAAATGTAGTTTAAGTATGGAAGTTCTTTTCTCATAATCTTTAAGACCGTAGGGGTTTCAGAGGTATACCTTCCAGATGTGCTCACGTGTTAGAATTGGGGACACAAGGGAAAGACCTGAGCCATCAGAGGATTTAAAATGAGATCTCAGTGATCCCTTACAAAGGCCGAAAACTTTATTTTACATTAATCACAATCTTTCATATGCTTTTTAAACTGGATGAATAGGGTATTATTACTAAAGTCATCACACATGATTCAGAGGAAGATTTGTGCCGTACCATATTGTAGGATACAATTTGAAAGTATTTTATGTAGTTCAAACTGACAATATGAAAAAATGTACATATGTTTTACCTAGTAGATTTCTAGTAGTAGTCCTGTTGATGTAGCAAGTTATCAGTAATTGACTTAAGTTTATCAATGTATATTTAAAGACATGCATATGATCATTTTATTTAGAACCTGGATATTTTAAGAGATGCATGCCTGTGCCCCCACATATCTATCAGAGTTGTTTTAGCAGAGTAATGACATACATGCAAATGCCTCTTCCCTTCTGGAGACTCACTGGATCTGTGAAAGGAGAGCTTTAGGTCAGTAGGACCATTTATATATGAAAACTAAATATTTTGGCAAGACTCTTCCAGGAAATAAACCTGTTTGCATAGAATCCAAAATGGATCCATATCATACTTGATTACATACTGTAGTCGACCAAGTTATACAGAAGCTTCATGCTTACTTGAGTAACAAGATGCAGCCTTAAAATAACCTTGTATTTTGGGGCGCCTGGGTGGCGCAGTCGGTTAAGCGTCCGACTTCAGCCAGGTCACGATCTCGCGGTCCGGGAGTTCGAGCCCCGCGTCGGGCTCTGGGCTGATGGCTCAGAGCCTGGAGCCTGTTTCCGATTCTGTGTCTCCCTCTCTCTGCCCCTCCCCCGTTCATGCTCTGTCTCTCTCTGTCCCCAAAATAAATAAACGTTGAAAAAAAAAATTAAAAAAAAAAAAAAAAAAAAGAAAATAACCTTGTATTTAAATGATGATAATTCTTAATTCTCTTTCCATATTTTGCCAATATGGACAAAGTAGCAAAGTAGCAAAATGGTAAGATAAAAAATATTACCCTTTATTTGTACTTTTTGCCTTAAATTGGAAATTCTTCTTAGTGCAGTGGTAACTGCTCTTTTACAATGTTATGAACAATTATTGAAAGGAAATTTTGTCAAGATGGGAGAAGCTATCTTTCTGCATTTTCATGCCAACATATTTGGATATTTTTCCTGAAACTAAGAAATATGTATATTAAAATTTGAATTGGATGCCAAAAGAAGTCCTTTTTTGATCTGAGGGAAGCTGTATTTGTCACTTTTTGGGTATTTTCACACACTTAAATTGTTATTGGTGGTGGTTGTAATTTTAATGCCACTTGTTACAACTAGGAATTTCTTGCTGGTGATTTCAGCTAATAGCATCATTTATTCTGTGCTTGATTTAGTCAAATTTTGCCTATCTTTCTAATGCTCTTTAATGCCTTTTTTTCATTCTTTTAATCATTTAATTTTGTATTCTTTCAGTTCTTGTTCAAAGGTAGAAAAATTTTTAAGAGATTATAATTTTAAATTATCACAAAGACGTCCTCTTCGGTTAAGTAGCTATTGCCATTTTCCCATGAAGTTTCTATTTTACCATACTTTATTTTCTCACTGCTTAATGTGTATTTTTTAAAATAAGATTCTCAAAAACAATGTTTACTTTTTTAGTGTGGATTAGCTTGACAGAAGTAACACAATGAATAGACAAAAATATGCCAAATATATTTAATCTTTACTGTGTGTTTCATTTGGTACAAAGCATTCTGATTATCCAGATGATATCTGCATGATAAACCATTTGAAATGTTTTCTATGATTTATCAGTTAATACAATAACTAGCCAATTGAATTGAACAATAGGATTAACTAATTTCCATTTTCTTTGAAAGAATAAGTTGTGTTTTTTTAACCAATTCAATTTATTGAACCAGCTGGCACAATCAAACCTGTTATCCATTTAAACTTATTTAAGAGTCTTTCTTCTGTGTATTTGCTAATTTAGCTAATCATGCTAACTGATGATATTAATAGCAACTCTTTCCTGAAAATAGAAACCTAGAGAAAATAGCAATTTGAAGGAAGCTGACAAGGCTAATATTTAAGTTTACTGGAAGGGGAAAGGCACAAGTACCCTAAATAATCCTGGTAATAATTTGGATAGAATCCTAGTAGTAGTCTAGGCAAAATAAAATATTCTGTTCATATTTACCTCACACTTCACGGCTATTTAAAATATACTTGTAACCACTATTGTTTCTCCTTTGTTCCTTCCATTTTTCCTTTCTTCCTCTTTGTTTGGGGAAGGCAGAGATAGGTACTAACCAAGAAAGATTATCTTTAGTTCTATTGATGGTAAAATAAAAGGAGAGAGAGGTCTTCAGAATAGAAAGTGACCCTAAAACAAAAGAAAAAGAATAAAAATTTGTTAGATTATTTTTTAATTGTTTGTGTTTTCAGAACTTGTTTTTAATTTCACTTGCAGTATTAGAATATTTTAAAATAAAAGATACTAGAGCACTTAAAAAGCATACTGAATATACGTTTTTCTCTCACAGTACATCTGTTAGACAGTTTTGGAAAGTAATGCACTGAATAATGGGGTTTTCTTTATATTTCTATAATAATGAAACTTAGTCAGACTTTTTTTATGTCATCTGTATTTAATACCAAGATGTCCTGATGAAAAGCAATTATAGTCATATCACAGTGACTATATAAATAGTGTGTCTAAAGACTTATCTAAAGAACCTATCATTAATTCAAAGATCTATTGTAGAGGTATCACTAGAAACAATACAATTTCTCATTTCCTCAGGCTTCATGGTGTCCATCCATACAAATGATTCTTGATTGCCTATATAATCTAATAATTTCCCACTGCCAAGATTTTTGTTTCTAAAAGACACATATAATTTAAGTGGACAGTATTTCAAAATCAGCATAGTTAAACATAAGTCTACTGCATACTTTCATAATATTTCAAAATTCCTAAACATGTAAAATATCTGACTTTTTTTTACATCATAGAAGATAGAATATTGTAGAGTCCCCAGATAAGTTATCAATTTTTTTCACTTCTCTCTCTTTAATTTCTATTTCACATAGATTAAAACTTAACCGTCATTTTGGCAGGATGTGTGATTTCAACCTGTTAAGGTGAGCTGTGTAATAAGGAAGGTCAAAAACTGTGAACTGAATCATAAACTATGTAGCCTTCCCCAGTGGCCTACATTGTACATTGTATTTATGCTTGGTTTTTTGAACATTTTGCTTATCTGTACAAAAGCATTGTCACAATATTAAATAGTTGTAATATGCCATTTTGTCTAGCAATACATGTTAAAGTAATAGAACTGCGGGTCTATATAGATTTGCTAAAAGTGTTTTCATATTGGCTAAAATGGCAACATCTTGTCATGTGAAGATACAGTTCATTTTGTGATCATTACGTTTGTGTTTGCAATTGCACCAAAATTCTTATTTTTATTGTTATTGTATACATAGCTAATCAGTAAGGTCTGTAAGATAAACATGAAAATTTGTGAATTTTAGTCTCACTTTAGAATAATTTTTTGATCCACAAGATCATTTTCAAATGCTGTGAAGCTTAGAATTGGGAGTGGTCTTAAGTTAATGCATCCTGATGTATCACTTTATTCAGTATACATGCTATCTTAATTTTTAAAAGTATTTAATACTTAAGCAGGCGTGAAAATGGAATCTATAGATCTGTATCTAAACATTATTTAAACAGTGACAAATGTGTGTACCTCTGAAGGATGAAACGATTGTGTTCCACTAGTCACCATACTTTTGAAGATGTACCATAAATGACCTTGAGAGGACAGTTCATTGTGTTTATATTTAAAAAAACAAAATACAAAAAAAGAAAGTATTTTCTTGTATTGGCCTTTCATCCTCCATTTTTGTAACCTTTTCTGAGAATGTGTGACATTCTGCTAACTAAAGAGTATGGTGTATCTTTTTGGGGAAAAAAATGAAATATCTTTCTTGTATATCAGTCAGGATGTGAGTGAGCTAATTCTTTTGAAAGTTCCTCTTTATTATCTTTCTTTCAAAGGTGGGATTCCAACAAAGCAAATTTGATTTAAAAAGTTTCTGACTATAAAACAAATCTTACCATTATGAAACACTGCATGGTGCTTTTACCTTATAAATAGCTTTTACATTGTTATGCTGTAGAATAAGGTGAGTTGAGAACTAAGCGAAGCCTCTAAAATAATAAATTACTTGTTTTTGGACATTCAGAGGAATATCGATGTGCTAAATAACGTGCTTCTTGATTTCAGCCAAGTTCAGAAACTTTGCAGAAATAGATAATTTTAAAATGATAACTATATGTCGTTGTTGTTGTTGTTGTTGTTGTTGTTTTGTGTGTTGTTTGTGTGTGTATGTATTTTCTTTTTCATTTTAACCAGCCTCTTATACCTAGAAGTCCCACAAGCAGCGTTGCCACGCCTTCCAGCACCATCAGTACACCAACTAAAAGAGACAGTTCTGCTCTCCAGGATCTCTACATCCCCCCTCCTCCTGCAGAACCATATATTCCCAGGTACAGTACCAACTATCATGTTGCTGTGAGCAACTTCTATCCAGAGACTAACCTAACCGTATGTAAACTGTGAAGTAAATTCTCAGGGAACACCTTGAATATTTTCTTAGATAGGAATTCTGAACACATTCTGGAAAATTGTTGCATTGTAGAGAATGCGTTTTGGTTAATAATAATAATAACAATAACTAATGTGTATTAAACACTATGCATTAAATATCTCATAAACATGTCATATGATAGAAAACAATAGGAAAGTAATGTTAAATAACAATTAGGATTATTTTAATAAGGAAGGAATAAGCGAGGGTCTTTAGCTAAGAAGCCCCAGGAAATCTCAAGTTACTTTGAAGCATTTCATACATTTTTTTTTCTAAAAGAGAAAGTTACAGATAACTTTTATGCCCTCTTAAATGTATGCAGTGAGGGAACTTTTGGTGGGGGGAGATAGATGATGAGAAGGGAGAATATTGTTTCCCCTAATACTTATGTATCTACAGTTTCTACCGGATCAGTTCATTAATGTTTCTGTCAGGAAGTAGAGACAATTTGCAAGAGAATGAGTTGCCTTTAAAGTCTGTTTTCTAGATTTCTTGAGGCTATATCTCCTTTTCATTTCCAGATTTCTATTTGAAATTCCTGGCAGGTGTGAAAGAATACAACTTTGTGCCATAATGCATTCTGTCCAAAAGCATTCTGATACCCAGCCTCATGGAATACAAAAATTATGGAAAGGGGCCCACACTAAATGGGGATAATTAGTACCAATCACAAAGAATTTGGTTCCATTTTTAAATTAGTTGTGCAGTCATTCAAAAACAGTAGATTAAGGTCTCTTATTTTCAAGCCACACTTAATATTAAATTTCTTCAGTATATAAAAGAACTGAAATCTCTTGTGTTAATTAATTTTCATCATTCTTTAGGGCACCTAATGTTTCATTCTCTAAGGTATGATGGCACTGACATTTTATGATTTAAATGCTACATGACAATATGGTGTGTCTGCAAATACTATATAGTCTGGTAATAAAACTGTAGTCCATTTTATAAACATTTTAGTTTTTAATTTTTAGAATTACATGTAGCTGTGGGAACATGGTTTATGAGAAGATTTAACTTACTGAGCTGTCATTTCACAAATCTTTCAAGTATATAATTTATAGTCCTATGTTAAATTTATAATCAGATGTACAGATTCATTTGATATCCTAGTCAAACGCAAGTTGCATTTTAATTCTATTAAGATAGTGTCAGACTTTCTGAATATTCCTGCATGAGGAGCAATAAAAATATGTGTTTTGAATAGTGACTTTTTTGTTTTGTTTTCATTTTAATTGGAAAAATTTTTAATTTCAGTGCAAATGATTATTTAAGAGACCTTATTCCAAGGGCTACATGTACAGATAAACATCAGAAAATTATTTTTATCAAATCTCTGCAGTTTTTTCATGCTTTTTCCTTTTCTTTTGAGTAGGGAGGAACTTATGATAAAGAAAATATTTCCTAGACGTAAAATATTTAAAATACGCTTCAGAAGACAAGAATAAAGTAATTGGGTTCTGTCCTCTCAGTGTGGTGGCCTTATGATTACGGCAATGTATTGAGACCAATGAAAAGTTTGAACATGCTATTTAAAAATACTTAAAAATATAAGAAGTTCAAGTATCAACATGGTGGTATTTTATCAGTATTGCTTCATACTTTTCAGGAAAATTCATAATTAGAGGTGTTATCTCACTTTAATTGATTCTTAGTCTAGTGTATAATTTAATGGAATATTCTAACTATATTTTGAGTCAAATTATTAGTTATCCAAGTTACACAATAGTTTGATATAGCACAATCAGAACAACGCATGCATCAGAGTCCCTTTTTACACCAGCCTGTATAAATTATCTGCATTTTCTGGTTTGACTTGAAGTTATGGCCATAAAACTGTTGCAGTTGTCATTCTTTCCATAGATACAGCCCCAGAACTTTTGTCCCATTTTCTCATTTTGATGTTTAATGTGGTTCACCTAATGTAACTCATCTGAACATTTGTTTCTTCATATAGTAAAAAATTTTGTTTATGTAGGATAGGCATTTTAGTGTTAATTTAATTGTAAATAATAAAAGCTTTCTCATCTTAAAACCAAAAAATACATAAAAATGTCAGGGCTAGCTGTCAAGTTACATAGAATTTTTTTCATGTAATTACCATTCTTTAAACACATTTATTCCAGAAGAAGTACCTTTTTCTCTCAAAGACACTCATGTATGTAGAGTGAGTGAAAATTCATCAGTTTTTTATTATATGTCTTGTGACTATATGCAGTTTCATTTTCATAGTATATACTGCATTACATACTTAACCAAATTTCTTTTTCTATGATAAAAATCAAGAATTTGTAGGTCTTTGCACAACTCTGAAGTTTAAGCACTAATTTCTCTCATTAATTTTACTCTGAGCCATTAAATGTAAAGAAAGTCCACTAAAGCAGTGTTCTGACTTTTCATCCATTTCCTTAAATCCTTTTCAGAGTAAAAGTGTAGATTTATTACATACATAACATTAAGAAAAGTTTTCCTTCAATCTGTACAGCAGAACGAATTAATACATTGAGTTATTCAGGGACTCACGATGTAAGTACATACATACAAGCACACATACAGAGATACACACACAAATGGGCACATACTTTATATACGCAATGCATGTATTACTTCATTCTACTGCAAAAATTGTTTTTGGTGCATACATTTCTTAGCTTTATTTGTATTCGTTTCATATATACATGCTTAATAAATCTTCCTTGTTGGTATGAGTCCCTCCTTTCATATCATTACAGAGTAAATAATACCAGCCCTTCCAATTTTCTGCCACAGGAATATCCATATAAATAGAGCATGGTGAGTTAACTAGGGCTGAATCACCTTCTCATCTCAGCTGCATTAACATTCACGTAACAGGCCTGATAGAAATGTCTGCCCATTTATAGATAGGCAAAACCTTAATCCAGTGCCACAAGTTCCTTAGGGCTATTTTCAAGCTAATTGCAGTGTCAATAAAATTCTATCTGCATTTTTTTAATATGCTTTCTTCATGTTGCCTAAGACCTAGCTATCCAGTTACAACTTTGCAATAAGCAATACTTTTATTTTTAAAAGTAGAAGAGTGAATTAGCAATGTAATTGACAATCGTAACTTCAGATGAGTTAAATACATGGGACAGCTTGCTGATTCAGTTAGTCTTGACAATAATATTATTCTACTTTTGATATATTTCAAATACTGGCAATGTAGTTCTCATTTGGAGAGACCTAATCTAGACATTCCCATATACCTACGGAAGTGTACTGTACCATAGTATGATAGTATGGAAGTATAGTGTTCTTGTTGAAACATAACTCATATTTTTGAATTGACATTAGATTTATAAGCTCATCACCATTTTATAAGACATAGTGTAAATTAAAATTTTGTTCTTTTTATCTTTCTTGTTATAATTTACTTTATTCTATTGATTTAAGATTTCAGTCTTGGTACTTAACATAAAATTAATTTTTTTTAGCATTCATGGCACTGTTCAGTGTAGAACTGGAAACAATTAAGAAGTAGTAGGAAATAAAATTAATGACCTTCAAGAGAAGAAAATATTGCATTTACATTCATAGCTGTATTCTAGAAGACAGGCTT
Source organism: Felis catus (assembly GCF_018350175.1). NCBI lineage: Eukaryota > Metazoa > Chordata > Mammalia > Carnivora > Felidae > Felis > Felis catus. Next base: position 17,791,648 of record NC_058386.1, read on the forward strand.
TTCTAACAAAGAGTTCATAGCTAGTCAGTGAAACATCATAAAATAAACAGGGTTCAATTTAGCCCATCCTAATGGAGTATTTCTACCAAAATACCACTCATAAGGGGCCCAATTGCCTGGACTGTGTAATACTATATGTCAGTAACAGTTTTAGGGATCCCATAAATTATTGTATTTTTCTATTTTAGAATACTATAGAAAAAAATCACCTTGCCATCATCTTAAATTCCATATTTTATCAGGTTTCTCTACTCTCTTTTCACGAGAAATGTTGCTGATGTGTAATGAAATTTTGATCTATCCATTTAGAATTAGTTCTGTGAATTTATATTTTTACTATTAAATGAGATGCATAGAGTTTAAATACTCTAAGTAATTCTTTTCAGTAAGGTTTATTTTAAATTAATAACAAGCTGTTTGAAATTCTTACAGTATCAGTTTATATCATGTTAATTTGGTTCTTAAGGCAGCAAATATTGTTACAGAGGTGGTAGTTCTTAAACACATCTTTGTTTTTAAGCAGTGCTAATGTTACTATGAATCAATTAGTTACAGTGGCAGAAGAAAGCTATGTTGTTAGCAATGTTTACCTTATACCTACTGTCTTGAGCCCTAAAAGTAATTTATGTGCCAAGATGATTTTCTTTATATGACATAGTACAGTGAAAATGGACGAGAGCACGAGTTAGAAGATCCATGGTCCATGTCTAGCATTGTCCTTTATTAGCTGTGTGACCTTTAGGCAAGTCATTTAACCTCTCTGATCCTCAGCATTTATTTTCTTGCAATATAGCAATAATTAAAAACTGCCCTAGAAGCCTCAAAGAAAGTTTGAAAAGATTAGAGGACACATTGTATGGAAAGGATATGACTACTTTTTTAGACCCTCTCTGCCATTTTACCACCCTAACACTTCCCTACATTCTTCTCCTTTACATTTCCCTATTTTTAGGGATGAAAAAGGAAACCTTCCTTGTGAAGACCTCAGAGGACATATGGTTGGCAAGCCGGTGCATAAGGGATCTGAATCACCAAATTCATTTCTGGATCAGGAATATCGAAAGAGGTTTAATATTGTTGAGGAAGATACTGTCTTGTATTGCTATGAATATGAAAAAGGAAGATCCAGTAGTCAAGGAAGACGAGAAAGCACCCCGACTTATGGTAAGAGTTCTTTTCTTACACTGACATAAGAACATATGTCTCATATGAGAACTTCTACTTCTTTTCATAGACTTTTGGGTTATGAAAATTACTTGATTTACTTGATAGCTTTTGAATCTTTATAATTGATCTGTGCCTGTCATGTGCTTCTAATGGAATTACATTGATGTGCTTCTAATGTGCTTCTAATGCAACAATACGAAGCATGACATTAAACAGTATTCTAAAATTTCCAAAGATGGGTAAGAGCAATAAGTAGCATTTTAGCTCTTTAATGATTTATGGAAACCCTTTTGAATCACATGTAATTTTTATCATGTCAGATTTTGCCAAATTGGAATCATTCAAGGATTAATTTTTTTCGATGAATGCTTCCTACTAACATTACTTATATAATAGCTTGCTATGTGTTCTGCACCTGTGACCACTACTATATTAAAAAGTGGTCACACACTGTCCAGGGCCTGGCCCTTCAGGAGGTGTTTTTGGAATGTGTTGTGTACTCTCTGTTGTGACTCTGGTTGCTTTAGCTCCCTACTTGTAGTGGTGGTTGGGACTTTCCAGGAGGTGTGCTCTGACTTGTTCATTGAAGTAACCCTGGAAAAAATTTTAACATGACTTATATAAAATAAACTCCTTATTCCTCAGGGATTAAAAACTCTTTAGATATACATTCTGGGGAAAATCTCACCTCAATTTTTGTTTTTTCTAAGAAGTTAGAAAATTTGAATGAAGTGGATTCTAACTAGGAAGTACACACCATATTTAAATCAGAGATGGCCTTACAGTTACAACATACCTAGCATTTTTCATCTTTGACTTCTGTTTTCCCATGCATGACCAAGAAAGCAACCTGGTCACACATGCTTTCACTTGATACATTGTATCTGAAAGATTTGCAGATAAGGCTGCCTAAAGTTAAAATAGTAAAGCTATGATCCTATTCCAAGAAAGAATGGACTTATTTGGAACTCTGTGCTCCTCATTTTCTAGTTTTCAAACTAATCATTTTTAGTGAGGAGCATAGAGAAGGGGAAAGATAGGATCTTTGATGATTAATACAGATGAATAATGGGAGCTGAGCAGAAGGAAGGTTGTTTTAACTTTTTTTTCCACTGGCCCTCCTTACTTGCCCAGCATGGCCATATGCCTCCCTCCTGTGGTCCCAAATGATTAGTCATCATGTACCTTACTACACATGCCTTATTTCCTTACAGCTCTTTGGTAATAATTATATATGAGAAATTTTACTCAAAATGGTCCTAAAAAATAGGAACCATACTTACTTTACTTTGTGTTATTCTCTGTACATGTGCTTTTTTATCATAACAGTAAGTAATGATATTTTTTAGCATAGCTCCTCAATTATACCATTCTGGTGGCAATTATTTTGAACTGTCATAATTTGAAGGTATTTGCACCGTTGCTTTCCTCCCCTATTATACTATAAACCTCTGCAGTAGAGAGCAGTGTAGAGGCCTGACATCTTTTTTATCCCTACCCCTGCTTTATAACATAAGATCTTTATTTTTATTCATTCATTCCACAAATACTTATTGACTGCCTGTTATTGGATAAGCAGTAATGTATATCAACTCTTTTTTTCTGTCTTAGAATTCTCTGGCTATTTTCTGCTTATTTTGAAGTATGATTAGAATTTTAAAGGGGAAATTATAGTCACCAGATGAAGCTGATTACTGATAGCTTTATAAAAAATTGGTTACTTGGTTCTTACTTGAATGGATATGAATTGTTAGTCTCTTCAGGCTACAGTTTAAACCACCTAGTGTCATCATGTTCACAAATCCTCTCTCTCCCAATAAAATAAAATACTGTTTAAATTTTAGAAAATTTAGATATCTTACAGATATTTGATATATTTTTATAAACAACTTAGGAGAAAAGAAATGTATATATGCCCAAAAGATTGATACAAAGTAAAAAAAAAAAGTCTTTTACTTTTGATCCAGAATTTTTTTTAACTTTCCAACATGAAATATAATCTGAACCTTCAGTGGAGATTCTTACAGATATATTTCAGTGAAGATCTTCTAGCACAGCCTGTAGGTTGCTCCAGATCACTAGCGGTTTAATGTATTAAAACATTTTTAAAATCAGATTGTAAATATTAAATTCTACCTGTCACACACATGAATTTGTGTCCTTAATTTTTCCAAAGATTAATTTTTTTAACTCATTCAGCTAATATTTGTTGTGTACATAAAGTCATCCAGTCACTGGGGATTCAAAGGTGAATAAAACATAAATTTTCTCTGGAAGGCATTCATAACCTAGAGGGAAGAAACAAATAAAGAGATGTGTTGGAATCACTTTAGGAAAGTAGGAAAATGTGAGCAAAGTAATACCTATAGCCCAGGAGCTGAAAAGTGACACGCTGTTTTAAATGATGAATAGTCATCCTCTATGGTTTCTAAATGTTAGTTATCCCCACCAAATACCTGGCAGCTTCTCAAACATAGGTCTGAGATCTGAGGGTTCATATAAATCTCTCAGCCCAGACCCTGATGTTTCCAGTACAAATTACTCCAAAACTTTATAAGCAATTATCAATAACTTCTTTATTTAACCTATAAGGTGGTCCCATTGCATACACTCCCAAGTGTGACAGTATTTCCTTAGGTTTAAAAAGTAATGATAATAAAAATACATGATTCTGCTGAAGTACATTGCAAAAAAACATAGAGTACAAAAAAGTTCATATTTTATATTTTCTGGAAATGACCGTAATTTCACGTGTTAGCACTTGTATGATACCTTAAAATGTAATGAATAAGTCCTTCAGGCTTACAGTGCTCAACTTAGTTCTTAGTCGCAAATACCCTTATCTTGAAGTATGTGAGCTTAGCCACCATTCTTTCCTATTAACTCCCCAGATTACCTGTTTATTCAAGGAGGTTTAGAGTTAACGTTGTAAGAGTATAGATAGGATTTTGAGAAGCAAAGAAGAAACATGATTCAGTTATTATTATGTGCTTGTGGTTAAATATGTATATACTTGTCATATTCTCTTAGTGCATTCATATTTTAAAGTTAGATATATAAGGGGCCCCTGGGTGGCTCAGGTTGGTTAAGTGTCTGACTCTTGATTTCCACTCAGGTCATGATCTCATATTTTCTGAAATTCGGGCTCCAGCTTGGACTCTGCTTGCTTGCTCGCTCGCTCTCACACACAAAGTAAATAAATAAACTTTAAAAAATAAGTAATAAAGTTAGATACCTAAGGAAAAAATATTTAGGGAAACTCTGTTTTTGGACAGTGACAAAGAAAAGATGTAAAGAAAAATGCCTGAAAATATCCTAATTGTGGGCTTTAAAAGACATTTTTAATGAAGGTTCTCATTTTATATTGTAGACCTACTAGTTGTTGCTAAGAGTGAGTTTAAAAAAAGAACAATTATTTGCTCTAAGCTATCAGACAAGTATAATATGGATAGACAGTGGATGGCCCTTCTGGAAATAAGTAAATAATATTTATATATGCCAGGCACTGTTCTAGACATTTAAAAGGCATTGACCCATTTAATCCTTACAATAACCCAGTGAGGTAGTTGCTAACAGAATCCTTATTTTACTGATGGGTTAAGTAACTTACCTAACTAGTAAGTGGTAGAGCCTGGATTAAGTACCCATGGATATTTGTGGAATCTGTTAGTGATACTAGCTAACTAAATGTGATGAAAGTAATTTGCTAAATTATAGAGAAATAATTTTCACAAATTGTATTATTCCTTCCAAATCCAAGCATTTAATTTCAGGCAAGCAAAAGTAGGTCTGATTTTGTATGTGCTGTTTATGCTTGTATATGCTGTTTAATATTTAGTGGCACTAAAGTAAACATGTTTTTACAAAGACATGGCCCTGACAGACCTTAGGAAAAGGTAGCTAAATTGAGGGGTAAAATTAGTAACAATGTGTTATGTCCTTTTTAAATCAGAGAAAATAAAATAGGTTTTACTTTGCTAAAAAGATAGATGAGAATAATTTCTGGAAACATGGAGACAGTAGGGGAAGCAGCCTAGATAAGTGGTTACTAGCCTTGGCTGTATCATCAGCCCTACTTGGTAATGCTGTCTTTTATCTAATTACTCTAGTGTGAGCTTGGGGATGTTGGTCTCAATTTTCTCCTTGGTTAAATGAAGATGATAATACCTGCCTCATAGACTTTTTGTGAGAATTTAATGACAGTGCATTGTAAGTTGCCTAGAAAGTGCCTAGCATGTGCTAGGTATTTATTTTCATTGTTGTCACTGTTGCATAGAAGCTTTAATATTGTGAAGAGAATAGATGTTAAGTATTCTCACCCCACAGGAAAAAAAAAAGAGTAACTATGTGAAGTGATAGATGTGTTAAAATAGCTTGATTATGGTAATCATTTCAAAATTCTATGTATATCAAATCATCATGTTGTATACCTTAAATATATACTATTTTTTTTTAATTTTTTTTCAACATTTATTTATTTTTGGGACAGAGAGAGACAGAGCATGAACGGGGGAGGGGCAGAGAGAGAGGGAGACACAGAATCGGAAACAGGCTCCAGGCTCTGAGCCATCAGCCCAGAGCCCAACGTGGGGCTCGAACTCACGGACTGCGAGATTGTGACCTGGCTGAAGTCGGACGCTTAACCGACTGCGCCACCCAGGCACCCCCCAACGTTTTTTATTTATTTTTTTTGGGACAGAAAGAGACAGAGCATGAACGGGGGAGGGGCAGAGAGAGAGGGAGACACAGAATCGGAAACAGGCTCCAGGCTCTGAGCCATCAGCCCAGAGCCCGACGCGGGGCTCGAACTCACGGACCGCGAGATCGTGACCTGGCTGAAGTCGGATGCTTAACTGACTGCGCCACCCAGGCGCCCCTATACTATTTTTATTTGTCAATTATACCTCAATAAAGGTGGAGAAAAAACACAAAATAACTTAAAGATCCCAACAAGTAAATAATAATATCAGACATTTGAAATTATTTGAAGAATAAGATGGGGTGAATAAACAGTTCAATTTTAAAAAGAAACTTTAATGAGAAAATTAAAAGAAGGGAAAAGAGGACAGCATTAAATCACTTTAACTGTTTTGTCTCATCTGCTCATGCTTCAAAGGCAAAGGTTCAAATTTGATGAGATCATTTGCTTGGCAACTTTTCAGAATGGTAATAATCCCCATCAGCTTTCTCTTTCACTCTTCAAGACTCTTTGCCCTTGCTATTCCATCATACCACATTCCTATGCATAGAAATCTGCTGAAAGGTAGTCACAGTTGGCTGAGGCTCTTTGTGGCTGTGGCACATTTTATAATATGTGGCATATTTTATAATATGTGCCATATAAAATGTGGCATATTTTATAATAATAGGAGGAAAACATATTTTTTACAATAATATCACATAATAGTATTGGCTTGAAGGAATCTAGACCTTTTCTGACTTACTGAGAATCCAGGACCTCACTAAAAAAAAACACACGAATGAGTGCAAAGCTGTTATTTTAGAAACGCTCCTCATAAATGTTATTTGTACACATTGTGCATTGAGGAAAATTAATTTCTGTTACATACCTGCACGTTTTCCATTCAAGTAGTTGGGACAAGAGAAAACTAACTACCATGTCCCTCTTATCCACATAAATAGCAAATGGCTTGAAATGACTTACAATAGCATTGAAGGACCTATGGGCAATAACACTATAAACTATTTTATCAGTGTGAGGAAAAGAAATTATTTGTAGGCCCCAGAGTCTTTTATCATACCTCAACATCATCTTTCTCTTTGTCGTACAACATCATTCCAACTTTTGGCCATTTCAATTATAATTAATAGCACTATTTAAAACATTTCTTGGGTGCCTGGGTGGCTCAGTCGGTTGAGTGTCTGACTCTTGATTTCAGCTCAGATCATGATCTCACAGTCCTGAAATCGAGCCCTGCATCAGGCTCTGTGCTCAGCATGGAGCCTGCTTGGGATTCTCTCTCTCCCGCTGTCTCTGCCCTTCCCCCACTCACATGCACACGCTCACACAATCTCTCTCTCTCTCTCTCTCTCTCTCTCTCTCTCTCTCTCTCTCAAAAATAAACAAATATTAAAAAATAATAATGATAAAATAAATAAAAAATTTCTTAAAGGATCATGTAATACACTGCTTTTTCCTGTGATTCTCAAATGTAAATTGTCTTTCTAATCAGATAAAAGTTCAGCTGTCATTTATCGGCTATGCTAGAAAGAAAAGAAATTGAGATTCTCACCACAGGAAATGTTTCTGTTTAAGTAAAATGTACCACTTCCAAGGCAGAACTAACCGTAGAAATAGAAATTAGTGAATCAAAAATGTAGAAATATGAGATGTATACTCTACTCATAGGAATTCTTACTCCTTTGGACTTAATACAATTCATAAAGACTGCATGTTGATCAGTTTCACAAAATAATTTTCAGTATCAAGCTGATGGTGATAAACGACCATGTAATGGATAGAAAAGTAGTTCAGCAGTATTTTGAGAGAAATATAAAATTTTCTGTTCCTAATGTAAAAATCAGAGTAATCTGCAAGGGAAGGCACTCTTCTTTAATTTGTGTAATTTTACAAATAGAAATACCAGAGCATGAGTTTTGATGTCCTATAGATCTGAATTTGGTGGTACAGATTGGCCTTTTAATAACTGATTGACCTTGAACTTGAGTCTTAGCTTCACTATGTTTTTTCTTTACCTGTAAAATGGGATAGCAACACTACCTGTGGTATTTTTATGAGGATTAAATGAGATAATGTATGTCTAGTACTTAGTAGTCTTCCTGCCACGTGGAAAATGCTCAAGAAATAGTATTTAATGCCATAATATATTACTCCTGCTCATAAATAAAAGTATACCAAAGATTGTCAAGTGCCTTTGGATCAAATTAGCACTTCTTCTTCTCCCTGTGGAGGGATTTAATAAAGGACAACAGGGCTAGAAGTATTTCCTTGGTTTGGTTCCTCTAGCTACCCAATAACTAGCCACTTAAATCCCAGCAATTAGTATATGTGCTGCCGAAGCGAGCACTTAAATCCCAGCAATTAAAAGAAATATGAATATGGGGCACCTGGGTGGCTCATTTGGTTAAGCATACGACTCTTGATTTCAGCCAGGTCATGATTTCACCATTCGTGAATCCAGCCCCACATCAGGCTCTGCACTGACAGCATAGAGCCTGCTTGGGATTCTCTTTCTCCCTTTCTCTCTGCCTCTCCCCTGCTTGTGTGCTCGCTCGCTCTCTCTCTCTCTCTCTCCCCCTTTCTCTCTCTCTCTGTCCCGCACACCTCTCTCAAAATAAATAAAACAAACTTTTGAAAAATTTTTTCAAAATAAATATGAAAAGAGTTCATCTGTTTCTTTTGGTTTGGTTTTGAAAAGCAGAAGGAAGAGTGTTCAAATAGGTAATAACACTAGAAACTACCCTGATCCAAGCCTTCTTTTAAGTTCCATTATGGAAACCACTAGCTCATACTCTGGGCAGAAGAGCCTGAATATAACCTTACAGCATCAGAACTCTGAAAACAGTTCTGACCCCATACCTTTTTTAAAATTTAAGATTAATTGCTAGGGGAAAAAAGGAGAGCAAAAATAATATATAAAATAGTTGGAGACTCTTAAAAAAAATGAAACCAGGCAAGAGAAAAAGAATAGCCTGAACAAATTAAATCACTAGGTAATGGATAAAATAGTAAGATTAAGAAAAAGGAGCTCTTAACCAAGTTCCAGAGTATCAATATGTGGATAAAATGGAAAGATTAACAAACCAAGTCCACAAAGCCGATGCAACAACTATCAGAGGAAAAAAGTAACTCTTCAAATGAATTAATTGACAAAAAGATATGAAGGTGAAATAGTGCATCCCTTAAAGACAAAATGGGAAGCCAAGAATAAGAACCATCTAACTCAGTGATTTTCATCTGGATCAGTATTGCCCTCCAGGGGACATTTGGTAATTTGGGGGGGGGGGTCATTTGTAGTTGTCATAACTGGGTGTGGAAATGCTACTGGCATCTAGTAGGTAGAGGCCCAGGATGCTAGTACACATCCTACAAAGAACAGGACAGCTCTCAACAATAAAGAATGATCCAGTCCACAATGTCAACAGTGATGCTCTTAAGAAACTCTTAGCAAAAAAATAAAATAAAATAAAAAGAAACCCTTAGCTAATTTAAGAATCAACTGTAGACAGATTTAATACAGAAGCAGGTATATAAGACTAGAAAATCAAAGAGCCCTTGTATGACACAGGGCCAATTGCCTTTTTTTTTTAATTCAAAAAATCAATGAAATTATTGCCCTGGAAAGATAGACCTACATTTATTCACAATTAGCATATTCTCTGGGCAGAAGTAGTATAATGTTGTGAGTGTCTGGGATGACCTACCCTGCTGTACCATAGAAAACCTAATCATGACATTCCCTGGAGCAGGAGGAGTCCTATTGTCCCTAGCTGAAATCAGAATGCATTTTCCCCTATGGAAAAAAAATGTAATAAATGGAAGCAAGGTAAAATTTAAATAGAGTGGTTAGTGTTAGCTTTCACATCACAATGTGGCTTAAGGATCCATCATTTTCCCAAATATGTTCTTTAGATCTCTAGTTCTGAAAGAGGATGTTTGTAAAAGAAAGAGGTTATCTGGTTAAATATAATTGAGAAACTCAGAATATTTTATCTCTTTCTTGGCAACTAATAAGTCCACATTAGCATACTAAAGGCTTTGAAGGTCTTCTTGAATTTGGATTAGCTTATTGTTTCCCAAATGTATTTGTACATTGAATCTTTTTTGGTTTGGGTCACAAAATACTCATTAACCTCCCAATGAACTAATGTTTGATAGAGTATATTTTGGAAAATGCTGAAATAGACTTTTATAGCTCCTCTTAAAGACCCATATACTGGGGAACCTGGGTGGCTCAGGCAGTTAGGCGTCTCATGTTATGTTAGGCTCAGGTCATGATCTCCCAGTTTGTGGTTTCAAGCCCGGCATCGGGCTCTGTGCTGACAGCTCAGAGCCTGGAGCCTGCTTCAGGTTCTGTGTCTCCCTCTCTCTCTGCTCCTCCCCCACTTGTGTTCTGTGTCTCTTTCTCTCTTTCTCTCTCTCAAAAATAAACATTAAAAAAAAATTTTTTAAGGGGTGCATAGGTGGCTCAGTTGGTTAAGCGTCTGACTTCGGCTCAGGTCACGATCTCACAGTTCATGAGTTCAAGTCCCATATAAGTCTCTGTGCTGACGGCTCAGAGCCTGGAGCCTGCTTCCGATTCTGTGTCTCCCTCTCTCTGTCCCCCTCCCCCGTTCGTGCTCTGTCTCTGTCTCTCAAAAATAAATAAACATTGAAAAACATTAAAAAAAATTTTTTAAGACCCATACACCAATGATAAAAATCTCTTTGTGTTTTAAGTTCCAAACAGCTGACTTAATAGATAAGCATTTGGAAAAGCCTCTATTCTTCAGTTGAAGCCTACCCCAGCAGACGAATTGTTGAATGTCATCTTCGTTTTTATCTTCCAGAAAAGCCATTTTCTAGAGTAAATCTTATTTTTGATAAAAGTCCGAACTCAAGTAATAAATACTAACTGAAAAGATCAGTGCATGGTGTTCTATACTCCAGGCTCCTTGTAGAATTACTGGTATCACTGCAAAACAATTTACCAGAAATCATAGAGGAAATAGATCCTCGAGGGTGGGGGGTGGGGGTAGAAAATGTCAACTGTTACATTGAATCTTCTTAAAAAAGAGATAACTAAAAATTGTACATTGATCAGCTTAATGACTAGAGACATTAGAGCAAATAATTAAGACAATATACAACCACTTACAAGTATACATATGGTAACATAGCATTGTTTTATAAGTCTCTAAGCTTATAAGTTGACACACCTTTTCACAGCAATGTATTTTCCATCTTTGTTTAAGGCAATGGACAGCAAATACAAAGTTACATCCACAGTTTATGTTCTTATCCTCCATTAGCTCTTCACATAGCTTTTAAGAATTTTTTTACAAGACTTACAAACTGGCAGAGAGGACACTTAAACAAAAGCAGTAATCATACATCTCATTAAATTATTTTTGAAGAAAAATGAATCGGATTTTTGTGTAATGCAATGGTCTTGAATTCATCACCAAGGCAATCTCATGTAGTGAAGAGAACACTGATCGGAAGTTAAAAGTATACTCAGTCAGTTAAGCGTCTGACTTCGGCTCAGGTCATGATCTCAGAGCCCCACATCAGGCTCTCTGCGCTGACAGCTCAGAGCCTGGAGCCTGCTTTGGATTCTGTATCTCCCTCTCTCTCTGCACCTCCCCTGCTCAGATTCTCTCTCTCACTCTCTCTCTCTCTCTCTCTCTCTCTCTCTCAAAAATAATAAACATTAAAAAAAAATTTAAGTATATTCATGGGCTGACTCTAATACAGACTACCAGTGAAATCTAGAGAAATTAACTTCAGTGTGTCTTATGATTTTCATTTTTCCCTTTCTTGCTAGTTTCACTGAGTAATATAATCCCAAAGAGAAATATATTTGAAAGGAATTATAAAGTTATTACAAGATGTCATTCTGGTTTATTTCAAAAGAGAGTCTTCATGTGACAAGTCTTAATCATTGTCTTTTTTACTCTTCATGAAAAAAGTTGACTCTTTTCCGTATGTTGATAAAGATTTTCAAGATACTGCTTTACTAAGATTTTTTTTTAAGTAGAGTGACTAATATTACACTGTATGTTAACTAACTGGAATTTAAATAGAAACTTGAAACTACAAAAATAAAATAAATGGAATAGTTTTTAATTTGTAGTTGTTTAACTTCAAAATGCATTGTTTTAAACCAAATAATGTTTGCATACTCATGTAATCTTTCTTATCCACTACTATATTAATTCTGAGCACAGCACAGAGCAAGAAGAGTTTAGCATAGCTCATTTTTTTTTACCCACCAGAGCCTTCAGAGGAGGATGCAGAATTCTTTTGCCACTTAAACTATATTTAAACCATCTGAATCCTTCCTAGTCTTCACATACCCTTCTACTGTAGAAGAATTGATTCTATGCACAGTGGCAAACATTTCAACTTGGAACAACCTATCTTTCCAAACTCCAATTTGTATTCCACATGTGCTTTCTTGGTAGAATGTTTACAAAAGGTGATTTGGTTCAAAATATAATTAGCCTTGGAATCAAGTGTTAAAAGCTCCATATAATTTTTGAAACACTTCAAAATTTTCTCCTTCAATAGTTTTTATGTTAATCCCCATTTAAAGCCTAGATCACTTTTAGAAAGCAATAGGAAAATTTACAAATAAGATGTAGCTTATTCTTTGAAATGAGATTTTAATTGTTTTTGTCCTCCATTAATGAAACTGAAAAGGCTTGAAGTTAATAATAATTTGGTTTTATTTGATTTAGATTGTTAGAAGGCTTTAAAGCCAATACTTAAATCATCACATTGCAATGTTTACAATCCAACTTTTTCTCAAGCTCTTTTATCCAAAAATGAAAATATGGCCCTAAAGATCAAAGTGCCTGTTTTTACTTACTTTATTAGATCCAGATATATTGCCTTTTTTCTTAAAAAATTACTGACTTTCCATTCAATTCCTTTTATTCTCTTTAAATGTGTGATTGTCTACCTTAAATTACCTCGGGATGTTTTCATAGAAATGCAGTCAACCATCTGAAAGTAATTTTTCTGTCTGGTATGTAGGGAGTTTGATGTGTGTATGTGGCATGCTTGTAGCTTAACATTCCTTACTACTCTCATTCTCATCAAAATATTGGCTAAAATAGTCAAAACAGATGTGTTTATGTGTGTATGTATGTATATATATTTTTTCTCCTTAGACTCTAGAGAAAACTTTTTTTGTGAGTGTTAAAGGGTTTGTCAGACTTAAGGAGAAATTTCTGTTTAGTCTTTTCTTAAACTCTTTGGTAACTGTTAGAGAGAAGATTGCTTCTAAGGTGCTATTTATCACCCTGATATTTAATGATTTTAGCATGTTTGAAGAGAGAGTTTAAAAGATAGGGGGATAAATACAATTGAAAAAGGCAGCAATTCAATAGTATTTCAACAGACATCATGGGTAGCCTAAAATGGGAATGTTTCTACATATCCAGAGGCAGGACTTCTCTAGTTCTGACGTGATTACCAAACAGCTCTCTAAGGTTTAATATGTTAAAAATGAAGGAGCTTAGTCAGGTTGACATCCCTGGTTAGAAGGAAGCAAGGGAGGGAAGAAGGGGAAAGGAAGGAAAAATGACGGAGGGGAATGGAAAGTTGACAAAGAGGGAGGAGAAGGGAACTATGAAAATAAAAAATTGATGATATAGCTCCCACCCTTTTCGGTCCAGTGTGTGCGGAATGTCCCATTTCCCTTTTAACAAGTTATCAGTCAGTAAATATTGAACAGTTACTATGTTTAAGGCGCTGTGCTATGGGCTGGAGATACCACAGTAAACAACAGAGAAATTTTCCTTGTGAAATTTACATTCTAGAAGAGGGGCAGAATTCAAGCAACTGATTTAATAAATACTTATTGGACTATAAATGGCATGCTATGAAGAAAAACTACAACAGAAAATGAGAACAAATACAAAGAAACCCAACCAAGAGTAAAGTCAAGGAAAGTATCCCTGAAGAAATAACATTTTTGCTTAGCTCTGAAGGGTGTGGGTGTGAATTTTTAGCAAGAGGAAAGGAACACCAGAGGAGGACAGAGTCCTGGGTGCCATATGAAGATAATTTTACAAAGAAGGGAGTAGTCCTCTGTGTTAAAGCTAAGATAGATCAGAAAAGTCAAGGGACCTAAGAATTGTCTACTGGATTTTGCAACATTAAGGTGCTAGTGACCTTGACAAAATAGCAGTTTTGGTATAGTTTGGGGGGCAAGAGCCTAATCAGAGTAGGTTCAAGAAAGAGGAGGAAATTCCACATAAAAGTGAGATCCTACACTATTTGTCTTTCTGTGTCTGGCTTATTTCACTTAGCATAATGTCCTTTGGATTCATTCATGTTATCACAGATTGAAGATTTCCATCTTTTTTATGGCTGAATGATACCCTGTTGAATACATATACCACATTTTCTGTATCCATTCATCCATTAATGGACACTTAGATTGTTTCCATATCTTAGCTATTATGAATAATGCTACAATGAATATGGGAGTTGATATATTTCTTCAAGATACTAATTTCATTTCCTTTGAATATATTCCCAGAAGTAGGGTTGCTGGATCACAAGATAGTTCTGTGTTTTTTTGAGGAACCTCAATACTGTTTTCCATTTTAAAGTTGAAATTTGAGAGTAGTCCTCATGTGTTCTCACCACACATATACTACACATATAAATGGTAACCATGCGAGGTGAAGGATGTGTTACCTAGATTTTGGTCATCATTTCATATCATATATGTATATTATATAATCATGTTGCACACCTTAAAAATCATTTTGTATATATGGCCTTAATATATAACATTTTTATTTGTCAATCATACCTCAATAAAGCTACAGAAGAAAGAAGTAGAGGAATTAGAGACTGAAAATATAAACAAGGCTTTTAGGAGTTTTTTCTGTAAAGGGGAACAGAGAAATGAGGTGGTAGAGTGGTAGTTTGTGGGTGAAGAGAGGTGGCATTTTGGTTTTTCAAAATTGGAGAATTACAGCATGTTTCTTTGCTAATTGGAATCATTGGGTAGAAAGGGAAAAATTGATGCTGCAGGAGAAAGAAACGAACATTGTTCAAGAGATACCTTTGAGTAAATAAGAGAGACTAGGATCCAGTGAACAGCTCAGTAATTTGGAATATCCATAATGTCTAGTATCCTTCCATTCAAGCATTCAAAAAAAAAAAAAAACTTTAATCGATACCTGCTCTGGGTCAAAGTATTTGCCAGGAGCACTTATAACAAAGATACCTAAGACCTAGTTTCTGCAAAAAAAAGTAGAAAAACCTCTAACAGACAGATATATATAATACAGTTTAATAATATATAATAATACAAATATACCAAAAGCACTAGGAAGGAGCCCAGGACAGTGGGCAATTAGCTCTGCCAAAGGGCATTGTGGCATTTGCAACTGCACTAAATATGCTTTATTATCTAAGGAAGAAGTTAGTTTATTTTCAAGCAATTCTGTACAGTAGTATTAAAACATAGCAATTCCATTTTAAAACAAGTACTTTAGATCATTATAAAGTACTTCATCCTTGTCAGTGTTCTTAAAATTATATTTAGTGTTCTATTTGTGTTTAATTACAGCTAAATATAGTTCATAATAAAAAAGACTGCTTACCTTTAATTTCAGAATAAAATTCAAACAAAATCTAAACATAATGATTTTTCAACTCTACTACATTTATTAGAATACAGATACACAGTGCACAATTCTCACCTGTCTGTAAATCCAAGTTAAAAGTCCAGATGTGCAATAGATATGAAAGCCAAGTAACAAAGTAGTTTAACTGTGTGACACTAGCACAGAGATATCACAAGGCTTATGATAGGGTATCCAATGTACTCTACAGTTAATAAATGCTTTGTGCTTAGAGGAGTAAAAAAATTATGAGGTAGTGGTCAGCAAAATTCTTAAATGGACTCTTTTTTTTTTTACTATGTTCTTGGCTATAATTATTAATTTTCATCATTAATTAGTAAATGTAAGTGTCATTACCTAAAGAGATGTCTTAAAATTTTTCAGATTATTTTTAGAGATATTATTAATTTATGTACAGTTACATAAAGAATGAGTCAAATGTGTTTAATAAGCCTTTACAAACCATACAAACCTACAAGTATTTTTACTTTTATTTTATTTAAAAATACTTTTAGGTTTGTATGTATTAAAATACATATATTAATAGTAGTGTACATTTGATTTAAATCTAACAATGATGTTTATAGTATCCTTTTATTTTTAGCCAGTAGTACTACAGCAACAAGCCGTAAAGTTGTTTTTCCATTTGAACTTTGCTGTCTTGTGAAATTAAAATACTGCTATACATGCAGTAGCAAACATTTCTAAGCTGCACTCAAAGATCTCTGTATTTGGAATTAGAAATAATTTAAGCTATTGTTTCTTTTTCAACTTGCCAAGGACTGCTATTTATGTAAGAATGTTACCTCATTCTCTTATTAAGTCTGTTTCAATACTGCAGCACAATAAAAAAAATTATAAAAGGAGCAAAGTTATAAGAATATGATTTCTTAATTATTAACTAATACTTCTAAAAATGGTTATTTTTACTTGCATTGCTAAATTCATAGCTTTATGATCAGTAAAAGCAAAAGCCTGATGTCTTACAAAAGTACATTTTAATTAAGATTTTGATGTTTTTTATTTAATTCAATATCTTTTTCTCAATTTTATGTTAGCAATATATAGTATACTTCTATTTAAAAATCACCAAAAAGTGTTTAATCTTCTGCAAAATTTCTCCTGTGGTTAATAATAGAACCAGACATATCAAAGGTTTAATTACATACCTCAATGACTTAGCTTATTGAGAATCTCAAAAGATGACCCAAAATACAACAAATACAATTATGTATTTCATATTCTGTGTGTGAAGTATGTTTCTTCTTGTTTTTGTACATATATATTTGACTTTAAACAACCAATCAATTCTTTGAAAAGCATCAAACTACTTTCAAATAAGATATAGAGCACATAAAACAACTGCTTATTTATTGCATTATTCACATTCTGAAAGATTTTCTTGGTGACATGTAGAAACAGTGTTAGACTTGTTAATTGCTTCAGTTTCAGTGCACATGATGAAATTGAGTTTATTTTAAAAACCAAATTCTGAAGGAATAAGTTGTAGTTTTGAAAACACAGAATTCAGAATATTGAAAATCTGGATAACTGAATATGCCAAGCAGTTGAATAGACATGACAAAGGAGACCTTTCCTAAAACCTTTACACCACGCTGGAAGGACAGAATATATCGACCTGCATCAGCTCTCCCTAAGCTTTCCCTTTGTAAAGAGATCTACTCCATGAGAATTTTGCAATCTTAGATGACTGTCTATAAATTCATTTGCATACTTTGAAAAGAAGCCATTAAATAAACACTACATTTTTTTGGCTCATTTATAATTTTATCATATCTAGTTCATTTTCAGATTTTCCAGGAGCTTAGCAAAATATACTATGTAAACTCTATCATTCATTGTACATAATATAAATCCATAAGGTTACATTTTCTGTAGGAACAGAATTAGAAGTCTCCTAATGGAATTTTTTTTAATACATAGACTGATCATAGTAATTGATCATGAAATTTAGCTGGGCAAGGAGGGAAATGAAGAAGATATACAGTGACCCAGAGGTGTCGCAAGGTGAGAAGATCAGTAGACTAAGGGGGAGGATATTTGGACTTGGAGTGCTGTAGGGATGCACTAGAAATACAGAAGGTGGTAGTGAAAAGTGGGATACTTGAAGGGATTACAGCCTTGGGAGAGGACAGGATTAAGCATATGACTACGGGAAAGGGAGAAGGAGAGAACCTCGAGAAACTCAGTGACCAGAGTATTGGAGGGTGAATATTGAAGTCCCCAAGAATCATGGCACAAGTGTCAACCCTGGCAGTACATACTTCCCAACTGTGTGTCCTTGGACCAGTTACATAACTTGTCTCAATTTCTTCATCTGGTAAAATGAGGGTAAGGATAATATATTTCTCATAAGTATGAGGATCAAACAATTTAATGCTTATAAAAGCACCTTAGTATTGATATATGAGTTAGTACTGTTGTCATGATCATCAAAATCATTGTTATGATCCAGTCCTGTGTGTGTCTTTGCTTTTCATTTAAAGTGTATTTAGCAATTATTTTATGCCAGGCATTGTGCTCGGTATCCTTTTTAAAGTTTTGTATGATTTTCTTTGGCCCTTTTGTGCTTCAGGAATTTCAAGTTGGTCAAAAATAATACACTGAAGCCTCACCAAAAAGTTATCCTTGAAGTCTGTGCCATGAGTTCTGCTTGCTTAAAGTAAAATCCTGTTTAGTAAGAATATAGACCTAGAGGGGAAGCAGAATAGACCAAAGCAGTGATTACTTGGAAATGGAAACTAGACTTGTTCCCAATAGCAAAAGAGATGCTTGGGGAGAGAGACAGCTATAGGCCATAAAAGGGAATCTAACCATATTGCTGAAGCATGGTGGTATATCCAGAATGTATTGTGACAGGAGTTGGGGGCAGACAAGATGGGAAGTTAGCATTGTAGTGTTTCAACATGAAACAGTGGATTAATGTCCTTGCAGGCAGGTTAAACGCAAGGGGCTAGTATCTTGGAGATTGGCTATCAAGATGTAGGCACTTGGGCATTGCAGAACAAGACAGAAGATGAAGTAAAATCCCTAAAATAATGTACTCTTTGTAAAGGACCATACACTTAAAGTCAAGGGCTCCTAAGAAAGTAAACCTAGGCTATTCTTAATTATTTATAAAAGAATGCCTTAAGATTGCATTATCATCTGGCCAATTACTACAGGCAGTTTCACCTTCTGGCTCAAAACACACATTTTTCATCTACACAAATGCCAACCATAACGTTGCATATGGGTGAGTGTGTTTTGCAGACTGTAGCTAAAAATCAGTGTTAAGTTTGAGCGGACATGGGGAAGAAAAACAATGTGATGTGAATTTTGTTCTCTGTGTTTAGGCAAGCTACGACCTATATCTATGCCAGTGGAATATAATTGGGTGGGGGACTATGAAGATCCAAATAAGATGAAGAGAGATAGTAGAAGAGGTAAGTGTTCTAGAATTTCAGTGTAGGCTGGGTTGTTGGAACAAAAAGCAAATTTAAATGTTCTTTAAATAGGATGTTATGGCTTCAGTGGAAAACTTCATTCTGTCATTGACTTTATGATACACCCAAACCAACTCAGACCAGCATTTAACTATCTTGATATGGTATTAAATAGATATCTTCTCTGAATGTCTCTTAAGGGATTCAGGGTAGATAAGAACACTGTTAAAAAATAAATATCTGATTGTTATTTGAAAGTTACTATTTGGAAAACAAGGTCAGAAGTGTGAAACTGCATAAAAGAGTTAAGTTCAGTGAATAGGAAGAGATTGTAATCAGTCCCCATTGGTCCGCAATGCAAACTCATTACTTTTGTATTAGTAAAATCTTAAAATGAGCATTGACATACATGAGTGAAGCTAATGGAAACTGGGCCAGTGACTCTAATGAAAACCATATAGAAATGGAAAAAAAATGCTTTGCTTTTTTTTCTCTTCTGTTTGCTGTTCAGGGTTATCTTCTTACTTGGGGGTGGGCTACACTTGAAGTATCTACCAAAAGTAAGTTTTTATGTTCACTTGTCCTGCTATTGAGGTGAGCCGTAAAGAGAGCCGCTGAAAGTCTCACTACTAAGTGGGATTTGACCAACTGTGGATATGGTAGGCTACTTCTGCTTTCAGAAATAGAGAGCCATAAAGTTGTAGATAAAAAATAAAACAAAGCAAAAAAGTATTCATAGAACCTCAGCTCACTAAGCTTTCTTCATAAATATTGAACCCATTTGCCTGTTATTTCTAGCCACTGTACAGAATTTGCCATACAGGGATAACCAAGCACGAATATTTGCTTTATTAGTCTATTCAACACTGGTTTTATGGAGTGAGTGTTTCAGAAAATGTTAGTGAATACAGGAACATTGACAGATTCCTTTACATCTATGTATTCATTCCATTTTCCAAACTTTAGTTTCTAACTTCATTTGTTTTATAGAATTAATCAAGAAAAAATAAAAAGAGAAATGCTTATCATATGCCATTTCTGAGTCACTGTTTTGGGAGTTCATATGATAGTGCTATCTTGGGGGGAAAATGCCTTATGAAGTTCTAAGTGCTGGCTATCAGTGTAAGCATAGATTTTATGAACTGAGTTTCCTGATTCAGAATGTGGGCCTTAAGTTGTCCAAAAATGCTACCTAGTCAGTTAGAAGTCAGTGTTTGTCATCAATTTTAGCAGAATCCCACTGGGGGAAGTTGTTAAAAATTGTATGAGCCACACACCCAGAACTACTGATTCAAGCTTCAGTGATTCTCATGTAGTTGGTCCAGAGATAAAATCTGGAGAAATAATCTATAGGCTATTTCAGATTGCCCTATGATCCCAAATAAGGTTCTCTATATTTTCACTACATAGGTATTTTATAAATAATCCAGTTACATTTCTGAAATGACATCTAATAGCACAATTAAGAGAGAATGGTAAATTTGGAATATTTGCATATTTATATTGGTGTATTTATCTGTTTTTATATAGAAAACTCTCTACTCCGATATATGAGCAATGAAAAAATTGCTCAAGAAGAATACATGTTTCAGAGAAACAGCAAGAAGGACACAGGGAAGAAGTCTAAAAAGAAGAGTGATAAGAGTAATAGCCCAACTCACTATTCACTGCTACCTAGTTTGCAAATGGATGCACTGAGACAGGACATCATGGGCACGCCTGTGCCGGAGACCACACTATACCACGTAAGTAAAATTTCAAAGACTCTGTGCTACAGCTTTTATTGGGAGCCTGGCAAATGACTCTTTGGGGGTAAATTCCAGATATTGTATCTTTATCCCTTTGCCAGATTTCCACAAAAGATCCTAAGTTTAGAAAATTTTTAAAAAACCTTGATGGCTTGATTTGTTCTTTAGTGCATCTGTTCAGTGAGTTCATATGTTGTACCAGGTTCCATTTTTTAATGAAATCATAGGCTCAAAGTGACAGAGAATGATAATTAATTAGTTGATTAATCACCTAAAATAATAAACAGTAAATGGATGGCTATCAAGTTCAAATTAAAGATAGGATTTTTAATATATTCATGATTTCATTTAAAAATGAGCATCACGGGGTACCTGGGTGGCTCAGGCGGTTAAAGCATCGACTTCAGCTCAGGTCATGATCTTGTATTTCATGGGTTCGTGCCCCACATCGGGCTCTGTGCTGACAGCTCAGAGCCTGGAGCCTGCTTCCGATTCTGTGTCTCCCTCTCTCTCTCTGCCCCTCTCCTGCTTGTGCTCTGTCTCTCTCTGTCCCTCAAAAATAAATAAATGTTAAAAAAATTTTTTTAATGAGCATCTCTTGGGGCACCTGGGTGGCTCAGTCAGTTGAGTCCGACTTCAGCTCAGGTTGTGATCTCATGGTTCGTGGGTTTGAGCCCCGTGTCAGGCTCTGTGCTGACAGCTCATACATAGGCTGGAGCCTGCTTGGGATCCTGTGTCTCCCTCTCTCTCTGACCCTCCCCTGCTCATTCTCTCTCTCTCTCTCTCTCTCTCTCTCTCTCTCTCTCTCTCTCTCTCTCTCTGTCTCTCTCTCAAAAATAAATAAACATTTAAAAATTTCAAAAACTAAAAAAATAAAAATGAGCATCTCTTACCTATTAGTCTTGGAGCATGGTGCTCAAGGCAAAACTGAGAACATATAGATAGCGCATTATTATATGGAGAGAAAGAAACACCAAGAGTTCCGATGTAAATTGATTGTTGTAATGGGTGGGTACAAGAAGTGTAGGAGGGTTAGGGGAGGGGGGCAGCCTTAGCTTTCTGGGAAAGTGAGAAAAGATTTAGAATGGGGAGTGTTTGTGTGAAGAGTGAAAGATAAGTAGCAGTAGTATGGGGAGAAGTATATGGAGGTGCACCACATTCTCTTGTGTGAGAATATGGTATGTTCCAGGGACTTCATGATGCTCAGAATTACCAGTTCACTAAAAACAGAGGGAAAGCACATGAGGAGGGGGCAGTAGATGGGCCTAGAGAAGTAGGCAGGGCTTAGATCAGGAATTTCAAGATAAAGTACTTAGGCTCTTTCTTGCAGTGAAAAAAAAATTATTGAAGAATTTTGAACTGGGGACTGAAATGATGAGAGTGGCTTGTTGTATCCCTCTGTTGCATAGCACTAATGAAGAGGTAGGAGGCCAAAGTCAAAGCCATTATACCCAGGCTAGGTGGATGATGAGAAAGTAGGACAGTAGCACTGTGGAAACTGAGAATCTTGTTAGCCAGAACATTCAGTTAACAAAATCAACCCATTGTATGCCATTTTCATTAAAAGGGAATTTGTTGTGCCAATGTAACTGTAGCTTCTTACTAGGAGCCCTTAAAAAACATGGATTACAAGTTTTTAAGTAATTTCAACAACTCTTCTTGGTGATCAGAATATTAAAAATTTTTAATCTGTCACATGGTAGAAGGTATACCATCTAGGTATATAAAGTGTGAAAGATTTAATCATTTATACTTGAATTACTTTTCTCAGCAAATCTTTTAAATCATCTTCTTATTCTATAGCTCTCTCATAAAACTAGAGTGTAGAAAAATATCTTCATTTATTTGGGTTGAAGTAGGAGAGCAGTTAGCACTCCTAGGTATTCATTCTGTACCCTCTCCAAGCGTCTTCCCCTCTAAGAGAATAATGCCTGTCTCAAAACCTGCTCCCCTAAGTGACTGACAAATCAAATGATTATATTTGCCACAAACATTCGTAGTCAGTCTGAATCTTAGCTGCATGAAGGGGACCACTTTCGCTCTCACTGTCAGAAATGCTGTCTGAACACCAGGCTCCCTCTAGAATCTAGTGCTCCAGTCAAAAATCCTAAACATGAAAGACAGCTGATCTATTCAAGAAGGAAGTTGGTAGTGAGAGATGAGACTCAAAAAGGAAGAAGAGGCCACTTCACCCTGAGCATGTAAACTATTGAAGAGGTTGGATTTATCCTAAAAGCAGCAGTAAGCCATTGAAGGCACTTTTAAACACTCCCCCTGTGCCATCCTGTCGTGCACATCTGGACAGTAGTATACTGTGAGGGAAGAAAATAGATGAATGTTGTGGATTGTGGTTTTACCTTATGGAATATAGTAAAAAGTGAATCAAACTGGTAATCAGGAATATCCCTGAGTATTGAGTATTGTAGAGGAATATAAACTGTTACCACTTTTCTGAAGGGCATTATTTAGTTACATGTTATCAAGAGCTAGGTCTAGTAACTTCACTTCTAGAAGATTATTCCAAGAAAGAAATCAGTCTCCTTTTTGCCTCCTACTTTTATTAATGTGTCCTGAGTCTGTAAGAAGGTATTTCCAAGACAGGTGATATTTATCCCAACTAACTTTTGACAGAGGGACAGCATGTAAGGAATATTGTTAATTATGTCAGGGGGTGGGGAGCAGGGGAGTCCTGCATTGTAACACTGACCCACTAATCCCGTAGTAGAAGTACTGACACTTTCTAACTCTATTCCTTGTTTTAAAATAATTGCTAGCCCCAAAATGTATGCCTAACCAATGTTCAAATGCCTATAACCAACGTTCAAAGGAGAAAACATTTATTAGTGAGGTTTTCACTAGGCTCTGAGTTCCCTTGAGGACAGTTGTCAAGGGAGCTTCCACATTTATTGTCTTTCAAACCTCATAACAACCGCATTTGCAAATGACAAAACTCAAACTCAGAAGGATTATATGATTTACCCAAAACTGTGTTGCAAAAAGTGTGAGCGTAAGGACTGGAACCCAGATCACCTACTCCAGTAATCTTTGCACACTCTACCCTGCTTCTCTGTGCATGGTAGGATTCCTTACACAAATGAATTTATGCTTTAACAACTAATTGAATGAATTTTCAAAAAGTTTAAGAAACATGTGCGTTCATATGTTGATTTTGGTAACATTTTCAGTACCTGGATTGATTTGTACCCAGATTTCTCTTTTGCTCTGTGTTCCTATTTTTCATTAAGTTCAGAAAAAACATACAGAGGCACTGCTGTTATAAAGCACAAGTAGTTATTTGGCATGATATAGTGCTGAGACTGTGGAAGATTGTAATTAAAATTGCCTGGACCTTGGAGACAAAACAACATACACTTAAATGATTGCTTTTTATATTTTGCAGGAATACTTGGTTGTTTTCGTTTATACACACCTATTTAAAAATTAAAGTATTTTTCCTTATGTTAAATTGTCCTAAAACAGAAGATCAATATCAGTATTTCATCACCTTCATGATGAACCACTCATCTTCATTCTTACAGTTATTCATTTGGATAGCACAGCCATTTTGAATGGAATGGGGCTGAAGTGGAAGTGGACTATGAAACCTGAGTACTGAGTTTCATAGACTGCTATCTCTATTGTAATATAGTAACTCCCTGTGCTCTGGGTTCAAATTTAGAGAAAATTTAATTGAATTTAATGGCAGGATTGTATCAATTTTAAATACCCTTTAAACAATTTACGAAAAGAATGGTGTGTGTGTGTGTGTGGCAGAGAGGGAAGACGGGGTTCCCTCTAAGCAGAACCAGATTATAATCCCCAGTGGTCTGTTTTGGAAGGCAGCTCAATAAAAATACACAAAACAAGGCAAATACAGTTTGGTTTTACTGTTTGACTCATTGCGCTTTGCAATTATAGCAGAAATGTTTATTTCATAATAGAGAAGATTGAGACATCTGTGGTATTGTAAAATACACAGATTTTTATTAATTACATATATTTGTTATTCCAGTTTATATATTTTTCTTAAACTTACTTAAAAGGAAATCACTCACTATGCTCTAACCACCCTGATCATCTACTTTTTGACATGCTGTGCCCTATACTGAAACTGTTTTTACCCCTTTTTCCCCTCCTGGCTGACTTCTATCTAAATGTGAAATTACAGAGAGGCTTTGCACGATTACTAACTACCCTAAACTAAATCAGCTTCTTCTATTACAATCTCTTAGCACTCTCTATATTTTCTTCAAAACCTTTTTTTATGATTTGTAAGTATATGCCTAGTTATGTGATTGTCTGCCAAGTGTCTTTCTCCCTTGTACATAGTAGGGAGGACATGTCCACATGCATGACAGAAAAGGATAGCTTTCCCATTTTGTTCAGCATTATATTTCAACACCTAATATAGGTATAGTAACTTATAAATGCTCAGTAAGCATGTGATGAATAAATGAATGAATGAGTAAATGTGACAATAACTTCATTGCCTGTCTCAGGATATCTCCATTGTTGTCCTCAGCCTGCAAACAGCTACCTCCATGTCGTAGGCCAGCCCTGCTCAGCACAAACAGGCCTTCAGTTGGAATGTATGCATAATGGGAATTCCCAGGAACTTATTACCATAGGCTCAGTGTCCCATGTGCCAGAGGAGAGTCCTAGGACTCTGAATATCCTCTCTCATGTTTATCTAGTCCACATTACTAAATTCTGCTTTGGTTCTTGCTTCTTATTCATCACTACCATCTCATTATGGAGGTCGCAATATACCTTTCTGCCAAGCATGTTACTTTTTGAAAAGAGTGTAATTTTATTTTACCTACTCACTGATTCTCTGTCTGAAAATGTAGGAGTTGTTAGCTACCAAAGCCCTCATCTGACCTTGAGAGCACAGGAAGAAAAGCCAGACAGCAGTGTGTGTGTGTGTGTGTGTGTGTGTGTGTGTGTGTGTGTGTGAGAGAGAGAGAGAGAGAGACAGAGACAGAGACAGAGAGACAGAGAGAGACAGAGACAGAGGGACAGAGACAGATACAGAGGGAGTGGGAGAGGGAGAGAGAGGGAGAGAGAGAAATTGAAATGTAGTGATAAGGTGGGAATGCAAATTGGTGCAGCCGCTCTGGAAAGCAGTGTGGAGGTTCCTCAGAAAATTAAAAATAGACCTACCCTATGACCCAGCAATAGCACTGCTAGGAATTTACCCAAGGGATACAGGAGTACTGATGCCTAGGGGCACCTGTACCCCAATGTTTATAGCAGCACTCTCAACAATAGCCAAATTGTGGAAAGAGCCTAAATGTCCATCAACTGAGGAATGGATAAAGAAGTTGTGGTTTATATACACAATGGAGTACTACGTGGAAATGAGAAAGAACGAAATATGGCCCTTTGTAGCAACGTGGATGGAACTGGAGAGTGTTATGCTAAGTGAAATAAGCCATACAGAGAAAGACAGATACCATATGGTTTCACTCTTATGTGGATTCTGAGAAACTTGACAGAAGACCATGGGGGAGGGAAAGAAAAAAAAAAAGAGGTTAGAGTGGGAGAGAGCCAAAGCATAAGAGACTGTTAAAAACTGAGAACAAACTGAGGGTTGATGGGGGGTGGGAGGGAGGGGAGGGTGGGTGATGGGTATTGAGGAGGGCACCTTTTGGGATGAGCACTGGGTGTTGTATGGAAACCAATTTGACAATAAATTTCATATATTGAAAAAAAATAAAAATAAAACCCTTTAGATAAAGAATGATTAGATTCAGGTCTTTTTTTTCCTTGATAAGATATACATATGACAACTTGCTGTCACATTAAAGCTGCTGTACTAAATCCATAAACAAAATAATAATTTATTTTAAATCTACATGCTGACATGCCAGAACAAGTAAAATTTGATTATGGATCCAGACAACATGCAGGTATACTTTCATAAACTGATTAATTTAAAATAGATTTAGAGTAGGTGTTCAAAAATCTGGATAATCTTTTCATAACATTCCAACATTTATATGGTTTGTCTTAGGATATAACAGCAAACATTCATTTGTTGTTTTATTTCTGATAATTACTTTTATCCATCCTCTTCAACTTGTGAAGGTATTTTTGGTGGAACTCCTGGAGGAAGGAGGTGGAGAACGGTCAAAAGACTTTTTTTAACTTAACATTATGAAACAGACACTATTCTACGTAGTTTATAAATCTTAACTTATTTAATCTTCATAACAGCCTTATGAGGAAGGTGCTGGTGTTATTCTCATTTTACAGATTAGGAAACTGAGGCACATGGATTAAATAAATAGCAAGTGGTACAGCTGGAATTTGAACATTAGCACTGTGCCTCTTACCATTCTATATTGCCCCTCAAAAAAATAAATAACATAATTTAGCAGAAACTCTACAGCAATTCTAGTAGTATCAACCATGTGTAAAGCTCAATCTAAATAGTGTAGAATATATATTAACTAATAATAATGCAACTGCTGCTATTAATGAGGGCTAACATTTATTGATTGCTTTCTCAGTTCCTATCCTAAGAATTTATACACATTATCTCATTGAATCCTCAAATTGACCTTGTGAGGTTGCTACTATTTTTATGTCTATTTTGCAGAACTGAAACACAGAGTTTACCTTACTTACAGTCACACAGCTAGAAAGTAGCAGACTTAAGATGTGAGTTCAAGCAGTGTGGCTCCAAATTTCACATTTTTAGGTAAATAACGCCATTTCTACTCATAAATGTCTTACCATCTATTAGAGAAGACAGACCTATTATCACAATGATGCAAACTATGCTATATTGTCAAGATATAAACATTTATAATGAAATTTATCTGTATTCATAAAGGTTAGTTTGTCTAATCACTACCTGACTTGGCCGCATTGTTTCAGGATCAATGAAACAAATAAATTTTGGTGGCTAAAAAGCCATCTCTGACCTAACAGTTGTTTATAACAACCACTTTTTCTGCATTTTTACTTTACTCACTTGGACAGCAGCCATAGTACAGTGTTACATGATGTTATCTTCACCAGGGTGCATGCAGACATGTTAGATATACATTATAAACATTATTGTATTCCCATTTGTATGTTTTCTTTGATTCCCTATGGATGACTTGATTATTTATAGAGTGTTAATGTCATATTAAGAGTAGTTTAGGGCACCTGGGTGGCTTGGTCGGTTAAGCGTCCGACTTCAGCTCAGGTCATGATCTTACAGCTCCTGGGTTCAAGGTCCTCATCAGGCTCGGTGTTGACAGCTCAGAGCCTGCAGCCTGCTTGGGATGCTGTGTCTCCCTCTCTCTCTTTCCTTCCCGCACTCACGCTCTGTCTCTGTCTCTCAAAATTGAATAAACGTTAAAAAAAATTATTTTAAAGAGTAGTTTTAGCAAAGCCCTGCACAGGAACAACCTGGACTGTGAAAAGCCTTTCCTGTTGGGCCATTTTACCAGAGCAGTGATTCTTCAAGTACAGGCAATCCTTGGCAAAGGGCTCCTACGGGCTGAGGCTTGATGCAGTGATTCTTATGGGCAAATAACACATTTCACAGACTTTCATTTTCACTTGTGACTGGATATTGCTTACTAGTAACCTACAATATAATTGTAAAAAGTTACAAATTAAATAATCTTAAATAATGTATTGATAGAGTTTACCGAATATTCTAACTCACTGTTTCTCCAAGAAGCCTGGTATCCATGCAGCTGAGGGTGTAATTGAGCTATTACTATACAAGCATGAACAAATGTAGACAGTTCAGGTTCCTGCCATTTTCAGGTGGAATGCTATATTGATAATGTCATTAGGATTTGTTTTAAGTTATCTGTAGTTTTTGGTTGCTGTTTCCTTTTCATTATAAACTATGATTAGATTTCATCACTTTTGGTTTTTGTTTTAGGTTGCTTGCTCTTTTACCTTCTAGCATATGATTCACATTACACACGATTTTCTAAAAATGATACTATGAATCATCCAGACCACAAGGTACTTATACAGTCATAAAGTGGGGACAAATGGACCATCGAGTCTGTTGGTCTGTCTTAGGGGGCCACAGTCAAAAACTGTTAAGACCCACTACTTTAGATGGAAGCCAGTCTTTTCGGTTTCATGTTTGAACAAATGTAGGTTTCCTTCTGCTAGTTCCTGGTTAGATAATGGCTGTCAGGAAGCACAACACCAAATCTGGCTTAATTAGTGAGGCATCATGCAAAACAGGACACAAAACAAATGAATTAGGAATTACTGAGTTGAAATTTATTAAATTTGAATCTTATTACAAATTCCTTGTTGCCTTTGGAAAAATAAAACCTAAATTCTGAGGCGAGGTCTCTGACTTGTTGTTAAGGTCAATATTTGGAGATATACCTGCCTTGATCAGAGAGGTTAAAGAAGCCCCATTCTCTCATGTTGTAGACCTATGTCGTCCAGCTTTCTAGCCACAGAAAAATTTCCTCAAATTTTGTTGGCAGTAGGCCTTTTTCGCTCTGATAATCATCTCACCCACATTACTTCACCACCATAACTCCTTTAATCAAACATGTCAAGTCTAATAAAATGCCAGGTAAAATTATTTTACCCCTAGAACTCTTTAAAGCCTCTCCTGGTTGAAGGACCATAATCTATATCAAATTATTTTCTTCACTGAGCTCCTAAAATCTATTACCCCCTTGATGGTTTTAGCATCCTCCAATTCCACAAAACTATAGGCCTAGGGATTCGCCACGTATACACAAATCTCATCCAAAGATTCCCCTTTTGTTTTTAAATATGAAATTTATTGTCAAATTGGTTTCCATACAATACCCAGTGCTCATCCCAACAGGTACCCTCCTCAATACCCATCACCCACCCTCCCCTCCGTCCCACCCCCATCAACCCTCAAGTTTGTTCTCAGTTTTTAAGAGTCTCTTATGTTTTGGCTCCCTCCCTCTCTAACCTTTCTTTTTTTTTTTTCCTTCCCCTCCCCCATGGTCTTCTGGTAAGTTTCTCAGGATCCACATAAGAGTGAAAACATATGGTATCTTTCTCTGTATGAGTTATTTCACTTAGCATGACACTCTCCAGTTCCATCCATGTTGCTACAAAAGGCCAGATTTCATTCTTTTCTCATTGCCACGTAGTATTCCATTGTGTATATAAACCACAATTCCTTTATCCATTCATCACTTGATGGACATTTAGGCTCTTTCCATAATCTGGCTATTGTTGAAAGCGCTGCTATAAACATTGGGGTACAAGTGCCCCTAGGCATCAGCACTCCTGTATCCCTTGGGTAAATTCCTAGCAGTGCTATTGCTGGGTCATAGGGTAGATCTATTTTTAATTTTTGGAGGAACCTCCACACTGTTTTCCAGAGCAGCTGCACCAGTTTGCATTCCCACCAACAGTGCAAGAGGGTTCCCGTTTCTCCACATCCTCTCCAGCATCTATAGTCTCCTGATTTGTTCCTTTTAGCCACTCTGACTGGCATGAGGTGGTATCTCAGTGTGGTTTTAATTTGTATTTCCCTGATGAGGAGCGATGTTGAGCATCTTTTCATGTGCCTGTTGGCCATCTGGATGTCTTCTTTAGTGAAGTGTCTATTAATGGCTTCTGCCCATTTCTTCACTGGATTATTTGTTTTTCGGGTGTGGAGTTTGGTGAGCTCTTTATACATTTTGGATACTAGCCCTTTGTCCGATATCCCAGACTACATGTCTGCATCTCTTGGCCCATACCTGGTATGACAATGAAGTTTAAGGCACAGTTGTTGACTACTGTTCCGTTCTAGTTTCTTGAAGGTAACTTTTTGAAAAACAGTGTTAAATTGTTTGCAGCCTTCATGGACTCTTCATTGGCTTTTGGCTCAGGCAGCAACTGGCAGTGGGCCAAAGGTCACTGACTCAACCTAGAATCTCAGTTGTAAACTATATTGCTAAATCTGTTTTTTAACATCTCTGCAAATATCAGGCTAAGCCAAGAACAGGATCCTAATAGGCTTGAACCCAAAACCATGTTGAGAAATATATCAGTGTTTCAGTTCCTTTTCTTAATGTGAAAATAATTTTAAATTAACTAGATACAAACTTTCCTCCTATAAGAAAGAGTAGATTAAGTTATCTTCTCATATTTCCTTTTATTATAAATTTGGAGTGGCCTCAAGAGAGAGTGGTTCTAGTATTTAACCTCCTCTGGATAAAAGAAGAGAATTGTTTTTTCTGAGATTCAGATGGCCAAGAATAATGCTGTACATATAGAACATGAGCTTAAAGTCAGCTGTATGAACCTAGACACATTTCTGAACCTCAGTTTCTCATCAGTAAAAAGAGGATAATACTTACCTAACATGACTATTTCACAATTAAATCATATGTTGTGTATAAAGTTTTTTTCACTGCACTGGGTACATAGTAACTATTTTAATGCCATATGGAACAGAAATTAATCTGTATACATTGGAAGGGAATTAACTTCCTGTCGAACAAATCAGAAAGCTTTCTAGGACTAAAACGTGTGTTTTCTTTGGACAGTAATGAGTGTAGCAGTTAGGGTTAAATCAGGGAAGAAGCACTAAGTGACATGGAATAAAGGACTAGATCTTACTCATTTGAGGAGCTGGTTAAGATGCCTCAGCACAGCCAGTGATCATGAAGAAAATCTGGATGTGAAGCCAGGGAGAGCAAGATAAACTAGAACCCATGAGCACAAACTTGAGCCTTGCCTCCAACTTCAACAACAAAGCTGATGCCTTCCACCATGGAGATTCACAGGCTCCCAGTCCAGCACTTCAAGGAGCTGAAGTTGTGGGCTCAGCTGCTGACTCATGCATATGAACAAGCAGCTGAACAGTGACAATGTATGTGAGCCACAGCAGTGACTGACATCCTACACCAACCTTCAGAGCATAAGGGCTGCTGCCTCACTTGTGTTCTCCAAAGTTCACACAAATTTATTTGTGGCCAACCCAAACTAGAACCATATAGAGAAGGGAATTCTGAAACACATACTTCCAGCTTTGCTGAAGTGGCACAGGAGGAAGCCAGCACACTGAGGTTTCCTTTTCTGTGGCCACTGTAGGTGCCTACCAGGTTAAATCTTCTTTGAAAATTGTCTAGGGACAGCCCGTATGAACATCAGTGGTAAAGTGAAAAATTCTAAATTATCATAAATCTGGAATGAACTCAAGGGACAGCCCACCTCTCTGAAGGTATCATCCCTATAGCCCACTGACTTAATCTTCCAAAGCATATACTGGAAAATCCAACTTCAAATTGTCATTTATCTATCTTTAATCAAGAAATTGACTAATAGAAGTAATAATTAGGATAACATGTCTAATCTACCTGAAGGGGTTTGTACTTAATACAATATGTCTAACAGTTCCTTAAAGAATCTCTTTGCATACTCTGAGGAGGAGTACCACAAGGCTGATACCTGGACCACGTTACCTTAGCCACTTGGTGAATCTCCGTCACATAGTTGCATTGCATCCTGTCCTCATTTTGTAATCAGATGACTACCCTAAGAAACAACCATATGAAATCCAATTCTTTGTTTACTATGAAAATATTTTTAAGGATACTGTGTTTTCTACTCCTTTGTGTCCTCCCCCATATATGTTTTTATAATTGGCTAAAAGCATTGGCTCCCTGTGATAACAATGTATGGAAAATATCTGATACAGTATCTGGCACTGCAACAGTACACAAATATTCTTAGTATCTTTCCTTCAACCATACTCCCAAAATGTCCTCACCAGTGGGATGAGAACAAGCCAAACCTAGTCTAGGTACATTTAAGGCAACCAGTCTAGAGAAGTGGCAGCAAACATCAGGCCCTGTAGAAATCTAATTTTTCATATCTGAACTTGCATAAATTGCTTTCTTTCTCTTACTCAGTCTTCTCATTTACAATATGAGTGTAACACTGCAGAGAGGACTCTGGAAAATGCCATCTAAATTGATACCATAATGATGATTTGATTCCTGCTGCAAACACAGAATTAAAAAAAATTCCCATCAAGTCCTTCTTTCCCTTCTGTTAGATAAAAACAGTTTTGCTTTCTTATTATCAAAATTGTGTGCTACTAGATGGCCTACTAGATGGTTCAGTATGGAAGAGAAGGAACAGTATGATTTACCTTTTCAACTATTTTATTATCATATAGAATGACTTATAAAACTTTCTAAATTTAATTTTTATTTTTACCCAGTATTCTCTTTGAAAGATTTTCTGATACAAAAAAAAATCTCCAGATCAAGGAAACTGCAGCAAAAGTAGCAGATGTAGAAACATTTGAAGTGGTTGTCTTGGAGAGTTTGTCTAGTCTATAAAAGCAACAATCTCAGAATAAGAGCTCAATAAAAACATACTGTTAGCCATAAAGGTATTTAGATAAAAGCTAGCATTCTTGGAATCCATTACACTGACACGGCAAAAATTTCATGTTGGGAAAATCTTACAATATATCAGAGCAACAGACCTAAAAATAAAAGTATCCAGAAAAAGCTGGTTAGTTTCATATTCTTCTAAGCCAGTAAGTCAATAGCCAGGAAAATTTTTCAATAATTATGATTCAGTAATATTGCTGACATCATTATCATGCCATATACAGTGTCTTCATTTGGGATTCTTAGGCTTTGTGCATCTTCACAGGGGTGACTATTTTTATATTATTTATTTCTCTTTTCTTTTACATGTAATTTATTTCCTTGTCACTAAGTAGTCTTCAGAAGGAAAATCTGGTTCTCTCGGTTTTTTCTGATCATAAAGGTTTCTTTGTCACAAAATATGGGTGAGCCTACCCTGATTTCTTTGACACCTAGATGTTGACAGTTTGTTAAATGGAAGTGTCAGGAGCAAGAACTGCCCTAGCTCTGCTTTTCACCTGTTTAGACTATCTGCCTCCATCTTGTGCAAAATCTGTGTTCATTATACACATTAATCAAGCACCCCAAAATAGCTGTATGTAATATGGCTGGCAAGAAGTTATTTCCATACATAGTGGAGCTTTAGCGTAAACTTAAGCGCCTTTCAATGAATAATCTAGCATTAAGTATTAAGAATGACACTGATTATGGGTATACATGATTCCTGAAACATCAGTTATTGGATATACATTAGTGACTAAGGAAAAATGGCTATTTTTCCCTTCATTTTAAAGTCAGAATCATGTACAGTTAATGATCTAAGAGATATTCTAAGAGCATTTGGTCCAAATCCCCAACACTGCAGATGAAGAAATAGAGGTCAAGAATAGTTCAGTGACTTGACTGCAATCATGGAGCTGGAATATGGGCTAGAATATGAAGAACTAGAAGTCAGGTCTCCTGATTCCTACCACATTGTTGCTCCAGTGGTACAAAGCATTCCATTCTTGGTGAAATATAAATTTTCCAAGTGTGTCACTCCAGCTGGTGTGTTGAGAATAAACTGAAGGGGCTGAGGCAAGTGTGGGCACAGAGAGTGAAGATGTGATCTGGTTGATTCCAGTGAGAGATGACAGTGGCTTACCCCTGGGCTCTGAAGTCGAAGTGCTGAGAAGAGGTTGCACTCTGGATATGTTTTGAAGGGAGAGTGGACAGAATGTGCTGTCAGATTACATATGAAATGCCATAATGCATAGCCTCAGTGCCCTGCACACATAGGTGACTAGTAACTGTTTGATTTCATGCTTTCAACAGATAATTTTATGTCACGTCCTGTGCTAGGAGCTGAGTATAGCATGGTGAGCTAAAGCAGATGGTTTCTGCCTTCATAGAAACTAATGCAGTAGTTAAAAACCACATCTTGAGAAAGTAAACCAAGTAATTTTTAGGCATTGCATAATAATCAGCAGTGTATCAGGTGAAAAATTGCATAACACAATGAATCAGCTGCAAGAGATTTCTCCTGGGTAAAGAATTAGTGGAGAGGCAGGCTTGCCTTATTTGGATCACTGATTTCCTCATCAGTATTGACATAGGGTTTTTTAATTGCACTGAGCTCAATTAACACTGTTAATAGATTTGAATAAAATGTTATTGCAGTCCCATCCTTGTCTAACTTGGCTGAGCCTTATTACCTTTCTGTACCTTAGTTTCTATCTCGTTTGCAAAATTAAAATGTTAACATGAGCCTTCCTCTCATGAAAATATTTTGATTAATGGTCGCCAGAAAAAAAAGAAAAACCCTGCAAATCTTTATTTTAATCCACAGAGCAATCTAACTTGCTAATTAAAATTGACAAAAGCATGAAAATTAGAAATTGATAAAATGTTTCCAGTTTGAATTATCTCCATTAATTTAAAGGTGTTACCCTTAATATCTTTCTGTTATGTAGAATCCTTTCGTTCACATAGCAGTGTATTTATATCACATGTCACGAGAGGTTTTCTTAAGTGAAAGTCATCGTGTCAGAATCAGTTTTTCTTTACTCTCACATTGTTACTATGACTACAGAATACTTACTTGGGAGGCAGTATTGCACAGAGTGCTTAGGAGAATAGGTTTGAGGATTGACAGACCTGGGTTTGAATTTTAACTGCACTATCTCTATGGTCCTGAGCTAGTTGTTTACACAATCTGTGTCTCAATTTTCTCTCCTTTAAAATGGGGTTAATGATAACAACTGTAAAGATTTATTGTAAGGATTAAGATCAACAACTGATGTAGAGTCCCTAATACTATGCCTGACATAGAAGCCTTCAGTAAATGATAATTATTGTGATCCAAGAATGACAGTTCCTGTTTCCCAAGGGCGGTGATTCTTGTTACCCTTCTTAGCTCCTCACCATTAATCACTCTTCTTCCCACCTTACCACCCCATAGGAAAAGTGGAATCACCTTATGGGATCCTGTATAAGACCCTGTATAAGACTCCCTTCACAGGCTGATGTACAGTGTATTCTTTTGATGAAACATAGATTCTGCCCAACCTAATGAGTTTGACCTCTAGATTCCCCTTGCCAATTACTGCCTTTTTATTGTTACTTGACTGATAATTTATTAGCATGCTTAATGTTCTTAAAAACACTCTTATTTTTTTGAGTGCATGTGGAATCATTTTGAGCCAACATAAGTCGGGTTGGCTTTATTGACGGAACCGAGAGCAACCTCACCCCACTGTACTCAGAGACCTCGTGTGTGAGCAGTGTCTCTTACCCTTTCTGCTCACTTCACAGTTTCCCTCTCAAGCACCAGAATGCGAGGCTACCACCGACAGGAAACGTGTTCAATTCTATGCTGTTATTTCTTGTAAGTGGAAGATTTCTTGATTTAATATTCAGTCCGATTAAAATCTCACCCCACTTCCTTATATTTAGGTCTTTTTTCTGCCAACGGACACTAATGAGAAAGTAAGGCAAAATACTTTTCTTTGTGAAATATTTAATTCTCAAAGGCTTTGTTATTTAAAAATTAAATAGGTGAAAGTAGCTATCATTTATCCCAAGTGTTTCAAATTGCTAAGCACCTTCTTTTCTTCTGTATAAGAAAATAAGCTATTGGTTTGACTAGTCACTGCAGAAATGTTGGAACTTTGCAGAAAATTACAGTAAGAGGAAGTTGCTATATTGCAACAAGAGAGTATTTTGATTGCAAATTTTTCCATAAGTGTGGCAATTTGCAACTTGAGAAGAATTTAATAGTAGCTGAGCTTTCAAAATGTAACACAGAAACTGTCATTTTCTTCCACAATTAAAATAAGTGCTTCTGAAAGTTTCAGGATAAGAATGACCCAAATTACCCTCCCCCACATTTCCTCATCCAAAAGAGGGGGGAATGGAGTTTGAACAGAACATCTGTGGACAAAATGAAAGATAAATGGTCTTTTCAGGCAAATGTCTGAAAAAGGGATCTTTTATAGCCAAACAGAATACTATTGCATGCATCGCCATGGTTAAGTAGAGGATCAACAATACTTTCATAATGGCCTTTTATTTTAGCACATTCTATTTTTATGGGTAGAATTATGATTTCAACATGTCCATTCATAATTCATCATATAATTATTTGCATATATATCTTTTGACACAGATTTAATGTCTTTTTGCCAGCCACATCTTGAATTCAAATATAAACTGTTAAGTGCACTAAGACTGTCTCGGTGCAAGTAATGCTAAAGGAGAGTGGATAAAAAGGAATACTTCTTACCTACCAAAAGAAAGCCTAGTAAAGAATAGACCTATACATGGATTACTGGAGAAAGGATACTTAGCTTGTTTATATCCCCTGCTGAAGGACTTCTTCAGGTTAAAACAATCACTTTAAGACTTTAATTAAGACTACATGGGGGCAGAGGGGGCAACTGACTGGCTCAGTCGAGCGTCTGACTTCAGCTCATGTCATGATCTCGTGGTACATGAGTTCGAGCCCCACATAGGCCTGCTTCAGATTCTCTGTCCCTCTCTCTCTCTGTCCCTCCCCTGCTCACGCTCTCTCAAAAATAAATAAGGCTTAAAAAAAAAAAAAAAGACTACATCCAGGGCACTTGGGTGGCTCAGTTGGTTAAGCATTGGACTCTGGATTTCCACCCAGGTCATGACTCATGGGTTCATGAATTCAAGTCCCGCATTGGGCTTTGCACTGGCAGCACAGAGCCTGCTTGGGATTCTCTCTTTCATTCCCCTGTTTGTGCTCTCTCTCTCCCTCTCAAAATAAATAAACTTTAAAATAAATACTACATCCTTGCTCTTTACTGATGGTTTGCACTCAACCAGTATTTATTGAGCACTTTCTCTGTACTAGGCCCTGTCCTAGCCAAAAGATAAACAGTGCATAAAATAGAATTCCTCTTTCATGCCATTTACATTTGGAGGGAAGGCTGAGTAATAAACAAGAAATATAAGTATACTTTATTTTTTAAAGTTTATTCATTTATTTTGAGAGAGAGAGAGAGAGAGAGAACATTACCACGGGAGGAGCAGAGAGAGAGGGAGAGGAAGAATCCCAAGCAAGCTCCAAGCTGTCAACAAAGAGCCTGATGCAGGGCAGGGCCCAAACTTCTGAAGCAGTGCAGGATCATGACCTGAGCCGAAATCAGGAGTCAGTCGGTTAAGCCACCCAGGTGCCCCTAAGTACTTTAATAATGCTGAGTGCTAAGGAGAAAAATAAAGCAAGGATGGAAAACAGGAAGTATTGAGGGCAATGAGAATAACAATTTTAGATAGGGAAGCATAGGAATAATTTACTAAAAAGGAAGCTTTTGAGTAATTATTTGAAGAAGTTTAGAGAATAAGCCACAACAACATCTGGGCAAAGAACATCTCAGACAAAGGCAACAAGAGTTAAGGCCCTGAGATGGGATTTTACTTGGCATGCTCTAGGTACGGCAAGTGTGGCTAGAGCAAAGTTAGCAAGAGTAGGGGTAGGAGGCAAAGGGGCCAGGCCATACAGGGTCTTCAAGTTCTTTGCAAGGATTTTGGCATTTGTTCAGAATGGGATGAGAAGCCATTTGAGTTTTGTGTAGAGGAATGACATGACTCAAATCATATTTTAACAGAATCACTCTGGCTCTTTTGTTAAAAATAGAGGGAGAGCAGTAAGGAGATATTTCAATAATCCAGGTAAGGGATGATGGTGGCTTAGACCAGGATGCTACTAGTAGAAGTAGTAAGAAGAAGTCATATTGTAAACACATTTAAGACAGAGTTGATATAGCTTGCTGGTGGATTGGCCATGGGATGTAAGAGTTAAGGTGACTTCAAGATTCTGGATGTCAGCCACCATGAGGGTAGGAGGTATGGAATTGCTGTTTACTAAGGTATAGAAGACTGAGAGAGAAGCAGATTGGTTGACAGATAGTGGATATCATAAACTCCATTTTGTATACATCAAATCTATTGAGTTAGGACACCTGCAGCTTAGCCAAGAAGTCCCAGCTAATGATATGAAGTCATAAATTACTAAAGATCAGAGTTTGTAGACATTCTTAGGGAGAAAGTTCAAAGAACTTTCACCCAGATGCTCACTACAATAAACAGAAAGTATTAGCAAGGGCATTAAAAAGACTGAATGATAATTTAGGAAATAAGATAAAAATACATTTTTAAGGCAAATAATCTTCACATATGCTTACAGAAGGAATCTATTTTTGGTGGTCAATAAGCATTAATGAGTTTATGCTTTAAATACACACACACACACACACACACACACACACACACACACACACACTGTCACACACTCACCCTACTCCAAGCATAGAAGGATATGATCATGGTCAAAAACAAGAGCTAGTCTCCAAGGACCAGAAAAAAGAACAAAATTGTTCAGTGATAAATGGAAACTAAGGCACATACTTAAGAGCCTCTGCATCCTGAAAGAGGTAGAGATGGCTGTGAGTCTACCATAATGGGTAACAGAGAACAAATGAACTACAACTATTTCAGGAAATGGAATTGACTCACTAAGTGAAACCAACTGGAAAAGCAAGCAGAGCTTCCTCACCCATGAGTAAGGAGGTTGAATAAAAAAACAGCCACTGACCAGAGCTATGACGTGTACATGGGTGATACTTTCCTAATTGTATACAAATTATGGAAAATCCACAAAAGCCCTTAAAATAAATTTTGAAATAATAACAGGATGATTAAGAACAGTGGATATTCGGGGGACCTGGGTGACTCAGTGAGTTAACCATCTGACTTCAGCTCAGGTCATGATCTTGTGGTTCATGAATTCGAGCCCCACATCAGGCTCTCTACTGTTGGCATGGAGCCTGTTTCAGATCCTCTGTCCCCCTCTCTCTCTGCCCCTCCTCTGCTTGTTCTCTCCCTCTCAAAATAAATAAAGAAACTTAAAAAAAAAAAGCAGTGGATATTCAAAAGAGCCAAACTGGGGCGTCTTGGTGGCTCAGTCTATTAAGCATCCGACTTAGCTCAAATCATGATCTCACAGTCCGTGAGTTCAAGCTCCATGTCGGGCTCTGTGCTGACAGCCTGGAACCTGCTTCAGATTCCGTGTCTCCCTCTCTCTCTCTGCTCCTCCCCCTCTCACACTCTGTCTCTCAAAAATGAATAAATGTTAAAAAAATTTTTTTAGAGAGCCAGTACCAACTAGACATCCTGGATGTATAAAATATAGTCCGTAAAATAAACACTCTGTAAGTGGAATAAACTGTGAATTGGATACAGTGAGAGAATTAGGAAGTTAGAAGACATCAGAATGAATTTACCTAAAAAGCATTGCAGAAATATAAAAGGATAAAAAATATGAAAGATACAAGGATGATAATTGAGAGGTGGCAATATATGTCTTCAGGGGAAAAAAAAGACTGGTAAAAAAAGACCATTTGAAGACCTAAGACATGAGAATTTTGAGAATTAAAGAAATAATATCTTCAAGTACAATACAATGAATGTGAAATAGGATTAATTAAAAGAAATTATAACAGGGGCGCCTGGGTGGTGCAGTCGGTTAAGCGTCCGACTTCAGCCAGGTCACGATCTTGCGGTCCATGAGTTCGAGCCCGCGTCAGGCTCTGGGCTGATGGTTCAGAGCCTGGAGCCTGTTTCCGATTCTGTGTCTCCCTCTCTCTCTGCCCCTCCCCCGTTCATGCTCTGTCTCTCTCTGTCCCAAAAATAAATAAACGTTGAAAAAAAAAAGAAATTATAACATATACACTTCATAGTACAATTGCAGATTATCAGGGATAAAGAGAAAAATATTTTAAAAGCTACAGAGAGACTAAAGACAAATTGTAACAAATGAGAGAGTAGCTACAGTTGTCTTAAGAGTAGCAATAAATGCTAAAATAAATCAAATATATTCAAAGTGCTGATGGAAAATTAATTTCAACCCAGTATTCTATGCCCAGCTAAGCTATTATTCAAGAGGGAAGGATTTTTATATTTTCAGACATAAAAATCTCAGAGTTTCGTACTCACAGTCTGTTATGAAAGAACTTCTAAAGGATATAGTTAAGCATGAACCTGGAAGAAGGATGATCTGAAGCTAATAAGAAAAATACAAAAATAAAATATAAATTTTCACTGTCAGGAGAAAAGCATTCATCATCATGAAAGCAAAGATTCCAGGCCTCTCTCACTCACCCTCTCTTTTTTTAGTTATAGCATCTTATATGATCTGCTGTATTAGGCATTATAGTTATGTGTCTGTTCTTAATGTCATGCTTATTTTAAATTTTTCATGATGTCATTAGAAACAAAAAAAGTGATACCAGTGAAATATTTGTCACTCAGAATGAATATTTCCATCAGTTTTACTAGAAAAGACTACACAAGATTATAAATTTGCACCTCAGGAGTGCTTAATCACACTTGCTGATGATATGATAAAACCTTCACTGTCAGGAACTTATTTATGCATATGAACAATGAACAGTTTTTAATATAAGTTTGTAAAGACTCTTTTGATTATGAGGCTGTTTCAGGAGTCCCCAAGATCACACACATTCACTAGAAAGACTCATGAGAGTCAGCATGTAGTTCTGCCCACAGCGAAGATTTACAGCAGTGACACAGCAAAGATGTATAGTCAGAGCAGCAAAGAAAAAAGACATCTATGAAATCTGGAGAAATCTATGTGCAGGCTTCCTATGCTCTTTCCTTGTGACAGATCATGCAGAGGGCATTCTCACCCAGGCAGCAAAAATGCGGTCACGTGTATAGTGTCTCTGCGAGGGAAGCACATTAAAGACTCAGCACTGAGGGATTGTATTGGGTTGGTCACGTACACATCCTCTGTCTAGCAACTAGAAAACTATAGATTCCTGAAAGGAAAACAGGTGCTTAGTCCATGGGTGGGCAAAACCGTCTTATTGCTTAGTGAATCTCATGTCATTTTAGGGAACTGTTTACCAGCCAAGTTCCCAGATGGCACCTGAGGGTCAACCTTGCAAGCAGGCTCTTCTAAGATAGCAGCCTCAAACCTGCTGTATTAACCTTTTCTGCAGAGACCTATTTCCTTAGCTGTAGTTTTCATTGTTTTTCTTATGACTTTCAAGAGCATATACAGTTGACCCATGAACAACACGTGTTCACTTATATGTGAGCTGCGTGGATCCACTTATATGTAGATTTTTTTTCAATAAATAGGAAAAAAATTTAGAGATTTGTGACAATTTGAAAAAACTCACAGGCAAACCACATTGCTTAGAAACACTGGAAAAAAATAAGAAAAAGGTATTATTGTAAGAATGCAATATATAATACATATAACATACAAACTATGTGTTATTTGTCTATTCACATTATTGATGAGACTTCTGGTCAAGAGTAGGCTATTAGTTAAGTTTGGGGGGAGCCCATAGTTATAGTGCCCCTAACCCCACATTGTTTAAGGGTCTACTGTACTTCAGTTAATTTTTTTACTTTAGAAAATGTCTAATCACTTGGACAAATAATAAAATCTCTCAAGATAATTTCATTGTTATATATATATATATATATAGTATATACAAAAGACATCTATGGCTTTGTTTATTTGAATGTTGCATAAATCTATATTGTGTACGTATGAGTTCTTGGGTTTCAACAATATGTACACTGTAATCACAATCAGTATGAATATATATTTATGGGGAAAGAAAAGATAATATTATTAAAAAGAAATCCTAGAAAGCATAAAATACGTTTTTGTATAGATTTTAAAATAGACCTCTATGGGGCGCCTGGGTGACTCAGTGGGTTGAGCGTCCAACTTTGGCTCAGGTCATGATCTCATGGTTCGGGGGTTCGAGCCCCGCATCGGGCTCTGTGCTGGCAGCTCAGAGCCTGGAGCCTGCTTCCGATTCTGTGTCTCCCTCTCTCTCTGCTCCTCCGCCACTCATGTTCTGTCCTTCTCTCAAAAATAAATAAACATTAAAAAACTAATAATAAAATAAAATAGACCTCCAGGATCTAAGGAATAGCATGCAAAAGGCATAGGAGGTACCTTCTATAATTCAGTTCTTTCAAGCTGTCTTTTGTCCATGTAGCTTCCTAAAAACAAACCACCCCATCTTTGTCATTTTTAAAAATTATTAGCCATAAGATTATAATGACTACTTGTGGAAACACAAAAAGAAAATAACCAATCAGTAATTTTACAGCTTAACAATTTAGGGGAAATCACGATATGCAAGTTACCTTTACTTAAGCACACTACCCTGAGTTATTATTTTGGAGCAAAGTGCACTCAGGAAAATCAACACAGCATAATGAGTTTTATCTTTTATGTTTTCTCTGAAAAATTGATTATGAATTTCCATAGCCATGTATCCTGCAAAGTTTTGTAAACACACGCACACACATACCACGTGCATACATGTTTCTATTGCTTTGACACTTGGGTGATTATTTCAGGGTTATGCTGTACATCAGCAAATTATATGCTATTTACCTTTAGGACTGGTATCCACCCATAATACCATATTCATGAGAATTAAGTAAACCATATGCAAAACAAGAAAATTGCTATTGTAAGTAGAATGTTATCTTATGGACAAAGATACCAAACAAGAAAGTATGTCACAGAATACAAATGTGTTGTATAAAACCAAGACAAGTGAATTTTATGTAAGCAAAATCCAATTACCCCTTACAGGCATACCTTTGTAAAGAAAAGAAGATTCTAGGTACCTAAAATTCATTTCAAAGGAGTATCTATGAATTGAAATTACACATGTTATCTCTATACTCTGTTAGCTAGCTAATCATATGAACACAATTAACCTTATTATACCAGTGAACAACAATGTAGCTTAGCATCTGACTTAGTATCTGACTGGAACCAGTGATTTATAGTCATTGAAAGCTAGACCAGTCAATACAGCTGTGGGTTTTTCTATTAAGACATTAAGCTTTTCTTGTAGTTGGCATGGAGTAGACAGGCAGGTTTAACTGATTTAACAGGCAGCTAAACTGCCTATTTAGCTAGGCAAGTATGATGGAGAGAGCATGGCTCAAGGGAATGATTATAATGGTATCTCATGATAACTGAGAAAAAAGAAATAATAAAGTCACAAAAGGGTGGCAAGGTTAATGAAATGGATGCCTCAATGAAAATTTGCTAAAAATTACTGGGTTGGAACTATTGGGCTACATAAAATGTAGGTAATAGAAGCAGTGGTTGGAGTCTGCTTAAGATAACAAACATTGTCAGAAGGATGGGTAGCTGAGGAGAGAAGTAAAGATCATTGGAGATGAGGGACTGAGGAGCCAGGGTACTGACATCACTTACATGAAGATTAGTTACCAGTAATAGCGACAGAAGTAGGTGTGAGAAGAAAATATTGATTCAAGTGCTGCAGTATTTAGCAACTGAGGGGGAGTGCCTAGGAGGATCAGTAGGTGCTGGTGGCTTATGGAAGAGAATGAACTTCAAAATAACAAGTGGTAGTCATATTTGCCTGACTATTTCATAAGACTTTCTGAGAATCAATTGAGATATTGCCTGAGAAAACACAATAAATCCCTTAAAAAGGGGTAAAAAGTAGTACTGTGTTTATATAAGAGCCCTGAGTTTCACCACTGCTTTATGCCCTGATTTGTCTACCTACAAAAGAAAGACAGTGATAATAACCTGTCCTGCTTCATGTGAGATTAGAAAGTTAATTGCCATGATATATATGAATTTGTTTTGAGTCTTTGGAAACAGAAAATGCTTTCTCTGACCTGGGTTCAGAGTCATCGTTCAACTCTTGAGAGTTCTTAGCAGCATGTTAGCACTGTGGATGGCATCCTGAGTATCAAATAACATTCTTCCATATCTTGGATTTCAGACATTTCAGCAGTCCTCTCTGCAGCACAAATCAAAGAAGAAAAACAAAGGTAAGGAAAGGAAGTGAAATGAAATATAGAGCTGCTTATTTTGCACCGTGATAGTCACCAGCATACTTTGCCCATCCTCTCTTGCCTGAGACCATTGTGGTTTGCAAGAGCACAGCTCCCTAGTAAGAGCTGCGAAGACCAGCTCCTCCTTCAATTGTGATGCTAGGGGTACCTTTTACAATAAATGGTCTCAACAGGGTTTGACACTGGGATTACACAATTCTGATTACATTGCATGTCACTTATCTGGGGGGAGGAAGGTATTAAAGATTTCCATAGTTTTCTCTTCTGATACAATGTAAAAATAAGAATTTTTAAGGTTGTTAAATACCCAGACTTATTTTAATGAGCTATAGATTAATCTTCTACCTTCACACTTGTATAAAATTAAAAGAGCACTTTTACCTACTATTATTTTTAGGTCCTATAGCTGGCAAGAGCAAAAGACGAATTTCATGCAAAGATCTTGGACGAGGTGACTGTGAAGGTTGGCTTTGGAAAAAGAAAGATGCAAAGAGTTATTTTTCACAGAAATG
Organism: Felis catus; assembly: GCF_018350175.1. Classification (NCBI taxonomy): domain Eukaryota; kingdom Metazoa; phylum Chordata; class Mammalia; order Carnivora; family Felidae; genus Felis; species Felis catus. The sequence goes on from NC_058386.1 coordinate 17,836,605, forward strand.
GAAGAAATATTGGTTTGTCCTTAAGGATGCATCTCTATATTGGTATATTAATGAGGAGGTAAGATAAAACATATTTTTCTCTGATCCACTTTCTATCTTTAACCCAAAGAATCACCATTTTGAGACTTAGATTTTCAAATCATATAACCACCTTAATGCTAATCCAGGAGAGTGCCACTAGTTATTTTTTAATCTGCCTTCTTAAAATGATTGCATTTTGGGAGTTCTGGAAAGATAGTTGTCTCAATTATTCTAATGTGGCAGCCTATATGAAACAGACAAAATTCTGTGTATCTAATTAGAAATATCAAACTAATTCCAGCAATAGCTTAACTAAAAGGATTATACATGGAAATTTGAAATAGATTTTTAAATGTCTCACTTTTGTTCAAAGTTTTCTATTTTTTTCTGTTTGTTTTTGGAAGATGTCCTCTAATAATTTAAGTAAATTAATATTGCATGAACTTATTTGTTTTTCTTAAAGAATATGTGAACTAGAAGACTAGTTTTGAAAATCTGCAAGTATTCATTTGACCCAATTGAGGGATGGGGATAGGGATGGGGAGTATATATAATATATTTAAATTGTTCTTATATATGTTCTCTGTTTCATTTGTAGTAAACAAATCTTTATTCAGAGTAGTTATATTATAACCTACCACCTATCACAACAGGGGCACAAGAGTATACCTTATTCCTTGATATTTTCTTTGACTCCGCATTCATTTTCACTCTTTTGCCATAGCCATCTGTCAGTTCACCTTATTAAGGTTTTTTTAACAATAATTTCTGTTGTTAACTTGTTTTCTCAAAAAATGTACATAGTTTAATATAGTGTGCTGACTAGTCTTACAGAAATACTATTATGTTAAGGTATTCATCAGTTTGCATTTGAATATTAATTTTTGAAATATAATTTAACAATATAATTATGCTTACGATTATAACATAAAATATGTAGAGGAGTTATGTTTGTTATGGTTTAGAGAATAAAATTAACCCACCTGAATTACTATGCATCAATTTCCTCATTTGCAAAGAGGGAGAGTAATAATGGAGCCGAGCTCACTGGGCTATCATATGGATGAAAAGAATCAATTCATGTAAAGCCCACTTAGAACAATGCTTGGCATACATTCAATACTCACTAAACATATGCTATTAGTAATACTTTTCAAATTGACCTCTAATTTCATTTGTAAAATCTCAAATTAATCTTTCGCTGTTTAATACAAATGCCTATATTATATAAAAGGATTTGGTTATTTTCTGCACTTTTGATATTATTTGTGCCAATCACATAATTACCTACAAAATCTTCGATTTCACTAAGTCTATCTTATTTTAGATATAGAAAACAATTTTACCAACATTTTCATTTAACATATATCAAATACTTTTTATATGCCAATCAAGTATTATCCAAATATAGCCTCTGTTTCCCTTTATTTTAAGGTCACTTGTAGATTTCTCTGCTGTATGCTATATCATATTCTTTCAAAGTTCAAGTGATTAAAAACTGAGGCCCTTTTTTATTGAACAGTTGCTAAGTTTCGATCAGAGGTATTACTGTGTTAGCCTTGTGAGAAGTGAGTGAATAATTCCCTAGTATACACTGTAAGAATAACTTAGTGTGATTTTTTAGGAGAAATCTCTCATCACATCATTATGGGAAGATTGTATCTATCCCCCGAAATATTTTAAATTGTTTGAAATATAGAATTTTTAAGTTAAAAGACATCAAGGTTGACATAACAGAAATCAAAGTTGAAAGAGATTTGAGACTATTGTGTTTATTTACCAAGATTGGAAGAAAAAAATACTCAAATACTAAAAAAATATTGAAAAAGTTATAATACTCTCTTTTTTATGACACATTTCAGTCACTATCAGTAATATCATATTTTTATTAAGTTTTACATTTATACATACACGCACACTAAAAGAATGAGAATCTGTATTTTTTTTTTTTAAGCTTAGCAGATGGGGGTGTAACCTCACTTGAACTTGTTATATAAGGAGCCATTAACTGATACAGCACAGATCAAAAAGTTTGGGAGAATAAAAGTCTGAGGAGTTTGGTCATGAGCATGAAAAGGACAACAATGAAAGGATTTAGCCAAGGGTAGTCTTAGCCTACTTGGAATAATTTGTATCTAACATAAGATTTTGGATAATTCTCCTATCTTGTTTTTCCATCCCACGTTAGAGAGAGGAAGATTTTAAGGATTTCATTCAATTTTCCAAGTGGAAAATGATCTTTATATATATAGCATGTATACCAAGCTAGATATTTGAAGATAAAATCAACTTATTTCATTTATAAAATCTGGACTATACAACATATTTAATTCAGGTTTGATAAAGGATTTTTTGGAGACAGAAAAGGAATTGAATTAGTAAACATCCATATATTTTACATATGAACATTAAAAGTGACAGAAAATTGTGAATGGTGAATGTGGACTGAAGTTATTTTTATACGTTATAAAAGTATATATACATTCTGGTGAGAAAATTACTCATAAATCATGTTTCATTTTGAAAATTTAAATAGTTTTCTATCTTCATTCTAATATAAAAAGGATTTTTCAGAATTTCTGTGTGTATCTTAATTTGTACTATTCTAAATGTTCAAAATATATCTTGTTTAATGGAATATAACAAGTAAGAGTAGAACTCTAATCTCTAAAATGTCAAATTTAAGACATTAAGTAAAAAAATTTATTAGTTTATATTTTTAAGGTATAGGTCTATAGTATTATCAGCTTCAAACCTATGTGTATAACACCCTGAACAAGATTGTTGCCTCTTTAGGATGAAAAGGCAGAAGGATTCATCAGTCTGCCCGAATTTAAAATTGACAGAGCCAGTGAATGCCGCAAGAAATAGTAAGTTGATTTATTTGGGGAGAGGGAGAGAAGGGAAGGGTGTTTGTTTTGTTTTTTTTTTTATTTCTAGCTTTTAAATCATGGGTCACTTCTCTAATGCTTTCAAATTGAGGTAAAAACAAAACAGTTTTATGAGCAGAAAATTGAATTTTTTACTGATTTCTGTCATCATGGCATAAGCATTATATATGTGAATTCAGGTTAGATGTTGAGGTAATTTTATCTATAAAAATTATTTGGTTCTAACTTATTTTCCAATTTGAAATAAAATAAATATACTTTGTTTCCTTTTGCAGTGCATTCAAAGCCTGTCATCCTAAAATCAAAAGCTTTTATTTTGCTGCTGAGCATCTTGATGATATGAACAGGTAAAGTGTTACTAAAATTTCAAAGTACTTAGAAAGTCAGTTAGGCTTAGAATTCTAAGTTTTCCATATTAATGCTTAGAGAATAATGTCACTGTGGTACATCAGTTTAAAATAAAATGGACTCAGGCATTGCTGCATGTAGCCATACCTAACTTCAGAGAACAGCATTTTAAAAGTCAAAATAAACTTGTTGACTGTTTACCAGGTTTACCAAAAATATGCCTGAGTCCATATATAGACCAAAAAAATCCACTGTAAAAAATAAAAGATTTTTTTAGAAGTCCATTTCAAGATATGTCTTCAGGGATGCCTGGGTGGCTCAGTCAGTTGAGCATCCGGCTTCAGCTCAGGTCATGATCTCACAGTTTTTGAGTTCCAGCCCCATGTTGGGCTCTGTGCTGACAGCTTAGAGCCTGGAGCTTGCTTCAAATTCTGGGTCTCCCTCTCTCTCTGCTCCTTTCCCGCTCATGCTCTGTCTCTCTCTCTCCTTCAAAAATAAATAAAAACATTAAAAAAAAATTTTTAAAGATATGTCTTAAAATGTATTCCCACGTGGAGGGAAAAAAAAAGATACTCACCAAAAACCTGACTCTTCCAAGTGCTGGGTATTCATGACATAACATCCATCTCAATTATTTAGTCCTAAACAAAGTTAATATTTCTTTCTGTAACCTTTCTTCTATCACTGAACAAGGTTATACAGCCAAGTGATTAGATGGCTGCATGGTTGGGGCGCCTGAGTGTCTCAGTCGGTTAAGTGTCGAACTCTTGATTTCAGCTCAGGTGATGCATGATCTCATGGTTTGTAGGTTCATGCCCTGTGTCAGGCTCCACACCAGCAGCACAGAGCCTACTTGGGATTCTCTCTCTCTTTCAAAATGAATGAATAAACTTTAGATGGTTGGCTACATGGTCATTTGGACCTGTGGGGGGAAAAATATATGTATGTGTATATATAAATTTCCATCATCTACAACATTCTGCTTCAGATTTCCCACTTTAGCATTTATGAATTTGATTCTTCCTTTTCCTTCCTTTCCCCTCTCTCTTTTCTAGATTTATAGAAATTACGTTTAAGATTCAGATGTTTCCTTTTTACAGGTCTTTAGCAGGCAGTACATATTACATACATAACTTGCCAACAGTTAGGGAGAGGCAGCACAGCATAGTGATTTAGAGAATAGACTTTGGAACCAGACTGTCCAAATCCCAGATCTCACACTTACTAGCTGTGTGATCCTGGATATAGAACTGGACCTCTTTATGCCAGGTATTGACCCCTTGAAAAATGGACATAATAATAATCTCTACCCAAACGACTTTTGTCGGGAGCAAATGAGCACACATAAAGGGCTTACAACAGTCCCTGCTCAATTATAAGTGCTATGTAAATGTTTGCTAGCAATGTATATCCCTTTCATATATTTTGGGCTTTTGCCCCCATTTACCTTTCTTTATGTGTCTCAAAAAAATTAGTATCCAGATATTTTTAAGCACAAAATTGAGCAACTTTATAAATGTACTTGAGCACACTAAATGAACACTTAATATGCTTTTATAAATGATCTTGGTGTTTTGACACTTGGGAATACAGGCATGGTTTGTCCTAAAGCAAGGATATGAATACAAGGAAATTGCAAACAAAAGTGTTGAGAACACTTGATAAAATGTTATATTATTAATAAGGGAACTGAGTCTTTCTTGTACTTCCCAAAATCTTCTTTTGATGTATATTACCATTCTTGACATTTCACACTAGGCAATTGGAATTTGGAGAGCTTTTTCTCCTTAATTTGTTCTCAAAATGAAAATGTTTATTCACATGTTCATGGGGTAAGGAGAAGTTGTGATACTCTATTTTTTGTTTTAATAATTGTATAATTCTACTGTTCTAGTTATTCACTATTTATTTTATCACATGTTGAGCACAGTGCCTTTGGGATGAATATGAGGGGTTTACATCATGACCAAACAGAAAATAAGTGGTAAAAATGAGCATTATCCTATTTTACAAGATGGATACACTAGAATACAACCATCTCTAAGAATTAACATGATTTAATTATTCATGAAACATGCTAATCATGGTCTTTTTATGAAGTACGAAACCATGCCTGGTCTCTACCTGCCCTGTGTTAGCAATAACTTCAAAAGTGTGTCATGTCACTGCTCTTCCCTAATAATCCTGTAGATGTATCTGATTCAGGATATCATAGAAGCTAAAGCAAACCCATTTTGTTGTTTTTGTTGTTTTTTCTAAGCAATGAGTCAAAGTGAAAATGTGAAACTGATCAAATATGTCATCTCCACATCATACATTTAAAAGTGCTGTTTTGTGTAAGCCTTGCTATGGTGCACTAGAAACTTCAGAATTAAATTGTCCTGAAATACTGAATTTTTTTTTAACTTTAAGTATAATGGACTTTTATATTTTTCTTTTTCTTTTTTTTTATAATCATATTCCCAATGTCTACTTTCAATAGGCAAGTTCTTAAAAATTACTTGTTAATAGACAGGAGGGACTCAGTGCTGTAAATAAATAGAGGATTAGAGGTTGGGAGAGATCCCCTCCAAAGATTTTGTTCAGGAACCTGATTGTTACTTAACAGCAAGATAATTTGGGTGTTGGTTCATGCTATATATAATCTTTTAAAGGAATGTACCTAAGTCTTCAGAGATTTTATATTTATGATATTATAATTATGCTAATCATAGATATAAGCTTTATCTGGTTATTTCTTAATTTCCAAAAAACTATCATATACATTTTAAAAATATAGTGCAAGTTTTGACAAGAGATATAAAGTAAATTTAATTACATGTACCTGTATATACCCAAATATATGTATGTATATACATATACCCAGATATATGCATATATATATACATATATATGTATACATATACACAAGCATGAAATATTTAAATCTCACCTTCTATTTTTTGACCAACTGTAAGTTTGATTGTGAGGTAATTTGCAAAAATACTTTGGAGGCCCCCCCACCATCCATCTGTTTCCTCCTCAGAAATGAGCATTAAAACATGAAAAAAAAATTTTTGCCAGTCTTTGTGAAATCTGTGGGAAGAAAACAAAATATCATGTTTCTCAAGTATTCTGAGACTTATTTACTGAATTCATTTGGCCTATATATTCCTTATTATGTCAGCACTTAGGTCTTTATAATTGTGAGGATTCACTCATTTCTATTTGGTAATTACTCTTTGGACATTTTTCCCATAGTTTGTACTCATTTTTTTCCTCTCAATACATTATTCTTTGTTAGTTATTGATGGCTTCATGGGAAGGCTCAATATCCCCTTACCTATATTGTCTTGTTTTAAAGCATCAGTGACAGGATAAGGTGCTGAATGTGGACCTCATATCAAAGCCCTTCCCCATCACTGAATTCAGTGCTTGTATCCCTAACCACCTTTTCTTAAATTAACCGCCCCCCCATCCTTAGCACCTTTGACTTTCTAATTTTTTACGTTGCTATTTTTGTAAATGGCACTTGACACTACTTGACATATGTTTATTTGTATCCCTGTTTATTATCTGTTGCCCTCACCCTCACTATCCTTGGAACTTAGAATAACAGTACCTTGTAGACATAGGTTCTCAATAAATATTACCTGACTCAGTTAATGCATATGTATCTGCTGTTTATAATGGCCTATAAATACCAAATTATACTGCAGCAAGTATATAGGTAAGCCTCTTCTAGTTGAGGCCTTGAGGACAAGTTTACCGAAGACAGCACCAACGACTGTGTAGTGTTCAGCCTTTTGTGCCTATGCACACTGACCTGAGTTTATCCACATACTTTCTGCAGAGTTTTTATCATGAACAGAATTTTTCTTCCTAAAAGTAGGCTAATTTTTCAATTGTTTTATGACATTTAGCAATTCTGGAACTCATTGAAGGCAGGAATTATGTCTTATTCATTTTTGTGCCCCCAAAACATAGCTCATTGTTCAGCATATAGCAGGCACTTAGTAAATTTGTTGAACTGAAAAATCAAAGAAGCCTTTTTCTTAGTTTCCTAATTCATCTCATAAAGACCTCATTGTTCTTTAAACTTCTGACAAAATGAAATTTCAGTGATATTTTTTATAATAGTCAATATGAGGGGTTCTCATCGTTAAGCATTTGCCTTCGGCTCACAGTTGGTGAGTTCAAGTCCCACATTGGGTGAGCTTGAGCCCCGCTTCAGGTGAGCATGATCCCCGCTTCAGGTGAACACGAGCCCCACTTCAGGTGAGCATGATCCCCGCTTCAGGTGAACACGAGCCCCACTTCAGGTGAGCATGATCCCCGCTTCATGTGAGCTCACGCCCCGTTTCAGATGAGCTCCAGTCCCGCTTAGGGTAAAAAAAAAAAAAAAAAAAAAAAAAAGACAAAAAACAAAAAAACACAAGCCCCAAGTGAGTCCCACTTCTCTCTCTCTCTCTCTCTCTCTCTCTCTGTCTCTCTCTCTCTCTGTCTCTCTGCCCCTTGCACAGTTGCGCTCTCTCTCTCTCTCTCTCTCTCTCTCTATTTCTCTCTCTCTCAGAAAAAAGGAGGGGGGGGCACCTGAGTGGCTCAGTCAGTTAAGCATCAGACTCTTGATCTCAGCTCAGGTCATGATCTCACAGTTACTGGGATTGAGGCCCACATCCTGCTTTGTGCTTGGAATTCTCTCCCTCTCTTTCTGCCCTTCTCCCCTGCTCACGCTTTCTTTCTCTTTCAAAATAAATGAATCAACATTAAAAAAAAGAAGCACTGGGTGTTGTATGTAAGCCAATTTGACAATAAATTATAATAAAAAATAAAAAATAAAACAATGTCTAGGTTTATCTATATTAAAAAATAATAGTCAATTTGAGGTACTTCATTAAAATTCACTAATATATGTTCCTGTAGTACTGTTATCATCATTTTCACCCCCAAAGCGCCAGGCACATCTTTCCTAAGAGTGCTAAGATTTGTCTTGTAGTACAAATTCAACCCCATTCTCACTACAAATGACCTATAGACTAAATTTCAATTTTGACCTTTTTACTAAGAATAGAGTCATTTTTTAAAGGTTACTCATCATGAAGTTGACTTATTAACTTATAATTTGTAATTTTTTGGAGTGGCTGTATACTATGCTACTGAATTTATTTGTTCAATCTTTATTTTATTTCCTTTATGTTCCACTTCCTTCTTCACTTCCCCAAAATACTTGAGGTGATAATTACATTGTAGGCTTTCTCAAAATAAAGTTGGGTTTTAGGTGACTTACTATTAACATTGAAGTTTAAATTTCCATGGATGTGATTTTGTCAATTAGAGACACAACTTTCCTCCCTTTCCAAGATATTCTAACTATCTGTTGCACAGTTAATACTACTGGGCATAAATGATGAAATATATGAGTCACTGAAAAAAGCATCATCTTTCATTTGACACAGTAGATAAGCTCTTGGGAGAAAAAGTTCTCAAACAATTTTTTCTTAAAAATATATCTTGATCAGATTATTCCACAGTTTAATGATGTTAACTATAGTATTGATTCCAAACTTGAGGTAGTTTGGAAGAGGGGTTTTTCCTCAATTTCTGATTTAGGAAATTATATATGGATCATACCTCAGAATAGGCTAATGGGAAATTGTCAGGTTAATTTAAAGATTTTGTGATTTGATCATCTGGTACAGTATAAAGAGCTGGAATAACTAACACAGGGAGAGACCTGGTGGAACAAAAGATAGAGATTAAAACACTGGAAATAGCATCACTACTGAGAGAGGAAAGAACTAAGATTTATTTTTAAGTTACTATTGTTCATGGAAATAAGTTTTTAAGATCTAAATAGAGGTTAAAATTGTATTTGCTCATTTGGTCTTTAGAAAACAAATTGTATTTAGAGACAAATTTCCAAAGTACTCCCAAGATGTGTTTCCCCCTGGAACATTAAACTTAAATAACTTTCATCAAAACTAATACTTCATAGTGAAATTTATTTTGACTGGCGAGGTCCATAACTTTTTTTCTCATCAGTATATATTATATTAAAAGAGCATTTGTTCTGAAGAAACAAACAGCAGAAATATTTGGACTGCTTCTAAATTTGGAGCAACAGAATTGATAGGGCTCCGATCATCTTAAAACCCTCTATATTACATATATTTACAGGTTTGCTTAAGACTTTTCTATCGAAATATCATCTGTAGTGTGGCAGCAATTTATACCACAGCAAATTATACAGCTCATTGAAAGCTCGATGTGTCAAGAATAGCAAAGAACACATCTTTTATGTAGAATTATCTCATATATTCTTAAACATTTTAAAATAAACATTTTTATTAAGTTTTAAATTTTAATTCCAGTATAGTTAGCATACAGTGTTACTTTCAGGCGTACAGTATAGTCATTCAACAATTCGGCACATTACTCAGGAATCATCACAACAAGTGCCCTCCTGAATCCCTATTACCTATTTTACCCATCCTCCCACTCACCTCCCCTTTGGTAACCATCAGTTTGTTCTCTACAGTTAAGAGTCTGTTCCTTGGTTTGTCTCTCTTTTTACCCACTTCATTCCTTTTGTTTCTTCAATTCCACATAGGAGTGAAATTATATGGTATTTGTCTTTCTCTGACTAACTTACTTCATTTAGCATAATATACTTTAGTTCCATCCATGCCGTTGCACATAGCAAGATTTCATTCTTTTTTATGGCCGAATAATATTCCATTGCATATATACCACATCTTCTTTATCCTTAAAATAAATATTTTTTAAAAGTAAAATATACGAGGGGCGCCTGGGTGGCGCAGTCGGTTAAGCGTCCGACTTCAGCCAGGTCACGATCTCGCGGTCCGTGAGTTCGAGCCCCGCGTCGGGCTCTGGGCTGATGGCTCGGAACCTGGAGACTGTTTCCGTTTCTGTGTCTCCCTCTCTCTCTGCCTCTCGCCCGTTCATGCTCTGTCTCTCTCTGTCCCAAAAATAAATAAACGTTGAAAAAAAAATTTAAAAAAAAAAAGTAAAATATACGAAATTCAATTGCAGTGTTACTGATTTTAATAGTTGTTTTTTCAGGTGGCTTAACAGAATCAACATGCTGACTGCAGGATATGCAGAAAGAGAGAGGATTAAGCAAGAACAAGGTAAAGGAATTTTTTTTTTACAGTTCTGGGGTTTTTGTTTTGTTTTGTTCTGCTGTTATCCTATACAGTGATTCACTACTATCAGTTAAGTGAAAATGCATATATCAGGCTGTAGTTATTTTTCTTTTTTGCACTTTGAATCCAAACCATACCATCTTAAAGGTGAGGTTTAGTAAATTAAACAGAGGGGGAATAAATTCTAAAATTTTTGGAGCAGCTGATGTGGAGTTTGTTGCTGTCTCTCTCAGTCTGTTTCCAATGGAGGACAAAAATATTACAAATTTAAAAATCTGTAATTGGTCCTAAATATCGACTAGAGTCCAGGTCCTTGTTGGTGAGGTTTTTTTTTTTTTTCTGTTTAGTGGTGTCATAGACATTTAAGTGGACTTTTATGCAAAGAGCTCAGATGGATGGTTCCTCCTTCCATAAATTATCTCAATTGGTTATGTTCTTCAGTTCTGTTACTCTGTAATTCTGTGATCTTATGGATCTTGCCTCAGTATTGACCTCAGATATACAAAACACAATGTCATTATACAGATTTAAATTTTAATGAAAGCTGTGGTCACCATTCTGAAGTTGCTTTACATTTCCAAAAAGTGTTTATTGTATATCCCTTGGAAGCATCAACAGTTTTTGGAAATCTTTTGAGGCTTCCTAAAGCTAAAAGAATTCTACAGATTTATATATATATATATATATATATATATATATATATATATATATATATATATATACACAAACTTATTTCTAGTTGTGTCTCCAGTGGGCATAAACTATTTGTTTATGTGGAAATTCTAAAAACCTTGTGTTCCCTCTCCAAGTAAAACCTCAGCCAAAACTTTTCTAAACATCTAAAAGCTGAAGGTTAGAGATATCTAAAGTAGATATCCAGATCCCAAAACCAATCTGTCAGCAACTGTTTAGGGCAGGGGTTGGGAAACTTTCTGTGAAAAGCCAAATAGTTAATATTTTAGGCTTTTCAGGCCCATAAGATTTCTGTCTAAACTACTCAAATCTGCTGTTATAGTATGAAAGCAGCTGTACACACATGAGGATTCTGACTGGGCTGTAATAAAGCTTTACTTATGGACAGTGAAATGAAATTTCATATCATTTTTTACATTTCAAAAAATTATTCTTCCTTTGATTTTTTTACCATTTAAAAATGTAAAAACTGTTCTTGATCTACAGACCATATAAAAATAGGCAGAGAGCCTCATTTGGCCTGCAGGCCACAGTTTACCAACCCCTGGTTTAGAGCCATGGGTGAGGGAATGGCGATGACTAAGGCAGTGAAGGGTGAGGACTTAGGGTAGGAAGATTTCAAAGAAATAGCAAAACATGGTTCCTGCCAATAGGAATATATCATCTTGTTGAGGATATCAAAGATACACACTTGAGGGGCACCTGGGTGCCTCAGTTGGTTGAGCCTCCAACTCTTGATTTCGGCTTAAGTCATGTTCTCGTGTTCGTGGGTTCTCACCTGGCATCCGGCTCTGCGCTGACAGTTCAGAGCCTGCTTGGGATTGTCCCTCTCCCTCTCTGCTCCTCCCCACTCAAGCGCTCTTGTGCACACATGCTCTCTGAAAATAAATGGGTAAACATTTAAAAAAAGATACACACTTGAAATTGCTTAAGAAAAATTGAAGAGCAGCAGAAAAAAAATTAAAGAACAACATAAAGTCAATCACTACTAATGGTTGCACAATGTGAAACTGATTTTTTAAAAATTTGCTAAGTGGATGCAAAATTTTTTTAAAAACCTGGGAAAGAGGCAGAATTAATGAGGAAATAACTTGCTGGAGAAGTTGATCAGTGAGGCTGATGTAAAGTCAGCAGTAGAGAGAAAGAGAAGATATTTTATTCAGTATGAAGTGTTTCTGTGTAAGGCCTTCAACTAGCACACTGATTGACTTAAGGTGAAATAGGCGCCCATCCTGCCTGAAATTACACTGAATTCTAGTAGAAAAGATCCTCTTAATAATAATACAGAAAATGAAATGTAAGAAAGTACAAATCAAGTTCTGTGGAAATTAAGCTGGAGAGATTGCTTCCAGGAAGGGAGTGGGAAAGGCTTTATGTTGACTCCATTATTTGAACCTATTCTCACAGGATGAGAATGAAGTAGATAGGAAGTAACAAAAAGGGGCGCCTGGGTGGCTCAGTTGGTTAAGCATCTGACTTCGTCTCAGGTCATGATCTCGCAATTCATGGTTCAAGCTCTGCATCAAACCATGAACTCTGGTATCAACAGAGCCTGGAGCTTGCTTTGGATTCTGCGTGTCCTCTCTCTGCCCCTCCCCTGCTCGTACTCTCTTTCTGTGTTTCAAAAATAATAATAAATGTCTAAAAATTAGAAAGTGACAAAACATTCCTGTGAGTGGAAGCAGCATGGATACTTCCACAAATAATGAGGAAACAATCTCCATCAAATCAGGGTGCACAGGTGAATCCCAGCCAGGACTATGGGGTGTCAGGCCAGTTATTAAGCCACATTTGTTCAGTGTTAAAAGTTTACTTAAGTTTATTTAAACTTTTCATACTTCAACTTAATTTATAGGCCTAAAATTGTGTTAAGACTACTAAAAAATCTGTTAGCCTTCCTTCTCACATTTTTTAAAGGCATAAAAAAAACTGTATTTTATAGGTGCATATAGGTTTGTTTCTGATTTTTTTAAGATGCAAAAATTAAAAGTATAGACAGTATACTGATAGGAAATGAATCTTTGAAAAACTCGGTTTGCATAAAGAAGGAATCTTGAATTCTCAAGCTTAACTTTCTTATTTTGAAGTTTAGCATGGTCTTTATTTTAGTTAATTTTCTTTGTACGTGGTATTATATAGCCATATATCATTATGGATTAAGGAACTGGTAAGTTATACCGTACATACAGGTTCCAATAAGTATTCAATGCATGGATTCATGATGCGCTGGTCTGGCATGTGAGTGCATATTTTAGTACCTTCTGCAGTAGTAGACCATCACTGGCAGAAGCTTATAATAGTTAACAAGTCACATCTCCCTTGCTAGCACAATGCAACCAGAATATCTGAAATAATTTGGTTTTCCACGTAGAGTGTGTATTTCTCAGGCACTCTAACATAGGTCAGAAACATAATAGACTTCCTACCTTCTGCATTATGTCTCATGGTATTCTATACAGAAAACAACTGTATGCATGTGTCTACTCCACACTGCTGTAGAATTATTTGACATCTTCCGAGTACTGTTCTCAGTACTGAAGTTAAGCTTCATACAAAATATAGGTGGTTGAGGGTTGGGAATATTTCACAAACATGCAAAGGAGTAACTCCAAAACACTGTTTTTATTTAAATATCCATTGCAGCTTCAAAGTGACTCTTTCATTGATTTAAATAAAAGTTTAATGAATTAGTATCTTTAGCTCCAGAAGTGTAAAGGATGTGGGCTTCTCTTTCATTATTTGTTGTTGTACTTAGAGAAAACAGGGTTACACTAAATTACATGAAGATCAAAATTTGGCTAATTGCCTATTAATAATTTTTCTATATTTTTCCACGTGCAAGTCAGACATTCATGACACATTATTTTCAGTCACACAATGTCTTCCTAAAGCTTTAATCACATAAAAATGAATGAAATATATTGTATTTTTTGGTAGTTCTAGATGAAAAAGTCATTTTTCTCAAATTATCCTTTTGTTTTTAGTATGAAATTTATTGTCAAATTGGTTTCCATACAACACCCACTGCTCATCCCAACAGGTGCCCTGCTCAATACCCATCACCCACCCTCCCCTCCCTCTCACCCCCCATCAACCCTCAGTTTGTTCTCAGTTTTTAAGAGTCTCTTATGTTTTGGCTCCCTCCCTCTCTAACCTCTTTTTTTCTTCCCCTCCCGCATGGTCTTCTGTTAAGTTTCTCAAATTATCCTTTTGTATCAACATGAGAATAAAGTGGAAATCTTCCTGTTCTACTGATGGCACTATTTATTCATGATTAGTTACATATAATATTGAATATCACTGCAAGACATTAAAAGTATCCATTTATTTTTGCTAAATGGAAAGCTAAGAAAAATAAATTAATTTGCTCATAGAATGAAAATCAAACTCATTTCAGCCTCTTGAGCAAACAATGTGCTTGTAATTTTCCACACAACCCCAAAAGAAGACTGACTGAGTTTTCTATGTAGGTTCTTCTCTGTCACTGCTCTCTCAAAGACCTACAACTTACTGTGAGAAATGAAGTTAATTTACAAAGGGGAATTTCAGTCTTTTATTCGGCAACCCAAATAAGCTATAGATTGATGGTGCTTTTTAGTAAACCAAAAATTACATTAAGTAGTGGACTAGAATTCTCCCTAATGTAGCTGAGGTGGGAAAGCAGAGAGAATCTCCCACATCTGTCACTTGTAGTGATAGCTATAGAGATCTTGATAAAATGGTGACCATCTCCTTCTCAGCATGCTGTTAAGGGTCCCTTGAGGTTCTAATTCCTTGAGACCCCCAAGGTATCAGTACAGAGGTCAAGGAGAAATTCAACACAGGAAATAGTGGGAAAGGTAAGAACAAAGTGATATTGGCAAACCACTGCTTAGGGTTGGGATGGGGTGGTGCTTATTCCATTCACCTCCAGCAATGACTTCCTTATAGTATTTCAAACTCCCACAAAACTGCCTAACCCAGATCCCAGAGCTACAGAATTCACTTTTCATTGCTGGAACTTGCTACAAGAAAAAAAAAACTGATGTCCAAGAAGATAAACACAAGGCATTTACCTCCTCTGTGATCTGGGTCAGACTGTCCTAGAATGCTACCTATAAATCCACCAAAGAAAATCAGGGGTCCTAATATCGAGTGCTTTCAAGGTGCAAAGCACTTGAATATGTATTAACCTTATTTAGTACCCACCCCCACACACACATATACACGACTCTGAAAGTCAGTTATTATTAGCCCCCTTTTACAGATGACAAAACAGACTCTGGTTTAGTAACCATCACAAGAGCACAGAGATGGTAAGTGGTACAACCAAGAATTGAACCTCCATCTGCCCAGGTATATAGTTCATGCTTTTCCCACCATTGTTTGTTGTGTACATCGCTGGGCAACTATATCAATTCATATTTGAGAGGAAGCTTAGTATACTAGCTGTCACCAGCATGATCCATTATAAATACCAGACACAAATTTAGATTAAGTAGTTTCTGCTTACCTTTTAGTCAAAGGGAATAATTAAAATAGGAATAGCATTTTCAAAGTTTTTGTATTTTGAGGCCTGAATGTAATAATCTCCACTGCTAAAGAATTTATTTTCATGATAGCCAGAGTTACAGAACAGCAGGAGGAGGAGGGCTCAAAGCATCATGAATATATGTCAAATTAAACTCTCCCAGTGTGTCATTCAAGAGTCCCAGTGATAGCCCTCCAAGGTTTAGGGCAAGGCTATTTCTTAGCTCAAATCCCAGCTCTACTACTTTCTATTCAGCATATAGTAAGTACTCAATAAATATTAGCTATACTTATTCATAAACACCACAAGGAAAATATATATATATATTATATAATTTTTATATATAAGAATATATATAATTCCTGGGTGGAGAGAGGTTCCTATAAAAGTATGTGCAGCTTGGGGCGCCCGTGTGGCGCAGTCGGTTAAGCATCCGACTTCAGCCAGGTCACGATCTCGCGGTCCGTGAGTTCGAGCCCCGCGTCGGGCTCTGGGCTGATGGCTCAGAGCCTGGAGCCTGTTTCCGATTCTGTGTCTCCCTCTCTCTCTGCCCCTCCCCCGTTCATGCTCTGTCTCTCTCTGTCCCAAAAATAAATAAACGTTGAAAAAAAAATTAAAAAAAAAAGTATGTGCAGCATATAGTAAGTACTCAATAAATATTAACTATACTTATTCATAAGCACCACAAGGAAAATATATATAAATATTACAGTAAAAGATTCCTGGGTGGAAAGAGGTTCCTGTAAAAGTATGTGCCATAGTTTTTTCACCTAAATCTGATTATCAGTTAAGCCTAATGATGGTTCTTTTGATTTAGATTTTTTAAGAATAAAAATGGGTAATACTTACAGGTTTTTCCTCGTAAATCTTATAAGGAATTAACCCAGAGTTAAGAGTGGTTGCGTTATTAGTGGAACGGGTTCTGATTATTGGTCTTTGTGCTGTATTTTACTTAACTAATTTATGTCTCAAAATTTTTTCCTTTCCCTCTTGCCTGAGTTCTGCCAAGTCTAGCGGCTTAGATTTTCTACCCTTTTAAGTAGTTCTAGAAGTTTGGAACTTGCAGCCCACATCAGCAAATTTGCCCTTTTGCATTTGGCAAGAATCAAGATTTGCCATGTGTTTCCAAGTAGAGGTGGGAGTATCGTGTTATAGAGAGTCATGTCAGCATGACTCTGGAAACAGTGATTGTTAGATAACCAGTGAATTGGAGCCAGAAAAGAGAATTGAGAACATTATTTTTGGAGCTGTTTATATCTGTAGAGATCTACAGTTGTATATATATTGCTTTTCTTTGAGTGTTCATCTTTAGGGTAAAATGATACACCTTTAAGAGGCATCATGTGTTATTATTCACTAATTCAAGCATCAGAATAACTTGGCCTGGAATCTAAAGCACCCTAAACCTGATTTGACTTCTGCAGTGTCTTTTTCTTAACTCCTTAAAATTATAGCTATGTATAATTGCATGCTTTATTGGAATTAAGTGATTGTACTCTTCCTTCTTCTTGAACACCCAGCTGAAAATAAAAGTTTGTGGGCCTGGAGTAGTGGGTGCTGTGGAACAGGGTATAGGAGTGGAATTTAAATGTCTTTGTGTTAGCTGGTAGTGTGTGTTCTTGAAAATATGGCTAGAAATATTTAATAGAATGAAAATATGGCTAGAAATATTTAATAGAATGTTGTATCTGTGTGTGTGAATTTACAGATTACTGGAGTGAGAGTGACAAGGAAGAAGCAGATACTCCATCAACACCCAAACAGGACAGCCCTCCGCCCCCTTACGACACATACCCACGACCTCCCTCTGTAAGTTGCCAACAGGAATGGACATTATTTAGCATCAGATTCTTTGACCCAAAATATCCCCATGTAGTGAATTGCACGTCAGACCTCAGGTTCCCTAAGAGGAAAGAACATAAGGAGTCTAAAAACAATAAGGGGAAAAATTTAGTATGCAAAGACTATTTAATCAGGAGAAACAGTCACCACAGATTCCAGGCATAATATCTGCCCAGTTTTATTTTAAAAAATCCTGTTTGTGTCAGAGTAGCCTTCCTGGAAATATCAGCAACAAAAATAAGTTTTCTTAGAAAAAGATATATAAATGGGCTTTATGTATCCCACACTAATAAAGTTCATTCCTATATCCTTCAGAAATGACTCATAAAAATTAATATTATATCTATATTAAACATATTTTGACAGATAGCTCTTCAGATAGTCATGGGGTCTGGTTTAATGTATGTGTTTATATGGTGCTCCAGACTTCTTAAACCTGTGTAAATGATTCTGTGTATAGCCTGTAGTTTATAATCTTTTAATGGGGTAAACAACTGTCCTAGTTTGCTTGAGACTATCCCACTTTATGCCCGTGGCCCATCAGAACTATTAAGACCATCTCAGTAGTCTCCCAGTTTTGACAATACATTGCATGGTTACAGCGTCATAAGAGTTAATTCTGGCTATCTTGGGACTGAGTCTTCCACATAGGAAATGGAAGCTGAATTTAGGGGACAACAGCACTCAACCTAATTACACCTCCATATTACTCTAGAGGATTTTAAATAAGACACTACACAAGATGTTGATAAAATTCTAGGCCATTTCTCAACCTTGGCTGTGCATAAGAATCACTTCTGTAACATTTTAGAAATGCAGATGTTCAGACCCTATCCAGACATTAAATCAGAATATCTGAGACTACAAACAGCTCACTAGACTAGACTGTGGGCCTGCTGTATTCATCTACACATCCCCATGGCTTAGCACAGCACTGGCACTTATTTATTAAGTGCTTAATAAATATTTCTGAAATGAATAAATAAATATTTCTGAAATAAATGAATGGGTCCTTTTGACTAATAACTAAAAGGGAAGCCACATTTTTAATAACAGTGTTTGATGTCAATGTCTCTTAGCTAAGAATTGTTCCTAATATGTATGCACATTTCTTTAATAAATGCTGAGTGTAACAGAATGCAAGGATGAGCTATAGAAATGAAATCATGAAGTCAGTGACAAGATACAGTTTATATCATATTTTCCCTCTTTGCCTAAAACATCAGGGCCTGAATAATTCCTTTTAAATATTTATAAAAGAGGAAGAAAGGGAAACTGCAGCTTCAGGGAACAGCTCTTTAATCATAGCAACTTGTGAATTTCAAGAAGGAAGCTATTTACATTGTTATTAACATGTGGGAAGATAAACTGCCCCCAGAAGATGCCATTTAACTTCTCCTTTACCCAGAGGGGCAGCGTGTGCTTTTACCTCAGCCAGGCTTGTCCTGGCCACCACCTGAGCCCCATTTGCCTTGATCACATTAGACAAATTCAGCTCCTCCTGCCAGAAAGGAGCCAGAGCTGCTCTGTTAGCCCCGAGAGCTAGAGTAAGCCTTGTCCCCAGTAGGAGCACCTGCAAGTCTTTTACAGCATTCACTTGATGCCAGTCCATTTTCTTGGTTGTACTTTGTACTGTAATATATACTCCCAAACTTTAAATTCCAAGAATAGAAATATTCCATTTTTCTTTTGTGTTTATGTACCCTGAGGTGCCCATGCCCAAGGCAGATGCTCATCCCCATCAGAGTATAATCTCACCTTGCCTGTATGTTTAACTCTACAAAGTGCCACAAATTGAAAAGACCACAAGAACACCTTTCATTGGGGCCCATAGGAGGATTCATTCACCTATGAAGAAGAGGAGGGGTTCTGTCCGATTATAGGCACCTTCTTTTCACATCCAAAAGCCTCTCTCCTTGCTCTCACCCCCAAACTCCACAAAATCCAGAAATATGAATTTGGCAGCAATTATTCAGGGTTTTAAATTCCTAGAGATTTTTTAAACTTCAGATTTTTCTTAGTTGCTGAATATTTCTTACATAAGCACTCAAATTTTCTTATGCTTCACTGTTGTGCAACTTTGCATGTTAATATGTCAGACTTTTCATGAGAGTCTGGTATAGGTGCATTTCAACACTCCACATCTCAGTCTCTTAAAATATCAGCTGGGCCTAACTTTGAGATGTCTGTAAACTTGACTAGTCATTAACTTGACTGGTAAATGTTAACTGTTAGAAATCTAATGTGTTCCTTGGTAACAGAAGTAGTCTGTTATTTTCTGTAGAGACTGATCAGAGACTCCTTTCCACAGATGAGTTGTGCCAGTCCTTACGTGGAAGCAAAACACAGCCGGCTCTCTTCCACAGAGACCTCTCAGTCACAGTCCTCCCATGAAGAGTTTCGCCAGGAAGTGACTGGGAGCAGTGCTGTGTCCCCCATTCGCAAGACAGCCAGTCAGCGCCGCTCCTGGCAGGATTTAATCGAGACGCCCCTGACAAGCTCAGGATTACACTATCTTCAGACTCTGCCCCTGGAGGATTCTGTCTTCTCTGACTCCGCGGCCATCTCCCCAGAGCACAGGCGGCAGTCCACCCTTCCAACTCAGAAGTGCCACCTACAGGATCACTATGGGCCGTACCCCTTGGCTGAGAGTGAGAGGATGCAAGTGTTAAATGGAAATGGGGGCAAACCTCGAAGTTTTACTCTGCCTCGAGATAGCGGGTTCAACCACTGCTGTCTGAACGCACCCGTTAGTGCCTGTGACCCGCAGGATGACGTGCAGCCCACAGAGGTGGAGGAAGAGGAGGAGGAGGAGGAGGAGGAGGAGGAAGGGGAGGCAGCAGGGGAAAACATAGGAGACAAAAGTAAGTATGTTGGAGATCCTTAGCCTGTGTACACAGAGTCCTAACCTTTTCAAACTTCTTATTTTAAGAAAATAGAATTTTGTTTCCCTTTTTTCTTAAAATAATAGTCTTGCTGCACAGGACGTTAGGTATCCTTTGCTGTTTTACTTTCAGAAATTGAGTAACATGGGGGGGAGAAAGGTGGATAATGAAGCCTATATCCCAGAACACCCAAAGCTAGAGCAAATGCTTTTCTCCAGTTACCCATTTTCCTTGTAAGGTTAATGATAGTCATTTCTTTTTCTCCTACCTCTTATCCACTTTCTTCTCCCTTGTATATATCATCCCTTTGGTCCACAGTCATTGCCCCCTGAGTTTGGGTTAAGAAACTAAATGCTTCAAGCACGGTGTTAGCAGAACCTTGGTTGAATACGTAAGTGAACACAGAAACACACACATACGCACACATACATATACAACTTCCCTTTTCACTATTAAAAGATTTAAAGGAAAAATTCAAAAGAGTTTTCCAAGAAGAAATTTCAAATAGCATTTCTGTCAACTCCAAATGGCCAAAATTGTTTCTAGAAACCAGTTTGCCAAAAGCATTTATTTATTTTCTTGGTATATATGTTAATTACAAAACTCAATTTATGTGAATCAACTTTGAAGAGAGACAAAGTCAATTAAGTAATCCTCTGACTTTTTGGCATTAAGAATATGTTTACTAATTCTCAAGTTCTTTATCCAACATGCCTTACCAAGCATCTGTTTATAATTAATGTGATACACCAGTCCAGAAACCCAGGCTAGTTTAAGGGAAAGGCTAGAACTCAGTTACCTTACTTAGAAAGAAAATCTAGGTTTGGCTGTAAGTCCTAAATGTAAAAATTCCCTCCCCCCCCCCCAATAAAAAAGTACAGTATTAAAGAAGTAGTATAAAACTGTTTGCATGTCTTTATTCAAAATGAAGTTTGGGCCAGTTAGTGCAGCTGACCCAAGCTAGTGTTGATGAAACCACAGTTTCTGATTTGTTCCCACCAGGGCATTAGACTTCCCTTTTTAAAGGATATAAGCAGACTATAGCCATCCACCCATTTTGTAAGTATACGAGACTTTGATTATGGGATATATTACTGTAAGTTCTTCTTCACAATTGGAAAAACAGTTCAAAGCTCACAGAGGGCCAGCAGGTCAGTATCCTCATGCCCATGTTAAACTTGGCTCATTTAAAATGAGAGTCACTTTGGAGATTATTAGCAAGAAAATACAGTAGAATTCCTTTTATGGTCTTCATTGCCTTATTTAAGGAGAATTATATCTTATACCATGAAAATATGAGTTGCTGGTAATAAAAATCATATGTTAAAGCAGTTTCCATGTGAAGTGTATGTTGGCCATAATCTCCATAAGGAACATTACAAAAGGTATACTGTTGGTGCAGGAAAAGGTAATTACCATCTACTACCTGCCAAGCCCTCCCAACATTCACATTTATCAGAGATTATGGAAGAGACTGGTGAAGAAATATCTAGGAGCCATGTGAGGTCACTGTAGGACTTCTGGCAAGCATGATAATACATTTTTCAGTGTTATGATGATTACCAAAATCAGGATACTGTTTTCTAAAATTTAACTAAAGATGAGTTAGAAACTTCATTTTGACTGTCATCTATGTGCTGCACAACTGCTGTAACTAAGTATGTGAAGTTTGTTCAGTATTCTACAAACATATTGGGGAAAATACTTTAACTCTGCCATTTTAAGATAAATTGTGTTGAAATTTGCCCAGCCCTCTGAAATAGAGAATTCTGTTCAGAAAACATATCATCATGGCCACAGGTAGAAGTCATCGACGATATCTTTTTCGCTTAAGCCAGTTACTTCCCAGTTCCCTCTGGCCATCACAGGAGGGAGTCCTGGAAAGGAGAAGGCGCATCCTAGGGCCTGAAAGGAAAACCCCGGGCCCACAGAGCATCTATAGTTAGATGGCTTTCGAGTTTGTTCTTCTAGTGTCTCTTTGCTGTTTTCTTGATTGAATTTATTTTTACCTTGTACATGCACTACTAAATTGGTGAGGTTTTCCTTCAGGTTCCCAAATGAGTCAAGTGGGCAATTTTTCGGTACTTTCCATCTCTTTCAGTGTCTCTTTTTTTGTGGAATAACTGTGATAAGGCAGAACAGTCTTAGCAAGTGTGTCTATAAATCTAATATTGCACATTTTGTCTTCACAGTTCAATATTTTGGGGCATTTCATGCTATTTCAGTCAGATCTGCTTCACTAAATGTGGCCATGCACTATATTTCAGGGCCCCATTTCTTTCTGGGCATTTTTCCCCAGATCTTTCGCTTGATGTGTCAATGTTCATCAAACCATTCTCAGCAGAGCATGTGTTTCATGGTTGTCTACTAGAAGATGCTTTCTATTTAATAGAATGTCTGTCTGCCTTCCTAATGATGGTTTTTCTGCATTACTGTTTTTAATATTTAGGAGTGTACGATTTGATAAACACTTCACTTGAGAAACACCAGCTTTAAAATCCATGTTTTCAAAAGAATCTTTAAGGTCTAGTTAAGGGGTGTCATGTTCATGGCTGCCCTGGGTTGGCCATTAGGACCTAGTATTCCAGGCTTATTATTCAAATCAAGCTGCTGGGTATTATGTCAACAGAGCAAAAATTATATACACAAAAGAAGCTGTGGCCATCCCACCAGTCTCAGGCTTACGACATGCCTTCCAGCGCAGAGCATTCACTATGCTGCCCACAGGTTGGCAAGCACCTGTGCTTGTTAGAGTCAAGCAGGGATGTATTACTAACTGTCATGCTCAAGGCCAGCATTTGCTTTGACCTACTATAGTGAATTTGCACTTATCCAGCACAGACCTGCAGAGGACATAAGTTTTGTGTCTCTAGCTACACACGTTTTTTCTCAGCTTACCAAGAAATTAAAGCTAGAAAGTATCAGGCAAGTGGGCAGAAGGAGTAATGGAAGAAAATGTGAAAATATAGCCTATCTTCTGCTTTAAGGATGAAGAATTATGTCATCACCCAAACCCCTGTCTTATCGTTTATGTTTACCTTAACTTTATATAATGTGATCTATATTATACAGTGCTTACAAGTTTACAAAGCAATCTAAAAAGCAAAATGTACCTAAATCGGTGATCTAGATGTGTTTTTTTTTTCAATTTCCCTGCTTATGAGGTATAAATGTAGCCTTCTTTAGAGCAGTCTTCAATCTGTGTCTTCTCATGGTTGGACTACTTTTTCTCTTATTTTGAAATTCATGTATTTAACTGAATCATACTATGATTTTTCACAGGCAGAACTCATTTTGGTGTAAAATGGATGGTATTAAAAGTACACACATGAGACCTGTCTTGTTTTCCTTTGACTTAAAAGCCAGCTTACATATTAATTATCCTGACCTACTTCACTGGCATTTGGGAGAAGACAAATAATTTCCTATTATCCCAATTAGCAGTTTCGAAGCTTACTGAGATGTGGGCCTTATAATACCTCAGTTATATTAAATTATAAATTATGTCAGCCTGTGCAACTTCCAAGGAGTATAAATCATTAAAGTGTGGGACAAAATATAAAGATATACTTCATTCTGAAATCAACTGCTGTAACACTAAAATACTGTTTTGGTTAATACAGCTTGAAGTCTACTTGGGATAGATCTCTTTTCTTTGCCATACTAGGCAGTTTAGATGAGGTTTTCAAAAGCTTTATCCTTTAATCCTGCTGACTTCCCTCTTGGCAGTTGTAAGAATACTCTTTACTAGCTATACATTCTTGGTGCCTCCATGTACTCAATGAAGTTATAATGTGCTCTTTTTCATTGTCTTAGAGATAACTTACCAGTATTTTCCCTTAATTTACACATGTATTAGCTTGGTCTTAGGAATGTATAGCAAAACCTACAGCTGTGGGGGATAGGGTTTGTGGGGGTGGAGGTGGAGGGTGGATAAAACCTTGTAGCTACATTGCCCATCAGGTTATCTGGCCAAGATACTTACTGATGCTCTCAAAATGAGATTTGCTGGGGCGCCTGGGTGGCGCAGTCGGTTAAGCGTCTGACTTCAGCCAGGTCACGATCTCGCGGTCCGTGAGTTCGAGCCCCGCGTCAGGCTCTGGGCTGATGGCTCGGAGACTGGAGCCTGTTTCCGATTCTGTGTCTCCCTCTCTCTCTGCCCCTCCCCCGTTCATGCTCTGTCTCTCTCTGTCCCAAAAATAAATAAACATTGAAAAAAAAATTTTTTAAAAAAATGAGATTTGCTGAGAAATGGTTTTTAAAGTTATTTTTTTAAATCTAACCTCCTTTGCATAGCATTGGTAAGTTAAGAGTTGTGCAAAGTATGCAGCTCAGTGGCCTAATATCTTAAATTATCTAGGCAGAGAGGATAGATAATGACTGCCAATATAGTGTAGAAGAATATAGATTAATCCTCTTCAATCATTTTAAGGGTCCTAGAGTAATTTCCTGAAGAGTTTCTAAAAGCTATGAATTTTATTTTTTTAAGAACATTCAGGTACAAAGTATGTGGGCAAGGCGAAAATATTCCTAGAATATGAAGTTGTGTTAAAGGATAAAAAGGAGCATGTTGAAAATAAAGAAAAGTGTTACAGCACTTTTTACTATTTTATTGATTGTCAAGATAAATTATGCACAAAGAATTTAGAAGGGCATAATCATCAATATTATCCTAAATTATAGTTCAGGCCTAAAAGAACAGATGGAAAAGATATATAAGCAATATGAATAAAAAATATGCATTAAAGTCAGAAAAAATAGCAGAGAACCTTAACTTTGTCACTTTTGTGAAGTTTAAGGGCATTATTCTTGGCTGGTTATGTAACAAGTATATATAGAGAACACAAAAAATTCTAGAAAGTAGTAAACAAATGTTCTCTTAATACCATATTTTCTGATTTTGAAGAAATACTATTACAGAGACATAAAACCCTAAAGACTAGATAGAAAGTAGGGTCTAGCTATAATGCTGATACTGATTATAGGTTGGATTTGTAATCATACCTCCCTCAGTTTTGGCTTAGATGATGAGGAAAAATTATTACCTTAACTTACAGGATGTTCAGAGGTGGGGTTGTTCCAGAGTGAATTTTGTGGCTCTGCAGTGTAAGACTGTCACTTAACTTTTCTGTAATGCCAATAGCTCTAAGCATCTCTTCTTATAAGACAGCATCCAGAGAGCCAAAGACCAATATCTAAAGAACCCTATCTGTAGTCCTTTTTCTGTAAGAACAAGGAAAGCCTTTCCTAGATCCTTCCAGCAGACTTAGCTCCATATTTCATTGTCCAAGGTTTCATCATATGCCCAAGTAGCAAGTGAAATGATTATGAATAGTTGAGACTAACCTTGATTTAAGATCATAAAGAAAAAACTGTACCAAACTGCTTATCGTTACTATCCACATGAGCCTGTCCACTATTATGTATGTTATATCCTCAAATATATTTGTTCAAGCAGTGTGGCACTCTTTTAATATATATATATATATATATATATATATATATATATATATATATGCAAACATATACCCCATATCACATCACATCATTTAAGTCTTGGCACTAACGAAATGTTAGATCTATAAAAGGGGATAAATACTATGTAACCCTTGCGGTGCCTGGGTGACTCAGTAGGTTAAGCATCTCTTTTTTTTAATTTTTTAATGTTTATTTATTTTTGAGAGAAAGAGATCATGAGCAGGTGAGAGGCAGAGAGAGAGGGAAACACAGAATCCGAAACAGGCTCCAGGCTCTGAGCTGTCAGCACAGAGCCCGACGCTGGGCTCAAACTCACAAACTGTGAGATCATGACCCAAACCGAAGTCACACGCTTAACTGACTGAACCACCCAGGTGCCCTGTAAGTGTCTGACTCCTGATTTCAGCTCAGGTCATGATCTCTCAGTTCATGAGATCAAGCCCCTGCATTGGGCTCTGTGCTGACAGTGAAGAACCTCCCTGGGATTCTTCTCTTCCTCTCTCTCTGCCCCTCTTCCACTCATGTTCACTCTCTCATGCTCTCTTGCTCTCTCTCTCTCTCTCTCAAAATAAATAAACATTAAAAAAATAATAAAATAAATATTATGTAGCCCTGAAAATATAGCAAGTTAGATATAATAATTATTGACATTTGAAATGAATAAGCATATTTTCCTCTAAACACTAAGTGATCGGAACTTAGAATATATTCTCTGGAGATATTCCTCCTCAGTTTAAATCCTTGCTTTGTGACTCTACCACTTGCAAGTGACATGATTTTTTTTTTGCTTCTTTTCTTTTTTTTTAATATGAAATTTTTTGTCAAATTGGTTTCCATACAACACCCAGTGCTCATCCCAACAGGTGCCCTTCTCAATGCCCATCACCCACTTTCCCCTCCCCCCCAACCCCCATCAACCCTCAGTTTGTACTCACTATTTAAGAGTCCCTTATGGTTTGCCTCGTTCCCTTTCTGTAACTTTTTTTCCCCTTCCCCTTCCCCCTGGTCTTCTGTTGAGTTTCTCAGGATCCACATATGAGTGAAAACATATGGTATCTGTCTTTCT
Organism: Felis catus; assembly: GCF_018350175.1. Taxonomy (NCBI): domain Eukaryota; kingdom Metazoa; phylum Chordata; class Mammalia; order Carnivora; family Felidae; genus Felis; species Felis catus. Next base: position 17,863,484 of record NC_058386.1, read on the forward strand.
CTGCCTGACTTATTTCACTTAGCATAACACTCTCCAGTTCCATCCACGTTGCTACAAATGGCCAGATTTCATTCTTTCTCATTGCCAAGCAGTATTCCATTGGCAAGCGGTATGATTGATGAAGCTATTTAACACCTCTGGTCCTCAATGTCTTCATTGTTACATCAGGTGATAGCAGTACTTGAAGTTAGGTAAGAGTCAAATGAGGTAATACCAGAAAGCACTTAGTTTCCATATCTGACACACTGTAGGTCTTCCAATAAATTTTTTATAACTATATAATTTATGTAGGTTTTATGCATATTTGGATTTGGGCAGTGAGAGCAATTATAATACTTAAATAGTGAATTAATCCTGGCAAACCTCAATAAATAACATTTACCTGACTACATGCCCTAACTTTGTTCAGTTCTAGCTATTGAGTTGAATCATATGAATTGCTGTTTTTATAGGTCAAAATGATGAAATAGCAGCAATTTTGTACATTTCAACATAATATATTAACTGTATCCTAGGAGCTAAAACAGAAATGTCCCTCACTTTACATTCTTATCACTCACTCACTACTCCTTTCATTTTTGACTTTGGACATTTGAGAATTCCAAATAGCAACAGCCTTCTATATGTTTACTGAAATATGTATTTATACACCTTGCCAATAAGGTCTCATTTCAAATATTTTCCCCTCAGAGTCCTCCCCTGACAACCCAGTCTGACCCAGATGCCGCTTCACTACCATAGCCACCACCATTCTTTCTCTGCTATGTTACCCCATTTTATATTCTTCACAGCTTTATCACTATGAGTACAATACCAAATATTGTTCACTGATTTATTTTCCATCTCTGCCTAGCAGAATATAAGTTTGTGAAGAGCAGGGATTTTATTCCTGTTTTGTACACCCAGTGCCTAAAATGATATATGGCCATGGTAGGCTAGACACTATTGGATGAGTGAATAAATAAGTGAATGAATAAATAATAGCTAACCCCTTTTGTCACCAATGCCTTTCCATTTTAGTATATAATGGTTAAAGCTAAAGTTAATGTTCTATCCATCATGTGACTTAAGACATGAATAAAACCATTGTAAAATTTATTTGGGTATTTTATAGAGAAGGACAAGACTGCATATTCAGAATACTGTCTTCATGCTGGACATCACAAAGCTGGGATGCAAATAACTGTAATTACTGCTTTTTTTAGTATGGCTCATTTATAGTCACCTTCTCTCCTACTGAAACCATACTCTTCCTGATTTAGTTGCATTTCAAAGACGAAAGCCATGGGAAAATGACATGAGAGATAACCAGTTCATTGATGGAAACCAGATCTTCCAGCACCCCTAGGCAATTGTTTTTCCTACCAAAATCTGCTGTCTGTGGAAAGAAGGTCTGGCCCCCTTGGTAGATGAAGCCGCCTAGCTTCATCCTGATTCATTTGTAAAATGTGTTGAAATTGCAACTTGTACTTGAATGAATAACCAATAGCCCTGAATTGGCCAGGAAAATAAACTCAGGAATGTTAATAAGCAATGAAGCCAGATTTAAATGGCAAAAGAATGAATTCTAGATGCTACAGAGTCACACCAGTAGAAGATATGGCCAGATAAGAGTTGAAGTTCACATAAAAGGATGACGAGCCCTCACCAGTATAGTTAGGACAAGTTATGATGTACACTTTGTTTTACCAAGAAACTTGATTAGGTTCAGCCACTGTTTTACTTGCTAATATTTTCACATATCAGAAAAGCAAACCACGTTTCTTCAGGTCATTATTAGCATATTGTCAGTTTCTCAGTGGAATAATTTTCTATTTTATTTCATGAGAACCTGTCCTAAGTTCAGTCTCCTTTTACCTTGCCAGAGAAAGCTGAAGATCATCAATGCTTCCCCTTTTTCCTCTCTACATATGAAATCTACCTCATATGGTCACCAACTACTAGAAGATGGTAGATTAATACATAACAGGATTGTTCCATAAAACATAGCTTGGAAGTTTTTAAATTTCCCCATGTTTTTCTTTTATTGTTTTAATTGAAAACTAATAACTTTCTTATTGCTAAATAAATAAAACAATGGTGAAAGCAAAAAGCTACCCTCTCTCCTTATTCTACAGAATTTCTGTTCAAAGTTAAGGTTTTAAAAATTAATTCTCATATGACTTTGTTTTCTTCATGTATCTTTTTCCTGTCACTCAGTGTGAGTATGGAGGTAAGGTATGGTTTAGTTGGTTTTCAGTTAGTTTTTCCTCAGAAATTTTTTTGATATGATCATAGTTTATAATATAAGCAACAGTCTTGTGAGATAACTTACCACCTGAGAACCCAGCCCCAACCCCAGCATATATCACCCTAGAAAATGCAGCAATTACCTGTTGACCTTTTCAAAAACAATAGGAGAAGTGTGAGAAGCAAGAAATGATAGTGCCTGTTCATGCACAATTACACCCCCTTATACACACCCGCACACTCACTGATCAGAAGCTCCTTGCCTACCTGCCTCATGTCTTGGTGCCATGTGACTTTTGCCCACCCTTCTTTATGAAGGTCTTCCAATAATGTCATCTTATCCCAAAGCTCTGTGCTGAAAACAGCTAAGCGAGAGACAGCTAGCTAAAAATCGTAGCAAGTCTAGCCTCTAAGAGCTAGAATGTAGAACTCAGAGATTGGCTTCACAACCACTGTGTCTGATGATCAGAGTTTACCTGTAGCTTTTGGCTTTAAGTTATAAAACGTTAACCCTTCTATTAAACTATCTTCCTTATTTTTTCCAGTGTTCTCATTAGCTGCATTCTTCTGGTGTTTCTTATGTTAGGACATAGGCACATGTTAGTTGGGCTTTAATAGCTCAATCTATTTTATTCTAAAACTTTTCCTTTAATGGAAGAATACTCTTAATGTGTCATTCATAAGAAAACAGTGCTTATTACTATGTATTTTAAGTGCAAAAGTGACACCTTGTCATAAAAAAGTATTTTAATATTTAAAACTCATACTTGTGGACTCCTAGAAGGTTCTTACCTCAGGAATGTAATATGACAATTTTATATGCATGTGTTTCTATTACAAGCACAAAGTATGCCAATAAAATGAACCTTCTGAGTTATTTCACAGAATTTCTGAGAAATTGCAGAATACTTGAAAGTAAGGATGACAGTTATTAAACTCGTGGATTAAGTTCAGAGCTACAAATCCTTTAACTTTCTTAGTCATGGATTCTCTAACATTTCAATATCTATATGTAGCTTACTAAAATGTAAACTAAACCTTTATACTGTACATTTGGTTTGCTGTATCAATGTATAGTCTAATTAGTTCTCAGCATGTATTCATTTATTCATATTCATATATTTGACAGACATTTTTTATTGTTTATTTACTATATACCAGGTACTATGTTAAGAGTCTTTCTTCTATAGCTCTTCCATAAGTCTACTTACAACAAAAATTTATAAATTCTCTTAAAGAAATAAGAAAGATATTCCTTTATGATAACATGGAATAGAACAAAGAATTTAAAGTATGCAGCATCATTGTTATCTTGTACCAGTCATTTTCCCAAGTAACCAATTAATAATATTATAAAAATGATTCTTTAAGAGATGGCACATCATATTCTGTGTTCATTTTAAGGTACTTATCACTTATGCAAAAGTGATAAAACTGGTTAGAATAGATAAAACAGATCACTTTTAGAGCTATTTCTGCTTTGGCTCATTCCTTGAACATTATGGTTGGGGGAAAATGTATTCTGGTTACTCAGCTACTAATAATCAATTTGTACTATCATCAAAGCAATATTAATCTATGGTCAGTATTATACTATACTGGCCCTAATACTATACTGGCATAGTATTATACTGATCATAGATTAATATGTCTTTGATAATTGATAAGATCCTTCCTAATTTTACAGCAAACTAACATGGAGTTTAATTTTCGGAAAAATCTAATATTAGCAGAGTGCCTAATACAGAAAATTATGTTGTACTTCTATTGTCTGTTTTAGGGAAATATCAACCTTAGCTTTTTAAACAGTTTTTCACTTAATTCCACATTTATAATCCCTAATCTTCCGTGATGTTGAATCTGATATTTTTATTGTGCTGTTTTCTTGTTTGGTAAATCATTCATAGAATATATTGACTTAATGCCTAAGATCTATTCAATGACCTCCAAACTTTCTCACCCATGAGTTTAATGGCTTCTTTAGCTATATTTTTTTCCTTAAATTATTGTTGTGGTTGTTCTTGGCCTAATTTAGAGTCTATTCTAACATTATAAAATGGGTATTTTAAAGCAGTCATTCACTTCAGGATTCTCAGTGACAGAAAATAGCCCACAACTTGGTATCCCTGAACTTAAACTTCATATCTTTTTCCTTGAGCATCTCTGCTGTTTTTTCCTTGTTTTTTAACAATGCCAACACACAGGGGTTTTTTCATGCCTTTTCTAAAAAGAACAGGGAGGAGAGCAACTTGGAATCAGTGGGGCTTTAGTACAACCCTCTGTCAACTCTGACAGTAAGTCCCACCCCTCACTTTGTACTCTATTGTCTTCTTACACCACATGGAGTTGCTGGGAGCCATCTCTTGATTTAGCATCCTGGGTTCTAAGACTCTTTTATTAACCTAATTAGAAGGATTTTTGCCCCAGCACTGGAGGTAGGAAAGATGTTTACCATTCCAAAAATAATTCTATACAAATACTAAATATATTTGCTGAATAATTAAGTGAAAAGTTAGGCTTTACTTTGAATGCTTCTTTAAATGTGTAACACCTTTTCTGGATTGTTGTTGTTGTTTTCTTTTTTTTATTTTTGGTATATACTACAGCGAACAGTATCTCTCTGGTTAATACTGTAGAACCCATTTTAAATGCTTTATATTAAGGTAAATAATTCATTTAATGGAGGTTTTTTTTTTTTACTGGCATAGGCATATAATATGTGCCATGCTGTATGTAAATATGCATAATAATTAGCCATCTCACCCTAGAACTTAGAGTTTTAAATATTCATTTTCCCACCCAATAGAGAAATACTCTTTATACACTTGAAAAATTATTATTGAGACTCTGCTTGCATATTTTAGGCACTCAGAGCCTACTGTCCCCAGGCAGGGCAATTCATGTTGAACAGTTCTAGTTAAAAATTCTCCCTTGTACTGACACAAAAGCTGACTTCCTGTAAGTTTTCCACTCTTGGACCTTGACATTGCAATTTAGAAAACTACACAAGTATTTGAATGGCTGATATGTGGAAGAGGGCTAAGATAGTCTTTGAAGTTTCAGAGGACATAATAGGTGGAAGCTACAGGCGGGGGGGGGGGGCGCTTTTTGACTGATATGAGGTGGAAATTTTCCAATGGTTGCATTTGCCCATGAATGGAATATCTCTTCTAGTCAGTTTAGTGGGTTCCCCATTACTCATTGCTTAAGAGGAGGCTGAGTAACCAGCTACCAGTCAGGGCTTCCCAAGCTAGTTGGACACTTGAACCTGATGGCTTCTTCCATCTCTAAAGTTTTATGGTTCTCTTCAACATACTGGCCTTGCTTTTACTCTCACTCTAGTGCTGTGTACATTGTACATGTCCAAAACTATACAGTGGAATTTTGTTATCTAGCATAGTTTGTGTGTCTCATCTCTGAACTGAATGCACATAATCACCTTAACTTTCTGACACGAGTTCTAGATAACTCACTATTCTGGTTACCTTCAACTGTATACCTTGTTTCCTTTTAGTGTCCCCTTGCCAAGTGTATGGGAACTAGTACAATACTTTATTCAAAAAGATATCATACAAAATTTCATCATATGCAAGGCATGCTGCTCTTGGCTTTCCTCTTATCTCCCAAAATAGAGATACCGTCCAGAAAGAAAAAGCCAGCTTAAAATGCTTCATTTTTATTGAATCCATGTTGGTCCTTCTGTTGAAATTAAAAAATGAAACTCCTCCCAATAATACTCTATTCTAGAACTTTTCTATGTGTCTATAACAGATTTATCATTTTGTTCTCTTAGAACCCATGCGGAGTATTGTTTGTTTGGATAAGAGACCTCTCTTCAAGCCATAAGTCTTGAGGGATTCTGACAGTGACCCTAAGATAATTTCCAGAAAGTTTGTTCAGTTCCTAAAATCATTCTGCTCATTCAAAGAGACCACAAGGTGGGTCTTAGTCATCCCTTATGTCAAGAAACACTTCTTTTTAAATTTCCCAGTTTGAAGACTTACTCCATACAGGAAAAACCTAAAATATTTTTGAAGCTGTATGTTTCTACTTTCTTATGTTATTTTTTTTTAAAGAAGCTCTGTCTTCAGGTTTTTCATAAGCCTCAACAGAACATTTGCCTTCCTGACACTCTTTTTATAAGGAATTAGATTATTTTCTGTTTGTTCATTTCTAGTAGCCTCTTCTTCCATCTTTTATAGAAATCCTCCTTCAACTAAAGCTTAGAAAAATCTCCTTGTAACTATCTTGACTTCAGCTGCATCTCCTTTCCCTGTCTTATAGGGACAATTTACATTTGTAGTACTGGAATTTAATTTTTTTAAACTACTGACCATCAAAACCTAGTATTTGTCTGAAGTTTTAAAATAGTATTTCTTATCATCTAGGATTCATATTTGAATGTGTGTTTTCTCTCTTCACCACTAGAAAAACAAAAAGAAAACCCAAACTGATAGGGCTTTTTCTAGTCCCCTTCACATCTAGAGTGATGCTTACTTCTTCCCTGTGGTTCAGTGTTAGATCCCAAATAGATTTTACTAGTGTCTTTATATTTTTGATTCATGAAATTATCAGAATTTTAATGCATGCAGCAATTACTTACATTTATTAATCTCATTTTTAATACAGTACTCTTGTACTTAGTATATTGGTGACAAGCAAAAAAATATTAGAGCTTAAATTATATCATTTTTTATTTTGTCATCTTTGGAAGGTTTCATAGATACTGATCCACCAGTTTTTATTCTGCAAATAAAGGGGAAAGTGGATATAAAAATCAGGTGTCTTAATTGTGACATTTTGCAAGATTTTTAATCCTTTTTTCTTACATCCCTCAATCAGTACCAGAATGTGTCAAGATAGAGTGTTAAAATCATACAGACCCTGGCTGTCTACAAAAGTCAGTAGGAATAAGGAAAGAAGAATGGAGATTTCTACTAACTTATTATTTTAGATCAGTGTCCTGTCCCTGGTGAGCCATAGTTCTTGGTCAATTGCATTCACTGTTTCCTAAGAATTACCATTTCTATGCATAACCCAACTCACATCCATTATGAGTTATAGCCTCAAATTAAAGAAGCAAGTTGCATTCACACCTCTTCATCTTAAGCCCTTTTTATAAAATAATAATGGTGGTAAAAATCTATACTATCAGTTTCTGCTCTAAAAAGCCTATGGGGTAAAATTTGAATATTTTTGTTTATTAGGTTACTTGCTATAATGTATCCAGTGCTAGATATTTGCTGCCTATATATAAAGGATAAGGCTATTTCTTGAAGGTGATCTCTTTTATTACAGTTTTTAGGGAATACATGGTAAGATTTTATAACATATGATTTAATGAAAAGTAATGTTGAGTTCCACTGTCCATGTTCCTTGAGCTTTTCAGAAAAGCCAGTGATATACCTCTCCCAAATGAATAATTAATGTAGCTCATGATAAAAATAAAAATAAGCAAACAAACTAGATTTGGCCCTTCAAAAACTGCATGCCTATAGTTCATTGAGCATGCGTGTATTAAACAAGGTTTATAGCCTGTACCTCATTGTCATGGAACCAAGACTAAACAAATGCTGATTAAAACTATTCGGGGGATTTATGGCTTACAAAATACTGTATACTGTTGGAGGAAGAAAGACATGGGTGTCCAAAAATTGATTTCTGATCAACTATAACGAGGAGAATGAAAAAGAGAATGGAATAACTATTCTTTTATAATTCCAGCCAAAATTTAGTAATTCCACCTATTCATTTGAGCTGTGAGTTTATAAATCACTTTCAGGTTTTTAGAGTTTTTTTAAAGAAAGTTTTATTTCTCAAAGGTTTAATTATTTTGAGAGAGAGAGAGAAAGTGAATGCAAGCAGGGGAGGGGCAGAGAGACAAGGAGACAGAGTATCCAAAGCAGGCTTTGTGCAGACAGCAGAGAGCCCGATGCAGGGCTTGAACTCAGGAGCCATTAGATCATGACCTGAACTGAAGTCGGTCGCTTAACCAACCGAGCCACCCGGCACCCCAGGTTTTTAGAGTTTAATAAATACACTCCAGCAGTGATAATGAGACAGGCAAATAACATGAGTGACGCACTATTTAAACATCAGTAATATTTCCGCTGGTGACATCATATCACAGTCTTCAACTTGTGAAATGTGTGAGGAAGTTCTACGCATTACTGATATTCAGAAATATCTTTTTAGTATACTGAGATGATTAACACCAAACCAGGAGCTTTAAGCCAGTTACACTATTTTTACAAAATGCAAAGCTCTTCTATTTTACTCTGTGTCTTAAGTTTAAAAAAGAAAAAGAAAAAAAAAGAAGGAAAAAAGACAATGCAGTTTGTTTTACAGTCAGTCATCAAAAACCTAATAAAGAGGGCTTGGTTAATATCCCAAAGGTGAATCATAAAAGCAGTCATAAACCAGATGTTTTTAACACATCATATATCTGACCAATGAGTAAAAACTCAAGAACACTTTATTATATTTGCAGTTGACTTTCACAGAGTTAAAATGATGAGTATTGTGCCTATAAAGTTATAATTCTTAAGGATAAAGAATGGGAGCAATCTGGAAAAGGATTCATATCAGAAAAGGAATAGGTTGCCCTTGAGTTTGCAATCGTGACTTGTTCCATTGGTTTCCAACTTAAGTACAATTATGATGTATTAATTTATTTGCCTAACCAAGCTTTTATTCTATCCATTGCTCAATTTCTAAAGTCAGAGGTTGTTTGTATCTAACATGCTTGGATATTACCCCCAATAGCTCATAATTCAGGTAGTTATTGCCCAATTAAATGAAAGTGTGAATGATATAAGCCATTAGGTTTGTGAAACTATGTTATAATTATCTCTAATAAGTGACTGAATCTTTAGAAAAGCCTCTTGAGTGATCCAGTGATATAAGAAATCAGATATTTTTAGTGATTGGAGAATGCTTATTTAGAATTAAGATGATCTCAATCCAGCTTTCAAAGATTATTAAAATAAAAGTATGTTATATTCTAAAAGTTAAAAAGGAATGAACAAATGGGTAAATCACTCAAATCTTTGGGTAAATTTTGGCTACTCTTTTTCTGTTAAATTCTCAATATTTTATGGAAATACTGAGATGAATAGATGTATAATATGGCATTTTAAAATAGTAACTAATGGTTATGTCATAATTGTGTCTATTGTACCTGATCCATGTGGTACCGAAACCTAGTCATTCAAAAAATCTTCTTAAGGAGTAAATTTTAGACATGGCAATAAACCCTTATCAGGCAGTTTGGCTGCAAGCCCTTGTAATATCTCTTTAGTGTAGCAAAGTGATAAGACTTTTTTTGGCAGTAGTTCCTTCTATTCAGCCTCTGTCAACAGAGGACCTTTAGAGAGTGTAGTGGTAGCTATATTTATAATTAAAAATTCATCCTCAGTGAGATTCTGACTCACCTCATCTACTTCTAGTATGAATGACATGTGAATAACTTGACAATCTAGGTCATTCAAAGAAAACACCCTTTGGCAGTGGTTAGACTATCACTTCATATAAGGTCTAGATCATTCTTTCTTGACATAACAGTCCCATAAATAGCAGTCTTTAACCTCAGTGACCTATCTTCCTAAGGTTCTCTCCTCTGCCACATAGTTCACATCAAAGACTTGATGTAGATCTTCTTACTAGAATTGAAAATCTAGTGAGGTAAAGCTTCTTACCAAGTTGTTCAATACAGCTCTTTATTTAGTGTTCAGCTTACATTTCATATTCTTAGACACTAAATTAAAATGTATTTTAATTATTTAATTAAATTCAAGTGATGTTTATGGAGCAGCCACAATGTTTTGAGTACCCACTCTGCTAAGTGCTGGAAAAACAAAGATTTTTTTGAAATCACATAAACAATGTTTGTCATCTAATGGGAGAGAAAAACATCCAGATGTAACAGTATAGCATATTAAGTGTTTTCAAAGATAAACATGTTAAGTTCCACAAAAGCTCTTAAGAAGTCTTTATTATTTCTATCTTGTGAAATCAGACAAAGCTTCAAGGAGGATATAACATCTAAGCTGGATCAGTAAAATTTAACCAAGAGGGAAAAAAAGGGAGGGGTGCATTCTATGTGGTAAAAAAAAAAAAAGACACAAAACATCAACAAGGGCAGAAATGGAAAAAAAGAATAATTTATTTTTTTGAATTCATTTATTTTGAGAGAGATAGCATAAGCGGGGGAAGGCACACAGAGAGGGAGAGGGGGAAAAAAGTAATTTAGAGAATATGTTTCTCAAAAAAACATGATGGAGAGCCTGTGGAGATCTCCTTAGGAAGATGACAAAATCAGATACCAGTTTCAGCAAGGTCACTCTGATGGCAGTGTGGAAGATGTATTGATGTGAGAGAATGCAAGTGATAGGGAGACCAGTTAGAAAATTATTTCATCAGTCTAGATGAGAGAGACAAATGTGGAGGCAAAAAGGTATCTGCTACTGGAAGATCAACAGGTAGACAGTAAGGTTTGAAGAGTCTAATGGAAGTTTGGAGCACCTCCAATGGGGAATTGGAAATTGAGCTAACCAACCACTAACAACTGGTCTGCCAAGTAGTCCTGAATGACCAAAAGTCAGAAATCAAATTTAGAATGGTGCCAGTCAGCTTGGATATACTGTTTTCTCTAGCATTGTTTAGTGGCCAGGCAGGAATAAGAAAGAAGATGGTTGATTTCTGGAAAGTGTATGTATAGTACATTTTCAAGAGGATGAGGAAATTGAAGGGTCTAGTCAGAGCGGTCCAGATTGGATAAGGAAGTGAATTCAGGAGAGGGCTGTGTTCTTGAGATCAAAGATTAGACATAATAGAAAAGATAGAAGGAGAGGAAACTGGAATCAAGAAAAACTGTAATACTTCAGAGGTGACGTGATTCACCATGATGACAAGTTGAAATGTGTAGTGTTTTAGGATTTTACAGCAAGAACCAACAAAGAGGGCACTTATTTCAAAACAGTCTTCAATATCTCACTTTTATGTTTGCATCTTGAAGAAAAAAATACTTAGAATACTTTGCCACATTAGTATCTAAAGTAAGCTATCTAATTGCAAGAGGAAAATACCCATTGATATAGGAAATAAATCCCATTTATATTATTATGATTCATTATGTATTTCAGTTTGTTAAGTGAAATATATTCGATGAACATAACTTCTATTATAAGGAAGTGAAAATTGAAGATGTTTTAACTTGCTACCTCAGCTCTAAAGTAAGTCTTGAATTAACCTGCTTCATTCAGGTTTACAGCATCATTAACTGATCAGTCTTTGAATAAAATAATTTTAAAGATGATATCAGGGGCATTCTGAATGGAATGACTGATTACATGTATTTGCCCTCTACTTTCAATGGTGTCTCAGGAAAACTCTTTTTTCCTTCGTGTGAACTATACTTGTCTGTTGAATGAAAGACATTTTAGGGATTTATCTTTTCTATAAAGGTATGCTACATAGTCTGGACTTGAAATGCAATCTGCAAAGCTAGGCTTGCTCATAAATCTGAATCTTTCATTATTTTCCCATGTAGAGAGAGAATATATCTTTCCACATGGAAGAAACACTAAAATACAATTGCCTTCCCTGAGGTAAAGCCAATACATCTATAGTGTGGTGCATTTTGTTTAAATCTCCTATGTTTAGTGAACAGTAATCTATCCAAATAATAGCTGATTTAAATGAGAGCTAACTAGTAACTGATTTCCTTATATAATATAGCTCGTTTAATCCTCACAACAACCCTAAGAAGTAAATATTGTCACTGTCCTCATCTTCTAGATGAAACAGTTTAAAGAACATGATCCAGGACTCCCAGCTAGTTAATAGCAGATCTGAGATTCAGACTAAGACATCCTGACAGCAGAGTGAATGCTCTCAACCACTTATTGCCTCCTCAGATTTATCACTTTAATTCAGGTTAAAACTTAGCAAAATGTGTCATGTTTGATCTATATAAAAGAAACTAAAATTTTTACATTTTATTACAGCAGGTCAAAATCATTATTAATATGCTCTATCAAGTAAGGCAAAACCTGTGTACCACTTTACCTTTTATTACTAAAAATTGTAATTAGTGTACTTTCTATTTTTAACTTATGAGTATCCCAAAATCATGTACCATGACATATGTAATCAGTGAAACAACTTGAGTCCACCACTTGAGTCAAAATTCTTTTTTCATATATTCAAGTTTGACAGGATTCCTTTTACAGCTAATTTGTGCCAAGTTAATATTAGGATATTAGAAAAAAATTGCTACTTGTGAAGAATTAAGTCTTGAGACCAATTTGAAAAGTATTTCATACGGTAGCCAAAGTTTTTATTGCAGTTTTTCCTTCCAGGTTCCTCTTTATCCATCTTCCTTGAAACAATCCAAATATTTCTGCCTTTTTTTAAATCAGCTCATGGATCTTTTTATTTATTTTTGAATCTTTTGGTGGAAGTAGGGAGTGGAAGGAAAGCCACAGATTCGGGGGTACAGTCAGGAGATGCCACTGATTTTCCTAGTTCCTCTTCACAGATGCCAAGTCTGAGGATTTGTGGGTTACTTGGTCTTCTCTCATGATAAAACATTACTTCCTATTCACTTACGAATCCAGAAAGTCAGTCAAGGAACTATTAACACATGCAATATTCACACTTACGTATGTTTCCAACTTCTAATTTCTCACTTTTCCTATACAGTAAGTAGTATCAAATTACCAAATTACCAAATTTGGAAATTACCAAAGTGAACTCTAGTGAAAATCTCACAATTTCTGCATTTTCTTTTACAATATTGTATGTAGAAGCACTTTACAAAGTGAAAAGCAAACCAGAAATGTGTTAGTATCACAGTCCTTGTTATTACTAAGCTAACAAGCTAAATTGATTTGCCTTCAGAATGTTTACACTAAACTGAAGAAGAGTAAAAGTTGTTCAGGGATATTTCTTAGAATTTTTTAAAAAGGAGTTCTAATTAGATTATATGACTTTTTTAAAAACAACAAGGTCTCTATCAAACTCCTAGATGCTATTTAAGAAAACCAAATTCAGAAACTAATGAATAAATTACTACTTGAGAACTGGCTTTTGATTTGACATTTCAGTAGTAACTGATGTGGGTATCTGTAACCCACCTTCCTTAGAAGATTGCCATGGCAACTCCTGAGGTACAGTACCAGTACACTGAAGCTTCAGGCTTTGTCAGTGCTAAATACAGAAGCTGCATTTGATTTCAGCTTGTCTGTTTCTATGGGGAGCAATGTACCACAGTTCTTTACACTTCCCAGGTTTACTTTTTCATTACCATGGAGACCAGATCTGCCCACACAACTAAGATCTGAAACCATTCCTAGTATGGCTAAAACTAAGGCCTTGGAAACCAAGGCCTTCTACAATTAAAGTGCATTGTTTTGTTGAAGAAGAGTTCCTGCTTCTGCCTTTGAAGTATATTGATTTTCCACAAAGAGAAAACAGGCCTTCTAGTCCTGTGCTGAAGATTTACAATAAAGAGAAAGAAAATGTCATCATGACACTTTCCTTGGTCAAGTTCTGGTTTTGTGTTTATTTATGGTGTATATTCTGCATAGTCAATTACTAGAGAGTAATGTTTCATTTCAAATTATGTGACAGTTTTACCTAATAGACACACTTAATGTATACTTTTATGGTCGTCTTAAAATGCTGCTTTTAATTTGAGTGTGGGATTGTGCAAATTTGTTTCTAAATCCAGTGTTGGTGTCTTTTAAATTAGTTTTTCACTTGCTCACAATAAAATATGTGTGAGAAGTCATTCTAGAAATTTGATCATAACTATACATGGATTTAACAAGAAAGGATTGGTGTCATTTATCACTATAAATCCAGTATAACACAGCCAGATAGAGCTGGTGAATTATTTCTGGCATATCATATACACCAGTACAACTGTATTGTAATGTATCCTTTTTTTCAATTTTTCAATTTTGTCTTATTGTGGTAGTAATGTGGTCCTGTGTGTGTGTGTGTGTGTGTGTGTGTGTGTGTGTTATATACACACCAGTATCACAAAAAGGGCCAAAGTTCTACAGAGTTTTTTGATAATCATATTTGTTAAGGAGATACTAATTACACCATAGCTGCTCCATGCCCTCCACCCAGTGGCACCAGTCAAAAGAGATGGTAAAGGAATCTTAAGTGGAACTTGAGAATCCCAAATTCACCCCTTGATTTGCACATCCTTACAAATTCTTATCCTTTGTTTGATTTTTTTTTTTTTTTACCCTAGAGAAGGTAGCATGGTCCTTGTTTTCATGTAAATATACTAAATAGGAATTTTTTTAAAGCCTGGCTTCAGTGAAATATGGAATTGTCCTTAATTTTTTAAGGATATTATAAATAAGCTAACATCACAAAGTTGCTATGAATTCATTAATTTATAAATGGAAAATAAATGTATTAGTATAATTAGATTTTTTGTTTTGTTCACTAGCAGGAAGTTAGCAATTTATTCCTGTATTTGAATACAAATTAAGTTGTATGATACAGAGAACCTTCTGACATTTCAAACATTTGTATCTTGCAAAATGAACTATCATCCTAATCAAGTCCCTGTATGATTCTAGTTTTCTGTAATTACACTGATGAGTGTGGAATTCAACATGAGATGCTAAATGTTAAACACAGATATAGCTGGAAACCTTTTGCAGTAACTATAAAGTCATTTGTATTTGTCCATAAGAACGCTGAGAGTCAGCATATCTCTAACTCTTTAGTAAAACTTACTTTCTTTAAAAGAAAAGTGCTGGGGCGCCTGGGTGGCGCAGTCGGTTGAGCGTCCGACTTCAGCCAGGTCACGATCTCGCGGTCCCTGAGTTCGAGCCCCGTGTCAGGCTCTGGGCTGATGGCTCAGAGCCTGGAGCCTGTTTCCGATTCTGTGTCTCCCTCTCTCTCTCTGCCCCTCCCCCGTTCATGCTCTGTCTCTCTCTGTCCCAAAAATAAATAACCGTTGAAAAAAAATTTTTTTTTTAAATAAATAAAATAAAAGGAAAGTGCTATACAATTTTTTCAGGAGGGAAAAAAATGAAATTCCTATATAATAGGGAATTTTCAGTTTTTTTTTTTTTTTTGAGAGAGAGAGAGAGAAAGAGGGAGAGAATGAGCAGGGGAGGGGCAGAAAGAGAGGGGGACAGAGAATCCGAAGCAGGCTCTGTGCTAACAGCAGAGAGCCTGATGTGGGGCTCAAACTCATGGTTGTAAAATCATGACCTGAGCCAAAGTCGGATGCTTAACCTACTGAGCCACCCAAGTGTTTGCTTCTTTAAGTTTTGTTTTGTTTTGTTTTGTTTTGTTATGTTTTGTTTTGTTTTTTGAGAGAGAGAGAGAGAGAGAGAGAGAGAGAGAACATAATAGGACATTTTTGAAAAGTATTCTTCATATGTTCTTAGATTCTATAGTTTTCCATCCCAAATGCACGATGAGTTTGCTGATCCAAAATAATTTCAAGACAACTAAGGTTGAGTTTGAATACTCATTCTAACTTCTGATTTTTTTGCTAAGATGGATGTTTGTGCTTATTTATTTACATCCATGCTATATTTCTTTTTCTTTTTTTAAATTTTTTAACACTTTTTTTGAGAGACAGGAAAAGAGCATGAGTGGGGCAGGGGCAGAGAAAGAAGGAGACACAGAATCCGAAGCAGGCTCCAGGCTCTGAGCTATCAGCACAGAGCCCGATGTGGGGCTCGAACCCACAAACCGTGAGATCATGCCCTGAGCCAAAGTCGGACTCTTAACCAGGAGTCACCCCCGCGCCCCTATCCATGCTATATTTTTCTAAGAAACATGATTTGATAGTGATTTTTACCAAAATAATGTTTCTTCTTACCATTTATGCAGTACATTTTGAGTACTTAAATGTCATAATTTCAATATCATAATATGCAGAAGACTTTAACAATGGGGATTTATGATAATAGTTTATGGTGTAATAACTATGGAATGAAAAATAAGAGAGAATATGAAACTATTATTGATTAAGGTGGGAAATTAGATTTGTGATAGATTTGAGGTAAAAAAAATAGGAATTATGATAAGTAACTGTTAAGATACAATTTTTTTAATGTTTTTTAATGTTTATTTTTGAGAGGGGGGTGGTAGGGGCAGAGAGAGAGGGAGACACAGAATCCCAAGCAGGCTCCAGGCTCTGAGCTTTCAGCACAGAGCCCAATGCGGGGCTCAAACCCACAAGCCGTGAGATCATGACGTGAGCTGAAGTCAGACACTTAACCGACTGAGCCACCCAGGCACCCCAAGATACAATTTTCGGTTCTTATCTACGTCCCTTGAATTTTCTCTTTGACCTTTTTTGTCACTTGTTTTTGTGGGAAAGGTATTTTTGGTTATCGTTATTGCTACAAAATTTAGTTGGCAAGGCCCCTAGAGCAGTTTCTTCTTGCCAGTGTTGTTAATGAGGAAATAATCCCAAGTATCAGGTTGGTATGCCAAGGAGGTCAGTAACAAGCCATTTTGAAGTTATTAAAGAGGGAAAGTGAATATTGTAAATCTTGTAATATTGTAAGCTCACCCAGAAAAAGTAAGTAGAAGTCTATTTCAAGCTTCTACAATCATAAACAATGTTATAGCATGAAAGGAGATAAGGTCTTTAAATATTTTTAAATGTTTTTTTTAATGTTTATTTATTTTTGAGAAAGAGAGAGAGAGAGAGAGAGAGAGAGCGTGAGAGGTGGAGGGGCAGAGAGAGAAGGAGTCACAGAATCCGGGTTATTTAGGCAGGTGTGGGTGGAATCTAAGTGTTCCACAGGTCGCGGTGAGCCCAGCGTCCTCGTACGCCGCCATCTTCCTCCCTAGAATCCAGGAGTCACAGAATCGGAAGCAGGCTCCAGGCTCTGAGCTGTCAGCACAGAGCCCCACGGGGCTTGAACTCACAGACTGTGAGATCATGACCTGAGCTGAAGTAGGACGCTTAACTGACTGAGCCACCCAGGCGCCCCAGGTCTTTAAATTTTTAACATAAGAATTACTCTTTTTCTTCCTCTACTCCAAAACGTGCACACAGGCGCCCCCACAGCTCTACACATGCTTTGATGTACTCTGGTTGAAAAGAATTTATTTTTTTAATGATTATTTATAATTGAGAGAGAGAGAGAGAGAGACTGTGAGCACACAAGCTGGAGGGGGCGGTGGGGGCGGGGGGGTGGCGGTGGACAGAGAACCTGGTGCGTGGCTCAAACACATGAACCGTGAGATCACGACCTGAGCCAAAGTTGGAAGCTTAACCGAATAAGCCACCCAGGTTACCCCCCCCCAAAATTAATATTTTACTCACCTTGGCAGATCAGTACCTCTTTTTCCCCTCACTTAGTCTCAAGGGATGTCATGATACTGGAACTGATAATGATATTTTTTAATAGAAGTAATCCCACCAATATCAAGATGGCAGTACTTTGGGGCACCTGAGTGGCTCAGTCACTTGAGTGTCCCACTCTTGATTTCGGCTCAGGTCATGATCCCAAGGTGGTGGGATGGATCCCCACGTTGAACTCTGCACTGAGCATGGAGCATGCTTGGGATTCTCTCTCTTTCTCCTTCTACCCCTCTCCCCTGCTCACATCTGTCTCTCTAAAATAAAACAAAGTAAGATAAGATAAAATGAAATATTTTTTAAAACATGGCAACACTTTGAGGATAGTAAATTAGTTTAGTATTAGAATAAGAATAGGGCAGACTCCATAAAGCAAAACTTCACAAAGATCTTTGTTACTACTAATTTAAAAATATATATGTCTTCATTTATTTTGGATCAAATCTTTAAGAATAAAGTTCTGCCATTGATTGCCTACTTACTAAAGAAGCTTAGACAATAGTACAATTTGCATAGCATAAAAATTTATCTATAACAATCATGTTTGCTGATCAGAAACTTGGCAGAAGCCATAGAGCAAAGTCCTTTGTTTACTTTGATTAGATTCTGATGGAGTGAACATGCTAAATGTATCTTTATAACCCCCACTCCCCAGGTACAGATACCCTTAATACCCTTACCTTTCATTCCAAAATGTCCAATTTGGAACATTCAAGTCAAATGTGATGGGCAAATCAAATAGGTTGGGTCACAGAAGTATAACCAGTGTTCTAAAGACATTTTTTACTATCCAGTCACATAAGTGGTTCAGGTTTAGATAAGATTGGAACTGCTTTTTAGAGTGTTTATCAGGTAGCAAAGAGAATTTCCTAAAAGGGTTATAAGTACTACAGAAAACCAACTGAAAGAAATAGACAAGAAACCAATTGAGATATAGTTGGCCCCAGTTTGCCTTTTCATTTTGGCAGACCAGATATAGTAACAGATGAAGTGTTGTCAGTATCATTTACCTGTTCACCTCATTGGCAGTTCTTACCACTGAGCTATTTCATACCAGTTATCATCCGGAGTGAATATGACCTATTTAATTATATCCTTTTACTATAATCATGTAAGGTGGTAGTAGAGGTTGAAAATTCTCATAAATTGGGGCACCTGCCTGGCTCAGTCAGAAGAGCATATGACTCTTGATCTCTGGGTCGTTGAGTTCAGTCCCCACATTGGATGTAGAGCTTACTGAAATAAATAAACCATTAAAAAATTCTCAAATTGGGGCGCCTGGGTGGCGCAGTTGGTTAAGCGTCCGACTTCAGCCAGGTCACGATCTCGTGGTCCGTGAGTTCGAGCCCCGCGTCAGGCTCTGGGCTGATGGCTCAGAGCCTGGAGCCTGTTTCCGATTCTGTGTCTCCCTCTCTCTCTGCCCCTCCCCCATTCATGCTCTGTCTCTCTCTGTCCCCAAAATAAATAAACGTTGAAAAAAAATTAAAAAAAATCTCAAATTAAAAATATTTAGTATAAAAAAGTCTATTTCCTATAGTGGGTTCATGTCTCAGACTTCAACTGTTACCTCTGTAGCTATTACATCTGGAAATGAGAATTTTAGAGATTATTCTAAAATAAATAATTATTTGTTTATTTTTTTTTTTGATGTTTATTTATTTTTGAGACAGAGCATGAATTGGGGGAAGGTCAGAGAGAGAGGGAGACACAGAATCCGAAGCAGGCTCCAGGCTCTGAGCTGTCAGCACAGAGCCCTACGCGGGGCTCAAACTCACGGACCGTGAGATCGTGACCTGAGCCGAAGTTGGACTCTTAACCAACTGAGCCACCCATGAGTCCCAAAAATAAATAATTATTAGTCATAAAATAGGTTGCAATAGCTGCCATCCACCCACGTTGCTGTAAAGAAAAATTTGCTAGGAATGGGTGTCTTTTTATTAAGGTTATCTCATTGGAGTTCAACATGATTTTTAAATAATCTCAAAATAATTTTATCTATTAAATATTTTAAAATATGGGTGAATTAGTATAGAATGGTTAAAGAATGACCTCAATATTTTATAGAGTAGGAAAAAAACTTTTCCTCCTCTGTCCTGTTAGATTTTTTTGCCTGGGACCTGCAAATTAAACTGACTAATGACAGATTAACAGAAGAAAATATACATTTTATTCTATGTTAGCATTTTAATTTTTATCTGCACAGAGGTCTTCAAAGAAAAGAAGTGAAGACAAGACCCAAAGAGGTAGTTAGACGTGGAAGCTTATATACCATTTTAACAAAGGACAGTAAATTGTAGAGAAGTGACAAGATAAAGGAAAGGGGTTGGGGCTTCTAGGCTGTGAATTGTGGAAAAGTAAACATATGGGGGAAAATAATGGAAGATAAAGGTTATTTTAGTAAGGTGTGTTTGTGCAAACCATCTTAATGTCAGTTTTCTTTTTTCTCCAATGATAAGGGTGTTCTTCTCCTGGTATGGAAGAGGAGATGAAGAACACCTTTACAAAGGGAAGTTTATGTCCTGCTTTTAGGCAGATCAGGGAACAGCCAAAGGTCTTTCTATGTTTACTCCTTCTTAATTACCTTCAGCTCAAAATAATCCTTATGCCAAAGTGGCATATTTTGGGTTGGCATTTTATGATCCCCTTCAGTTTTGAAGTCTATTGTAAGCATCAGAACTCAGCACATACATATATACAGTTATGTTTTATTTGTCTTCTTTAAATGTGCCCTAAATTTTGAGTATTTTTACTTTCTATGTATTCCAATTGTATTTATCAATTAAAATTAATATATCCATACAATGTTATTAATGTAATTATATATATTATGATTACATATAATATACATTATTAGGACAATTGTATAATTATAGTCATATAATTGAGTCTGTATACATGTATGTGTGTGTATATATATATATATAACATATATGTGTATATATATATATAATAAAGTAGAACTTTATTTTATTGATAATTGTTAACTATAAAATTTTAAGACAAATGGAGAAAGGTCATACAACTACACCATGAACTTTTTGAAATCAGACTCTCATGTTTGTTTATTTATCCCTAACATTTGATATAGTATACATACCCATACATTTGATAGAGTATACATACCCATAGGCATCCATTAAATCCTCATTAAATAATCCGTATCTATAAAAATGAATTCCTCCCATTTTCTATTTTAAAGTCTGATAGGTGATATTTAGGACGACAATATAATGTGGTAAAATTCCAGAGTACATTCTTCTGAACTATCTATGGACACTTCATTGAAAATAAACTGGTGGCAAACTAAATTAACATATTAGGTACTTTTGTGACTATTAAATATAAAAGACCTTTTCAGTGATTGCTAATATATGTTACATTTAAAGGGTAGTTTAGATGTGCCTCTATTTCAGATAGTGGTTTTTAATGCAGGTATAAAAAGCCAAAATAAGTGGTATACTCATAATAACTAATTAAGCCTAAGTGCACTCTAATGTCATAGTATAGCAATAGGTACATTACAATGAAATACTACTTTCATAAGGAAATACTGTCTCTGATGAATTATACACAGAGAGAACTGTGATTTGGCAATTTAGAGGAACATTCTAATTATATGGAAACAGTATTTCCTTATCTGTTTTGCCTGTGGCTAGGTTTATCAAATATTTTATTTTACCTGGAATTGCTATTTAAAGATCTCCATAAGTGCTTTAAGTATAAAAACAAACTGTATTACATTTTACTACTTATCACTTTATTTTTTAAAAAAAGAATACTTTGTTGTGAAAATTTTACTTCTCAATCATAAAATAAAAATAAAGACTTTCCAGTTCCTTTCCCCTATGGTATTAAATAAAAAATAAGCAAAGAAATTTTTTAAAAATCTGATATCCTGTCTTTTTGAACTTAAACCTTTACAAGAAAATAAGCTCTCAAAATTTGGACAGATACTACTTACTCAAGCCACAATGAACAAGTCTCTTGGTTCGAACATTCTGAACCAAGGTGTCAGCCCATTCTTTCCAATACTGACACTGAGAAAAGTATCACTGATTATCAATTCATGGTGTTAGATATTCCTGTTTTTCAAAAAGAAAAACCTAAATCTAAACACACATTTAAAAGGTGAGGCTCCAGATAATAATGTTAAACAAATTTTTTTAAAGCACACAAACCGGTTCTACTCTCCTGAGAACTCTACAGTGTTGTTTGGATGTCTGCACTTGGTGACCTTTGTTATCTGCTAGCAGTTTAAGACCAGTAGTCAGTAGCTTTGCCCTTAAATTTCCCCTCAATCTCAATGATAATGGAATAGATGGAACCAAATTTTCCCGTAGAACCCAGAAGGAGAAAAGTACTGGGAAGCTGGGAAGCTTAAGCACTTCTTATTTCCATTTTCACATATTTTCTTCTCTTTCATTCATTAAGAAAAAGATTTTTGTCACCTATTTTGAATTCAAACTTAATCATTCTCTCGCAAATGTTTGTGCCTATGTCCTTACCATATAATCTAACTCTCAGGCATTTGATTCAAGGATCATCAGCTATTCCTAGCAGGTACACTATTAGAAGCCTGATTACATTTCCGAAACTTATGTTTCTAGAATCTCTATTTCTGCTAATTATCTGAATAATCCTTAGGAGATTTTTAAATTTATGAAACAAAAAGGAAAGGAAATACCCTCCTCAGTAATTGCTACATAGATACAATCTGTGAAGAGCTTTGCATAGGAGGTGGATCCAGACTGGAATAAGTCATTTTATACATGACTCAACATGGTATCGCATCTGGGTTCACCTTTCTGATCTCTCAAGGGGTTTAGTAACAGTAAAACAGAATCTGTTTCTTTTTATACAGCTAGGCTGGTGGCCTCACAATTGAAGGTTTCAGTGATGAGTGGAAGTTCAATAAATATTTGTTAAGTAATATATCAAAAAGAAATATTACTGATGTGCTTGAAGCAGCATAGATGCAGGTGTGTTGCTGTTGTTTCAAAGTATAATTGTTTAAAAACTTGCTAAATAGTGAAGTTTATTTTAAGAGCAGGAAGTAGGGAATATTTTTTAAATTTGTCTAATGTTTATTCATTTTTTGTGAGAGAGAAAGAGAGAGAGAGAGAGTGCGAGCAGAAGAGGGGCAGAGAGAGAGGGAGACACAGAATCTGAAGCAGGCTCCAGGCTCAGAGCTATCAGCACAGAGCCTTACCCGGGGCTCAAACCCATAGACCGCGAGATCATGACCTGAGCCGAAGTTAGACACTTAACTGGCTGAGCCCTCCCAAGATCCCTGGGGATATTTTTATAGTTAGGGTACTGGCCAAAAACAAACAAACAAACAAACAAACAAACACCAATAAAGAACCATGTAATTTAAGGTGTTTTTTTTTTTTACAAGAACATGTAATTTCCACCTACTCTTTAAAAAACAAGAATAAAAATAGTCTCATTATAGTAAATTAGTTTTAACTGGTTTGAATATTTTGACTATTTGGGGATAAATGAAGTTGTCAGCTGCAAAGAAGAGTAGAAATAGGGAGAGAGAGAAAGCCCCACAAAAGTACAAAGGGAAAGAAAAGGAAATACTGTTGAGAATCAGAAAAGGACTTGAAAAAGTTAAAGTATGAGATTTACAGAAGTCCAAGATAGGCCTATGTGGAGCAGTATCATTTATGAAGTGGGCTCATTTTGTATTTTGGAGATTTCATGTAGATTAACCATGTACTAGTCCATCATAACTGATCTGCCTGCCGTTGCTTCTTATACTGGAGATTCAGAATGCACAGATGTACAGTTCATTCAGTGGGCTGGAGTCTGGAAGTATCTTTATAGTTGTTCTGTTTGCCTCAAAAATTAAAATAAGCTATTTGACACTACATAAAATTTAAGTTTTAAAGAATTTATTCAAGCCGTTTTCCAAATCTTCCTGTATTCTCTGTAGACCAAGACATTTGCATCCAGTTCCTCAGCAAAAACCTTAAAGTTGTTTGAGCTTTGATACAGTGTTATAGTTGTAGAACTTATGACTTACAGACTACTTGTATATGCAGTACAAAATTGCCATTACTCAAACAGCCCTACCAACAGTATAGCCCATCCCTCTGTGCCTGTCCTGAAGCAGGAGGTCACAAACTACACTGGGTACAAGAATCACCAGGGTTGCTTCCTTAAAACACAGATTCTTGAGTTCCATAGTTCTATACCCAGAAATTCTGATACAGTAGATTAGGGGTAGGGCCCAGAAATCTGTGTTTAATAAGCAAATCTCCACCCCTAGGATTTGGTAGCCAATGGTCCTGACCACTGCTAGTTGAATAAACATCTTGCCCTAAGGAGTTATCTTTTATGCTAATGTATACTGACTGGGAACTAGCTGTAGCCATTTGTTTTTGTTTTGTTTTGTTTTGTTTTGTTTTGTTTTGTTTTGTTTTGTTTTGTTTTGTTTTAGAGAGGGGAGGGCAAAAGGAAAGAAAGAGAGAAAGAATCCCAAGCCAAGCCCAACATGGGGGCTTGATCCCGACCGTGGGATCATGACTTGAGCCAAAATCAACCGAGTCAGCCAGGTGGTCCTATAACCATTTGAAGTAGCCATCCTTCTTCCCCCACCATCCTGCACTGTGGCAAGGTGCTCCCATGAGGTGTTTCCAGTATCTGGGAGTAGATTTCAGCAATCCTATAGAAACAATGTCACAAATGTAACCAAATGTGACTTAATTACCAGGACTCTGGTTCAGGTTTAGTGTGAACTAAATTTAACTATTAGTTAGGTGCACAAGGAAATTGAACCTGTCATGTAACACTGTTTCTGAGGGGGAAAGAAGGATGTGTTCAAAACAACAACTTAGAAACTGTTTGAATTGCATAGACAAATTAAGAACAGTTTAAATTTGGAAATTACCTTGTGCTCAAGGTTAGATTGCCTCTGATTTTGCTGTTTGCAATTCCATGACATAACATAATAAAGTGAAACAAGCCAAAGTTAGTGTTCCAGTACTATAATTTCTACAAATTGTAGTATTGTCTTTTCTTTCATTTGACCTACATGATTACTTACTTCCAAGGCCCTTTTCTGCAAAAGAAGGGTATGATATGATAAAATAAAAATTAGTTCTTCTGGGGCGCCTGGGTGGCTCAGTCAGTTAAGCATCTGACTCTTGATCTCAGCTCACGTCTTGACCTCAGAGTCATGAGTTCAGGCTCATGCTGGGTGTGAAGCCTACTTAAAAAAAATAGCTGTATTCTGTTATCTAGATACTGTGCTATGGGCAACATGTGCCCTTCCCATTCTAAGGGAGGTAATAATGAGCAACATGCTTTATCTGTTCCCTCTCCCACTTTGTTCCTTCTTCTTAATATAACTCAAAAAAGGATGCTATAGGATTCTGGAGATAAAAATCTGCCTCAGGCTAGATAGAAAAAATATGGCTGATTTGTGCCTGATGATAATATTTGGATTCCCCAAAACCCAAAATAAAATGAACTAAAAAAGACTACAGTTTATGTTATCCTTATTGTTCTTAGTTTCCCAGGTCACTCAGAAATTTTGGTCTTTTGTTGTTTCTTAATTCCTTGGCATGTGGCTAATGCTCAGGTGTAAAGTCACCATTTCATCGTGTTTACCCTGTTAGAGCTTTTCATTTCTCTCCACTTTGTATTGGTCAGCATGCAGCCTCCTCATTGGAGCCATACTGATGAACACATGTAGCATATATATTAGGGCAGTTAGGTAGAAGGCAGACCAGAAAATTTTTCCTCATGCTTCTTGATTGGATGAATTCGAGGAAAGATCTCATATAGAAATACAGTTGAATTTTCTTGAAAGACTGATCATTTTAAATGTGTATGGAGCATACTTTTACCCTAAACTTTTCTGATTACAATTATATATGTGCATATACAAGTATAGAAGTGGGAAAAGATGTATCTGCGCTGTGTATTATTTTGTATACATAAGATTGGCATTTCCAAATAACCAAGCGTAAAAACAAAAATTGTCCCATTTATGGCCAAGTAGACTTGCATGCCAACAGAAAGACATGATAGTATTAAAACCATATGCAATTCTAGCCATTTTTTTCTCTTTTCATGGGTATTGCATGATGGTATTTCTAATACAAATACTAATGTGCTTTGGAAATAATAATGGCACTCGCAGGTCTTTCATCATATTGTATCACTGCTTTATCATATTAGGCTAATACACTGCGAGAGTTGGTAGAACCTCTCCATGCCAAATCGGATCCACTTCTGTTGGCACTCAACCCATTGGACTCACAGATTGATAAGCTAATGTTTAGAGAATTTAGATCGGAGAGAGTCGGCACGGCGCAGACTCAACATCAACCTCTTGCAAGCAACTAAAATGGCCTCGTCCTTGCTGTTTATAACAGAAAAATGACTTTTAAAAAAGGTTAGATCATCAAGTGTTTTGGATTGGGGGCCTCCCTAAAGGGATATTAAGAGGGGCAGGCCACTCTTAAGAAGAATGCAAGCTTCCTACACTGGGACTAGCGTAAGATCAAAGCCTATCAAGATGGAGCACAGTGACAGAAAACTGCCGTTTCTATGGGAGAACAGAAGGGGAAGGGTACTGACCGGGGAAGGGCTGTGTGTCGTGACACCTCAGTTGTGTTCTCCTGACACCAGGAAAGGAGAGGGATCAGCTCCGATAACTAGACAACCCTGGCTATTTAACGGACTCTTTGGTGGCCTCTTTAAGACAAAGTGAGGAAGCAAATTCTGTGTATTAAGTGTATTTTGCATTTTTAAAACTTGACGTGCTGTATTGTACTAAATTAAGTGTAATCTATTAAGGCAAGGTATACACAACCTTCTCTGAAATTTACTATGTTTATTCTATTATAAAGTGTATTCAGGTGCAACACAGAGACTGCTTTCGGTGACACTAATGAAGAAAATTCCTCATGCCAGGCTTTATTAGATTCCTCAGCTAAAATCCTAACTTTCTCCTTATTTCTTGGCACTTGTATACAAATGGTGTTGCCTCATAGGACAGGCATGAGCTATTCTTTTTCTGTAAAATTTTCCAAATCTATAGGCTGTGGTTCTCACTTTTGAAAAAGTATTTTGTCTGGATGTCTTTCGAACTAGCTGCAGATATTATTTAATACTATGTAACTGGGTCCCCTATGGCTCAATAATGCTTATTTTTCTTCTGTAGTGGATGTGAAATTTCCTTAATTTAGTTGGATTAAGACACTCTGTAATAATTTCAATGCTAATTAATGGATATTTCATACTGTGCAATGAACAAATAATTTAACATTGTATTTGGAAATGTTTTTTTTCCTTCCTGTCACCGCAGTGTGTGGTATTGCATAATGTGAATACCTGTAAAAATATAAATTACTTAAAAATAAAAATATGACCAATTGGTATCAAATCTTTTTAGATAGCTAAATAATTTGCTAAGTATGCTTGATAGTAAATATCTTTCCAAAGAGGAGAAATCTATGCTTCTTTCCCACAAATGGAATTTGTGTTGTGAATAAAATCACATTGATCTGCCTTACACTTGCCTCTGTGCTCTAACCATTTTAATGTGTTTTTTAAGTATATGTATAAAGGATGGTTGTTGTATGAAGAAATCCATTGAAAAGCTTTTTGTTGGCATCTAATATTAGTGGGATTTTCTTGGGTCATTCTCTCTGTTTAAGTCATGGTAAATTGTTATGATAAGAAAAATTTTAGTTTTTTCTCATTAAGGAATATGGTGACTCCACATTGATTTTTTAATATAATCATCTCTTAGCTTTGTTTTTAAACTGTCCCCTTTATGAATTCCCATCTGAGAGCAAGGTACTTTGACCTACATGTCTCTACTAGTTAAATTTTCTATATCCTATGGGCAAATCTATAATCTGTCATTTATGTTTGTGATTGTCCTTCAAAGAACCTTCCTTTTGGATCAATATTTCAATGCCAAGGACACCAAGATTTTGCCATCTGTACTATTCATCATAAAAACTACTGTAGTGCCCTGAAAATTTGACCACTGTCATATTTGTGGCAGTAAACCACACAATTTGGCAGAAATTACATGCTTAGAGAATGAAGTGTAGAATAAACTTCAGTTCTGTCTCTTTTGTCACATCTTTTAGGAAGTAAGCTTTCATGTTGTGCAGAAGGGATTGACTGACACTAATATGGGCTATACTTAATTCTGATGAAGCACAAGGTCATTCTTGCAGGAATAGACTTCACATGTTCTTTAAAAAGAGGATTCACTCGAGCTGTTCTTTTAAAAGAAAGTTTTTTCTCACTTGAAATCATTTTTTTCATCATTATTATTTTGCCTAAAAGAATATAAATTACTTCTAATTATGAAAAGGATGGTGGGGTACAGAGCAACAAGTAAAAGCCAGCTTTTAATATCTTCTGCCTTTTTTTTTCTGATATAACAAACTGCCCTCCCTCCAGTTTTACAATGCTAGACATAACTAGTGGACTTATATAAAAACATGAATTAAGAGATCTAATATTTAATTATAAGACAATTCAAATTACAGTGCAAACTCCTGAATACATAATCATCTTTAGCATAAAACCTAGAAGCATTAAACCTGTCTACATTGAACCCATTAAACGTTTAATTGTCACCTACATATAAATAAGTTGTTTATTATGGCGTGGTAGTAAATTAGTATTCACAGAAAATATTCCCGAGTCTCAATGCAAATGTTAATTGCCCTTCATGACAAGAATAGTACTCCACATACGTGACGCCCTCAGCCTGGAAGCCTCAGAGCACTCTGCGGCTGTACAAGAACGAATGCCTCTCACATCTGACTGGTGACTAATGCTGCTATGTCCAGCCTTCTCTCTCACTTGTGACTTAGCTTTTCCCAGCTTTCTGTATTACCCCGCCGTGTTGCGGAAGGAACAACTGTTTCCACGAGGACATCATTGTCCAATTTTAAAAGAGCACAGTTCCCTTCCAAAACATGTACCAGAACTGATTATCTGTTGTTGGCTTGGTTCTTCAAGAGCCCAGTTGGTATATGCATTTCGTTTTGTTTTATTTTTATTTTTTACTCTCTTACAACATTGCCATTGCACAGTCAGGGAAACGGGAAGGACACCAGCATGAAATTTTAGGTCTCCAAGTCTATATTATGCTCTCCTTAACGTTCACCAAAGAAACATGAAGCAAATTATACAATAGACTGTCAGAAAAATTACACAGTCACCTGATAGGGAGCCCTCTTTGGAGTACTTCACTTTAAACGTTGGGTGCAAAAGGCACTGTGCCAGGTAGAAGAATGGGGAACACAAATGAGAGGGAGGTGTATTCTGCTCCGGGAAAGTCACAGTCTGTCTCTGAAGGAGAGTACATGCAGTGCCATTAAGGTTCAGGAAGAAAAAACATTGGAATTTCTCCTCAGGTTTTATAATTCGTCCTTTCAAATTTATTTTCTGTGTCTTTTTTATAACATGCATATCTATTAACATACAGTAATACATATATGTAGGTTATCAACAATAGAAGTGTTTTAACTGGTAAAGATGCACAATGAAAAAAGTTTGGAAGCCACTAAGCATGAATGTAGGGAAATACGTCGACCCAAAGACCTTTCAGTGTATGAGAAATGCATTATCATCTGCTAATAAGCCACTCGCAAGAAAGTTCCAACAACGTATTATTTTGCGTTAGCTAATATTTTTCCTTGAACTTTTCTTTATCACCACCTGGAAGTCACATGCCACCTGAGACTGCCGGACAGTGAGCTGTTGTGATACCACATTCCTAGAGTCACCATATTTCATAGTGTAGTTAGAGTATAAATGAGACAATAGGGGGTCTTCTTTCAACCCTACCAAGTAGGACACAGCCAGAAATGACCCCCCCAAACACAGAATACAAGTTTAATCCATCAGTGATTTTATTGTGATCCTCAAATCTATCAATGAAATTTTATATCGGAAAGAGGAAATTTATATGTTCACTTTGCTTTTAATAAAAGTGGAAGAGTATGTCATCTGACACAGGATCAATTTGCATATTGTAAAATAACCACAAATAAAATTTGGGAGGGAATTTATTCCTGCCGTAGACCCAGAATTCCTGAGTAAATTGGATACAAATTAAAATTCCATTGTAGCAGCTGATACACTTCCTCATTAGGAATTGCAGAAGGTTCCTATGCGCATCCTGTGGTTTGCATGAGGTCTTCTGCACTCTGCCAACTTTCAGAAAACATTCTGTCAAATTGCAAAAGAGCTGGTTTTCCGCCAGTGCTCCAAATGGCTGAACTGGTACACTGAAGGCAAGTCCATTGGGAAGCCGAAGTCAACAACTTCTTGCCTCATCTTCAAAAGCAAGCCTCTTCTAGAATAAGAAAAGCCAAAGTTGAAAAAAGAGAAACCAGAAGAGAAGTGAGGAGATGAAGAAGAGGGCAAAACGAGAAGAAAATAAAGGTGCTTTCATATTTTCAGCTGCAACAGTAGCTCCAATTGACTTAATTGCTATTCATCTGAGAAAAAAAAAATCAAGGAAACCAATTGAAAATTATAAAAGAAAATAAAGGTCTGTTTTTGTCTTGAATGTTGAGTTCTGTGTTGTTTTGACTGTTGAGCACAGTGAATCAGATTTATAATGTGACTTTGCTCCTCACCCCCGTCCTTTAACAATAAAAGGACTCTTTGTCTGGTCTTAAAATGTTAAGTAATTGGTGGCATTTTGTGGTAGCCTGGCATCTCAATCCCTCATCCTTTCTCATCCCACTGCTCTGTCTTGTGGTGTTGCATATGTGTATGACGTGTATGGACTGGGGGGAGGGGAGCCTTACTTATCTCTAATAGGAGCCGCACTATTCCCTTAATATATTTGGAAATGTTTCTGTGTTCCGTCTCATTGTGATTCCTTGTTCAAATGTGCTGCCCAAAGATAAATCTATATTCAATTCTTCTTAACAGCTGTCAAACCAGATTCTTCGCAAAATTATGTTGTCCTTTGCTTAAATGCTTTTTCCCCCTTAACAGCAAGAAGGGGGAAAAAAACTTTCCATTTTTATTTATTTAATAGCTGTGTTTGTCACTTTTTAATATGAAATCTTTATTTACCCTTCTTAAAGTAAAACCACATTGAAATTTTACCAAAAAAAAAAATCAGTTCCCTAGCCCAGTATTCCACAAACTTTAAGAACTGGGGAGAAAGAATACTGGGTAAGAATGTTTTTAAAGAAAATATATATGTGCTATAGTATTAGCTACTATGGAAGGTTATTGTATAATAAAAATTTACTCTATAAAATGTAAAAATACTTCTTCCTCCCTTAAATCCTGAAACTCTCATCTGAATCCCTTTTTTTCTTCATATTCTTTCAAAAACTGAAAAACTAATAATACAGTAGGCCACCTGATACATTGACTACTGTAATTCACATAAGTCAGGCCTTCCATCCCCCCTCACCCCAGCTGTACGAAATTACATCTGGCTTTAGATGCACTCTTGCCCTGAGGCAAAAAGAATGAGGACTACTAACTAATTCCTTGGGGTCCTTTCCTGGCCTGTGATTTTATGAAATGGAATTATGCTGTTCAAATATATCCTTGTTTTTACAACTCCCATTTAGTTACTCTGAATGACCTTATGATTTTGTGCCTTCCTGGCTCCAAACTATTCTCAGTCATAATTCCCCATATTACTTTCATCTTGTTCTTAACCCACAAAGCAATTCCCTCCTTTTCGCAGTCCTCCACTCACCCATCCCTCGAAATCCTCTAGGTGTTGCAGACATTCAAGGATGAGCCAACAGAGAATTAAAAAGCTGTTGTTTAAAGGGGCTTTTGTATTTTCATAGTTTTAATTTAGGTACATGATTAGGAAGTTAAAAATTTGTTATAGAGGAATTAATGATAGCATGTGCTGATGATAACAAGGAACTTTCTAATGGAAAGACTCAATAACCATACCTACCATTAGTTGCTAACCTCAGCAGTAGCGCCAAAATTTGAGTATGAAACTGAAATGAAGCTATTTTTTAACCCTAAAGGTGATCCTTTCAAGTTAAGGTACTGTGTTTATGGACTTTGGGGGCACTTTAGGTACACTCTCAAACATTTTTTTTAGAATGCTCCTTTTTAAGGAATACTCACAAATTCATCAACACCTACTGTTAAATACACAGTTGAAATGAACACTGGCAAAATTGGCAGTGTAGAATTCTTGTTAAAATCATGGATTCTGGAGCCAGACTACCCAGTTGCAATTCTGGCTCCACCATTTACACTTCCTAAGTATGTCCTTGAGCAAGGTGTTTCCCTGCTGTAAAATGAAAACCAAATACATCTACTCTCAGTATTGTGAAAATTAAAAGAGATCATGAATGTTAATCATTTACCCTTCTGCCCGGCACATACAAGTGTTAACTAGTATTGTTATCAATTAGCAATTAGAGAGTCCATTTTTTTAACTAGGTCAGCAAACCTAAAATATTCATATGGACCATGGTAGAATGAACAACATTCCATATTTACTCCTTGAGCCAATATAATTAGTATTCCTCAAATAGGATTCTTTGGCTCTCTATTAAAGGAAATGTGATATAGCCCTAATCCTGTCTACCACTCAAAGCAAAATCCGAGTTTATCTTTATCATTGTTGAGAAAGATATGACATCAATATTCAGGCAATTAAAGAAGAAGATGGGAGTTTGATTTATTCAGATAGATCTAAGTTCCTTTCCTGAACCAGTCTCTAATTTTTTTTCTCAAAAATATTTAATTGCAGTATTTTCCTCCCAGATATTACAAATGCTACGTAGCTTCTCTTAGTATGTGCCAGATTTTTCCTTACATTTGCACATAAATATATTCTCATATTTCATTTTAATTAAAGCAATATTTTTAATGGTAATATATGATAATTTACTGTATTTACAATGTGGCAGGCATTACTATGGCAGTCACATGAAACCTAATGATCTTCTATGGTACACTATTGGAAGATTTTTATAATCAAATATACTCCAGTGAATGCCATTCCATCTTATGCAGTCTGGAAAAATGTAAAAACCAGCTGATTCAGTATTGCTAAACCAGGAAAGCTCTATTAATCAGCACTTCTGTGCTTCTCAGTATAATGATAAGGGATATTCACTAATGTGTTAAAATATTAAATTATGTGCAGGATTGTTTCTGTGTTGTGTACCTTTTGTACTCTATCTTTGAACTTAATGGACTCAAGATATGTATGGTGATTTGCTATTAAGAGATATTTTGTTAATCAAACATCTTATTATTTGACCATTTTAAAAATTTTACCCACTATAGCAGCTGTGGGGTTTTTTTTTAATGTAATAGAGTGTTTTCCCAATCATTCATTATTCTGTTTCTCAAATGGTTTGGATTTTTTTTTTAGTAGATTTTTGGAGTATCCGATAAGTGTTCATTACACCAGATTCATTTCTCTCTTTTTTTGCACATTGCAGGTGAAAGTAGGGAAGAAAAGTTAGGAGATTCATTGCAAGATTTATACAGGGCATTGGAGCAAGCCAGTCTGTCACCACTGGGAGAACATCGCATTTCAACCAAGATGGAATACAAGCTATCATTTATAAAGAGATGTAATGACCCTGTGATGAATGAAAAACTACACAGGCTGAGAATTCTCAAAAGCACTTTAAAGGTAAGATATGAAATGGAAAGAGAAATTCCTTTCAAGATATTCATTCTTGAAGTCAGTGGATTACCAGATACTCTAAATGAAGAAATACTAAATGGGGAGGTGGAGTGGACAGCAAGTAAACAGGAAGAACCTGAAACTGAGCTGTTCCTATAGGGTAGTAAGTGCATAAAGAGGAAGTAACCTTAACTTTTCATTATCATATCAAAGCATTGGCTAAATGTTATTTGACTTAATTCTCAGAGAAAACAGGATGTAATTAAATTTTTTTCAAAAATGTGAGGCTGGTGTTATTCCTCGGTCTTTCATTTTCCTAAGATAAATTTGCCATGTAGTTATTAATATAGTTATTAAAAGAACACAGCATGCATGCAGAATGCAATAGTGGGCACTAAAAGGCTTTGAGATATTTGGTGCCTATCTCCTGCAGCACATTTGGAGTGAAGCCACAGTGATTCATGTTCCATATAGAAATTTTATAATTGTTCTGTTTATGCTATCAGTTCCCAGCTCACATGTTACTTTCTTATTCTGCATTTCCGTAAGTGCTTACATTATCTCCAGTCTCTTTATTATACCACCCCCATAGTGGGGAGGAGGTAGTGGAGAGAGAGGAGCAGAGAGGCAGGAAATTGAAGGAGGCAGAAAACAGAGCCCCCTCACTGTGAGTGTATATGAGGGGACAGGGCCTGCTGTACAAAAACTCTCCATAAGCAGGCCTTGCGCCCTTGAAAAATCAAAAACAGAAAAGAACTACCATACAGAGTATGTAGTACAGTAATCTCAGGAAACAAAAGGTCAGAGGGCTCCTTTGGGAAATATTTCACATCCATAGTATACTGCTGAGGTTTTGTGATTTTAAAGCATAGATGAGTACGAAAGAGAGAAACAAAATAGAAAATGCATGATTTGAAAAAGTTTCCAGAAGCAAGCAGCCAAGTTTTCAGAGTAAATTAGCTTTCAGTTGGTATTCATGCAAACACTACTGGAAATCCGTGGGACAACTTAATAGCCTTTTGGTAACTAAGAGCAGAATTTTAAAAAGAGCTATAATATT
Organism: Felis catus; assembly: GCF_018350175.1. Classification (NCBI taxonomy): domain Eukaryota; kingdom Metazoa; phylum Chordata; class Mammalia; order Carnivora; family Felidae; genus Felis; species Felis catus. Next base: position 17,897,780 of record NC_058386.1, read on the forward strand.
CATAAGAATAATTCTGCTAACCAGCCCTACTCCAAAGATAACCCCACCCTCCCACCTTATAGAGCACCCCACCCCATTCAGATCCAAACTGTCTAGTTGTGAAAGCAGACAGGCATTTTGAAGCAGTTCGGGCTTACATATTTTAAAGACCTGCTTCTGTCTTTCTTTCTAAGCACCTCACCCCTGTCTTTTACGCTCTGGATTCCCTAAAAATATTTACTTCCAGTAGCAAAGAGTTTGAGCTCCTGCCAGTGTTCAGTTCATTGAGTATTGGTGCATCGCTAGGTATGTGACGCTGTGCTCCACTCTCTGGGGTAAAGATGATGAAAAGTCGGTGTAAAAAAATGCCCCTCATTGATAAAACCAAACTAGGAAACCCTATACTTTTCAGTGTGGGAAATTAACAGAGAATGCAAATCTCCCATTAGGGAAGGATAACTGCCCAAGCAACCTTGGATGTGTGTAGTCCCTAGAATTGTCTCCCATCCAACTACTAACCAGGCCCGACCCTGCTTAGCTTTCGAGATCAGACGAGATTGGGCGCGTTCAGGGTGGTATGGCCATAGACTGTGTAGTCCCTGGAATTGTAACAGACCTGCCTCCCCAAGCACAGGATGACTCCCAACATCCTTGGCTGCAGCCCCATTGTCCCCACCTGGAACTGGAACAACTGCTTAGGCACCTTGCTATCTTTCCTTCCCAGCTCTCCCTACCCACCTCCTGAAGAACATTCCCTAGACTTCCCTATCTCTTCCTTGAGCCCTTAAAAGACAGGCCTTACGGGGTGCCTGGGGGACTTATGGGACGCCTGGCAGGTGCCTGGGTGACTCAGTCGGTTGAGCTTCTGACTTCGGCTCAAATCATGATCTCATGGTTTGTGGGATAGAGCCCCCGGTCCGGCTTTATGCTGACAGCGTGGAGCCTGCTTCGGATTCTCTGTCCCCCTCTCTCTCTGTCCCTACCCTGCTTGTGCTCTCTCCCTCTCTAAAATAAACATTTTCCACTATATGTCAAACTAGAATGTAAATTTTAAAAATAAATAAAATTTAAAACAAATTAGAAAAATATAAATAAAAATAAACATTTTATTTTAAAATTTTTAATGTTTATTTTTGAGAAAGAGAGTTGGGGGGAGCAGAGAGAGAGGGAGACACAGAATCTGAAGCAGCCTCCAGGCTCTGAGCTGTCAGTACAGAGTCCAACCCGGGGCTCGAACTCACTAACCTCAAGATCATGACCTGAGCTGAAGTCCAACACTTTAACCAACTGAGCCACCCAGGTGTTCCAATAAATGCTTGAAAAAAAATTTTTTTAAAGACAAGCCTCAGCTTCTCAGACTGTCTCACTCCCTCATCTTCCATCCCCCTTCCCACCCGGAAGACTCACTTCTCCCACAGGTGATAGCTGTGCTGTACTGAGTTCTCTCATAATGGAGCTCATTCTTCAGCTGAGAACCAGCCCCAGCTGAGAAGGGAGGGCTACTTTGCATCGCAGACCCCCATTGCTACAGGAAAGCAGTCATGATGTTCATACAACAAGAATTATGTATTTGTAGTGACAGAAGGGCCATGCCTTCTCTCATGCAAGGATGAAGAGCTAACCATCTGGCAGGAGAGACAGAACAGTGCAAGACTAACTCAAGACAGAATGTGAGAGAAGTCCACTCAGTGGCACTGATAAAGTGTCAGGAGGACATAAATGAGGGAGAAAACCTTTTTTTCCCATTGTTGAAGGAAAGTTTTAAGAAATGAGAGGCATTTGAACCGGCTCTCAAAGAATGAGGAAGGTTTCCATAGGCAGAGACAGGAAATAAGACTGGCCAAGATTAAAAATTTAACCACACACAGTGGGCAATACAGGCATACCTTGGGTGTAGAAAAAAGTACACTAGGACTTGATTATAAATAGCTGGGTTTGAGCAAACCAGAACTGTGTCATATGGGCTTCTTAATATTTACATATTAACTTTTTATTTTAAACTTGAACAAAAGTCTGTACCCAACTTAACTGTTGAATCCTTTTGCTTTTCAGGCCAGAGAAGGGGAAGTAGCCATTATTGATAAAGTCCTAGACAATCCAGACTTGACATCTAAAGAATTCCAACAATGGAAGCAGATGTACCTCGATCTTTTCTTGGATATCTGTCAAAACACCACCCCAAATGACCCATTAAGTATTTCTTCTGAAGTAGATGTAATCACTTCCTCTCTCGCACACACTCACTCATACATTGAAACTCATGTGTAAGTGTATTCTGCCCTCTGGCCATCTGGTACCTTTTGGTACTTTGAATAAGTATATGAGGTAGTTTTATATCAGTGTGTGGGACACTTGACAAGCTATACTTTAATGTTACCAAACTACATGAAACAAACCATATATGGTCATTATACCACTGTCTTTAATGAGCATTTGTATATTTTATATGCAATTAGTGCTCAGCTTATGTTTACCATGTGCAAAATCAACTGTCTTCAATGACTTAAAATTAACTTTTGCAAATAACTCTGAAGACAGGTGGTCTTCAAGTAGTAAAACCACAAAAAGGCAGTTTTCTATATAAGGTCATCTTTTCTCCCTTTAAGTTAATTTTATATAAACAAGACTTCAAAAGTAAATCACACTTTTTCAGGTGCAGACATCCTTGTGGGTGGGAAAGAATTTAAACCTTTTTTATATTTATTAAAATGTTCTAAGAATTTTCTTAAACATTGCACAAAGTTTAATGCTGTAGTTTTATTTTTGTGAAATGTAGATGTGCATACAAGAGTTAAGCAAAATAGAAGAGCATCAACATAAGAAAAGTTCAGGTATCTAATATTCGTCTTAATAGTCTATTAACTTGTGAAAGCTGGTTAATGGAAGTATTATTCCAAATCTATGGGGACACTTAATGGTGTATCAGGGCAAAGCTTTGTAAGATGTTTTTGTAACTAAGACCAAAATTGAAGATAGAGCTGCTTTATTTTCTTGGTTTAAATCTTCCTTTATTTTTGTAGTGATGAAATGCTGATTGTGTACAGAGGAATTTGAGAGTGGATTTTTTTAAAACACAGCTAATTCACCCAGAAAGGCAGCTAAGATATGTATGTATGTATATATATATATATATATATATATATATATATATATATATATATATATATAATTTTAGCCCAAACTCATGTTTTTAAACTCCAGCTCCTAAAAAACAAGGTATAAACTGAAATGACTCAACTTTCCAGTTATTTTTCCAATTTTCCCCCTAGTCCATTAATTAAACTTACATAATTATACTTCAAGCAGGGGAGTAAAATATGTTTAGTTACAGGCTGGTGTGTGTTCTAATATGAAAACAATGTTGAAAAATAAAAATGTGCCTCTCTCCTGAGGAGCAAGAGGATGATGGTCATTCAGAGATATATTACAATGAATTACATGAGAGAAAGAATTTATAGAGGTTCTTCCTAGCTTCATGAATTGTTCTGTAGAGTGGATGAAGTCTACGAAAAAGTACTCTTCACATATTTCCATTTATAAGTATCTCATTTTTGAAAGTGATCACAGCATGATAATGACTGTGCTGCTTTTTAGTGTCTGGCTGCATAACGTACAAGTCACAATTTGCTGTTTTTTTAGGAGGAGGAAGGGGCCCTCCTTTACTATTCTATATCCTAAATCTACTTCTAATCAGCTTTATACTGTTGCCTGTACAGCTCAGTGAATGTACTTTCATCTCTAAGAGTTCAGATATATGCCAGTGAATATTTTTTGCTGTAGGGGAGGAAGTAAAAACTCCACAGCAGGGATCATTTTCTTTGCTTTTGAAATCAACATTGAATCACTATCGTTTTGCAGACTTTGCACACTGTACAGGAGAGTGGCCTTTCTACAGCACATTTTCAGTAATCCTATATTTAGTCAAAATGGATGAGAAATCATGTATTAATGTTTGTATGGAATTTGGGGTCTAGTGTAATATTTTTATCATTTAAAAAAACTATTTGTAAAAACATTTATTTACTGCATGGATATTGACGTACATTAAATTTGTGGAATTTTGTATATGTAAAAAAACAAAAACCTCTTGTCCTAAAATGAAGTGTGCTTGTTACAGGTGTTTAGACTTGTTGATGTTTACTAGACCAAATGTGTACATTCACTTAAAAATATCTGTACCTGATGGATGTGTCATGGATACAGCAGCAAGGTTGTACCCTGTAAACAACGAGCAGTTGATGGAAAGACTAGTTGTGTTGCTACTAAGCAGCTTTTACCTTTGTAAAGTCAGCTCTGTTGTTTTAAATGGTAAAAATTAAACTAATGAATTTTAAAAGACTCGTGACTAGCTTAGCATGAAAGAGACCTTTTAACACTATATTTATCTGTACATTTTATTGCATTAGTTTCAAATCTAGGAGAGAGGCAGCACTGTAAACTGAAGTGAAATAAATTTAGCTCTTAATGAATCCTTACAAAGCACCTACTTTATTCATGCAGAGTTCCTCACCACATTTCTTTGAGACCTAATCACAGAGCCATCTTCCCCCTACCCCCTTCCCTAGTTACCAGTTCTAACTTTGCCATTCCACTGGTGGTATAAGCCAGAAGCAGCAGCTGTTCAGTGTATGCAAGTATGTTTTCTGAGACCCTGCAAAATCAAGCTGGTTTCCCACTTAACTGCCACAAACTTGAAAATTTCACATACTCCTCTTTCCTTCCTCTGTTGATTCTTGGGAAGTTGGGGGGGGTGCACCACCAAAAATAAGTTATTGTTTTTGGGGGTTGTTTGTTTTTTTTTACAAATATAACCTATGGCATGTCTGCAGAATGAATATTTAAAAATGAAAGAAACAGGTTTGGGTTTTGCTAGATGTGCTGCTTAACCAAAAGAGCCTGATTATTATGGCTAAGGACTGCTGAAATAAAACCAATGAATGGCCTAAAGCCAAGGCAAAAGCAGGCTAGGGATTAAGGATGAGGGACACAAAAACTTAACCTAGTATACTTTTTCCAAAAACAAGTGCTTTCCTAGAGATTTTTTTTTTCTCTCTCAGTTCTACATTTACATTAAACCAACAGAACAGAACTATAAACATGGTTCTGGATCATAAAATCATAGCTCTCCTTACAGTGATTTCATGCTATTTAATGAAGGCACTTTCCCTTCACTATTTATTCAGATAATGCCATATTTTCGGACTATTTATTACAGCTTTTATAGCTAACAATTTTCTGGGTTTTGTATATAATTTCTTGTACATTTTTGGCCTTGTTTGGCACAAGTAATCAGTCTAGCACCTAAGGAAACACTTTAAGAGGGAAAACAGGGTCATATCTTCTTTGCAAAAGTCCATCTCTAGTCCAGCGTGAGTCTTCCTAGACTTCCAGCTCACTGAAGCAGATACATATATCCTTCTGTTTTGATTCATCCTGTCTCCCATTCTCAGCTTAAGGGGAAATGTTCCTGTTGGGCCAAGCCCTTGTTTGCATATTTAAACTTCAGAAGCCGCCCTGCTCCCAGAGTCCCATTCTTAGGAAAAGCCCACGTATTACTCTGTAAACCTGCTCAAGCGCGACTTTTTCTCCCCTGTCGCCCGGAGACTGCACTAACCCATTAAGCCCAGCATTAAATCTGGCGTTTCTCCGAACCCTCCCTCCCTCTCCTCATCCCCACCCTCAGCCAGCTGCAGCACTGCACACTGGAGGCCGTTCCAGGCCCAGGGTAGCGCGCAGCCAATGTCCTCCCAGCGGTCCAGGTCGAGGTCGTAGCCCACCACGTTGCGGGTAGACACCTGCCGCGAATCCCGCCACTTGAGGCCGCCCAGCAGCAGCGCCGTCTCCTCCACAACGGCCAGCCCATAGCAGAAGCGATCATAAGGTAGCGGCCGCAGTCGAGTCCACTGGTCCGTGCCGGGCTCGTAGCGTTCGATCTCAGAGAAGGGCTCATAGCGCCCCAGAAAGGCGAACACCGCGCCTCGCAGCACAGCCATGTGGTGCCCGAAGCGGGCAGTGCTCATGGGCGCCCTCTTGCTCCACGCTCGCTCCCCAGGGCCCAAGGTGTACATGTCCCGGAGGCTGCTCGAGCTGCCCTCGCCTCTCCCCGCCTTACCCCCAGAGATGTACACGATGCCGCGGTCCCCGATGGCCCCCGCGTGGCCATACAACGCCCGCGGCAGCGCCCCGGCAGCCGTCCAGCGGTCCCGGCGCAGGTCGTACATCTCTACCGACGCCAGCGCCTCGCCGTCGGCGCCCAGACCCCCGACGGCCAGGAGCGCCTCGCCCACCGCGCCGCACCAGAAGTGGGCCCGCGCTTCTCGCATAGCGGGCACCGCCGTCCAAGCGTGGAAGCGCGGGTCATAACGGTGCACTTGGGCCGTGACGGCCCGCTGTCCGCCTGCCAGGGGTGAGGAAGCGCCATCCGAAGGGCTCTCCCCGCCCAGGACGAACAGGAAATTGCCTGCGGTGCACACGCTGTGCCCCAGTAGCGGTGCAGGCAGCCGCGTGAGACTGCGCCAGCGGTGGTTGTACACGTCGAAAGCCACCACGTCTTGGGTGAGCTCCCAATCCTCCTCCTCTTCTTCCAACTCACCTTCCTCCTCCTCCCCCTCCTCCTCCTCGGGCTCCGCCATGGCGCCCCTGCCCCTGGCTACTGGCGGTGGGGCCGCGACCTCCTCGGTCACCGCCTCCCGCGCCCTGCGCCCTCCGACCAACAAGATGCGAGTTTGGGGGCTCCGGACGCTGGTCTGCTCGCCCTGCACAAGAGGCTGGCGGGAGGGCGCAGTGTGGTAGTTGAGGGCCTGGATAATGAGGCCCTTAACCCGGGCGGGCAGCACGAGGCCAGAGCCCGAGTACACGCGCCGCAGCACGTCTGCAGGTACTAGGCCGAAGCGAACGCGCTCAAGCAGCGAGGTGCAGTGGGCCAGGCGTTCGGCCTCAGGCTCCTGCCGCAGCCAGGCCAACGCCAGACCCAGCAGCCAGGTCTCAGGCACCCGCGCCACGTCGGGGGCACCCAACACAGCCTTCAGCGACGTGGGGTTCAGCTCCAGCAGCCCCGCGGGGCCCGCGCCCCGCACCAGCAGCTCCCGCAGGTGGCGCACGATGCAGCGCTCGGCCTCGCCTAACGTGTGCGCCAGGCCGAAGCGCGCCGCCACGTTGGCGGCGAAGCAAGAGTTCTCTGGAGCCAGCTGGCGCTCCAGGTAGCGACCGCACAGCCCCAGTGCTTCGGTGACTTGCAGATAGCTGGCGGCCTCGAGCGTGTCCTCCACCGTGTCCATGGAGAGCGGCAGCCAGGCGGTGTAGATGAAGTCCAGCAGGCGCTGCAGGCCGGCCGCCGACGGCACGTGCAGGTGGATCACGCGCGCCCTGGATTCCCGGGTGTGGCTCTTGAACAGGGCCCTGAAGTAGTCGCTGGAACACGCGAGAAGCGACCTATGGGCCGGGAACTCGCTGCCCTCGGCCTCCAGCGTCACATCGCACAGGAAGCCCTCCGCGCGCAGGGCCTGGTAGCCGGTGAGCAGTGCACCGCCATGAGCTTTACAGTAAGATAGAAAGTAACTCATGATGTCCAGGGTGGAAAGCGGCCTGGCCGGGGCTGGGGGCCGCCGGGCACGGCCAGAGTCATCTCGGGGCACCGCGCCCCTGGGTCCCCCACGCGAGCCGCAGAGCCCCTAGCAGGGGCCCATTTTTGCCTGCTCAGCTTAAAGCCCAGGGCTCCTTCATCCAGGCCTGCAGATAGCCCTGTATCCCTCTCAGAGCAAACCCGGTCGGGGAACGGTTTCCATAAGCTCCTAGTAGCAAAGGGCACGGAGTTTGGATTCTTCCGGAGGGTGCAGGATTTGGTTCCGGCGTCTGCCGAGGCTGCCAGCACGTTGCCCGAAGCCCCCTCCCCGGCCCAGTTTGGGAAGCCCACACCTGCGCGCCAGGGGCCGCAGTGGCCACACACCATCACCTGGAAGGGCCGAGCTGAGGGTGGACTGACTCGGGGTGGGGGTTGCTGGATCTCCGACGGCGCAGATGCAAGGATGTGGCCCGCCTCGGGCGTCCCGGGAGTGCGGAACGAGGGCTCTGGCCTCCCGGGGGTGGACGAGGAGGACGGATTCTGCGGGCACCCGCGAGGGCCGGGGACAACTGGGTACGGGGCGGAGAGGGGGGTGAACTTGTTCCGCGCGGAGGATCAAATCAAAGCCTGGGGGATTAAGAAGGGGGGGCGCAGGTCAGCGCGGCGCGTCGGAGGCATGATTGGGCGCCGTACATAACATGCCGGTAGCTCACAGCGACAGGAATAGCGCGCGGCCTCGGCCTCCCCGGCGTGCCCCGCCCCGCGCTCCGGGCTGCTGGCGGCGAACCCAGGGCCGGGGCGCTGGAGGAAGCGGCCCGGGACTGGGACTTGACTCCGGTGACCCGACCAGCCGCCGGTCACCAGGGGGTCTCGGGAACTCGGCTAGGGCTGTGGGAAGCGTTCACTGGAGGTGCGCCAGTCTCCCGGGACGCTGTACCTGGTGGTGTCTGGGGGAGAGGCGGCTGGCTGGGTCGGAGGAATGTCGACCCCCTGGTGCCCTTGCGCCTGGGAAAGAAGCCCCCTGGCTCGAAACTTTCTGCTTTGGGAAGGCCCTAATTAATCTGGCGGGGGCGGGGATTAAGCGGCGATTTTGCGCGCTGACACCCAGGAGGCCGCTGAGTTGAGAGCTACTAGCGGGAACCACGCCCGGGGGAATCTGGGGCTCCCTGCCAGGGGCGCTTCGTTACACGCCCCTCACCTGGACTCACCCTTTCGAGATGCTGGGCCTACTCTGCGCCCTTCCCGAGGCGGCCCGCGTCTCCCGGGCTGGCTCGTCTCACATTCTGCGTTGCGGAATTTGCTCCTACCCCCGCTCCCTGACTCCAGCTGAGTTCTCCCTTCCTGTTCTTGGACCCAACCCAACCCATCCCTTGGCAAAGTGGACAAGAAGATTGCAGGTGACTTGGATTTTCTGCCTTTGAATGACCACTTCCTTTAAGAAAGTGATTCATTCCAGTTTCTCTCCCTGACTTTCCAGACTCTGATCTGATTACTGCCTGCTACATCTTCAACGCTGTGACGAGATAATGGGCAGTAAGGAAGGTCACAAAGTTCCGTAGAGGCTAGAGTTTCATAGGGCCCCATTTCATGAAGTTATTTATAAGATGCACCCAGCACAGAAATGGTGACTAAAACCACCCAATCTTGAGACATTAGGAAGCATTTCTCCATCTCCTCCATCCTCCTCTTAAATAACTAAATGATTAATATAACTATTCTTTCTTGCCAATTTGGAGCTTCTGTGTTTTGCTTTCATCTAGAATTGATTTTTCTGTTTTCTAATGCAACCCCTCTGGCAATCTGTTCTAAGTGAACCTTTTGAGAGCATCTGAAATAACTTGCATTTCTGACAGTTGGGATTGTGTTTCATAAAAAAGAAGAAAAACTGTCGAATGAAGGATTAAAATGAATCATTTTCTTCCTCTTATGCCATTGTACTTACAACGTTTCCAATTAGAATTCTTGAAGTGCAAAAAAATATTAGTAAAATGATCCTGCTTTCTTTGTCAGAGATGGAACTGCATTATAACTTAAATTAGCCAAATTATAAAATTCAGGCAGAGGCTCAAGTTAAGGGCTTACTTAAACTCCAGAGGCTAAAAATACTCCAATTTGAATTCCTAATGTTAAAACTACAGATGGATTCAGGCAGGGTGCTGGGTGTTTTGGGGTTTTTTTTTTTAAGTACTAAAATTTCTTAGTTCAAAAATAAGATACCAGTTTGGTTCAGTGTGCACAAATCTGAATGGTGAAATTAAATGGACTTAATAGAAATTTGGTAGAAGGGATATTATAGATCATTTAACCAAACTCTCCTTTTCCTCTGCAACTTCTTGTTTTTCTTTTCAAACAAATGTAGCAAATGAGCCCCAGAGAGAGTACAGTTTGTCTGGGTGACTAGGATATTGAGTTACAGAGTCTGGATGAGAATCCAGGGCTCTCTCCCCACTATATTATGTGACCTCTGTATGATAAAAATAAAATAGTGCAACACAAAGATTACTGAAACCAAATTTCAGAATAGTAAAGTTTAAATACAATTTTTAAACACGTTTTTTTTTACCCCAGAATCAATCACATCTTGTCAGATCTATCCATCATCATGCATTTAGATTGAATCCAAAATGTCACACTTACTTGAAAATAGAGATGCTGTGGAAGACTCTACATCTTGACATCAAAAAGTCAATTGTTCACGATAAGCTTGTGTTCATTGCCAGCCCAATGTGCCAACTTAATGTGTTTTGACATTGGGGATATAAATGAATTGTGTTAATTGAGGAAATTTTCATATTGGGTGTGTTTCCTAGGTTTTCTCTAGAAAATATAACTATCAGTCCATCCAAGAACATTTTTGTCCTTTGAGTAACGTTTGCAGAAAGGGTAAAAATTTTAATTTTTGTGCAATATTAAGTATACTAAAAAACATTTCAGTGTGCTTTTTTTAGTTGTGTTAGATGTGTGTCTTAAGTTGGGTCACCTAGAAGCAGGCTCTGCAACCCAACCTGAATGCTTGGTGATGAGCACATGTGATAGGATATTATCATCATGTTAAAAATGATCTGCTATGAGTGGCCTTCCCCATTTAGACTATAAGCTCCTTGGGGGCAAGGACCGTTTCTTGGTCTTTTTATTTCTAGCCCCTGTCACAATCTTTGGCATAATTAATGTTGGGTTGAACAGATCTAGGTACCTGGTGGTACCATCAGTGGGAGGAGCAACAGGTTATTAAGAGGAACTTGACAAGAACAATTAGTTCCTTCTCTCTGGCTCTCTTTCTTGCATTCACACAGCTAGGGTTGAAGACACATCCTGGTCAGGCTGTGAGCTAACAACACTAAGAATCAAATGGGTAACCATGGGTGGCCCCTGACTGGACCCGACTCTTCAGAAAAGGCCAGACCACCTCATCCAGCCCCCACTGCAAGCCAGCACTGCCCTGCAGCCTGACTCCTTTACCCAGATCAGTCCCACATGACTCTTGGCATCTAGTCAGACATGCTGCTGCTACTCCTCCCTGGAGGAGGGGCCCCAAGTGCCCCAGTAGCTCCTCTGGGTCCCAGTTCACGTGGCTAGGCTTCTACTGAAGGCCTAGATATGCACTCCAGCATGCCTGGTGGGATCCTGCAATTTGCTCTGAACCCTTCAGCCCTTGTCAGAACTGTGACCTCCTGTCAGCATTCCCTTCCATACACCTGAACCTCCTGTGAGAGAACCTAGAACCGCAGTCCTCCATGCATACACCTTACTTGCCACGTCAGGGTGGCACTGCTGTCAGCCTTGGAGCCCCACTTGGCCTGAATCAGTCTTGTCTAGCTCAACCTACATTTCATAGTCCTCGTTTCTAAAAGAATTGTGTATGTTTTTAAAAAAATTAAAAATTGCAAATATCCACGTATAACAGACACAGCATTTCTTTGCAAATGTAATGTGCTTTCTTTGGTAACAGCTTTATTGAGATATGATCCACATACCATATAACTCACTAATTTAAAGTGTACAGTTCGGTGGTTCTTAGCATATTTACAGTTAGGCAACAACACTGGAGTCTAATTTGGGGGCATTTTCATCCCCTCATACAGAAACTCTGTACCCTTTCTGCTGGTAGGAATGCAAACTGGTGCAGCCACTCTGGAAAACAGTATGTAGGTTCCTCAAAAATCAAAACTAGAGCTACTCTACAGCCCAGCAATTGCACTACTAGGTATTTGTCCAAAGGATACAGGAGTCCTGTTTGAAAGGGGCACATGCACCCCAATGTTTATAGCAGCTCTTATCGACAGTGGCCTAAGTATGGAAAGAGCCCAAATGTCCATCGACAGATGAATGGATAAAGAATATGTGGTATTTATATATAATAGAGTATTGCTTGGCAATCAGAAAGAATGAAATCTTGTCATTTGCAACAATGTAGATGGAACTAGGGTGTATTATGCTAAGTGAAATTAGTCAGAGAAGGACAAATATCATATGACTTCACTCATATGTGGAGTTTAAGATACAAAACAGATGTACATAAGGGAAGGGAAGCAAAAATAATATAAAAACAAGGAGGGAGACAAAACAGAAGAGACTCTTTTTTTATTTTTTTAATGTTTTTATTTATTTTTGAGAGAGAAACAGAGTGCCAGCAGGGGAGGGGCAGAGAGAGGGAAACACAGAATGGGAAGCAGGCTCCAGGCTCTGAGGTGCCAGCATAGAGCTCAACACAAACGATGACATCATGACCTGAGTCCAAGTCATATTGCTTAACCGACTGAGCCACCCAGGTGCCTCAGAGACTCTTAAATACAGAGAACAAACTGAGAGTTGCTAGAGGGGTTATAGGTGGGGGAATGGGCTAAATGGGCAAGGGGCATTAAGGAGGACACTTGTTGGGATGAGCACTAGGTGTCATACATAGGGGATGAAGCACTGGATTCTACTCCTGAAATCATTATTGCACTATATGCTAACGAACTTGGATGTAAATTTTTAAAAAAATGAAAGGAGGGAAGGAGGAAGGAAGGAAGGAAGGACGGACCAACCCCTGTGCCCTTTAAACTATCACTTCTTTATGCCACCAAGCAGCCCTGGCCTCAGCCCAAGGGAACCACTTATCTACTTTCTATCTCTGGATATTTCATATAAATGCAGTCATACAACACCTGATCTTTTGTGACCCACTTCTGTGACTTACCATGTTTTCAAGCTTCATCCGTTGTAGTGCACTTTTGAGGAAGAAAACGATTATGTATAGTAATAACATTGGGAACCTTTTCTCAAAACCACAAAACTCTAAACTGTGCTCGTTTGGTATTTAGGATACTGTTTTTGGCAGGTTAACTCTTTATCATCTATCTTCAGTTCTCCTTTAAGTCCCAATATACTTCCTTCTTACGTAGGGCTTCTGGCAGCCTCCATAGAGAGCCTGTTATTAGAAATAGGCACATTTAAGTTAGCTATCTGTGAAAACATGATCACAAACAATAAAGACATACAGTAGAAAAACACTCCCGTGTCATCTTCCCCCTGTTCCAAGACCACTTTTTGTGCACAGGAAATGTATTTTATCTTTGTGACATGCAGTTCAAGCAAAAGAATTTCAAGGGACGGGGTGTGTGTGTTAATCACATGTGATTTTGGCATTCTGGCCCAGCTGACAGTTTAAGAAGCAGCCTGGCAATGGGGAAGGACTGGGCTTTGGGGTCAGACAGACCTGGGCTTCATTTCCAGATCTGCCCCATGTGACTTTCAGCAAGTGACTTAAATTCTATGAGTGTTGTTTTATTGTTTTTATTTTATTTTATTTTTTTAATATATGAAATTTATTGTCAAATTGGTTTCCATACAACACCCAGTGCTCATCCCAAAAGGTGCCCTCCTCAATACCCATCACCCACCCTCCCCTCCCTCCCACCCCCTATCAACCCTCAGTTTGTTCTCAGTTTTTAACAGTCTCTTATGCTTTGGCTCTCTCCCACTCTAACCTCTTTTTTTTTTTTCCTTCCCCTCCCCCATGGGTTCCTGTTAAGTTTCTCAGGATCCACATAAGAGTGAAACCATATGGTATCTGTCTTACTCTGTATGGCTTATTTCACTTAGCATCACACTCTCCAGTTCCATCCACCTTGCTACAAAAGGCCATATTTCATTTTTTCTCATTGCCACATAGTATTGCATTGTGTATATAAACCACAATTTCTTTATCCATTCATCAGTTGATGGACATTTAGGCTCTTTCCATCATTTGGCTATTGTTGAGAGTGCTGCTATGAACATTGGGGTACAAGTGCCCCTATGCATCAGTACTCCTGTACCCCTTGGGTAAATTCCTAGCAGTGCTATTGCTGGGTCATAGGGTAGGTCTATTTTTAATTTTCTGAGGAACCTCCACACTGCTTTCCAGAGCGGCTGCACCAATTTGCATTCCCACCAACAGTGCAAGAGGGTTCCCGTTTCTCCACATCCTCTCCAGCATCTATAGTCTCCTGATGTGTTCATTTTGGCCACTCTGACTGGCGTGAGGTGATACCTGAGTGTGGTTTTGATTTGTATTTCCCTGATAAGGAGCGACGCTGAACATCTTTTCATGTGCCTGTTGGCCATCCGGATGTCTTCTTTAGAGAAGTGTCTATTCATGTTTTCTGCCCATTTCTTCACTGGGTTATTTGTTTTTCGGGTGTGGAGTTTGGTGAGCTCTTTATAAATTTTGGATACTAGCCCTTTGTCCGATATGTCATTTGCAAATATCTTTTCCCATTCCGTTGGTTGCCTTTCAGTTTTGTTGGTTGTTTCCTTTGCTGTGCAGAAGCTTTTTATCTTCATAAGGTCCCAGTAATTCACTTTTGCTTTTAATTCCCTTGCCTTTGGGGATGCGTCGAGTAAGAGATTGCTATGGCTGAGGTCAGAGAGGTCTTTTCCTGCTTTCTCCTCTAAGGTTTTGATGGTTTCCTGTCTCACATTCAGGTCCTTTATCCATTTTGAGTTTATTTTTGTGAATGGTGTGAGAAAGTGGTCTAGTTTCAACCTTCTGCATGTTGCTGTCCAGTTCTCCCAGCACCATTTGTTAAAGAGGCTGTCTTTTTTCCATTGGATGTTCTTTCCTGCTTTGTCAAAGATGAGTTGGCCATACGTTTGTGGGTCTAGTTCTGGGGTTTCTATTCTATTCCATTGGTCTATGTGTCTGTTTTTGTGCCAATACCATGCTGTCTTGATGATGACAGCTTTGTAGTAGAGGCTAAAGTCTGGGATTGTGATGCCTCCTGCTTTGGTCTTCTTCTTCAAAATTCCTTTGGCTATTCGGGGCCTTTTGTGGTTCCATATGAATTTTAGGATTGCTTGTTCTAGTTTCAAGAAGAATGCTGGTGCAATTTTGATTGGGATTGCATTGAATGTGTAGATAGCTTTGGGTAGTATTGACATTTTGACAATATTTATTCTTCCAATCCATGAGCAGGGAATGTCTTTCCATTTCTTTAAATCTTCTTCAATTTCCTTCATAAGATTTCTATAGTTTTCAGCATACAGATCCTTTACATCTTTGGTTAGATTTATTCCTAGGTATTTTTGTTTTATTGTTTTTAAAAAGAGGATGATAACTGTACACTCACAGGTCTGTTAAAATTAGATTATGACTGCTCATGATGTAAGTACACACAATAAATGTGCGTTTTTCCTTCTTTTTTCTTCCTTGACTAAAGCTTTCTGAAAACTCTTAATACCAGAGTCTAAGCACACTGGAAGTGTAACTGAGTAGTGGTTCTCAGTGATCTTCCTGCAGTATCACCTAGAAACCTATTAAGAAGTGTAAATTCTCACCCCCCCCAAACCTACTGCATCAGAAGCTCCACTAGTGGGAAGCCCAGTAATATGCTTCTCCAAACCCTTCTTCAAAAAGTGTGAGAAGCACTGGAATCGAGCATTGTTCTGCTACATCCTGAATTCACCATACTCCGTAACAACTTGTTCTGGGTATGATGTCAGCGTTTTCCAAAGAAGAGAGGAGGCACTAGCTCCCAAAGGTCAGAGGTCAGAGACCCAGATGGGAAAAATTAGTGGCCCCGTGTCATATGACTGGTCACATTAACAAAAATAGATTGTGGACTTATTTGCCTTTCATACTTTACATGATGATAACATTAACAGCAGATCACTGAAGCATGAGATGATGACTTGGTAAGCAATCCAGTTTCTCAAACTCTTGACTGAATACTCAAATGAGAAGCCCTGAGTTCCCATCTGGCGCCACATTTTAAGATGCCTCAGATGAATCAGGTAATGTCCAAAGAGGCCAGCTAGAAGGAGGGGAGGGTCTGGAAACATTCTTTCTCTCAAACAGGAATCAGGTAAAGGAGGTGAAGATTTTAGGCTAAAACAAAAGAATCTTTTAGAGGTTAAATGATCTTTGTTGTCAACTTTCTCAAAGGCAGGAGGGACATAGGTGGTGGTCTTGTGGCTACAGACCTAGGACCAGTAAGTAGAAGTTACAAAGAGATATTTGGCCACAGCATAAATGGGAACCTTCTAGCAATTTAGAACTTTGAAAGAAAATGTAGAAGTAGAAGTAGAACATACCAGGCCATTAGAAGGGTTACCTGAGCCTTGGAGAAGATAGGGAACTCGTCCAAAGTGACACAGCCGACCTTGTCAGGGCCCCACCCATGCACATCTATCCCAGTCACTTTTACTCCCCAGCAACCAGCACCTGGGTCCCTTGGTGGACAGCACCCCCCACCCCAGGCTGCTGGAGCCCACCTTGCCACTGCACCTGAACAAAAGAAAAAGTACCGGAAAATTTACACCTCCTGAGGGCCACCCTTGACAGCTCCCTTTCCAGGTGTGACCCACAGTTTCTAGAGATCCCGCATGGGATTGAGCCAAAGCCACCTTCTGTCGGATCCTGTGTGGTGACTTCCTTCTCTTCCCAGTCTCGCCTGCCTACCTATTTTTTCCAGGAATACCTCCTAATAAATGACTTTCACAGGAGTCCTCATCTCAGAACGAACCCCTGCCTCTGGGAAACCCAACGCAAGATATATAAGTGGGAAATTTCTCAGAAGGTGGTGGCACATATTATATCCACAAAGAGCCATCTGTCATCCGCTTGCAGCCATGTACGGAGCACGACAGATGTGCTGTGTGAATAGATGTGTGTCCGGTGGCACAGAAGGCCTGGGAGTCAGGACAGCCTGATGCTGGGACTGGGCACCTCCACCTCTACCCAGGTGGGCTTTCAGGGATCTTGTGGGGAACTGAGTGAACTCCAGGGTCCTTTCAAAGCCAGCACACCACACTTCGGAATCACTGGGCCCTGAAGTCTCATCTGCAGGTGCCATTTAAATGTGAGCTTTACCTGACATCTTTATTCTGTAGGATTGATTCGGTTCTTCCGTATCATGCCCCCCCTCCTCAGGCCAGCTTCTGCCTATGAGCCTCATCACCTCCAGCTTCCATCTGCATCGCATGTACCTTATAGCTATGCCCAGCTTTTTCCTTCTAATACTTCTCTCTCTCCTTCCTACAGGGGATGGCCTCATGTCTATTCTTTCACTCTACAACAGCTCACACCTGAGGTCCCACTTTCATCCATGTTCGTGCATGTGGCTTGCCACACTTGGCTGCCACTGAGCTTTGCAACCGACTTGGTTTCCAAACGGGCAGTTGGTGACTCTGGTAACTTTCTCAGTAAGAGAGATACAAACCATCCGCGGTTCTGACCATGTGGTTGCAGACCATCAGAACCTCAGAGCTTGTTAAAATGCAGGCTTCTGGACTACATGCCAGACCAACTGGATCATAATCCCCAGGCACAGAGCAAGAGTGTCAGCCTTGTAATGAGCTTCCTGGGTGTTTCTCACACACTCTGAGGCAGCACTACTCACAGTGTGGTCAGCCAACCCGCAGCACAGCCTCACCTGGAAACCTGTCAAAGATGCATATTCTCAGGCCTTGTCCCAGACCCCCAGAATCAGAAACTTGGGAGGTGGAGTCCAGCCATCTGTGTTTTATCAAGACCTCCAGGACATTCCAGTGTACACTAAGACTTGAGAAACATTGCTCTCAAGTTCAAGAACCATGTAGAATTTTCAATTCGTTCATTCAAAGATGTTGGGGCACCTGAGTGGCTCAGTGGGGTAAGCGTCCGACTCTTGATTTAGGCTCAGGTCATGATCTCATGGTCATGAGATCAAGACCCACGATGGGCTCCACACTGAGAGGGATCCTGCTTAAGATTCTCTCCTTCCTACTGTGGGGCACCTGGGTGGCTCAGTCAGTTAAGCATCTGACTTCAGCTCAGGTCATGATCTCCCAGTTCACGAGTTCGAACCCCACGTCCGGCTGTGTGCTGACAGCTCAGAGCTTGGAGTCTGCTTCAGGTTTTATTTCTCTTTCTCTCTCTCTCTCTCTCTCTCTCTCTCTCTCTCTCTCTCTCCCTCTCTCCCTCTCTCCCTCTCTCCCTCTCTCCCTCTCTCCCTCTCCCTCTCTCCCTCTCTCCCTCTCTCCCTCTCTCCCTCCCCTGCTCGTGCTCTGTCTCTTTCTGTCTCTCAAAGATAAACATTAAAAAAATTATTTAAAAAAAGATTCCCTTCTTCCCTTTCCCTTTACTCCTCCCTTGCTTGTGCTCTCTTTCTCTCTCTCAAAAAATAAAAATAAATTCAAAAAAAAGAAAACATTTAAAAAATATCTATTATGTTCCAGATATGCTAGGCACTGATGGCACAATGATGAGAGAATGAGTCAGAAGTCCTGCCCTAGAAAAACTTAAGCCTTAATGGATTCCATGTCATGTTGGTGCTTCAGTATGTCTTCTAGATTGCCAAGAAAATTCAGCCTTCTTTGTCCCTTTCACTAGGTCTTTGCCTGTCCTACTTCATTTGGCAATAAGCCATCTAAGTAGGAGAATCTAGTATCAGCTCCCAAATGACTGTTGCTGAGGTGCAGACTTGGGCTGGCTGAGGGGTTTCTCAGAAGAAGATAGAACATCCTGTGTCAGCTGATCACACCCTGCACCAGGTCTGCAATCGGCCCACAATGAAGTGGGTTGGCTTTTAGCATCTGACCCCAGAGAGCCAGCTGTCAACCACTTATAGCTGTGTACAGATACCCAAGCCCATGAATTTTGATGGTTGGACCTTCTTCAGAAAGATGAAACAACATTCTTTTTTTGTTTGTTTGTTTTTTAATATTTTTGAGAGAGCACAAGTGGGGTAGGGATGGAGAAAAGGGGACAGAGGATTTGAAGCAGGTTCTGCACTGACAGTAGCGAGCCTGACATGGGGCTTGAACTCACAAACCGAGAAATCGTGACCTGAGCCCACAAACCAAGAAATCGTGACCTGAGCTCAACCGACTGAGCCACCCAAGTACCCCTAAACCACATTTTGACATTAACATCAGGGTCTCTTATGCATTTTTCAAAATGGCTGCATGGTTCAAGGCGCCTAGGTGGCCCAGTTGGTTAAGCGTCCAACTTCTGTTCAGGTCTTGATCCCACAGCTCGTGAGTTCAAGCCCTGCATCAGTCTCTGTGTTGACAGCTCAGAGCCTGGAGCCTGCTTCAGATTCTGTCTTGCTCTCTCTCTGCCCCTCTCCCATTCATGCTCTGTCTCTCTCTGTCTCTCAACAATAAATAAACATTAACAAAAATTTTTAAATGGCTGCAGAGTACAAACCAAGTCATATAATGGAAAGTGGCTCAGATATGTCATTTGAGCATAACCAGAAATAAAATCATGGAATACCTTTGGGGTGTTAGTAAGTTTCTCCAATCACCCATGCCTGTTAAAGGAGTTGCAAAGCTTGGAACATCAGATGCTTTTTTGTTAACTAACACTCCTCTATAGAGGTATTGTACTCTTTCCTGAACTTTTCCTGTATCTGACACATGGCCAACATGTCAGCTGCACCAATTACTTCTGCTATTTTCAGAACCTTTTTCTAATGATGCTGGTCAGTGACTAATATAGAAAAATTCTGCACAATATCTCGCCAACAGGAGGGAGCTTACCAGATAGTTTGCTCTCAAGTGCTTATAAACTTCTTAAAGGTATTCATAATCTTAACAGCCTCAAAATTTTGTGGCATTTGTCCATTTGTTAAGGAAAATGTAGGGGGCGCCTGGGTGGCTCAGTTGGTTAAGCGGCCGACTTCGGCTCCGGTCATGATCTTGCAATTCGTGGGTTTGAGCCCCCTGTAGGGCTCTGTGTTGACAGCTCGGAGCCTGGAGCCTGCTTCAGATTCTGTGCCTCCTTCTCTCTCTGCCCCTCCCCTACTCATTCTCATTCTCTCTCTCTCTCTCTCTCTCTCTCTCTCTCTCTCTCTCTCTCTCAAAAATAAATAAAAACACTTTTTAAATTTTTGAAAAAAGAAAAATTCTGCAAAAGTATCTACTAAGATTCACCTATACAATCATGGGCATTAAACAGTAACTAAACAAGTGACTGTTCTCTGAGCAATGTTCAATTCTTTCACTCACGAAGTTTCAGTTTGAATTCCAAGCAGGAGACATTTCCCACTAGAGCAATCAGATCTGCCCTGCCCTCTCACCCTAGAAAGGGCATATTACCATCAGAATTATGAGGGCACAGGGTAAGAGCAGTGTTTCCAGAACCTGCCCACTGTAGGAGGTCCATGCACCACCATATGCAACTAATGTAACCCTGGCCTCAGCCTCCTTCAGGAGTTCACTAAAAATGGCACCAGCCCTCTCCCTGAAAATGGCAGAAAACCCAGTATTGCCCCAGTAATTCTGAAGAAACTCAAAGGACTTACATCTCTCCTAGTAACTCTTTGCTCCAATTCCTGCTTCTGCTGATGCCTTCATATCATTCATGTTTTGCCTCTTGGGGTTGTTCCCTGTTCTCTACTCTGTGCTCACCCACCAATGGAACACAGTCACTAAGCCTTTATTCTCCCCCTTTACTTCTCATACAACCTGTGAGAGTCTATAAAAACTTTTACTGAAGACTTGAGTATGACAGGCACAGAGAAACAGCAAAGCATAGAGTAGCAGATAAAATCCATACCTAGTCCAGTTTTTAAAATTTCCCACCTGTCAGTTCATTCTCTCCAGGGGCCATTACGCTGTGTAGGGCCCGGTCTCCTTCCCTTCTCCTCTTCTTCCCTGCCCCCACCACACCCCTGTCTCCCAGACTTGTTTTAGAAATCCAAAATGCGTGTCATTTCATTGTTGAGGACACTTCAGATTTCTGTTTTCTCTAGGCACTTTGTCCTGGCCAGACCTGATTATGGTGTGTGTGTGTCTGTGTGTGTGTGTGTGTGTGTGTGTGTGTGTGTGTGTGTGTGTCTGTGTGTGTTTATTAAAGTATACATAATGCAAAATTTACCATTTTAGCCATTTTTAAATATACAGTTCAGTGGCATTAAGTACATTCACATTGTTGTGCAATTATCACCACTGTCCATCTCCAGAACTTTTTCATCATGTCACACAAACTCTGTATACATTAAACACTGACTCCCCAATTGCCTTTCTCCCTACCCCTTCCAACCACTATTCTACCTTCCATCTCTACAAGTGTGACTATTCCAGGTACCTCATATAAGCAGAGTCATAAAATATTTGGACTTTTATGTATGACTTAGGATAATGTCATCAAGGTTCATCAATTGTGTAGAGTGTGTCAGAATTCCTTTCTTTTGTATGGATGAGTAGTTTTCTACTGTAGGTATAGAGCACATTTTGTTTGTCCATTCATCTGTCGATGGACATTTGGGTTGTTTCCCCCTTTTGGCTTTTGTGAATATGCTGCTGTAAACACAGGTGTACAAATATCTCTCACAGTCTCTGCTTTTAATTCTTTTGTGTATATATCCAGAAGAGGGATTGCTGGATCATATGGTTATTCTGTTTAATTTTTTAAGGAACTGCCATACTGTTTTCCACAGCAACTAGCAACTAGCAGTGCATGAGTTTCCACCAGCAATGCATGAGTTTCTCCACATGCTTGCCAACACTTGTTTTTTTGTTTTTTGTTTTTGTTTTTGTTTTTGTTTTTCTAGCCACCATCCTAATGGGTGTGAGGCAGTATCTCATTGTAGTTTTGATTTGCATTTTTCTAATGATTCGTGTTGTTGAGCATCTTTTCACATGCTTATTGGGCCTCTGCATATCTTCTTTGGAGAGATGTCTTTTCAAGTCCTTTGCCTATTTTTGAATTGGTTTATTTGGGTTTTTGTTGTTAAATTGTAGGAGCTATTTATATTTTCTAGATATTAATCCCTCTTCAGATAAATTATTAGCAAATATTCCCTTCCATTCTGTGGGTTGCTTTTTCACTCTGTTAACAGTGTCCTTTGATGCATACAAGTTTTCAATTTTGATGAAGTCCAGTTTATTTTTTCTTCTGTTGCTTGTGCTTTTGGTGTCATATCCAAGAAATCACTGCCAAATCTAAATTCATTAAGACTTTCCCCTATGTTTTATTCTAAGAGTTTTATAGTTTTAACTCTTACATTTAGGTCTTTGATCTATTTTGAGTTAATTTTTATATATAAGGTAAGAGTCCAACTTCATTCTTTTGCATGTGCACATCCAGCTTTCCCAGAACCATGTGTTGGAAATACTGTATTCTCCATTGGATTGTTTTGGCACCCTTGTCAAAAATCTTTTGACCATATACACATGCAAGGGTGTATTTCTGGGCTCTCTATTCTATTCTGATTGTCTATATGACTGTTTTATGTTTTTATTACCAGTACGTTTTAGAGTCAAGAATTGCAAGTCGTCCCAACTTTGTTCTTTTTCAAGATTATTTTAGCTACTTGGGGTCCCTTGAAATTTTATGTGAATAATAGGATGAAGTTTTCTGTGTCTACAAGAAACATCATTGGGATTTTGGTAGGGATTGCACTGAATCTGTAGATGGCTTTGGGTAGTATAGCCATTTTAACAATATTAAGTCTTCTAATCCATGAACACGGTATGTCTTTCCATATACTTGTGTCTTCTTTAAATTCCTTTGGCACTGTTTTCTAGTTTTTTCGGTGTACATGTCTTTCTCCATCTTGGTTAAGTTAGTTCCTAAGTATTTTATTATATGTGAGGCTATTGTAAATGAAAATGCTTTTTTAACTCCCTTTTTTTGGACTGTTTGTTGTTAGTGTATAGAAAAGCAACTGATTTTGGCCTGTTAATTTTGTCTTCTAAAACTTTGCTGTACCCATTTATTGGTTGTGTGTGTGTGTGTGTGTGTGTGTGTGTGTGTGTAATCTTTGGGCTTTTCACACATAAGGTCATGTCATCTTTGAACAGAGACAATTTTGCTTCATTTTCTTTTTCTTGCCTAATTGCTCTGACTAGAACTTCCAATTTCATGTTGAATAGTGAATTCAGGAGTCCCTGTTTTGTTCCATGACTATGTCTTCAGCCTTCCCTTTCATATGCAGAGAAACCTTTAAGGCATTTTTATACACATGTCCCTGACTGACAGAACCTGCACTGTGCAGAGGAGATGTGACAGTCTGGCAGAAAGTAAACACCAGGGAAATTTTGGAAATGGTCTAAATTTTGAATACACTCCTGTGCTTAGAAGTGATTTTGTAGGAAGTGTGCCCAGAAAAAATTACTAAAGTAGAGGTGAAGAGGGCCTGGGAATGGAAGGACGCCAAACAAGGATGCAGCAGCCAGCAAATCCCTCAAAGGATAACTTGGGTTTGGTCCTGAGGAATCCCTGGGACAATAGAGGTCATACCTCAGAATTGTCCCCATTGGGAGCACAGGGACTGGAGTGTTGATACTTCTGGATATCAGTCATTGGTCAAGGACCAAGTGCTCCTGGGGACACTTCCAGCTCTCTCTTTACACAGGCAAAGCAAGGACCAGCAGCCAAAGACAGTCCTCCAGCAAGGAGATGCAGTTGCTACTGTTGGGAATGAAACACAAAAATGGTGAAGGAAGGCAAGTGATATGCGTGGAGCACTGACTGCATCTACTATGCCCATGTTAAACTAACAGGTCAGCAACATCTACTAATATATAGGGAGGCTCTGAGAACTCAGCATTCCCACCCCAGGAGAACACTGGATGGGTGGTGTATCCATGGTCCCAGCAATACCAGCTATTGATGACATTGTGAGGATCAGACACACCTTACCCAGATAATGCTTAATGTCAAATACTGGGAAGACTGGTTGCCCATTAAGCAATGAACAGATTTGTCCTCAGGGGCTGCATGGCTAAGCACTGGTGACCCAAAGACACTGCTTGATGCCCAAAGATCAGTAAAGCGACACATCACAGGCCCAAATTGACAGGTGTTGTGAGGGAGGTTGGAACACACTCACTTTTGCTCCCTCTCTCTCCACCTACTAGTGCAGTGGTCAGCCAGCATCCCCCATCCCCTACTCTTCAGGAGGACATTATAGAGCAATGTTACTGAAGGATGATGGCAAACTCTTGGCACACTCCTCTCCAAATAAGATTTCTGAGGGTGACTGTGTAAATCTGCCCTTCTCCTTTTGTCTCATCCCCATCTGTCCCTATTTCCCTCATTGATATTTCTTATTCCTCTGAGTCTGGCAACCAGTTGTGACTCCATAGGCAACTCACCTCTCTGTGCTTTTTTACCTACAAATAGAGACAACGTTTAATGTAGTGTTAAAAGGGTGCTCTGGAGCCACTGTGCCCAGGTTCAAATCGTGGCTCTACCATTCTCAAGTCATTTAGTATGAGACAATTTATGAGGCTTCCCAGTTTCAGCTTTCTCATTCTGGAAGTGTGGAAGTACACAGAACAGGGATAAGGAGTGTGTTAATTCATAGCAGCACTTGGTACATTATAAATAATAAACATAGATACTCTCCCTAAATACATTACGGAAATACACATAGCTCTAGGAAAATGACTTTCACTCAAGAGTTTTCATATATATTGTTCATGCAACCTTGGTGTAAATATACAAACATCTTACCGAAAAGCATAGAGTGACTCTTGAACTAAGGTATTTAATAGCCAGGATTGATGGTACAATATATTAACTTACTAAGCAACCATTCATTAGTAATATATGCTTCTGTAGGAAGGAAAAATCACTAAATGGGAGGGATCAGTAAGTTCATGTCCTGTAATGAGATTTTGCCCACGATCCCTCCATAACACTCCAACGCACTCAAGCTTACATAGGCACAGAGTCAGACCTGGAACCCAGGTTTCCAGAGCCCCCTAGAGTAAGATTCTGCAATGTGATGGGAAGTGCTGCAACACAAAAACAGCAGCATGTGAGGTCTTCCTTGTAGTCATGTTCTCAGATCAAACTAAACGGCACGAAGGGATTTAACAAAATATTTCTTTCAGCTGCAAACCTCGAAGGAATGAGCTTGTGTGACATAGATGTTTAATAGTAAATAAACATTGAATAGTTTAACAAATTGACATTGTAAACAGAGTACATCATATAAGCCTGTGACTGTTAATTGGAGGGTGCATCCCAAGCCATGGTGGCCTGGTAACGACACTCTGAGTCAGTGTTCAGATTAAGGGTTGTGCATATCAGCCATCTTCCTATGCTTAAGGTTATGGAGGCACGTGTCTTAAAATTGACCCATTGCATAATAATATAAATACTGTTAGCATTTTTCTAACTTACACACATTTTCCCCTTAAATAAACTATGTTGTTAATTTTCCCCATCTCTGTTCAAAGATATAGAAATTTCAAATTTTTTGCCAAAATGAAGGA
This sequence comes from Felis catus, assembly GCF_018350175.1. Classification (NCBI taxonomy): domain Eukaryota; kingdom Metazoa; phylum Chordata; class Mammalia; order Carnivora; family Felidae; genus Felis; species Felis catus. The sequence continues at coordinate 17,922,999 of NC_058386.1, forward strand.
AGCAAAAGTACCTCAAGTCCTTCCATTCAGTAACAACCACTGCTGTCATTGGGGGTTATTACTGAATGGAACATATTCATATTCATGTAGACTTAGGATGAATAATTTTGCACGAGTGAGATCACACCATGTGCTATTTTGAGGCCAGCTTTTTCACTTAATTGTACGTTGTGGGGATATTCTCAAGCAAATGTATATGGGTCTACATACACTTTCTAATATTTGTGTAGTATTGTTTATATGAATGTAGCAGTTTAACAAATTCTCTTCTAATAGATATTTACGTTACCTCCTTGTTTTCATTCTTATAAACTAAGCTGTAAGGAACGTCCTTATACAAAACTCTTTGAATTGCTGTGTGATTAGTTCCTTGGGATAAAGTCCACAAATGTAATTCCTAGATTAGAAAGAATGCATTTTTTTAAATGCAATTTATTATCAAGTTCGCTAAAATACAGTCTATACAGTGTGATCTTCTTGGTTTGGGGGGTAGATTCCGATGATTCATCGCTTACATACAACACCCAGTGCTCACCCCAGAAAGTGCCCTACTCAGTGCCCATCACCCATTTTGCCTTCTCTCCCGCCCCCCCCCCATCAACCTTCAGTTTGTTCTCTATATTTAAGAGTCTCTTATGGTTTGCCTCCCTCCCTCTCTATTTATAACTATTTTTCCCCTTCCCTTCCCCCATGGTCTTCTGTTAAGTTTCTCAAGTTCCACATATGAGTGAACATATATGATATCTGTCTTTCTCTGACTGACTTATTTCACTTAGCATAATACCCTCCAGTTCTATCCACGTTGCTGCAAATGGCAGGATTTCAAAAGAATGCATTTTTTAAAGGGAGGCATGTATATAAGTACTTGCATATGCAAATGTAAGTCTGGGAGGGTATGAGCCAGAATACGATCAGTAATCATAACTGAGTGAACTAGGTAATTTTGTTCTCATCTATATATTTAATTTTATATGGCTATAGATATTTTTTCTCCTGTTTTTAATATTCATAGAGCTGTCAGCTAAAACCTAGGTAAGGCTATAGAGAAGTACTTGGGATAATCACAGGAATATAGATGATATATGGATAGATGGACAGATAGATCACAGGAATATGGATGACATATGGATGGATGGATGGATGGATGGATGGATGGATGGATAGATAGATAGATGTGGAAGACAGGTAATGATGAGCCAACATAAGAATAATTGATGTTCTAGAAATAGAGAAGCCCGCTAATGAAAGAAGGTATGCTCATCAGTATTATACAAGAAAATCTCCCTAAAATAAAGAAATAAATGAACTTGCTGATTGAAAGGTAACATTTCATTCCAGCGAAATGTGTTGCAGAACATTCAACAATAAGACATTTCCTTTTTAAGCTTTTGAACTTTGAAATTAAAAAAAAAATTCAAGTGTCCAGGAAGAAAATGAAAATAGCTACAAGGGTTAAATAATAATCAGGCTGCCTCAGACTTACTCATACCCACTACTCAATAATTCTATATCTAGGAACTTAGTCTAAGGAAGTAATTAGATGAGTTTCAAGATCTATGGGGTGCCTGGGTGGCTCAGTCAGTTAAGCATCCGACTTTGGCTCAGGTGATGATCTCACGGTTCATGAGTTGGAGCCCCGTGTTGGGCTCTGTGCTGACAGCTCAGAGCCTGAGGACTGCTTTGGATTCTGTGTCTCCCTCTCTCTCTGCTCCTCCCCACTCACACTCTCTCTTTCTCTCAAAAATAAACATTTAAAAGAAATTCAAGATCTACATAAAAGGATATTTAATACATTATTTATAAACGTTTTTTTCAAATATATGAAATTCAAGAAAGATTTAAATGCTAGAATACTAGGCAACCTTTAAAGACTACTTAATGACATGGGGAAATGCCCGTAATATGATTGTCAAGTGAAAGAATCATGTTACAAAAAAGTAATCACAGTATTACTCTAACTAAATCTGTGCACATGTGGAGGGAAAAAAAAAGGCTGGAAGGATGTACATGAAAACGAGAAGAGCAGTTATATCTAGCAGAGTATTACAGGGATATTTTTTCTCTTTGTCCTTTTCTACATTTACGAAGTTCCTAAAAGTGACAAGTATTGCTTTTATATTGGGGAGAAAATGATAAATTTTATTTAATCAATTATACAAAAGATGTTACTGGTAACAAATCAGCAAGATTTATAATGTAGTATAGAGTTATAAGATTTGGGGTCAGTTTCTCTGACTAGACTTTTGGAAAACTCAGCCAATCCTATTCGTGAGCAATTAGCCTGGGGATGTGTTGATAAAAGAAATAAAGTTTTGAACACTTCAACTCCTAAACCTGCTCATGGTCACCATTAACCATCTTTACTTGGATTACAAATCAGATGAAATGTCAGTCGGGCTATAAATTTAAGCAGGCTACATTAGAGGGGAACATAGAGCATCTCTGTATGCTTGGATAGGCACCATTTGCTTCATGGTATGAATAAATGTATCTGTAAAATGGGCCTCTGAAAAAAATCTAGTATCTGACTGTTGTCAGAACACACATCAATGGTGACACATGGTGTGCATAAAAAAAAAAAAAGCATTTATTGAGGGACAATGTATAAAAGAGTAGAAAGCATGTGCAGTCCTCCCAAAGTGGCATTATCCCACTGCTACCATGGCCAACGTTCCAATAGAGAGGGCCCTCCTCTCCCTGTGATGCTCTACATACTGTAGTTCCAGGGTCAGGAACCGTGTAACATCGTGAACGTTTCCTGTGGCCTTGGTAGAAAAAGGAAGCCTCCAGACCCAGTAGCTGGTAGCAGCCTGTCCTTTCCTTGAGCTCACTAGACCTGCTGAGCCAGATTGTCCCTCAACTCCCATTAGTAGGGAGTAAATTAGGCCCCAGAGCCATCCAGATGAGTCTTACATCACTGCTGTTTGATGCATTTAGAGCTAAGACCAAGTTCCTCAAAACTGCTAGATACCTGGATTGCCACAACAAATTTCCTCCACCAAATAGGAAATAAGAGCTATTCCTCTATTTGGACACTCCTCATCCATCACGTGGAAACCCAATATTTCCGACAAGGCCTTGCCCAAATGACAGCTTGTCCAAAGTCCACCCTTCCATTCACAGCTGGAAATGATTTTTTTGTCCCAACATGCTGGTTGGATGACACCAGTGATGACTTCTGAGACTCCTTACAGCTCCTTGGTGGCCTCTCATGGTGATATTTTAAATTTCAGAACAGTTTTAGTCATTTAGTCAGTCCTTGGTCTGTTATGAATCTACTGTTTCTTTTTTTGAGTCTTAGGAATTTCTTCCATAGTGCAGCAACATGTTAAACTGGAAGTATGCAAAAGGGGCTCTCTCTCTCAACATTGTTATGCCCTAAAATCTATTGAAGACAAAAACCCTCCCTCAGCTCTTAGTGACCTTCCAAAAATACTGCAGAGTTGGGTTTTTTCTTCTCACAAATTTCCTTTTATGATAAGCTTAACATTTCTGCAAAGAAAATGTTACAATACCAGAAACTTGTAAGTTGACATTTACTTAGTTTTTACAAGAGGAATATTTAAAATTTACACAAGGCTTACATCTGAACATCTTCAAGTTTTGTAGGTATAAATCTCAAAGGGTAACTCTAAAACAAAACTTAAGGCCACTGCATTTGCACAGGTAAACAGAAACGTATCCACATGACTGTTTCTAGATCAATATGCTTAAATCCTTGGAACTTTGCTGGATTATGACCCCAGGTAGCCACCTGCTTGCTAGGGGAAGCCTATAGAGTGAGCTATGTACTCAGATTCACCGATGAGAAGCAACACGTATGAGCAGTTAATTATTTATATCCCCATGCCGTAAAACATACCCATAGACTCCCTCTGGAATTTCGCATGAATACTTTAAAGGAGGCTGAACTATGGATTCATTCCCAGCCTTTCATTATGAGGATCATTTTGCAAAGTAACAACATTTTACCACCCCTCAGTTAATAGTGGCCCAGCTCTTCACAGTTGTCCTTTGGGAGAAAAAGAGACCAAAAGCTCCCCTGTTCTCAGCCAGAAACAACTGTTTTTGAAAATCTAAAAACAGAACGAGAAAGTATAAAGGAGAAAATTGTTCACATTTACACATCCAGAATAAAATGTTAATATCGTGGCATGTTTGGCTTCCAGAGTTTCCTCCTCTCTTACCTCCCGCCACAACCTTCCTTCTCTCTGTCTTATTTTCTCTTTTTTAAAGAAAAACCAGCCTTTTTTTAATTAAAATATTTTTTTAACATTTCTTAATTTTTTTGAGAGAGAGAGACACACACACAGAGTATGAGCGGGAGAGGGGCAGAGAGAGAGGGAGGCACAGAATCCGAAGCAGGCTCCGAGCTGTCAGCACAGAGCCTGACGTGGGGCTCAAACACATGAACCGTGAGATCATGACCTGAGCCGAAGTCAGATGTTTAACCAACTGAGCCACCCAGGTGCCCCAAAAAACTAGCCTTCTTTTGTCAACACGAAACATACTTATTTTGAGGTTGACAGTCCCCCACAAAACACCATCCAAAAGTAGTTATCACTGATACTAAGAAGGTTCCAGGTGACTACCTAGCCTCATGCAAAAAGATGGATAAGTAGATAGACACAGAGAGCCTTTTTTTTATTTTACTTTTTTTTACTTTTTATTTTTTAAAATTTGCATCCAAATTAGCATATAGTGAAACAATGATTTCAGGAGTAGATTATTTAATGCCCCTTACCCATTTAGCCTATCCTCCCTCCCACAACCCCTCCAGCAACCCTCAGTTTGTTCTCCATATTTATGGGTCTCTTCTGTTTTGTCCCCCTCCCTATTTTTATATTATTTTTGTTTCCCTTCCCTTATGTTCATCTGTTTTCTCTCTTAAAGTCCTCATATGATTTTTGTCTTTCTCTGACTAATTTCACTTAGCATAATACCCTCCAGTTCCATCCACATGGTTGCAAATGGCAAGATTTCATTCTTTTTGATTGCTGAGTAATACTCCATAGTATAGGTATACCACACCTTCGTTATCCAGTCATCCATCAGTGGACATTTGGGCTCTTTCCATACTTGGGCTATTGTGGATAGTGCTGCTATAAACATGGGGGTGCATGTATCCCTTGGAAACAGCACACCTGTATCCCGTGGATAAATGCCTAGTAGTGCAATTGCTGGGTTGTAGGGTAGTTCTATTTTTAGTTTTTTGAGGAACCTCCCATACTGTTTTCCAGAGTGGCTGCACCAGCTTGCACTGCCACCAACAATGCTAAAGAGATCCTCTTTCTCCGCATCCTTACCAACATCTGTTTTTGCCTGAGTTGTTAATGTTAACCATTCTGACAGGTGTAAGGTGGTATCTCATTGTGGTTTTGATTTCTATTTCCCTGATGATGAGTGATGTTGAGCATTTTTTCATGTGTCGGTTAGCCATCTGGATGTCTTCCTTGGAGAAGTGTCTATTCATGTCTTTCACCCATTTCTTCACTGGATTATTTGTTTTTTGGGTGTTGAGTTTGATAAGTTCTTTATATATTTTGGATACTAACCCTTTATCTGATATGTCATTTGCAGATATCTCCTCCCATTCTGTCATTTGCCTTTTTGCTGATTGTTTCATTCCTGTGCAGAAGATTTTGATTTTGATGAGGTCCCAGTAGTTCATTTTTGCTTTTGTTTCCCTTGCCTCTGGAGACGTGTTGAGTAAGAAGTTGCTGCAGGCAAGATCAAAGAGGTTTTTGCCTGATTTCTCCTTGAGGATGTTGATGGCTTTCTGTCTTACATTGAGGTCTTTCATCCATTTCGAGTTTATTTTTGTGTATGGTGTAAGAAAGTGGTCCAGGTTCATTCTTCTGCATGTCACTGTCCAGTTTTCCCAGCAACACTTGCTGAAAAGGCTGTCTTTATTCCATTGGATATGCTTTCCTGCTTTGTCAAAGATTAGTTGCCCATACGTTTGTGGGTCCATTTCTGGGTTCTCTATTCTGTTCCATTGATCTGAGTGTCTGTTCTTGTGCCAGCACCATACTGTCTTGATGATTACAGCTTTGTAGTATAGCTTGAAGTCTGGGATTGTGATGCCTCCTGCTTTGGTTTTCTTTCTCAAGATTGCTTTGGCTATTTGGGATCTTTTCTGGTTCCATACAAATTTTAGGATTATTTGTTCTAGCTCTGTGAAGAATGCTGGTGTTACTTTGATAGGGATTACATTGAATATGTAGATTGCTTTGGGTAGTATCGACATTTTAACATTTGTTCTTCCTATCCAGGAGCATGGAATCTTTTTCCATTTTTTTGTGTCTTCTTCAATTTCTTTCATAATCTTTCTGTAGTTTTCAGTGTATAGATTTTTCACCTCTTTGGTTAGATTTATTCCTAGGTATTTTATGGGTTTTGGTGCAACTGTAAATGGGATCGATTCCTTGATTTCTCTTTCCGTTGCTTCATTGTTGGTGTATAGGAATGCAACTCATTTCTGTGCATTGATTTTTATATCCTGCAACTTTGCTGAATTCATGAATCAGTTCTAGCAGTTTTTTGGTGGACTCTTTTGGGTTTTCCATATAGAGTATCATGTCATCTGTGAAGAGTGAAAGTTTGACCTCCTCCTGGCCAATTTGGTTACCTTTTATTTCTTTGTGTTGTCTGATTGCAGAGGCTAAGACTTCCAATACTGTGTTGAATAACAGTGGCGAGAGTGGACATCCCTGTCTTGTTCCTGACCTTAGGGGGAAACCTCTCAGTTTTTCCCCATTGAGGATGATATTAGCGTTGGGTCATTCATATATGGCTTTTATGATCTCAAGGTATGATCCTTCTATCCCTACTTTCCTGAGGGTTTATATCAAGAAAGGATGCTGGTATTTTGTCAAATGCTTTCTCTGCATCTATTGAGAGGATCATGTGGTTCTTGTCCTTTCTTTTACTGATGTGATGAATCACGTTAATTGTTTTGCGGATATTGAACCAGCCCTGCATCCCAGGTATAAATCCCACTTGGTCGTGGTGAATATTTTTTTTAATGTGTTGTTGGATCCGGTTGGCTAATATCTTGTTGAGTATTTTTGCATCTATGTTCATCAGGGAAATTGGTCTATAGTTCTACTTTTTAGTGGGGTCTCTGGTTTTGGAATCAAGGTAATGCTGGCTTCATAGAAAGAGTTTGGAAATTTTCCTTCCATTTCTATTTTTTGGAACAGTTTCAAGAGAACAGGTGTTAACTCTTCCTTAAATGTTTGGTAGAATTCCCCTGGAAAGCAATCTGGCCCTGGACTCTTGTTTTTTGGCATATTTTTTATTACAAATTCGATTTCCTTACTGGTTATGGGTCTGTTCAAATTTTCTATTTCTTCCTGTTTCAGTTTTGGTAGTGTATATGTTTCTAGGAATTTGTCCATTTCTTCCAGATTACCCATTTTATTGGTACATAATTGCTCATAATATTCTCTTATTATTGTTTGTATTTCTGCAGTGTTGGTTGTGATCTCTCCTCTTTCATTCTTGATTTTATTTATTTGGGTCCTTTCCTTTTTCTTCTTGATCAAAATGGCTAGTGGTTTATCAATTTTGTTAATTCTTTCAAAGAACCAGCTTCTGGTTTCATTGATCTGTTCTGCTGTTTTTTTGGTTTCGACAGCATTAATTTCTGCTCTAATCTTTATTATTTCCTGTCTTCTGCTGGTTTGGGGTTTTATTTGCTGTTCTTTTTCCAGCTCCTTAAGGTGTAAGGTTAGGTTGTGTATCTGAGATCTTTCTTCCTTCTTCAGGAAGGCCTGGATTGCTATATACTTTCCTCTTATGACCACCTTTGCTGCATCCCAGAGGTTTTGGGTTGTGGTGCTTTCATGTTCATTGACTTCCATATACTTTTTAATTTCCTCTTTAACTGCTTGGTTAGCCCATTCATTCCTTAGTAGGATGTTCTTCAGTCTCCAAGTATTTGTTACCTTTCCAAATTTTTTCTTGTGGTTGATTTCGAGTTTCATAGCATTGTGGTCTGAAAATATGCACGGTATGATCTCGATCTTTTTGTACTTAGGGCTGATTAGTGTCCCAGTATATGGTCTATTCTGGAGAACGTAACATGTGCACTGGAGAAGAATGTATATTCTGCTGCTTTACGATGAAATGTTCTGAATATATCTGTTAAGTCCATCTGGTCCAGTGTGTCATTCAGAGCCATTGTTTCCGACACAGAGGCTTTTTAAGAGAATGCTTTTATTTAAAATAAGAATAAAATAGTTAAATGCTATTTTAATTTCTTATTTTTTTCTTTTTGTTAAAGAAAAACTAGCTTTCTTTTGTGAACACAATACATACTTAGCTTGAAGAATTCAAACAGTTTAGGAAAACACATTCCATCATATAATGGCATATGCACACAAAACATTAGGTAGTCAATGTTTTAAATGTTTAAAGGTTCTAACATTTACATCGTTGGTCCATGGTTCCAGAGAGCTTTAAGAGTGTTCCGGTGATATTTGAGAAAATTGGTTGCAGCTTTTGGATGGGCTGTGAATACATTGTTCTTGCCATTTAAAATAATAGAGTATAAGCTTCCTTTATCTGAACATTTGCTATCCCACGTGTTTTCAGGAATGGATTAGATGCAGATAGCAAGGGAGGTCTGCATTCACAAAATTAATGTAGAGAGACTGAGAGGCATCCGCCAAGAATTCCTTCACAGCATTAAAGAGCCTGTCTGGTTGAAAAACTGCCCCTTTCTTGCCTCATTTGTAACTGCCTCATGACAGAACAGGTACATGAGCCAAAGGGGGAAAATCGTGGGGTGGTGGTACGAAATACTTTGGGAAATACGTGAAGATTTTTTAGGATTATAAGAAAAAAAACAGTTCAAGGAAACCCCAAGGGAAAACTCAAGGCTGTATGGAATAGCAGCTCAGATTCTCACTCCAAAAAATAACAATGCAGAGAGAATGACAGTCTGCAACCAGAACTGATATGAACCAGATTCTTCAAATAACCTATTTTTGCAGGTTACCACCAGCCACAGCCAGTTAAGGACAGGTCTAAAGAAAACTCCTGTCCTAGTGGAGCACCACTTGGCTTCGTTCAAGTGAAGACTCCATTAACCAAGTCTGTACTCAAGCCTTGACATTTCTCACAACAGTCATGAAGAATTCCACTGATTATGTAAAGTTCAAAAGGAGTCAAACAGCGTAGAGCGATCCAAGAGAAAATTTCTTGTGGAGATAGGTGATCCAGAAAATCAGCTTTACCCTTCTGCTTCAAATATAAACATAGGTCAAAACACACACATTTGCCTTAACTCTGAGAAAATCTCTGTAAGAATAACTTACAAATGCCTATCCAGTACAGGTAAATTACATCTGGCTTGAAATACTCACAAAAGGACCCCAGGCATGTAACACCAAACAGAATCAAACAAAGAATTTCAGCAAGAATAATGCTTTTGATTAGGCATTTATATACCATGGTCAGGGCATTTATTCCGTGACCACATTTGTAAGCCTAAATGATTTCATAATTCACTCAGCATGTATTGAGTTACTAGAGGGAATCAGTGGTAACTTTAAAGTGGAAATTATACTGTTCAGCAAACCTTGATTGCATCAATAGCTATAAGGAATGAGGTAATATGATGCAATACTTGTTTTATCTCTGCTTGAAAAGTTTGTCTGTTCTAGGAATTCTGGAAGTGGGCCAAGATTAGTCCTGTTGTAACAATTGAGGCCGTATGTTTTCATATTGACAGATTGCTATATTTTCACTAGATATCTACAATGGAAGCACTTGATTCTGTAAAATTAACATGTGAAAGTATATATTCTATAAAGCAACTTCTCATTTCTTGATACAGTATGCAATCACCATTTGTTCTATTTAAATAAACCTAACTCTATTCATAGGCACAGAATTTTTCTGTCTGCAGACTTATCCCTCCAATTATTTACTTTATGTAGAATATCTTCTATTTTGGGGGCACCTGGGTAGCTCAGGTTAAGCGTCCAACTTTGGCTCAGGTCATGATACCACAGTTTGTGAGTTCGAACCCCGCATTGGGCTCTCTGCTGTCAACACAGAGCTGCTTCAGATCCTCTGTCCCCCCTCTCTCTCTTCCCCTCCCCCACTCACACAAGTGCTCTATCTCTCTCCAGAAAAATAAATAAAACATTTTAAGAAAAGAATATGTTCTATTTTTTTTTCTTTTGAAAACAGGTATATCTCTTTCAAGTCCTTTTAAGTTTTATATCTTAAAACCTTCCCACACTAAAGTTAGCTCTCCTGGTTTGTTGACAAATACTTACTGAGCTCTCACCATGTGGTAGACACTGAGTTGCTCTCCCGGATGGGCCAGAATATCCCAAGATTGGCTAGATCAGAGGGAGAGAGATAGTTTAGCAAGCAAGAGCCACAGAATGTAATGGTCCCCAGATCCAAGCAGCATAGGGTCTCTGCAAGCCCTTGCAAAAGGCACTTATCTCTGTAAAGTCCAGGATTTTTTTCTGATGTCCCAGAGTGTTACTAGTATCCTTTTTTTTTTTTTTGATAGAGAACACACAAGTGAGCACAAGCAGGGGAGAGGGGGCAAAGGAAGAGAGAGAGAAGTGAAAATCTTAAGCAGTCTCCACACTCAGCACTGAGTCTCACACAGAGCTTGATCCCACAACCCTGGGATTGTGACCTGAGCCAAAATCAAGACTCAGATGCTAAACTGACTGGGCTACCCAGGAACCCCACTAGTATCCATTCTAAAGACAAGACATCGAATACCCAACGTTCTGAGGTCAAGGAATTTTCACAGGTTAGGGAAAGCCATCTTAGGGCTTGCCAATGGGGAATTAGTTCAGACCCATCCTATCCCCCAAGTCTGCATAATTCTACCAAGAGTGGAACATGTTGAAGGCCTTTGGGTTAGTGCAGCATTCCATAAAAGAGGCTATTTTCTCTTCTCTGAATCTGTTGAAGCAAAAAGAGTCACTAGTACACAAGTGTTGGCAGGAAAGGTCAACTGACATTTCATCTCCAATTGGATACTGGCTTAGCCATTGGACTTGTCATTTAGTCCCTGGCTTCCTTGAACAATGGCAAAGAGAACAGGCAAAAGGTGACAGGGCTAAGAAAGGAGCTGGCAACATACTTGCTTGCCTACCCACCATTTCAGAAGGGGAGGATTTGGGAGCTTCCTATGGATTTAGTGGACACCTTGCAAGGTATCTGGGCTTGAGTAGTGTTGCTGGTCTCTTTCACCAAAGGGGTATGCTGCAGAAAGAGGTCAAAGGGTAGACTGTCTTTGTTGTGGTAAAGGGTGGGAATCAAAGTGGTCCTGGTGAAGGCTGGTCTCCCAGGACAGGAAAGAATGCAGTGGGGAAGATTTACCCAGGTGTTGTGAAGGAGCCATATATGTGCTCCATGAGACTCAGGTAGCAAGGAGCCTGCTGAAACAGGTGTCTATTGTTGTGTGTTAGTGTTGGTCAGAGGAGGGGAGAAAAAGAAGGGTAGTGTCAACTTAATCAGTACAGAAAGGGACATTAGCTCTTTTCTTTTGCCTTTCCTCTGCCCTAACGCATGCAGAAGTTAGTCTTTGTGACAGGGAGGAAAGGAATGTATGTAAACAGACCATGCATCATCCCCCACTTCAAGCCTGACCTAAGGGTAGAAGAATCAGATGAATGTTCAGTTGACCTTGAGATTGAAACTTCAGAGTGAAGAGGACTGAATATTTGAGCTGAATGGGAATTGTTCCAATAAGCAAAAGTGACTGGTCAAGATGTTTTCAAGGACCTGCTACCTGGTGGAGAAGGGGGAGGTAGTAATTGGACAAAAACCAAGCACACAGACTGAGAGTCCTCAACAAACCAGTTGCATCTGTTTACAGGGCAAGGGAAGGCTTATCAGTGGAAGTGGTACCTTGTGATAAATGTTAGTGCTGCTTATGGATAATGACGCTTTTCATCATTCTTGGCACCTGGAAAGATTTTACATATCTGTCCCCTTAATGTTAGGCAGGGCCTTGGCTTTGTGACTGTTCTGCCAGTGGGTTGTTAATGCAAGTGACATGTGTCACTTCTAGGCCAGAGAAATCCTTGGTTGGTGTGAGACCAGCTCTTCTTTCTCCCTGTTATGGTGAGTGTGGAAACCTATGCTGATATGAGGGTACAGTCCTCAGCCAGCCTGAGGAGGAAAGCTGCCCTGGAGAGGGGGCTAGGCCTGCAAAGGACCTTGTGTGAGAGAAAAACAAACACTTGTTATCTTAAGCAACTGAGATTGAGTGTTTCTCACTGTGGCACAAGATAGCCTATCCTGGCCAATACACAAGTTAACTGAGACCTAACAGACAAAAAGTAGTCAGCCATTGGAAGGAGGACGTGGGCAAAATGTTGCCAGCAGTGAGAATAGTATGTGTTAAGTCTAGGAAGGGAGAGAAACAATGGTATATTTTGTGACCTGAAGGAAGTACAGAAAGGTAACGGATGGTAGGATGAGTAGTTTGGAGAGATGAGGTGCCAGGAACCAGATTGTGAAGGACCTTGTCAGGCATATGTAAGAGTTTGTGCAATTTTAAGATCATGATTTCTGTAAGGACCAGGCTATAATCTATCTTCTCCAATGAACCCACTGTGGAGTTAAGTGTGGGATAGCAGGCAGCAAATGCTGTAGAAGGCTTTGCTTCCAAATTGAATCCCAACTTTCAGTTCTTTCCTAGATGAAATTTTACTCCCCTTAGAAGTAAAATTTTCTTTAGGGTTCAGGAAGGGTATCAGATATTTGCAAACTGGACATTAATTTGAAAAATAAAGTGGTGGGGCGCCTGGGTGGCGCAGTCGGTTAAGCGTCCGACTTCAGCCAGGTCACGATCTCGCGGTCCGTGAGTTCGAGCCCCGCGTCAGGCTCTGGGCTGATGGCTCGGAGCCTGGAGCCTGTTTCCGATTCTGTGTCTCCCTCTCTCTCTGCCCCTCCCCCGTTCATGCTCTGTCTCTCTCTGTCCCAAAAATAAAAATAAAAACGTTAAAAAAAAAAAAAGAAAAAAAAAGAAAAAGAAAGTGGTTGGCCTACACAGGGACTTTTTTTTAGTTTATTATTTATTTTTAGAGAGAGAGAGTGCAAGCAGGGGAGGGGCAGAGAGAGAGGGAGAGAGAGAAAATCCCAAGCAGGCTTCATATTGTCAGCAGTGCAGGTCATGACCTGAGTCCAAATCAAGAGTCAGATGTTTAAATGACTGAGCCACCCAGGTGCCCCAGGCCTACTTAGAGACTTTATGAACATTTATCAAATGAATGAAAGCACGAATAAATAGAAGGCTGTTTTGATACAGCCACTAAATTCAATGCATCTCTTGGTTTCACAAATATAAGTAGAGAAATCTCCATTATTTTGATATTGATTAATGCCTCCAACAGTGTGCTTATTAAAACATGGCCCACATGCTATATACATGCTCCAATAATTCATGCAGTTTATAAAAGATTAATAAAGTCTATCATATCAATGTACCCATAATTTTGCATAATTCTGTTGAGTCATGCTTCTCACAAGAGTTGATATTCATAGTTTCATCATATTCTATACACTGTTGGTCTTCATAGCTTGGTTTGTGAAATTGCCTCATCTTCTAAACAGATATCAATGAGCAATCTTTATCCCTTGACCTTGGAAGTACTGCTCAAACCCACAAAAGTTAAAAGTAGAGAACTGGCCTTTTAAGTACCACAAGCACCAGATGCAGGGGGAAAAACATTAGGCCCATGGCTGAGAAATTTTGTATACATTTAAAACTAAAAACTGGAAAGGATAAAATGTCAAAAGAGTGATTATTATACAAAGTTCTACTATGCAAGTTATTTATGGTGTTTTTTCTAAAACTCCTGACCCTGGAATCAATTTGTAAATCAGTTGGAAACCAAGTTTATCCTGAATGCAACCCATATATTCTCATTCAGAGCCAGCTGGGACTTTTCCATTGTTGTGCAGTCATCCTCCCATAGGTTTCTTATCTGGGTGTGGAAAAGGGAAGAAGGGAATTGTTCCTTCTCATTTGCCTCCTGCCCAGGACAGATTTTAAGAGACATTATCTCCATGGTTCAAACCAGTTAGTTATCCATACCAATTTGTTGTGCTTTTTTAAAAATTATTATGGAAGAATTTAAACTATGTACCAGAGAAAATAAAGTAATAAACACCCACGTACCCAACCACCTTAGCTTCACTGATTACCAAGTCATGGCTGATCTTGTCTCATCTGTATACCCATTCAGATCTTCTTTCCCATAAAATTTTGAACTTCCACTTTGTAAGTATTTCAGAAAGGTAAGATCTTATCTTTGGATAAGAAATCACTACTCTTCCTCCCAGTTCTCTCAGATGGTCACAACAGAAAGTTACCCAACGGAGCTACCTAGAGTCCACTCTTTTCTTGCTGCCCCAAGGCATATATCTTGTCATACTGCCCATGTATCCCATCTCAGGAACTCTCCTCTTACTGGCAGGCAGGAAAATGATAGCCCACATGCATCATTCAGCCAGCCACTCTCTTTTCAGGTCCGTGGCAGAATCATCAGGGATCCAAATGCTTTTCATAAACTGGAAGTTTTTGCTTATTTCTTTCCCTAAGTATATTTCTTTTATTGATTTCTGGTTTAATTCACTTTGGTTTGAGAGCTTACTTTATACAATTTCAGTCTTTGACTTAATTGAGACTCATTTATGCTCCAGAACGTTGGTCTGTTTTGGTTAATGTTTCATGAGATTTCTGCAGGCATGCTACAAATGTCAATTAGATCATGGGGGTTGATAGTATGTTTAAATTTTTTATGTCTCTACTGATTTTTTTTCCTACTTGTTCTAGCAATTAATGAGAAAGTTTAAGTTCATACAAATAATATTGTTGATCTGGGTGTACTTTTAGTTCTGTGAAGTTTTTCTTTTTATATTTTGGAACTATGTTATTAGAAGTACATTCACATTTAGGATCACTGTGCCTTCCTGTTGAGCTGACTCTTTTTCATTATGGTCATCCTCTTTATCTCTAGTAATACTTCTTTCCCTAAAGTCTACTTCAGCATTAATATAGTTAGAGAGTTTTCTTTTCAGTATATCTTTCCCATATTTTATTTTTATTTTTTCTGTTCCCTGATATTTTGTTTGTCTTTGTCTTGTCATTAAAATGTTTATTCCATTTACATTTAATATAATTATGATATAGTTCGGTTTAAGTCTACCAAGTTGCCTCTATTCCCAACCTCTCTCATTGCCCCAGATCTTGGCAAAAGGCCTATTGGAGAAAACTGTCTAGATGTTTGGGGCTTCTCTTGATTTCAGTCAGTTGTGCCAGCCCATACAACTGTTAGAAATTTCCTTGGTTTCTTTTTACCCCTATGATGTCTCTCTGCATATGGTAAGCTTGTTCCTCAGTACTTGCCCACATTTGGTAAATGGCTCTGGAGGGGATGGCAGTTGCATTTCTCTGCTTACTTAGGAATGGTTCTTCCCTCTTTGGAAATTTATTTAATGAAAAAAACAAAAGGAACAGAGAATAAGTGAAATGTGAGGCCCTGTAAAGTAGTCCAAAATTCCATATATCTATAGTCACAAATTGTTTAAAATCTTGCCACATTTGCTTAATCTTTTTCCAGAACACTCAAGTAATTGAAGATATCATAGTATGTTACCTCTAAATGCTTCAGCATTCATCTACTAAATACATTCTCCTGCATACTGACAACACAATTGTCACATCGAAGAAATGTAATGTTGCTACTATAATATTATCTAGTATACATTTCATAACTTCTCCAATTGTTTCCAAAATATTATTTGTACTTTTTTTTTCAGACTGTGTGTGTGGGTGCATGCACAAGCAGGGGAGGGGCAGAAAGAGAGGGGGAGACAGAGAATCTCAAGCAGGCACCATACCCAGTGAGGAGCCCAATGCGGGGCTCAGTTTCACAACCATGAGATCATGACGTGAACTGAAATCAAGAGTCAGACACTTAACCAACTAAGCCACCCAGGTGCCCCATTTGTATTTTTTTAATAAAAAAATTGTATATGGCTCTTATGCATGTGGCTGTTGTGGATTTTTTTAGTCTCCTTTAATCCAGAACAGTCTCTCCATGTTTATTTATCTTTCATGACTACTGACATTCTGGATTTGTCTAATTATTTCCTCACTCTTAGGTATAGATCATGTTTTTGGTCAGAATACTACATAAGTGATACTGTGTCCTTCCCACTGCATCATATCAGGAGGAACATGGTATCAATTTGTCCCATTACTGGAGGTGCTAGATTTGATCATTTGTTTAAGGTGGGGTCTACCAGATCTCTCAACTGTAAAGATATCTTTTGTACCTTTGAAATTAATCAGTAATCTGGAAGGTGACATTTTGAGATTATATGAATATCTTGTTATCCAACAGCATTTCACTCATTGGTTTTAGTATCCACTGATGATTTGCATAAATCAATAACTACATTGTTGATTGTGAAATTGAGATTTTTGAATTCTATCATTTCTTCTACATGTCTAAGCTGACATTCTCTTGAAGAGCTATTCCTCCTCCCACCTTTTATATATAGTATTACTGCAGAATCATTGATTTCCTTGTTATAATCCATTACTATCATTAGTCTTTGTGGCCCTTAAATTATCCCAAATTTGGCTTTCCAGCCAATGCCTGTGCCCCTTTGATGCATCCCCACTGTTCCTTGAGCACTTCCTTGCTTTCTGCACCACAGGATGCTCCAGGCTCACATTGTACCTTCCCTGCCCCATGCCTGGAATCAGCCATTTCTCCAAGGAGGGTAGTGGTCTTCATGTGGTGTCCAACAGTCAGTGATACATAGGATGTCCAAATGCAGTGGCAGTTCTAATGATGTTTATGTGGTTTCGGTACTGGGGTGTGATTTGTGCATCTTTCTTGGCTGCATAGCCTCCTAAGCCTTATTTTCTGGCCCTACTGAGGATGTTATGAGCCACTTGATACCATTTTATCATTCCTTGTTCATTTAAATGAGCCAGAGTGTCTGTTGCTTATAGCCAAGAACCTTGATTGATACAAGCACCAAATGATTCACATAATAAGACTGAATTCCCTGTTCTCTGGGTGGCAGTAGATAATCTGGAGCCTGTGAAAAAGTGTGATGTTGTAAGGGCTCATAAGAGTAGATTGGATGAAAATGAATTTAATAGCACTTTTCAGTTCCATAGCACTTTAAGCATCATCTTTAATACCCTTGACATGTTTGAGAGCTGTATTATTTTCCTCATTTGAAAGATGGGAATTTGAAGTAAATGTTGTAAGAACATGTATTAAAGCTGAACTGTTTGAAGATAAAAGGTGTGCTGAAAACTCAAGCAAAAAAAAAATAGAAAAATATACCCAAATATGGGGTTTTTTTTGGTAGTCACTTCAAGAAGCCAAATCAACAAAAGCATACAAATGCTACTATCTAAAGCTAGGATCTCTTAATTGTCCCTGAGGGGCCATTTATCTGCAAAGAATTTTATATTAAATTCATGAAGATATACCAGTAATCATTAAAAGGGACTATACTGAGAATACAGTAAGACCCTGGAATAAAAAGAAATGTGATGTAAATTACTGAGATAGAACATGAATTTTAAATGGTGGTTGTTTTTCACAGCCAATTGAATTAAAAATCTTATCCACATTAACTTCACTCTCTCTTTGTAAATCCCCCATAACTACTCTTGACATCCTCATATGCTTTTTCTTGACTCAGTGATTCTCCATGAGGGTGAACTGACTGGAGGAAGCATGTAGTAGTATATACTATTCCAGGTGTATTGGTTATTGATTGCTGTGTAGCAAATTACCCCATGTCTTGGTGTCTTAAAACAGTAGCAAATTGCCCCATGTCTTGGTGTCTTAAAAACAATACATGTTTATAAAGTCTCAGTTTCTGTAAATCAGGAATCTAAGCATGGCTTAGTTGGGTCCTTTATTTCATGGTCTTTGATGAGGCTTTGATCAAGGTGTTGGCCAAGGGTCCTCAGTCTCATCCGAATTTTCACCCTCTTTACAAGCTCTTCATGTGGTGTCCAACAGTCAGTGACACATTCTGTTAGCAATATTATGTTATCTGCTGGCTATTGGATGAGGCTTCTCTCAGCTTCTCCCACATGACCACTTACTTCATCAAAACATATAAACTGAGAAGTCAGTAGACAGAGTCTGTTGCAAGACAGAAGTCACAATCATTTGTAACCTAATCATGGAAGAGACATCCTATCACCTTTGCCATATTTTTTTGGTAAGAGCAGGTAACAGGTCCCATCCTCACTCATGGAGAGAGAATTGCACAAAGGAGGGCGGGGATCATTGGGGGCCATCGTAGAAGGCAGACTCCCACACCAGGGACACTGTTCTGAATGTAGTATTGGGGCAGCCCTTCAAAAATGGCCATTCCCAGTGAGATGGAAAACAAATCTTGGGCTTACTGTGATCCATGGTATCCCTGAACCATTCTTTCCTGACTTTCTAAAACATAAGCACTTTGGGGAAACTGTGATTGCTGAACATTCTTGTTTATTTTTGAGCATAGATAGTTCTTAAAACATACATTTTAACAAGTTAATCATCATTTAACAAAGACTTTAGGGACTAAATTTTATTCAACCCAAGACCATATGTGCAGGGAGGCAGGGGAAGGATAGAGGGATGCCCTGTATTTTTGCTGCATGTAAATATAAAATACTCATCAGTGTAAAAATATTGTTACTCATCCTCCTTGGATTCCTTCCCACTATCCCACCACCCCTGCTGTGCTTTCTACTTACATATTTTCCTGTTACCTAGCACTTGCCTATAATTTCCTCTGATGAAGGGCTTTGTACCTCACTCCTCAGGAATCTCCTTTGTTAAGCAAATTGCTTGCTTTTACCCTTTGAAATATTCCACACACTTTTCCTAAGCTGTATATTTCTTCTTATGATCCTATTTTTCCTTAAAAAGATAAGCCCACAGCTGTGAGTAATGGAAGGTGCCAGAAGAAAAGGATGCTGGGACCTCCAAAATCTGGAAGGGTGCTTTATCTGGTTGGTTGAGAAACATAAGATACAGGAGAGAATTGGAAGGGGAATAAGTTTCCCTTCATCCTAAGGAAATTGTCCCCACTCGACCACCAGCTTATGAGGGGCTAGTGGTAGTGGTGCTGAGGTGGCTGATACTGGTGACTTTAGTGACACATTGAAGATGTAGGAAGCACAGGACTTGGTGCAGGAGCACCAGGAACATCGAAAACCCTCAAAGGAGGAGTTTGGGAAGGGTCAGGTGCAGGACTTCCCAACTATTCAGCCATGACAGGATAGGATGTGAAGGCTCTAAACTGCCAATGAGAAAAGAATAATATACCTGCTTTTGTACCACGAATGAAGCCATCAGCAAAATGAAAAGGCAACCTGCTGAATGGGAGAAGATGCTTGCAAACAGTATGTCCAATAAGGGATTGATATCCAAAATATATAAAGAATTCATACAACTCAATTAAAAAAACCCTAAACAGCCTGTTTTAAAAATGGGCAAAGAGGGGCGCCTGGGTGGCTCAGTCGGTTGGGTGGCCGACTTCGGCTCAGGTCATGATCTCGCGGTCCATGAGTTCGAGCCCCGCGTCGGGCTCTGTGCTTACAGCTCAGAGCCTGGAGCCTGTTTCGGATTCTGTGTTTCCCTCTCTCTGACCCTCCCGCGTTCATGCTCTGTCTCTCTCTGTCTCAAAAATAAATAAACATTAAAAAAATTTTTTTAAAAATAAATAAAAATGGGCAAAGGACCTGAACAGATATTTTTCCAAAGAAGTCATAGAGATGGCCAACAGACACATGAAAAAGATGCTCAACATCACTAATCACCAGGGAAATGCGAATCAAAACCACAATGAGATACTACCTCACACCCATCAAATGGCTTTTATCAAAATGAAAAGAAATAAGTGTTGGTGAGGATGTAGGCAAAAGGGTATCCTTGTGCACTGTTGGTAGGAACGTAAATTGGTGTAACCACCATGGAAAACAGTATGGAAGTTTCTCAAAAAATTAAAAATAGAACCTCCATACAATCCAGTAATACCACTACTTGGTATGTATCTAAAGGAAATGAAAACACCATTCTGGAGAGATATATGCACCCCTATGTTTATTGCAGCATTATTCACAATAGCTAAGACATGGAAGCAACCTAAGCATCCATCAAAAATGAATGGATACAGAAGTTGTGATACATATATTCAATGGAATATTAGCCATAAAAAAGAATAAGATCTTGCCATTGGTGACAACATGGATGGACCTAGAGGATACAGTGCTGAGTGAAATAAGTCGGAGAAAGACAGATACCATATGATTTCACTTACATGTAGAACCTAAAAAAACAAAACAAATGAACAAACAAAACAGATCCAGACTCAGATACAGAGAACAAACTGGCAGTTGCTAGAGGGGAAGGTGGTGGCAGGACTGATGAAATAGGTGAAGGGAATTAAAAGGTACAAACTTCCAGTTACAGAATAAGTCAAGGGGATGTAGTGTACAGCATAGGGAATATACTCAATACTGTATTCCAAAGTATTGGAATAACTTTGATAATAGTAACTAGTAACTATTGATGTGATCATTTTGTGATGTATAAAAATTTTGAATCAATATATTGTATACCTGAAACTAATATATGCTTGGCCCTTGAACAACGTGGGTATGAACTGCATGGGTCCACTTATATACAGATTTTTTTGATAAAGGGTAGTACTGTAAATGTCTCTTACTTTGTCATAAAAATACAGTGTATAATGCATATAACATAAAAATATGCATTAATCAACTGTTAGTCTTTTCACTAAGACTTCCAGTCAGTTGTAGGCTATTGGTAGTTAGGTTTTGGGGAGTGAAAAGTTATATGCAGATTTTCAACTGCACAAGGGTCAGCACCCTTGCATTGTTCAAGGATCAACTATATATTGTATGTCAATTATAATTCAGTTTAAAAATGTTTTTAAGGGACACCTGGGTGGCTCAGTCAGTTAAGCATCTGACTCTTGATCTCAGCTTAGGTCTTGATCTCAGAGTCATGAGTTCAAGCCCCACATTGGGCTCTATGCTGGGCATGAAGACTACTTAAAATAAAATAAAATAGGGGCGCCTGGGTGGCGCAGTCGGTTAAGCGTCCGACTTCAGCCAGGTCACGATCTCGCGGTCCGTGAGTTCGAGCCCCGCGTCAGGCTCTGGGCTGATGGCTCAGAGCCTGGAGCCTGTTTCCAATTCTGTGTCTCCCTCTCTCTCTGCCCCTCCCCCGTTCATGCTCTGTCTCTCTCTGTCTCAAAAGTAAATAAACGTTGAAAATAAAATAAAATAAAATAAAATAAAATAAATGTTTTTTAAAATGTTTTTTAAAATAATGTTTTTAAAAAGAATACAATGTCCAAACACTGGAAAGTGGGGGGAGAGAGGTGTGAGGTGGTGTGAAAACATGAGCATCCTCATTGTTCATAGCAGGAAGTCTAAAATTGGAACAGGTACTTAAAAATTTACAACTTCAGGGGCACCTGGGTGGCTCAGTCGGTTAAGCATCTGACTTCAGCTCAAGTCATGATCTCGTGATTCATGAGTTCGAGCCCCTCATCAGGCTCTGCGCTGACAACTCAGAGCCCAGAGCCTGCTTTGAATTGTGTCTCCTCTCTCTGCCCCTCCCCCACTCGCACTGTGTCTCTCAAAAATAAATAAACCTTTAAAAAAATTCCAGGTTCAACCACTTAATATTTTAGAATCTTCTTTCTTAAACTCAGGAGTCTGTTAGGAAATAATATCTGGTGGGGAAGAGATATTGATTAGGAATTCTTTAGTTTCGCTTCAGTTGCTTTTTTTCTGTGATATTCAAGTAAAATTAAAAGTAACGTTTTAATTAAAATACGATTTAATTCTTATTTTAATTAAGAAATAGCATCCTCTTTAAAGCCTCCATGTCTATGTCTATCTATATACTTCTGTATCTTTTTGCATGAGGCTAAGCACTTATCTGGAATCTTCCTAATATCAGTGATAATTGGTTTTGGATTGTGTTTTGTGGGAACTCTGAACTTCCCTAACTTTGTGCTTTTTTAAACTTTTTGAATTCTCTAAGCATGTATTGGGGCACCTGGGTAGCTCAGTCAGTTAAGCATCCAACTTTAGCTCAGGTCATGATTTCATGGTCCGTAAGTTTGGGCCTCACATCGGGCTCTGTGCTGACAGTTCAGAGCCTGGGACCTGCTTGGTATTCTGTGTTTCCTTCTCTCTCTGACCCTCCTCCACTTGTTTCTCTCTCTCTCTCTCTCTCTCTCTCTCTCTCTCTCTCTCTCTCTCTCAAAAATAAATAAACATTAAAAAATAATAAATGACAAATAAATAAAATAAGCACATATTGTGTTGACAAAAGAAGGCTAGTTTTTCTTTTGAAAAAAGAAAAAAATAGGGGTGCCTGGTATTTCAGTCGGTTAAGCATCCCACTTCGACTCAGGTCATGATCTCACAGTTCGTGGGTTTGAGCCCCATGCCGGGCTCTGTGCTGACAGCTTGGAGTCTAGAGCTTGCTTTGGATTGTGTGTCTCCCTCTCTCTCTACCCCTCCCCCACTTGTGCTCTGTCTGTCTCTCAAAGGTGAATAAATGTTAAAAAAAATTTACAGAAAAACTAAGGACAGAAAGAGGGTAGGAAGGAAGAGGCAGAGAGAGAAGAGAGAGGGGAGGAAATTCTGAGAGCAAACATGCCAAGATATTAGCAGTATATTCTGGATGCGTAAATGTGGACATTTTTTATTTTCTCTGTTATGCTTTCTGGTTGTTGTTTTTTTTTACATTTTCTCATAATTGACATACAGTATTACTGTTGAACAACATGGGGATTACAGGCGCCGACCCCTTGCACAGTCAAAAATCCTCATATAGCGTTTGGCTCCCCAAAAACCTTACTGATAGCCTCCTATTGACTGGAACCCTTACCAATCACATAAATAGTTTATCACATATTTTGCATGTCATATATATTATATCCTGTATTCTAACAACAAAGTAAGGTAGAGGAAAAAATGCATTTTTCGTTTGATTTTCAAATAAAACAAATGAACAGAAGGACAGAAACAGGCTCACATTTTTTCAACTTTTGGTGTATGTCAGAATCATCTGGGGAGTTTGCTGAAGCACACAATCGTGTGACCCAGAATTTCAGATTCAGGAGACTGAGTTGGGACCCAAGAATTATCACTTGTAACAAGATTTCTGGTGATACTGTTGCAGCCTGCATGTAGAGTATATATGAATTTCATCCTTCTTCCACATTCAGTGAACATTGCTGAAATATAGATAACCAGGGTGGAAATAATATCTTTAAGATGCTTTAAATAACGAATGAAAATTACACTTAGTAAAATGAAATAAAAGGGCAATTTTCTAATGATGGTTATTGGCCAATGGAAGAGTTGCCTCAGCAGAGTCTGGTGGCCAGAGGAAGGAGATGGACGCTTCAGTCAGGTTGGCATTTGGGGGTTAGTAAAAGAGTCAGTGGAGCTGTAGAGGCCTCACATCTTAGAAGTCCAAATACAAGGAACTCAGGGTTAGCTTTCTCTGGCATGTGAGACTCCTGAAGTGGGTGTGACTTTGAGCCATAGTCTGAAGCTGTAGATCTAACAACGTGAAGGGAACAAAAGTTCTCCAAGTGGCCATCTGTTCATATTCTCTTTGCTTAAGGTTATGTAGCTCTAGACAGCATGAGACGGGCCTCTCATCGCATTTTTGGAGCACGGTGCTTACTTTGGTATCATGTACACACTCACTGCAGCATTGGTTTTGTGGATGTGAGCTACAATTTCTTTTGAAGATTCAGCATTTGGATGCTCTTTTTCCCTTTCCTCTGATTGCTGATGAACATGAAGCTGAATGAATACTACTTTGTGAGAAAACATTTTTCATTTAATGATTGGGAACACTGACCCTCTGGATGTTGATGGTACACATTTAAACAACATCTATCAGGCAGTGGCCAAGATAGGACTGCAACACATTCTACAGCCTCTTACCTGGACTCACTTGCAATGTAAACAGGCTTTCTGGAACTTGCTTACTGATTTGCAATAGCAAGTTTTTGATTCAGACAATAAATCTGGAATAAACATTTTTGTAAGTCATTTTAGTGAGTAGTTGGATAGTGAGAGTTCAGATAATGAGGGATACCTGGGTGAATCAAACCTTTACATATGGCAGGCATAGGCCTGGGTGCTGGGTATATAGTAATAAACACAATAAATATGGTACTGCCCTCGTGGCCTTATAGCTAGTGAGAGAGCGAGACAATAAAGCAGCAAAGGAATAAAATGTATACCCCTGCGAAGCGTGATAAAGACCGAGAGGAAAATAACAGGATGCTATTAGAGATAATAATGTAGGGATGGGGAAGGGGTGGGGAGCCCTTCTGAGAAGGTAATATTTTATTTTTTGTTTTGTTTTTATGGAACATTTTGTTTTGAGTTTTCTATGGAAATGCTTAAAGTGCAAAAAAGTACCAAGAAGAAAATAACAGCCACCCACATTTCCACCATCCAGAAATAACCTCGTAGAACTTCAGCATTGTTACTTGCAATTAAAGCTTGTGAAAGATCTCCTTTGCTGCTGGGGGGAGAGCAGGGGATTCAGTGGAGAACTCGGGGTGGCCTGGCGTGAGCTCCTGACTGTGGCTAAGGAGAAAGGGGGCTTGGGGATGAATGAGTAAGTGGCTGAGGAGGATGGAAGCAAATAGGATGGACCTCACGTGTTTGGTGTAGTCAAATGGGCGATAATGACGTCATGAAGGAGCCAGGAATAGGGTGTGTGAAATAGGCTGGAGATGGGTAAAGGAGACCAAAAATGCAGTAATTTTGAAGTTTCACATGAAACACCTAAATGGAGCTGTCAAGTAGGCCACTGGAGAAAAGATTCTGGGGCACAGAAGAGAGAAGATATTTATTAGAGATGTTGTATACAGATGCTATTTAAAGCAGTGGGGATGGAAGAGATCACCTGGGAAGAAAGTTTAGAGAGAAAAGAAACAGGGTCAGGACTGAACCTCAAGAAAAACCAACATGAAAATGGAAGCAAGGAATAGCAACTGGGCTAAAAGAATGAAAATGACTAACCACGAGGGTAGGAGGAAAACCTGATGAGTTCTATGGTAGGTAGAACAGTGGCCACAAAACATCCATGTCCTAACCCCTGCAGCCTGTGAAGCTTTACCTCAAATCGCCAAAGGGACTTTGAAGATGGAATTAAGGTTCTGGACCTTAGATGGGAGCACATCCTGGATTCCCAGTGTCATCACACAGGTCCTTGAAGTGGAAGAGGGAGATGATGGTGGAGGAAGAGGCTAGAGACAGTCAAAGTGTAGAGAGACTTGATCCACCATTGCTGGCTTGGAAGATGGAGGAAGGGGCCATGAGCCAAGGTACTTGGGCAACCTCTAGAAGCTGGCAGCTGCCCTCAGCTGCCAGCCCATGAGGATGTGGCACCCTTGGTCCTATAGCCACCGGAACTGAATTCTTCAGATTCTTCCCCAGAGCTTCTGGAAAGGAACCAAGCCAACACCTCAGTTTTAGCCTGAAGGAACCTGTACCAGACTCCTGACCTCCAAAACTGTAAGATAATACATTGTGTTGTTTTAAGCCTCTAAGTTTGTGGTAAATTGTTACAGCATTTCGTGCTCAAACAGTATTAGCTAATATTATTATACTCTTTGAGACTGTCTTTTTAACTCATGAAAGTAGTGATTCTATTTCAGTAGGAGTGGGTAAGGTGAGAATTGCTTCTCTCACCTGTGGCCTGGGGGAGCCCTTAGAAAGTTCACCAAAGTATCCATACCAGAGGGCATCAGAGGCAGTGCCTGGTGAGTCTCCCATTAGGTCAGCCTGTCTTAATTGGTCTCTCAGTTCCCAGCCAATGGCACAGGGATGCCACGTGCACACTGCACAAGGTATGATGGTGTCTCACTCCCTCAGTTCTATTCAGGCCATCTGTAGTTTGCCATCAGAGTCCCTACCCTGTGCCCCCACTAATGCTGCCTCCTCAGAGAAGCAGAGAGGACTTGCATACAAAGTAACACAAGTGTCAAGACACTTTGTGCTCCCTGCCTAAATGTCAGCCTTTGAGAACTGTGCCTTCCCTATTCTCCCAATGTGGGTAATGTCCTATTTCCTGACAACTGGAATCTGCTCATCTGTTACAGCCACCCAGGGACAACCTGCAGCCTGCTGTCTTAGAGCAGTGCTTCTCAACGTAGGCTGCACATTAAAAGCAGCTAGGAAGTTTTTTGAAAATACTAATTTTTGGGCCCTGTTCCCTTTTTTTTAAATGTTTTTTTTTTGTTTGTTTGTTTTGAGAAAAAGAGACATTGTATACCTAAGCAGGGTAGGTGCAGAGAGAGGAGGACAGAGGACCAGAAGTGGGCTCTGTGCTGATAGCAATGAGCCTGATGGGGGGCTCCAACTCACAAACTGCAAGATCATGACCTGAGCCGAAGTTGGATGTTCAACCGACTGAGCCAGGTGTTGGGCCCCATTCTAAATCAAGTGAACCAGGATCTTTGGGTGTGGTGCCTGGGTATAGGTACTTTTTGAAAGCTCTCTGGGTGATTCCAAAGCCAAGTGCTGTTGGAGAAGCACTGCTGTATAGCATTTCCCTTTGGCTGCTGAGAGAGGGAGGCACTCCTTATACCCAGGCATCTGTTAAAGTCTGAGGTCCGCAGAGCTAATGGACAGAGTACCCACATTGCAGAGATCTTCCACAGAAGCCAGGAAGAGACATTCAAAGACAGACGTCTCCAAGTCAGAGTGGAGAACTCAGCTACAGCTACCTTGACTGGTGATACTGTGCTCTGGCTCATCTGGGAGATTGGAAGGGGCTAAGGCTTGAGAGACAAAGATATTTCATTCTTTTTCATAAGCTTTATTCAGGATGCTCATTTTTTTTTTTTTTTTGGCTAAGCCATAAAATTTCCATCAGTTCTAGTTTCACAGTGTGGCAGACAAAATGATCTCCATAGGTCTTAGTCAGCTTGGGCTGCTATAACAAAACACCACAGACTGGATGGCTTAAACAACAGACATTTATTTCTCATAGTTCTGGAGGTTGGGGAGCCCAAGATCGAGGTGCCAGCCAATTTAATCCCTGGTGAGAACTCTCTTCCAAGCTTACAGATGGCTGTGTTTTTGCTGTGTCCTCATATGACCAAGAGAGTAAGCTCTGGGGCCTCCTCTCCATCTGTGAGCACTAATCCCATCATGGGGGCTCCACCCTCATGACCTCATCTCAACCTATTTACCTCCCAAAAGCCTCTCTTCCTAATACTGTTACAGTGGGCCTTAAGGGCTTGAACACATTAACTCTGAGGGAACACATTCAGTCCATAGCACCATATTTCCATACAATTTCTTGACAGTCTATAAATTAAAATGATCAGTGTCCTGTAGATATTTCTAGCAACCCAAGTAGCCAGAGCTTAATAAAAGTGGTAGGAAGCTGTATCTTTAGAATCTTTGGCTAAGACTGACAGAGGATTGCTGTGGTAGGCAGAATGACTCACCCCTCCCAAAGATGTCCATGCCCTCATCTCTGGAAGCCATGACTACCATCACCTTACCTGGCAAAAGGGGCTTTACAAGTGTAGTTGAGGCTACAGGCCTTAAAATAGATTATCCTGGGTTATTGAGGCAGTTCCAATCTCATCACATAAATCCTTAAAAGCAGAGAACCTTCTCTGGCTGGTGGCAGAAAAGACACTGCAAGAGGGTAAGTAGGAGAGACCTGAAGCAGGAGAGAGACTCTGTGCCCCATCAACACAATGAAAATGGAAGAGGCAACATGATAAGGATGTGATGGTCTACAGGAGCTAAGAGAGGTTCTCAGGTGACAGCCAGAAAGGACATGGAGACCTCAATACTCTAACTACAAGGAACTGAATTCTGCCAACAGCATATTCTTCTCCAGAACTTCCAAAAAAGAACTCAGGCTAGCTGGCCCTTTGACCTCAGCCTTGACACCTAGAACAGGGGAAGCAGGGGAGCCCACCCAGATTTCTGACCTACAGAATTATGAGGTGATAAATTCATATGGTTTCAAACTACTAATTTGAAGTGATTCTTTAAAAAGCAACAACAGAAACCTAATGTAACTGCAAGACACATTTTGAACTATTGCCCTGCCAATAAACAACCTAAGTGAATGTGCAGCACAAACTGCACGCTGACAGATGCAAAACTGGGCAAGCTTTGGTGGTCAATTTACCCCTTGAACATTTAGCCTGACTGTTGACTGGCCAAACATGAGTTGTGATGATGACAACTTGGATGAGGTTCCTCTCTACAAAGTCCTCTGAACATAGTAAAGGGAAATTCTGATAGGTGTTGGAACTTATTATGCCCAGCCAGGCCTCTTGTGAAAATAAGATGCAGAGGTGTGAAGATTGCAAAAAAAAAAAAAATGTTCAAAATGCATGATTTGGAAAAGAGGTTTGACTATCGTCAAGACAATTTTCCTCTGTAATAGACCTAGGAGAACGGTAGGGACTTCTGAGCAATCTATCTTGGTCATTTCCCATGGATGTTATGTTAAGCAGCCAAATGCACCTGCAGCCTTTATGTTTTTCTCAATTTCCCAGCAACAGATTTCTAGCACCTAGGCAAGGGTATCATTAGGAAATGCCTGCATTTTAGAATCATAGCATGATCCTTTAAAAGGCTTCCTTCTGGGCATATTTTATTAACTCCAACAACAAAAACCAACTCTACTTACCTTAAGCAGAAAATTAATTTATTGCAGTAATTTATTGAATAGCTCACAGAATTAACAGGAAGGTTGGAGAATTGGCTCTGAAAATGGGCCGGAAACAAAGGAAGCCAGGCAGTTGGATCCACTGCTAAAATTATATCATGACAAGAGTGGATTAACAAAACCACCTCTGAGCCACCAATGCTGTTACCCCTGACTCTGTCACCTCTGGATACTGGCGACTGTGACTGTAGCTGCTAAGAATTCTAAACTGTTCCCTGTTTCTGCTTCCATATCTGAAATCCCAAGTGGAAGGATTTAATTTTTCTCAGCTTAGATAATAGGCAAAAATAAAACTTTCCAGCTACCAAAGGTCAGTACAAGCACATATTTTAGTTTCCTTAGTAGGAGGCAGGACTGTTCTTCCCTCTAAAATTTAGACTGTGTGCCATTCCTCACCCATAAAAAAGGAGCAAGGTGGAGACTCATCTACACATTTGTCTAAAAAATACACACACACACACACACACACACACACACACACACACACACACACACATTCCCCCTTCAAATAATGCAAGCTACTCTATTCCCAAAGAATTTCCCAGTATTTCCTCGGTTACTTCTTCTTTACCCCTTCCCATAGCATCCAAGGGATATCTATTTCTGATATAATCCCTTGTCAGCCACCAGCCCACTCTATGTGCAGTAGCAGAGCAAAGGAAGAGGAAAGAAAGTGCAGTCACTTAAAATGTGTAAATATATACTTGGCGCAGTGATGAAAAGAATCTGGAAGAGGCTCTTGTCCTTGTTTCTGATCCTGAGGTATTTAGGTATTTAGGACTTCCCTCCTCCATTACTCCCTCATATTCCCATAACCCTCAACCCCACTACAGCTGACTGCAGCAGTATGCTGGTAAGCATTTAACAATCAGCTCTCCATTATAAATTGTACTGACACAAAGGATGTTTAGCACAATAATAAATAAAATAATAATAAAATACACAATGCTCTTTATTGAAAATTCCATATTGGCAGTTGATTGTCAAAGCTTAGGTTTTTTGGAATGTCTCATTGGGGTTCTTTTGCCAACCTGTGGTTGCAGTTCAACCATGATTAGACAAAACTAGACTACAAATAAAGGCATGATGACTACTCCAACTCGGCCAAGAAGTTGCTCAAGTCATTAATAAGTGTATTTCTGACATGGATATTGGTTGATAATTCTGTTTGCATTAACAAGGAAGATGGCAGGGAAAAAATGAAGATATATGACAGAATTGTATTTGTTCATCAGTAACGTGAGCAACTGCTTTACTGAATCAAGTAACTTTTGAAATATTAGATGACTGTTTCCTCAGATTTTTGTGATATGATATATATCAGTCATCAGGGATTTTAAATTCTGTTTCTAAGAGTTAAAAAATAATTTTTAGATTGGGGCACCTGGGTGGCTCAGTCGGTTAAGCGTCTGACTTCAGCTCAGCTCATGATCTCACGGTTCATGGGTTCGAGCCCCGCATCTGGCTCTGTGCTGTCAGTCTGGAGTCTGCTTTGATTCTGTCTCTCCCCCCTCTCTGCTCCTCCCCTGGTCACATTCTGCTCTCTCTCAAAAATAAATAAACATTAAAAAAATTTTAAATGTTTTTTAGATTAAGTTATCATTAGTTATTTGTACACAATTGATCAAAATGACATAAATATAAATATTGATAATCATAAAACACAAAAAAGCAAATTTTAATGGAAATTGCATTTCTCAGAATATGGAAGGGGATGATTTTTAGAAACTAGTTCATGTATCTGTGGATAAATATGAATGAGGCAGGGCTCGGCAGCAATTAAACAGTTTATTTCTGTTTTTTCATTGTTAGAGATGTAAGTCCTGAGAAGTCTTGCTCATATAAATAAGTATACAGGAATGGAATAGTTTTGCCCCTCAATTTGTTGAACTCTTTCCAAGTATGTGCTAAAGTGACATAGTAATCTTACAACAAATGTTATTTTCAGTGAGGTATCAGCTCCTGGCTCGTAGGTTTTTCAGTTTTGTTGAAAGCAAAGAATTAGAACTGTATGATTTAGGAAATAAATTGTCATCTACTCTTTGCATCATTTACATTCTCCATTTCAGAGAGTATACTAAAAAGACATTACTGTGACTTACAACACAACTCTTAACATTACTTGTTGCCATTTCTCCAACAGTCATCTTGTTTAGCCTTTATACTCAGAAAAGCTTAGCAAATCCTTTTAGCTATTTGTTGTTACAATATTATTTATGAAGTATTTTTATATTGCCACGTGCCTTATTTTATTTTTTAATATATTTTTTTCATTTTCTTAATTAATTTTTTAAATATTTACATCCAAGTTAGTTAGCATACAGTGCAATAATGATTTCACGAGTAGATTCCAGTGATTCATCACCTATGTATAACCCCCAGTGCTCATCCCAACAAGTGTCCTCCTTAATGCCTGTTGTCCAATTAGCCCATCCTCCCACCCACAACCCCTCCAGCAACCCTGTTTTCTGTATTTAAGAGTCTCTTATGTTTGTGCCCCTCCCTGTTTTTGTATTAGTTTTGCTTCCCCTCCCTTATGTTCATCTGTTTTGTATCTTAAATTCCACATATGAGTGAAGTCATATGATATTCTCTTTCTCTGACTGATTTTGCCTAGCATAATATACTCTGGTTTGAGCCACATTGTTGGAAATGGCAAGACTTTATTCTTTTTGATTCCTAAGTAATATTCCATTGTATAAATATACCACATCTTCTTTTTCCATTCATCAGTAGATGGACATTTGGACTCTTTCCATACTTTAGCTATTGTCAATAACACTGCTATAAACATTGGGGTGCACGTGCCCCTTCAAAACAGCACTCTTGTATCCTTTGGATAAATACCTACTAGTGCAATTGTTGGGTCACAGGGTAGTTCTTTTTTTAATTTTTTGAGGAACTACCATACTGTTTTCCAGAGTGGCTGTACCAGTTTGCATTCCCACCAGCAGTGCAGAAGGCTTCCTCTTTTGCTGCATCCTCGCCAACATCTGTTGTTGCCTGAGTTGTCTGTTTTAGCCATTCTAACAGGTGTGAGGTGGTATCTCATTGTGGTTTTGATTTCTATTTCCCTGATGATGAGTGATGTTGAGCATTTTTTCATGTCTCTGTTAGCATCTGGAAGTTTTCTTTGGATAATTGTCTATTCATGTCTTTTGCCCATTTCTTCACTGGATTATTTGGTTTTTGGGTGTTGAGTTTGGTAAGTTCTTTATAGATTTTGGGTACTAACTCTTTATCTGATATGTCATTTGCAAATGTCTTCTCCCACTCCGTTGGTTGCCTTTTAGTTTTGCTGATTATTTTCTTTGCCGTGCAAAAGCTTTTTATTTTGATGAGGTCCCAGTAGTTCATTTATGCTTTTATTTCCTTTCCTCTCCAGAGACATATCAAGTAAGAAGTTGCTGTGGCCAAGGTCAAAAATATTTTTGCCTGCTTTCTCCTCTAGGATTTTAATGGCTTCCTGTCTTATATTTAGGTCTTTCATCCATTTTGAGCTTATTTTTGTGTATGGTGTAAGAAAGTGGTACAGGTTCATTTTTCTGCATGTCACTGTCCAGTTTTCCCAACACCATTTGTTGAAGAGACTGTCTTTTTTCCATTGGATATTCCTTCCTGCTTTGTCAAAGATTAGTTGGCCATACATTTGTGGGTCCGTTTCTAGATTCTCTATTCTGTTCCATTGATCTATTTGTCTGTTTTTGTGCCAGTACCATACTGTCTTAATCATTACAACTTTGAATACAGCTTGAAGTCCAAAATTGTGATGTATATTGCCACGTGCTTTAATTATATTTTCATTCAGGGGCGCCTGGGTGGCTCAGCCGGTTAAGTGTCCGACTTCGGCTCAGGTCATGAGCTCACGGTTTGTGAGTTCAAGTCCCACATAGGGCTCTGTACTGACATCTCAGAGCCTGGAACCTGCTTCAGATCTGTGTCTCCCTCTCTACCCCTCCCCTGCTCATGCTCTGTCTTGGTCTCTCTCTCTCTCTCAAAAATAAATAAACATTAAATTTTTTAAAAAAATTGTATTTTCATCCAAAGCTTGGAACCACAGCTTTAGATTGAATCATTCAAGGTTTGGAAAATGTCTTCCATTTCATCTGTATGGGAAAGCCCATTTTCATTGTCAGACCAGTTCATCAAGTCATATTTGCCTCTTTTTCCATGTGAATCTCACACTGACTTTGGCTTCTCACAGTGTGGTGGTCTCAAGGTAGTTGGTCTTCTTCCAGGGAGGCTGTCTTCCAAGAAGTGGGAAGCAGGAAGTGCGCAGCCAGTTAAGGGTTACACATAAGACTGGTATGGCATCACTTCTGTCCTGTTCTATTGATCATAACAGCCTCAGACCCCACCCAGATTCAAGAGGGTAGAGAAATAGACTCTACCTCTCATTGGGGAAGTATCAAGGCCACATTTCAGAAGACTGTTGGATGGGAGATTCTGTATCCATCCTTGGAAAAAACAGTCTGCCACAGCCTGTTTCTGAGAATGTATTTCATCCATACTTAGGAACTGAGGAAACAACCTGGGGATGGATTCCTATAGGCATTACCATGAGGTGGACTCCTGTCCAACATCCATTTATTTTCTGACTATTCTGACTAATGGGCCACAGTAACTTCCAGGGTCCTCAGGAATTAGGGCTGTCTTAGAGCCAATGTCCAATAATCCATTAGATATATGTGTTTCCCTTTTTCCAGTGCACATTTACTATGGTAAACAATACGGTTTCTCTGATGAGGGCCAGAAGAAAGACCCAAGAGGTTCTCGGGAGGTCTCTGCAGGTTCCTTGCTTCATTCAAGGAGCTCTATTCTGGGAGTTGAGTGGCTCAAGTTTTAGAATTAGATGAGAGGGGGCACCTGGGTGGCTCAGTCAGGTAGGTGTCCACCTCTTGATATTGGTTCAGGTCATGATCTCAGGGTTCCTGAGTTCGAGCCCCATGTCAGGCTCTGGGCTGACAGTGTGGAACCTGCTTGGGATTCTCTCTCCTCTCTCTCTGCCCCTCCCCTGCTGTCTCTCTCTCTCTCACTCTCTCTCAACACAAATAAATAAGCATTTAAAAAAAGAATTGGATGAGAGGCCTCAACCAGATATTTTTTAGTTTTTGGCACATGCTTAACTCCTTATCTGGTTTTGTTGTTGTTTTAAAAGTTAAATAGGGCTTTAGTAGACTACCCAGGATCTTCATATCTGGAAATCCCATGATCAGTCCTTTACTGCCAAAGATCCTCGTGGCTCAGAATCTTCTGCTTCCCACTCTGGTAGCCATGATCATCTTGGTTCTGGTGGTGAAGAAGTGTCCCCTGGCCTTTGTTACTCTGATGTATTTCTAACACATTGATATCAGGAAGCCCATTTCTACATTATCATATCCTGTCAGTAATTCTGGCCTATAGAGAAGAAGCTCTACCATCACAAATTTATTTCTTAAAACCATGGGGGGGGGCATCTTCTGGGGGTTCTCAAGTGACATCATTAGTGGAAGCACATAAATGAATCAATGTAAACATTACTATGTCTGTAAGTCTTTAGAATCCTTGCAAATGAATTTCTTGGATCTGTATCATTTAAGGTAAGCCACAACTGACTACAGGTTTCAGTGAAGCAGCCAAGTCAACTCTTAGAAATATTTTCAGCCTCTCAAGCTAGCCTACTAGATCCAAAATCTCTGGGAAGTGGACCCATGTTGATTAATTCAGCCCAGTATAAAGTTGTGCTTTTCCATTTTTGGTCTAATACCCTCATTTCTACATTTTCCCCAGATTTTTGCTGATTATAAGTGAACATCCTGCAATTATTTTGGTGTATAAGCCTTCTTATTCTGGAGTGACTTAACGATTGGCTACCAGAACATGCTGGTCTGACTCTAGTGGTGGGGGGCATAGAGAGTAAGAATTGGCTTTCTATTGAATTGCTTCCTTTAGGAAGTTAGGAGACAGATACCACATAGTAATTTTGGGGAAAGTTTAAAGGATTACTAACTAGTAACAGGAGATTAGGTACTAAATACTTTGGACAACTGTAAAGAATACAGGAATAGTTGATATAGGGAGCAGCCACTACGTCTAGGCTAAGGCAGAACACCTAAGGAAGGAACAAATATGAAAGAAGCCTTATCAACCAAGGCTGAGATTCAGACCTTGGTAGAGAGAGTAAGGCAGTAGTCCTGGAATGCAGATGAGTTTGCTGTGGTGCCACAGAATAGCTATGGCAAGCTGGAAACCAACTCCTGGAGCATCAGTGAAACTCATCAGGAAGCTCCCTGTTGAGATGCTGGTAGCACTTGCCGGGGAAACCGCCACTGGGGGTGCACAGACGCTTACTGGACGGCAAGTCCCCCTGTGCATCTTGCACCTCCCTGGTTGCCACATGCTGAAGATGCAAGGGAAAGCACACCAGCATCAGGAGAGGCCCCTTCCTTCTGCTGTGCCCTTGTAGGTCGTGTCTACTGCCAACACTTAACATCATGCAAGAGGGCAAAGGAGAAATGTCTCCCAGGTCTGGCTCTGGTAGGCAATGAGTGGATAAATGGATAGCTGGCATAGGAATGACCTCACCAAACAAAGGACTGCCCTCAACAATCCCTTGATGTTCACTGGACCTACAGCCAATGATCCTGCCATCTTTCATATTTTCATATTTTCCCTTCTGATCCTCATTGCCCCCCCCCCTTTTTTAGCTTTATTTCTTTGGTCAACCATTTCATTTCCCTGCCCTGGTTAAACCCAACTCTATGAAAGATGGAAGTAAAAATAAAAACAGCCACCATTTGTGAGGGATGAACAGGAAGTAATGTCCTCTGAAGAAAGGCAGGTTTTCCTTACAACATGCCCAGTGCTCTGGGTTTGTTCACAGAAGAGATTGAAGACAGAGTGGCTTTTGATGATTACCAGCTAGGGGTTGCAGAGAACACTTTAAAGGAGGTAGGGAGGGCTGGGAGGTGGAAACTGAATGGGGATATACAGAGCCCTGTGGGACTCTAGCAGAGAATAGGAGGGTGACATGTTAGTCTGGGCTTCTTGTAATGAAGGAAGGGAATTTAGGACACAATGAGACTAGTCCTGGTGGTCTTAAGGAGGCTGATGGTGAAGGGGTGAGTATTAGGGGAAGGTGGGAGAGATGAGAACCTACAGCTGCTTGCCTCTTCTCTCCTGCCAGGAGGAAAACGATCCCACCTCTTGGGCGAGGGCTTCACTTGTGATGCTGCCAGTGGTGATGTGGCTGTTCAAGGGGGAATGAGTCTTCAATGAAGACATTATTCCAAGTGACCATACATGTGTAATTTGCTGGTTTTCCAGTGGCTGTCACATGCCTACCCCTTAACACTGTCTTTAGAGCCAACTAGGACAAATAACTCATTCCCAATAGCTTCTGTTTCTCTAAGGCTATTTGTCACATCTCATGCCCAGATAGAAATTTCTGTATGAGTCAAGGTTTATGACTGCACATAGTAGATGCTGACCCATCACTGGCAGCATATCGGATAATTCACATATTCAGTGGGAGTGCTGGAGAAACTTTATTGGAAGGAGAATAGGAGAGAAAAGAGTGAGTGTGTCACCAAATTATGCCACAGAAAAGTTTGGTTAGGACACCAGTGTACCTTACTGAGCCATGCCTCAGGCACTGCTGCCATCAGACTGGGGAGGCCACTTCCATCGATCTGGAATGAAATCTAAATAAATTCTGAACTGTCCACTGTTCCTTTTGCCATTCTCAAATGGCCTGCCTACCTTAATGCATGTGCCCAAGCTCTGGCTCTCCATGGAGACAAGTATCTGTCCTTTCTGTACAGGCAGGTAGGGTAAGATACAGAATGACAGAACCTCTGAATGTTAAGAAGTGAGCACATTGGCTGGTCAAACAGGAAATCTACTCCAGCAAATAACTCACAGGTTCCCATATTCATCTCCATGGAAGAATCATCATTATGCTTGTCAAAATAAGGTTCAACGCGAGTAACAAAAAGCTCAAAGTACAAGTAAGTGGTTCTGTTTCTTTCCCTCAGAAATGGAGGCAGTCCAAGAGGAGTGTGGTGGTTCTATGGGCCCCTGCCCACACAGCTTCCAGCACCTAGCCCGGGAGAGCTGCTTCCACCTCACCATTACATCTGCATCTCAGCTACAAGGAAGGAGGAGCAGGGAAGAAAGAAGTAGCTGACCTCTCCAGGGATACTTACGAGGAATTATAGACACTGCTTTTGCTTAATGACCCTTAGCCAGAATTTCACCTCGGGGCTCCTGTGAGCTGCAAAAGGGGTGGCTGTGCAGGTGAAGTTCAGAGGTTTTATTGCTGAGGAAGACAGGGAAGAATGAATCTTGAGGGACACCTACCGCTCTCAGCCACTCAAGGCATTTTTACATTAGGCAGCTGGGAAACTGCCCTCTTGCTCTTCTGGACTCCCATCACCCTGACTCACCGTGGCATGGAAGCCACTGGGTGGAAAGGACTTGCTTGCCACCCTTCAACCTCAAGGCTTTTCAGAACCTCGTCTGATCTGCTCAGCCACATTTCCACCACCAGTGCTTTCACTTACTATTCCTCCTGGATGCTGTTATCTCATTTGCCATTTTCACTGCAAAGCCTAGCAGCCCACTAGATCATCAATACCGATTACACATTATGTTCAAGTCATCTTTCTCTCTCTAGCTCTTTTTATTACTTTATTCAAGGGTGCTTTCTTATTGAACTGACACTTAAGCCCCAAGTCATGTACAGTTTTGCAATGACACATAAACAAGAATGATGAAAAGTCAAGGGTGCTTTGGGGCCATGGGGTTTAACCATGAGGATATTTTTTTGCAGCTTTCAAAAAATTCTAGGAGATGAAACTGTTTTTACAGAAAAGAGAAATCTGGGTCTGATTAACTATTTTTCTAGGGACACATCTATCTATTTTAAAAAACATGCCTTCACAGTTACAGTAATTTTGTATGTTAATTGTATATGGAGAGCAAATAAGATTAATTATGTAGTAATTATCTATATTTATATAGATATACTTACTTACATATGTATTTATATAGATATATGCTTTCCTGGCTTTATCTCTAGATCCTTATGATGAAAATGTAGTTTGACAAATATGCAGGAGGGGGGAGGGGGATAGTTGTGAAATTGCGATAAGATGTCCTATAGAATTTCTATTTTTAAAATTATTTACATCATCAATACTGTTTCAAAATGGTTACCCTTGTAGGAAAAAAAAAAGAGAAAAGGATCCCTATCCATGTGTTTGACCCTTCACTCATCTGTAGTGGGAAAATAGCAGGAATGAATCACTTTCTGAATTAAAGTAATGTTGTATATTTTAGCCAGTCACATCTTCAGTAGAAAATGTGTCTGTGATCTTCAATAATATTTTTAAAAATTTTTTCTGTTTGTACGTAGAAGTTGTAACTGGCCCTGTGCCTTACCTCTTGGCTTGTACATTTTAGCACACATAACTCAGCTTCCAACCTGCCAATCACCGCATTCCTTTGTCTGGGGCTTTCCCTGACCTGCAGCGTGCGCTTTGCCTGCTGGTGCGCAGGCAGCCCTCAATTAACAATGGATGGGGGTTGGTGCATAAATACCCCAGCTCCCTCATTTGAACTGGAGCGAATATTCTCTTCAGACTTCCAGAGCTTCCCCTGTAGAATTGGGCTTCAGTTACCCATAGTTATAACTGCCTTCCCAGCCTCCCTCTTGAGCTGCATTCCCAGCCTTATCTCACCTCACCAGAGCGCTATTGGCATCCCCTTCCCTATTGAAACAAGTTACCTTCACTTGAATCCTTGTCTCAGAGTCTGCTACTAAGGAAAGAAACAAAGAGCAAACCAAAAAAAAAAAAAAATGCTTATTTATGTGCTTACTACCCTGAACATTTGCCTAAGTCATAACTTCTGATTTAGGTAAAGGAGTCTGGATTATGGGGGGTTTTAATTAAATCCAAATGTTTGGATCATGACTTAAATCACTAGTTATATAGATTCATCTTAAATCATTGTTGGTAATTTCTCCCTGTAATCTAGCTCTCCATATGCTCATCAGATACGGCCCTCACTGTCACCCTCAGAGTCTTTGCAACTCTTCTTTGTAACTGTCTGGGTGAGGGACTCCACAATACAGCGTTCTTTCCTCCAGTAGGGCCTGGCTCTGTGCTAGATAAAGACACATTGCCTATTGATTTGGCCGTAGTTTTAGTTTTGAAAACACATGCAGCATTGTAAGTGACCGTTACCCTAATAGAGCAGCCAGGATTTCAGTGCAAATCGATATGAGTTCAGAGACCATGCTCCTGTGTGCAGAACTGTGGAGCTGGTCCCGGAAAGCAGGAGTGCTGCTCAGAGCTGCTCTGTGGGCTGTGGCTGTGTTAATCTCACTGGAGGAAGGAGAGCAAATAAGGGATTAAGAAAGGGCCAGTGCCTGAGTCACCCCAGGGCAGTTCCAGGTCACATGTACAAGACTATGTGACATTTAGATGTCTCGGGTCACCTCAAGCCAGATTATCTTTTAGTCCTTGCTTGGCTCCCCACACACACTTGGAAGCTCTCATGCATCCTCCTTGCCCTTCAGAAAAAAAATAGATGATGAGTGTTCGATTGTGCACAAAACAGATAGGCTTCCCCAGCTCAGCCAGACCCCTGGGAAGCCACAGAATCTTCTTCAGTGACCTGACTACCAGGCTCCGGAAGCAAATGCTCTCTCTCTTGGTCTCTCATGTCCTTTTTCTCATTCTCTGTCTCTCCCTCCTTCCCTCCTACACACCTTTCTCTTTACTACTTCTTAAGCAGCAAGAAAGCTCTGAAGTTTAAAAGCACATCCTTTGGACATGTCTTTGGGTAAAGTCATGTGACTCCAGGCTGCCCCTCAGACATTCTTTGCAGCTCCCAGCTCTCTCACCCACCCTCCTTGCATCTGGGTCTCTTAGTACATCAGTTATCAGGTTGAATGGGTCAAGTCTCCTGAGGAAGAATCAGTTGTCCTAAAAATCTGATTCCCAGAACCATAGCAAGTGATTTCAGCTTATTTACTGGGATGAAAAGTTGGCAAATAACCATGATGTCTGAGGACAAGAGACTGTTACATAATCATCCTTTGGCAGAGACAATGAGGTCACATGTTTGCCCGTCTAATCACTGATCGGGGACATGTTTGATTGCAGATAATGTGCTCGCTGGCCCACAACTTAATTACTGAGTGTCTGAATCAACTAAGCTTTCAGATGTAGGTCTTGCCTAATGGTGCATCTGTTAGAGATCATTGCCTTTGCTCAGCCTCTAAACAAAAGGTCTGGGGGATACAATGGGTCATTGCCAGCACTGTTCTCAATGACCTCTCATTGAAAAGCATGCCAGTTCCCACAGTTTATTTTCCAAGCCAGCAATAGGCATTATTGTTTATACCCAGGGCCAAATGGAAGGAATGACTCCGGGGTGGCATTTATTGGTAAAGCCTCTGGTGGAAGCACACTCTCCAAGGAAATTAATGCCACAGTCATTTCAGTATATCTGCAGGCAGAGTCCACTTATCCAGATGGGAAGGTTCCAGAGCACAGAGAGGAGAGAGTTCCTTTCCCAGCTGGTAAAGAAAATATATTGGGAAAAGTCTAGGGAAATAAGCAATAAGCAAAGTAGGGCCAAAATGTTTACTCTGTGGTTTGGTGTTCTAGCACTTGACCAGGATCTAACTGCAGAGTTTGGAGACCAGTGGGTCTCACTAAGGGACATCCCTCCTGGCTTTTTCCTCCTTCTAGATTTCCCACTCCATGTGTGTAGGGTTTACCTAGATTACAAATGGCGCCCCCCTCCCCCTCCTTGGCCATCATTATCATAACCACAATGCCTGGCAATGACTTAAAGATTTGGGAAAAAATAAATTTGGGGTGGGGGGTTTTTGGTGTTTTTTGTTTGTTTGCAATTTAAGGAGTCTTGGTCTGTGCACAATTATGTAATCAGTAGGCCCATTTCCTTGCCTGCAAATGTAAGTAAATGCAGCATGCCATGTTAAAGAGATTATAATAAAGTTGGATTCACTCAGATTTTAGAATGCCAACCAAACGCCTAATTGCCAATACTGAGCAGAAATATCCATGCCCTCATGGGTGTTGAGGCCCCTAGGAGTTGAGATATTTTCTTTAGTTTTTTCAAATGTTTATCACCTCCCACTTAATTCAGGAAAGCTCATCTCAGGCTGGGTGAGGAGGGTGAGGATTGCCTGAACCCAGGAATCTTTCTCTGTGTGGTCAGAGCCAGAAGGCACAGTATAAAATAAAACAAAAAACAAAAAAAGAAAAAAATGGGGCACCTGGGTGGCTCAGTTGGTTAAGCGTCCGACTTGGGCTCAGGACATGATCTCATGGTAGGTTTGAGCCCCGTGTCCAGCTCTGTGCTGAGAGCTCAGACCCAGGAGCCTGCTTCGGATTCTGTGTCTCCCCCTCTCTCTGCCCCTCCCTGACTCATGCTCTCTCTCTCAAAAATAAATAAAAAGATTTAAAAAAATTTTTAAACCCCTGTAAGTACAAAACCTCCCCTGCCTTTTTAAAAATGTTTTAATGTTTATTTATGAGAGACAGAGACATAGCAGAAGTGGGAGAGAGGCAGAGAGAGACACAGAATCCGAAGCAGGCTCCAGGCTCTGAGCTGTCAGTGCAGAGTCTGACGTGGGGTTCAAACTCGTAAGCAGAGTGATCATGACCTGAGCCAAAGTTGGTTGCTTAACTGACTGAGCCACCCAGGCACCCCTTTTTTTCCACTTGACTAAAGCCTGCCATGAGCTTTAAGGCAGCGTGGCTTGTGTGAGTGCACGGATTGAACTGTGTGTTTCAGAATGTTTCTGAACAAATTCCTCCAGGACCCTGTTTTGTCTAGTGCACCATAGATGCATGAGCAATATTTAAAAGGAGGAATAGTTTCTGGAGAAGCCTAGAATTCTCATTTTGTATGTCTAGAGACCGTAAGCAACCCATACTGGGATAAATTCCTGCCTGCATATCCCCCTTCACCCCAGGCATCATTGTTCCACCCAACTCAAGATCACATATGAAAATTAGATTTTAGAGTGCAGACCTTCTTTTGCTTTGCAGATCATCTGCAGGCATCTGAAGCCCAAGAGGAAAGCCCCCTTACCCTGTGGAATCCATGTCTTGAATGTATCCTCACCGAACCAGGGAAAGAGCTGGTCATAAAAAAGAGCCTTGCTATCTGATGGTGCAGTCTCTCCTAGTCAAGGGTGGAACTGAATTATTTTGCACAGAAGTCAAATGTTATGAGAGTGATTTTTCTCCTTTAATAAACAAGTATGGGGTTGAGGGATATGAGGCCAAGTGCATCCCAGAATCTGAAAATGATTACTTAATTGAGGTTGTTTTTCTTTCTCTGAAGAACACCTTTAGGTGATTGTGTTGTTACCACTGTAATCTTATTTTACAGCTGAATTCCCTGTTTTATAATCAGTGTATATATATTTTTTGACAGTGTGATTTGCCTTCAGTGCAGAATCTAAGCAGATTTGGTCATTTGCTTTGAGAAGAAAATGAACTCAGTGCATAAACTTGAAGGGTTTTGTTCACCTAGCAACATGCTGGTAGGTCATGTTCTCCCCAAGTGGTTGTTCTGTGTGGGGCTTGTTGACTGAATACACAGTTGTGTCTGAATGGGATGATAATATATCCTCTCCTTTAGAGAAATTTCATTAATGGTATACGAGGCAAGGAACTAGCTGTGGACCACATCGATGCCTACATTCAGAGAGAGGTTAAAATCCCAAAGGAACATCAATTACCAGGTTAAATGCAGTTTCTATCTCAAGTTGATTACAAAGCCCTGGGATAATGCCACACACCCTCCAGGGGAACCAGTTGTAATTGATCAACCTGTGGTCCTTGAATCCAGATGAGCCCTCTTCTCATTCCTCATGAACCTTCCCATGTCTTATCTCAGAGCGGGAAGCCCTGATTCTAGGTCAGCCCAAGAATGTAAGTGTGGTAGCTTCATGGGATGGTACATGCAGATTAGTACTGTTCCTTATCAAAAATGAGAGGCTTTTTGTAAATCCTCTGTTCTAGTTAGAAATAAGGGATTCATTTGAGTCATTATCATCCCCCATACCCTGGGCCTAACTTTTAAAATTCTACTACTGTCATTCATCTACTCAGGAAGTAACCTTGGAAGCAAAGCTAATTACCTTCCAATCTGTGCTCTTAAAATATAAAGATCCTAAAAAATGATTGGTTGAGAGGATTTTGGAGAGCCTTGCGTGTCCCAGATGGCTTCTGCTCCAAAGGAGATGCTTTTCAGGTGTCTCACACAGCCCTGAACCCCGTGGGGTCTTCTCTTTCATCACTCAAACACAGTATTGTAGTATCAGAAAATCCCATATGGGGATGGAGCGGGGAGAGGGGATGTGAGAGAGGGTTTCTAGCAAGGTGATATTCTGGGAGAATGTGCACTCCTCCCAGCACTTAGCTTAGAGCCTGCCACCAAGAGTAGGCAGCCAGGCAGTGTGGGCAGGGCTACTGAGATCACACTGGGGCATCCCCACCTATTAGCAGAATACCTAACATTTGTACCATGTAGAGTGCTGGCACTGAAAATGCTATTCTACTTTATGCTTTACTTTAATTGCTCAAACTGATGTCATGTCTGGTTGTGTTCTCTCTCCTAATGAACCTTCAACTACTTGTATCTTGTTTCTTCCGCATGGAAAAGTTGCATAATAATTGGTTGTTTACAAACAAGTAAGATAAATAAGGCTCTTCCAAATATGAATTGTTAAAGAGCCATTTAGCATGAGGCTTGTGAATATTTTTAAATACCTTCATTGAAAGTAAATGCTGTCTTTTCTTATATGTGCTGTCCAATGAATGATAGAATGTGGAACTTGCTAGATCCCAAATACAGTGAATTTGAGCCTTAACAAAATAAAACACATAGTAAATTAAAAGCTGTCAACGAATCCATTGAATTTGATGACTCTGGTCTGTATTATGCTA
Source organism: Felis catus (assembly GCF_018350175.1). NCBI lineage: Eukaryota > Metazoa > Chordata > Mammalia > Carnivora > Felidae > Felis > Felis catus. Next base: position 17,966,803 of record NC_058386.1, read on the forward strand.
CGCATTTGACTTGGGAGACTGCAGGAAAGTATGAAGACAATTTTTATAACATACAACCAGAATGTAATTTTGAAACGAACATGGATCATTTATATATAAACAAAGGGAATACTGAGGTTAAAAAAAAAAAAAAAAACCTTCCCAACTACCCTAATTAGGAAGGAGTGGAATTGCCCAAGGCAACACAATGCCACATTATTTAGGACCTGTTCTGCTAACAGGATTAAGCTGGCAGGTTTTGTTCTGACTGATAGTCTCCTCCCATGCATCTATATTAGACTTAGATCACCAGGCTAAACCACAGCCCAGAGACGGGTGCCCTTTCAGGAAAACCTAAACTCATCAGGCCCTCCTGAATCTATAGCCAGTCACGTGTTTGTGCACAATTATCCTGCTTTTAGAAACTGATCTCTAAGAAACAGGAAAGCTAAAGACTAATTTTTGCTTGGGATGTTTAGAAGAACGTCTGATTTTTTTTTTTTAATGGGAGGCACTGAAGCAAGGAAAATTTCATGATGCTGGGGTCTCTGTATACCTGGTAGGTGACACACTTGCCTTTAAAACATTGTGGTTTCCAGAACCTGTTTCCTCAAACCTTTACACTGTGATGTTGCCCCGGTATCTGTGAAGATCAGAAGGCTCTGGAGGGACATGAGTAACTCTTTGGTTTATGATGGTGTTGACCACTGATTAAGTTTCATAGGGGCTCTCTATCTTAGCAGCAGGAGATAGGTTTCGTCTTTCTTTGGACAACTAAGATATGACCTGCGCCTCTCTTTTGTTCTGATCCTTCTGCTTTATTTTGTTGTGCCTTTTAATGAACTCTTTCCCTCCTGAACAAAGGGAATTTCTGAGCCTCTATGGAAGTAAAATGCATTCAACATAAAGGTCATCCTTGGAGGAGGAATATCAACAATGCCCAGTTCTTAGGGCAATATTTAACTTCATTTGCAGTGATCAGTCAGCCATAATTTTACCCATGGTAGCTGGTTACTCAAAAGAAGAAACCCCCACTTAAGCAATGTGGGATTTGGTCGGTTCTTATATCTCATTTCTCTCCATGTGGCAGAATATGTAGCTATCTGAAAGTATGAAAATTAATTTAGTCTAGATTCACATTTTACATTTACTCAAGTATTTGAACTCATAAAAAGTTTATTGATATAATTGAGGACGTGAAGAACTAAAATACATTCCCCAAACTGACCAAAATAGTGTGTGAAGTAGTTTAGAGAACTTCCAATGGAAATCATTGTTACTCATATTGCCCTATCCCTCTCAGTAAATCCTGCTCTTCCTCAAAACCACACCATCCAGTTGTGACTTCTTGAGCTGATTTGTTCTGCAAGGTGCCAAACATGAAGATAAAGTAAGAAGTGCAGCCAACTAGAAGGAAGAGATATAAATGTACAAAGAAGACGTTTCTGCTAGAGTCTCAGGCATTCAGGAGGTTCATAATCTTCATACAAATATATAAAATCTTTTCATGAGCTATTTTCATTTGAATCCATTCTCTTTCTCTTCAATTCTTCACATCAAACCTGCAAAATAAAAACCAAAGGAAGAGTTAGTTTTGTTTTCATGGTTTTATTTAGGGATAACTTGAAAATCAATATGTTAGGTACAAGTCAAGATTGAAGACCTTATTTTCACTTGGAAACTTCATCTCTTGATTCCATGAATGTAAAATGAACTATGAGTAGAAGCTGTGACCATCAACTTCAGCTCTAGTGATTTAAGTAATTCCAAACTAAATTAGGATGGCTTACCTCTGAAATGATTAGAATATAAGGCTAACCTTACATTTATGACTTGAAGACCTTTGGTCTCTGTGGTAAATTTGCAATCATGGATCCAATTTTACACCCCTGCCTATTTCCATTGCCATGTAACTTTTTTGTTTCCTACTATTGTGGGTGGGGTATAATTCCTCATGTCTGAGTTTGGCTGTGGGACTTGCTTCAGCCAACAGAATGAGGCAGAATGATCTGCCAGTTATGACCCTGGGCCTCAAGAGGTATCACATGTTTTTTGTTAACTCTCTTGTATGTCTGCCATTGGCCTGCCTACTTATCCCAGGAAAAGGATAAGAAACATGTGCAGTTGAGCCACCCCAGCTAACATTCCCCAACAAAGCCCCATCTAGCACAGAGCCCCAGCTAATAGAGGTGCATAAGTGATCCCAACCTAAATGAGCCACAAACATATGAGCCAGTATAATGAATGATTTTGTTCTAACCCATTGGATTTTGGTGGGTGCAGCAATAGATCATGGATGTGGTGCCATTTATTTTAAAATCTCTTGTATGTAGAGATCTTTGGACATTATTTACACATTTGTTTTTCATTATTCCTGGGTGTCATACCTTGTGATTTTATGTGAATATGTTGCATCTTTTTTAACAAATAAAATGCTACATTTTTTTTTAATTGTCAATGGCTGGAGAAAGAAAACTCCACAAACAAAGCTCTGCTACTGCTGTGACAGACACTATGGCTTGGTGCTCTCTCTCTCTCTTTCTCTTTCTCTTTTTTTTAATTTTTAAAAATGTTTTATTTATCTTTGAGAGAGTGTGTGTGAGCAGGGGAGGGAAAGAAGGAGGTGGGGACCGAGGATCTGAAGGAGGCCCTGTGCTGACAGCAGAGAACCCGATACTGGGCCCAGACTCACAAACTATGAGATCATGACCTGAGTCAAAGTCAAAAGCTCAACCAACTGAGCCACCTAGTCACCCACCGGCTTGTCTCTCTCTGTATCCATTCTCAACTACCTTCACCCTTGTTTTTTCTCTACTACAAAGGCTGATAGGCAAATACTCTACCTCCCAGTCTCTCTTAAAACTAGAGGCAGCTGTGGGATCCAGTCATGGCCAGTGAGCCCTGAGGAGAATTCTATAGCAGAGGTCTTTTTATTCTTTTCAAATTTTTATTTAAATTCTAGTTAGCTAACATACAGTAGAATGGATTCAATGATGAATTCAATGATTCATCACTTACATACAATACCCAGTGCTCATCACAAGTGCCCTCCTTAGTATGCATCACCCATATAACCCATCTCCCCCCCAACCTCTCTCCATCAACCCTCAATTTGTTCTCTATCATTAAGAGACTCTTAGGGTTTGTTTCCCTCCATCTTTCCCCCCCCCCACACCCATACATTCATCTGTTTTGTTTCTTAAATTCCACATATGAGTGAAATCATATGTATTTGTCTTTCTCTGGCTGACTTATTTTGCTTAGCATAATATTCTCTAGCTCCATCCATGTCGTTGCAAATGGCAAGATTTCATTGTTTTTAATGGCTGAGTAATATTCCATGATATATATATGTATATATATGTATATGTATACATATATATGTATACATATACATATATATACACACACATATATATATACACACACGCGCACACACACACACACCCCACACATCTTCTTTATCCATTCATTGTCAGTGGACATTTGGGCTTTCTGCACAGTTCGGCTATTGTTGAAAATGCTGCTATAAACATCAGGGTTCATGTACCCCTTTGAATCTGTAGTTTTGTATCCTTTGGATAAATATCTAGTAGTGCAATTGCTAGATTGTAGGGTAGATCTACTTTAACTTTTTGAGGACCCTCCATACTGTTCTCCAGAGTGGCTGTACCAGTTTGCATTCCCACCAGCAGTGCAAAAGGGTATCTCTCCTGTAGCAGAGGCCTTTTAGAAAGCTTTGCTTTCTGGTGTTTTTTCTTAGAGCCTGTCATGTCATTTAACGCTTATAGCATCGCCGTGATGCACTCTCTGTTTACATGGGCACCCCTTGTTCTATTGTGCTTCACTTTATTGCACTTTGCTGATACTACATTGTTTACAAATTGAAGGTTTGTGGCAACCCTACACTGAGCAGGTCTATCGGCACCATTTTTCCAACAGTGTTTGCTCACTTCGTGTCTCTGTCTCACTTTGGTAATTCTCACAATACTTCAGGCTTTTTCATTATTATATTTGTTACGGTGATCTGTGACCAATGACCTTTGATGATACTATTGTAATTGCTTTGGGATGCCACATACTGTTCCCATGTAGGATGGCAAACTTAATGTTGGGTGTGTTCTGATTGCTGCACTGACTGGTTGTTCCCCCATCTCTCTCCTCGGGCCTCCCTATTCCCTGAGACATGGCAATATTGAAATTAGGCCAGTTAGTAACCCTACAGTGGCCTCTACTGTTAAAGGGAAGGGAAGAGTCATGTGATGCAGCAGGCTTCACTGTTGTCTTACTTTAAGAAATTGCCACAGCCACCCCAACCTTCGGTAGCCCTGCCCTGATCTGTCAGCAGCCCTCAACATGGAGGCAAGACCAGCAAAAAGATGGTGACGCTGAAAGCTCAGATGATGGTTAGCAGTTTTTTAGTAATAATGTGTTTTATTTAAGGCAGGAATGTGTATATATATATATATATATATATATATATATATATATATAACATTGCTCACTTAATAGACTACAGAATAGTGTAAACATGACTTTTATAAGCACTGGGAAACCAAAAAATTCATTTCAGTCACTTTATTGCAGTGGTCTGGAACCAAAGCCACAATGTCTCCAAGGTATGCCTATACTCGTTGTCCAGATGAAATACAGAGAGGTCAGAAGTCAAAAGTAGCTCAAAGTCTCATAGCTGGTGAATAGAAAATCTGGGATTCGAACTCAGGTGTTTTGACTCCAGAGCTTTTTCCACTCCACTAACAGGGAAGGTTTGGATAATTCTCAAACCAGAGGGAAAGATGGGAAAAGATGAATAATTATAAAACAGAAAACATTATCAATAGCAGTTGGCATAGGCTCTCATATTTCTTTAGCTTTTTTTTTAGAAACTCCTGTTTTCTGTCCAAGCCAGTCACCAAGAGGAAGCAAGATACCAACCCCTTCCCAGCCCAGGAGTTCTGGATGAAATTCATTTTGTTGGCCAGCAAAACTCCCAGCCTCATCTGGGCCTTCCAGCCAGTCTGTATCTAACCACTTTCCCTCACACGCCCCACACTCTGAGTTTGCTGGACCCTCACTGCTTTTGTAATGTGAGAAGAGCTGTCAGGCCTCGCCCTCTGTGCTTATAACTTTTGAGTAAAGTCCCTCCCCGTGACTCTCCGCATTAACACACTGCACTGTAATTATCTGTTATATGTGCCCTCTCTCCTCTCATGTCATTCCCACATAGCTGTCCTGCCACTAGGCTGTGACCTCTAGGAGCGTATGAACATGTCCTATTCATTTTTACATCCTACTGCCTATCACAGCCCCTGACACAGAGCAGGGGCCTGCTGACTGACCAGTGGGACCACTGGGGAAGTGAGAACAGGAAGAGAACTGGAGTTGGAGTTACAGCCAAAGCCACCTTCTTCAGTGCGAGGCAGCAGGAAAGAGTGAGGGGGGACACACTAAACCAGAAGTGTTGATTTGATGTGCTACATCCCCATGGTGCTGTCACATCTGCCCTCAGCCCTAATGTGGTACACTCAAGCCATGTGATTACTGTGGTGACCGTGCTGGGTGACATATGGCCAGTCTTTCTGGCTAAGTGAGAGGCCCATGACAATCTGCCCTTGAAGCTGAGACATTCCTCCAGCTTCTCTGAGCAGCGTGGGAGGGGTGATGAGTCATAGCAAATTGTCACTGAAGCATGTTCCATGAGGTGTGATTTCTCTCCAAGAAGTGTCCAGACCGTGAAGTGCCATCTGCAACCCAGAAATGGGAACCATTTCTGTAACAGGCTCAATATGGACTTTGACCATCACATACACGTCCCAGGTGCCTGAAATTATGGCTGTACTTCTCAGTATAGGATGATCCATTTGCAATGATCCTTCAGTGAGTATTTAAAAGCCCTAAGGCACCCCTCATGACTGGGTTCAGATGGTAGACCTCTATCTTTGGGACAGTTTTGGAAACATAGGGAAATGTTGACCCAGTTTTCCTAGATAACGCTTGGCCCTGTAAGATGGCCATATGATATAAAGAAACAAATGTCTGGAGTTCTTTATGCAACACTATTCCCAGGTGAACTGTGCTCTTCCCCTTCACTTAGTGTGCCTGCAAGCCATGGGAAGCATGGGGAACCTGGTGAAAGAAGGGCCCCTGTGCCCAAACCATCGGCCTGTGCTTCATAGGGGAATGGAGAAGGAGCTGATGGCGGTGGTGTCCTTTTTGACCTCCTATTATGTGCCACTTTACACAATTAGTTCATTTAATCTACAGTGTGAACTTGATTATTCCTTGTAGAAGGAGCCAGGCAGGAGGCAGCAGATAGAGCAGAGAGGAGTTATGGCAGCTGTCCTTCTGCAGACCACCCTGTCCTCTCCAACCCCCCAGCTTTCCCTCTCCCTCCCAGGTCCCAGTGGAATCCAAGAGGACCCAGCAATCCTGGACACAGGACACTGCTGATAGCTGAGGTCACATATGGTTCTGCCAGCACTGCAAAGCCTCCAAAGGACCAGAGTCTCCATCCTTAGCCTTCTGGGCCTCAGTGCGTTCTTGGGGTACCTGTCGGTTACCAGAATACAAGAATGCAGGAATTCAGAGACCTGGGGTCAGGGCTCAATTTTAGAAATGGGAACAATGGGAAAGGATCCAGAGCTAAAATTGCCCATGCCGCAAAGCACACTTGTTTGTCGAGTTGTTGGAATGCAAGTGTGTTGGGCGGTATCCCGGGCCACACTGCTTTGCTGCCTAGACAACAGCTGTCAGCTATTCTCCTGTGTCCTGTTCTCCTATAGGGGACACTTGTGAGAACGATGGGGAACATGAGGCATTCTGCTGAACAGTCACTCGCCAGGTATCCCACACTCCTTTTGTACTTAAATCAAAAAGACACAGAGTCACCACTTCTAGTTTATATTTGGGAAAGACACACCTTGGCTAGTACAGGGGTGCTACACCAAATACCTCCCTTGTGTCACCTTAAGTCTGGGCTGAGGAGCATGTGATGTTTACACGTTGCCATGATCCATTTATAGCTCTGTTAGTCATAGTGGCTGTGGCCCCTCATACATCATTTATGAAACGGAGTCCACTCAACACTTGTCTGCATTTAGTCCTTTAACCAGACACTCAGGGACTGTGCAATGATTACTTCCTCCTGCGTGGTGCTAAATCATAGAGCCATAAACACAGTGACACTCAAAAGTAGTCAAGAGAAAGGTGTATCTCACATTCTGTCTGGTTCCATGTGCAGGGGGTAGCCATGCACCTAGAGAAAACTAGCTGAAGCTTTGGAATTGGTCAGAGGGCATTGGCAGGGCCCTCCAGAGTTAATGAAGCACATTCACACACACTGTGTCATGTAAATGACAGCACAGAGAGGAGGCAGTGCAAGCTATAATCATGGCTCCTACAGAACCTCCCACACCAGGGTCAGGGAAACAAGAGGAAGTGCACAGCCTGGAATTGCACTCAGGTGAACTCCAAACCCACAGTTCTCATTAAAAGAAACAAAACTCTAAATAAAAACTTTAAAATCTTTTTCTTAAACCATGAAACATCCACCCAAATTGGCTTTTATGCATCATGAAGCTTTTGGTGGATAAAGTGAAAATTGAAATCTTTCTACCAATAGCTATTAGAAGCAGGGAATATGAGAAAAAGCACAAAGAGTAGGACATTTTTTTAAAATTCTGCACCTAAAATCCAGATTCAAATAGTGTTCTGTGCTTGACGTGGAAAGTTTGAGTAAGGAAAAGGAAAATTGCATGTCCAGGTCAAATCTCATTAAAACAAGCTCAGAAGGTTTTATTTTAATCCTATTGTACTGCGAATTTGTTGTATTAAGTAATCAAGCCAGAGTCAAGGGCCTGGGACAGCAGCTGAGACAACAATGAATTTGGGGAGATCTTAGTGGAGAAAAGGGCATCATCCAAGACTAGTCACCACTGACATCTCCTGGTTTTGTGGTCAATTTCTCTCCATCTACCAGAGCACAGACCTCCCTATTTCAAAAGGAGCCAGTGACTTCACTAGAGAAAGCTGACCCAAGACTTCCCACACAAAACAGAACTCACAAACATCAAAGGTAGACAAAGTGATAAAACAAAATGGAGTAGACTACTGTCTCATCCAAGAGATTCTCCAAGTTTCCAAAGATGGCGAAACCCTTCTGTGTTGTTCAGGCCTAAGCATTCAAGGCCTATAGACAATGGTGCTTACATCAGAAATATCCAGCATCCTCTTAGAAGTATCTGGCAACTGTCTGTAGCAGTCACAGGTTCTGGAACATCCAAATGGTAAACCAATTTCTTGACATAAAGTTAACAGAATCTGTAAAATAAATATAGGCCTCTCTGTCTCTCACCCATAAGGCATCCTGGAAAACACATTGCCATTGAGATCACCTTAGAGCTGACTGACTTTGTTTGTTTTTACAGTAACAATGATGGTACCAAGAGGTCCAAAGATTCAGTATTCAAATAAAAATATGGCTTTTGATGTACCATCAGGCAAAGATAGAACTACAAAGCTTTAAAACTATTTTTGAAGATTAACAGAACTAAAATTTTAGTATTGCTTCTCATTTTAGAAATTAGGAAGTTAAAATCCAGATAAATTGACTTGCTTGTCTAAGGTCACACAACTAGTTAATGGCCAGTCCAGGATTTAAAACCTTTCTGGAGCTCTTTCCCCTATGCTAACCCCTTTTTCAAAACCTATATAAAATGGGCACAAGTAATCTGTACATATTGACAGTATCAGAGTCACCTTGCCTGTCTGTGGTGTATCAATAATTTGACTTAAACATTCTTGTACTTGTTCTAATGTACATCAAAATTTAACTTAAAAATATTTCTTGCTTTCTCAGAATTTAGCAGGATTTCTTTCTAATATTTTTTGTAAACGCACAAATCTTAAGTGAACAACTTGATGAATTTTTTAATTTATGTACATAGCATGTATGGCTTTTATTTTTACATAGATTTTATTTTTTTAATTTAAATTTAAGTTAAGAATATATAGTATATATAGCTTTTTTTCATTTTTAAATTTTTTTTTCGTTTTTTTTTATTTTTTTTAAATTTTTTTTATATATGAAATTTATTGACAAATTGGTTTCCATACAACACCCAGTGTATATATAGCTTTTAAATACTACCGTATATGCTAGCATATCCTGGGTTGGTTGGTTGGTTGGTTGGTGGGTGGGTGTGAGAAATAGTAGCTCCAAGAGACAATAAAGTTTCACTTTTGAAAGAAAAGGAGGGGAGGGAAAAAAAAAGAAACTTTCTATGGTCAGATAAATGGAGAAATACTGGGTTAAACAAAGATAAACCATTTTCTAAGTTTTAGGGCTCCTTGGAGCTTTATTTTTTTAATGTTTGTTTATCTCTGAGACAGAGAGAGACAGAGCACGAACGGGGGAGGGGCATAGAGAGAGGGATACACAGAATCAGAAGCAGGGTCCAGGCTCTGAGCTGTCAGCACAGAGCCCGACATGGAGCTTGAACCCACAAACAGTGAGATTATGACCTGAGCCAAAGTCAAAGGCTTAACCACCTGAGCCACCCAGGCACCCCTAGGGCTCCTCAGAGCTCTAAATATACAGATGCATATTGTGGGTTTTGGATTGTGGGGATGACACCATGTAGCATTTTCAAAGTTTACCTTATTACTGAACCATTTTTCCAGTTTTCTACTATTTGTATTCTTTTTTCATTAATTATTCATTATATAACAAATAGTGTCTGTAGTATTTCATCAGGTGGATTCACCAAAGTTTAGTTAATCATAATCCTGTTAATGGGCATTTGTGTTTTTAATCAATTTTGCTATTGTAAATGAATAAAACTTTTCCCACATGAACATCTTCTTTAGGATGCCTTCCATCAAGGCCCAGCTGGGTTGGGGGAGATGGAAATTCAGTGGCTGGAACTTTTCCATTTAGTAAGCCCCACAGCCTGTGTAGGCTAGCGGAGTGCCTACTCTACAGAAGACACTCACTATCTATTGAGGGAATGAGCAAGGGCCTGTTCCATGATCATTGTCCCATTCATCTTTGTGAATATTGTAAAAAGAAAATTGGTAACTCTTTCCATTGAGCATCCCTTTGATTACTAGTCAGGCTGCACATTTTCTCATGCTTCTCTAATTATACATCCACTTTTGTGAATTGTGAGTTCATTTCCTTTATTTATCTATTAAGGTGTTAGTGTTTTGCTTCCCAATTTTCACGGGCTCTTTATATTATTGCACATTTCATGCAAAACAATTTTCCTGATAGAGTTTGCTGTTTAATGTTTGGAATTTTTTCAAGTACAGACATTTTTTTAAATTAGCAAGAGTTTGAGATATTCTGATGTCTCTTCTTTTTTTAATTAAAGGGGTTTAAAAAATTTTTTTAGTATACTTGACATGCAATGTTACAGTAGCCTCAGGTGTACAACATGTGATTTGATAAGTTTACACATTATGCTGTGCTCACTGCAAGTGTACCTGCCATCTGTCACCATACAACACCATTACAATATCACTGACTATATGGCTTTTACGTCTTTAAAAAGCTATCTGGGGAAACTTAAGCCAATGACTTCATTTTTCTTCCAAATCTTTCCAACCATGATTTCAATTTGGTTATGGCCAAATCCTACATTTTTAATGTTTATTTTTGAGAGAGAGAGAGAGACAGACAGACAGACAGACAAAGCGTGAGCAGGTCAGGGGCAGAAAGAGAGGGAGACACAGAATCGGAAGCAGACTCCAGGCTCTGAGCTTTCAGCACAGAGCCCAATATGGGGCTCGAATCCACGAGCCACGAGATCATGACCTGAGCTGAAGTTGGACGCTTAACCGACAGAGCCACCCAGATGCTGCAAATTTACCTTTCAAAGCTATCATCAAAGGACCTTCATTTTATCATCTGAAAAGTGATAATAAGTCAAAAAAGAAGGATGTTCATGGAAAGGAAAGAAGCATCACTCTGGAGATGTGAGGTCTTGCTTACAGGCTTTTGGAAATTACTCCCAAAGTTGTAGGGCAGGTTGTTCCTAAACTATCCACAACAAGAAACATAAACTTGGCTGCACATTACAATCACCTGGAGAGTTTTAAAAAATCCCAAGGCCCAGGCTGCCCCAGACCAATGACTTCAGAGTCTCTGGGGGTGAGATCAGTATTTTTTAAAGCTCCCCAAGGCCTCTTATGTGCAGGTAGGGTTGACAACCACTGGTCTAGAAGGGCTTCTCAGACTTTAATGCCCATAGGAAGCACCTAGCGATCTTGTTAAACTGCAGATTCTGACTCAGGAGCTCTGGGGTAGAGCCTAGGTTGTGCATTTCTAGCAACCTTCCAAGAGATGCTATTGCATTTGGTCCGTGGACCACACTTTGAGAATCAAGGGCCTAGAGGAGTCATTCGCAGTGTGTGGGGTGGTATTTTGCTCCTCCCCACCATGGACATTTGGCAATATTTAGAGACATTTTGGTTATTACAACCAGGAGGAGGGGATGCCACTGGTATCTGGTGGGTAGAGGCCAGGGATGCTGTAAGCATCCTATAGGGCCTGGGACAGCCCACACCCCCAAAGAATTATCCAGCCCAAATGTGAATATTGCTGAGGTTGAGAAATGCTTCTGTGAAAGAAAATGATCCCAAACCTGAGCTGGGACAGCTGTGTGCTCTAGTGTGATGAACAGTCCCTTCTGGGGCATTTGTGATAAAACATATGAATGATTTTCTGATCAACTTTGATTAGATTAATGGCCCCTTCTTGGAAATTAGATTTACCTGCCTTACTAAATTAGCCTTGTAGCAGAGAACTCACTTTTTGAAGCCTCTTTTAGCAACTTTTTGTTTGTTTCATTGAATCATAGTTGACACCAGCGTTACATTAGTTTCAGGTGTACAACATAGTGATTCAGCAAGTCTGTATGATATTCTGTGCTCACAAGTATAGCTACTGTCTTTCACCACGTATTACTATTACAGTACCATTGAATGTGTTCCCTTGTGCTGCACCTTTCGTCTCCATGACTTATACATTCCATAATTGGAAGGCTGTATCTCTCATTCCCCCTTTTTAAAAGCAACTTTGAAATAAAGCGTTCACGTATACTTGCAATCAATTCACCAGAGAAAATGCTTTAAAAGCCTTTGCCTTGCCAGCCTCCAAACTGGTTCCCAGGTGGGACCCTTGTCTATATGTTCAACTAATGTTTACTGAACGCCTAGTGTGGAAACATTTTAACGCAGACTCTGCCTTCATATCCCGGCTCTCCTGCTTCCCAGCTGTGCTACCTTGGGCAAGTGTTCTTTTGAAGTACAGGAAACTAATAGTATGGAGCTTGTAGGGTTGTTGGGAGCATTACTTAATAAAGCATTTAGCAGAGTGCCTCCCATATAGCAAAAAAAAAAAAAACAAAAAAAACAAAAAACAAAAAACAAGTCCCACAAAAAGCTTATAAGTCAACACATCCCTTCCTCCACCTCTGCCTTCCAAGCAAGATTCAGTCGTTGTCATCTTGGCTTGAAGCTTTTGTGGTGTTGACAGCTGGTGGAGGTCTAAAGGGCTGGAGTGTAGAATTGAAAGGAGTAAACTGACTCAAAATTATACGAAAAAAAGAAGGGCTGGGGCAACCAGTGGATAGCTGGGTTTTAGGTAAATAATGAGATATTTGGGGTAAGAAGTCTCCAGGGTGAAGGAATCTTGGGCTGATAATGAATCAAGAGACTTTTGGGGTAGTGTTACTATGTGTTTTACAATGTAAATCTTTCTTAGATGAAGATTTGCATTCATTTTTGAGGCCGTTTTTGGAAATCAATTTAGGTTTCTTTTGGATGTGGCTTGGTGGTTAAATGGTCTTAAATGCCTGGCTTAAATTTGGTTACATCATATGTCAGAAAATGTATTAGGCACTGTGGGCACACTAGGGGACAAGTGACAAGTTACCCCCTTCAAGGAATTGAACATCTAGAACGAAAGTAAGACAATAAAATAAATGACAGCTGCTGTGGGTGCTGTTGTGGGTGCTATCCCGTTAAAAGGCCATGGGCTTTCCAGAAAGTGTATTTAAACTGAGACTGCATGAGGGGTGGGAGTGAACCAGCTAATAGGTAGGGGAGGAGAGAAAGACTTGCAAAGAAAATTCTCAGCATGTGTAAAGACCTCGTGTCAGCGTGGCACCTCCATGGACTGGGAGAAGTTCACTAGGGTTAGAGAAGGAATGCCCTGAAGGGGCAGAAATGCAAGATGGGGAAAAATTGGTGAGTGTGAGCCAGTTAATGCAGGTTCCTGGGGTAATGGGGAGCCACTGAAGGATGTTCAGCAGGGCAGTGACATTATCACTTTTGTTTTTGAAAAGTCTTGACTGCAGGGCTCTGGCAACTACAAACAAGTGAGAAAAGGCTTTGAGAAGGGAAGTGCACAGGTCACTTTGACAGCTGTGGGCCATTAATGCTCCAATTGTTCAGTGAGGTCACCTGTGTGACAGCAACAAGAATGGTGGATGAATGGAGTTTGCATACCTTCTTTCAAGGTGAAGAGAGGGATCAAATATATCAGAACCTCCTACCAATTGTCCAAGGGCTCTCGCCTGAGGATTGAGAAAGGAGGTCCTTCAGTATGCGCAAATGCCCAAGAGCTCCTCAGTAAAGCACTTCAGCTCCAGATATCAGACTTCCATCAAGGGCTTAGGAAAATTCCCATGGGCCACACAAGCATTTCTTAGAGAACTAAATAGGAAACAAATAGCAAGTGACCACAGACTGCTGGGCGGGCAGTGGGAACTCATACTGAGCTCTCACCTGTCGGTTCGCAGTATTTTGTGGGCAAGGAAGAATCTAACTTAAATAGAGCAGAAATGGACAGTCTCTCCAATCCCGTGGCTTAATTTATTGAATAGGGGAAATAAGCCTTGGGAGGGAGACAGATCCACTTCTAACGATTTAACCATTAATACACCCTGCTATAAATGAAACTCAGGAGAGAAGGTAGTGTGGCAGAGGACAAATGAGTGGGCCCCATTAGACAAAATAGGTCAAGCAGGGAGAAAGCCGTTGTGTCTCCTGACAATTACATTGATCAGAGATGACAGGCCTTGTCAGTTTTTAACTGACTGAAAAGGGATAGAGAATAAGGAAGAGGTTTCTTTCTTATTGCTGCCTTTCTTAGGAGATGGCTATTTCAAAGAGGATCCTGAAGAGAAAAGAACTGATAATATTGATCAGTTCTGAGTCTTGCAGTTAAAAATCTTTGTGTGCGTATGTGTGTTTTCAGAAACATAAGTTTTTACAGAAAAAAATTCTGTGATTTTCCTAGGGAGTCCTTGTGGCCAGATCACTGTCTTTTATCTGGGATTAGTGAAACCCAAACTCCTAAGGAGGGTGGCCTTGCCAATGCTTTGATTTTTGGTGATACTCTGATTTTTTTTTCTTATTTATTGTCTTCTTTTTTCTTGCTTTCACCCTCAGAAATCAAAAGAAAGAGCAGGAAAACCATCACAATATGGGAACAAGCTGAGGAGAGAGAAGAGCATGCAAAAAGGTAAAATTTATCCCTCAAACACTGGATTCTCTTCTGTATTTGTCTTCCCTTAGATGTTCTGCTTTTTTCTCCCTCCTTCTGTAGCACTTCCTCCCTAATGACCCAAGGAAATGAAGAAAAACCTTTCCTGAGTGCTCAGAGATGCACTTTGCTTACACGTTGTCTGGTTTCTGAAGGCTTCTTCTGTTAAAAAAACCTCAGGGAAACTGGCTTCACATTTGGAAATAATCTTTCTAATCTTCCCAAAGATAAACAACATTTGGTGTTTTAAATAAATACAAGAAAGTGTGGGTGGTGAGGATCACTGGGGTTGAAAGAAAAACAAATATTGAAATGTTAAGGCTATGTGACTTTGGGCAAACCTCACTTCTCTGGACCTCAGTGTTCTCACTGTTTTTTTTTTTTTTTAAAGGTGATATTGTAGGCATCCTCCCAGATGGCTCCCAGTGAGTCTTGCCTTCTGGTATTCATACCCGTGTATAGTCCCCTTCACACCAAATAGGGCTAACTTGGGTAATCAGGAGAACATTACAGAAATTACAGAATGTAACTTCTAAGGCTAGCTCATAAAAGCCACTGCATGTTGTACTTTTGCTCCCTCTTGGATCACTTGCTCTGGGAGAAGCCAGCCACCATATTGTGAGGGCACCCAAGTAGCCTAGTGGTGAGGTTCACATGGGAAGGCACCAAGGCCTCCTGATAACAGTCAGCACCCATTAACCAGTGGCATGAATGCACTGTCTTGAAAGTGGATCTTTCAGCCTTAGTCAAGGCTTTAGATGACTGTAGTCTCAGCTGATGTCTTGACTGCAACCGCACAAGGGACCCCAGGCTGGAACCACCCAGCTCAGTCACTGCTGAATTCTTGACCCACAGAAACTCTGAGATAATATTTATTATTGTTTTAAGCTGCTGGGTTTGGGGAAATTTGTTACACAGCAATAGGTAAGACAGTTGTTCAACAGCCAAATGATGGAAAGAGCCAAAATGTCCATCAACTGATGAATGGATAAAGAAGATGTGGTATATTGATACAATAGAATCTTACTCGGCTATAAAAAAGGAATGAAATCTTGCCATTTGCAATGATGTGGGTGGAACTAGAGAGGATTATGCTAAGTGAAAAAAGCCAGAAAAAGACAAATACCATATGGTTTCACTCATATGTGGGATTTAAGAAACAAGACAAACAAACATGGGAAAAAAGAGAGGCAAACCAAGAAATACTCTCTTAATTATAAGGAACAAACTGATGGCTACCAGAGGGGAGTTGGGAGGGGGATGGGTGAAATAGGTGATGTGGATTAAGGAGGGCACTTGTCGAGATGAGCGCTGGATGTTGTATATAAGTGTTTAATCACTAAATTCTACACCTGAAACTATTACACTGTATGTTCATGAACTGGAATTTAAATAAAAAATTTATATATATATACGTGTGTATATATATATATATATATATACACACACACACACATGTATATATATATACATGTATATATATACACGTATATATATACACACATATATACATATATACACACATATATACATATATGTATATATACGCATATATGTATGTGTGTGTATATATGTATATATGTGTGTATATATGTGTGTGTGTATATATATATATATATATATATATATATATATATATATATTTTACAACTGCTGTAAGCCAAGCCCAGCTCTTATATTTTATGTGTCAATAAATAGGTGTTACTGGTAGGAATCATGAAAAAAATGGCATTTATGTCAAAAACCAGTTCCTTAGCCACAGGGTAGGAACATATTGCTTTGGGCATTTCTGAAATGGTGGATAGCCAGACATTAGAGATCTGGCATCCTGAGAACTCATGGATTCAACTTTGCAGGAGCAGGCCAACATAGCTGACTGATCTTGAACCAAAGCTTACAGTGCAACACTTCAGCACTCAGCAGTTAGTACTTTGCATATCACACTAAAAATATAACCCACTTATATTATGTTTATACCCAAAGGTAGAACTAGTTAAAAGAAACTCCAATGGAATGGGACTTACTTGGACTCTCAATGAGTCACTCCAAAGGGTGCGACTGGGATTATTTGGAGGGGACAGCAGCCCTGACAGTTTTTAGAGTGAGGTGGATTGGGATAGAGATAAAAAGTTGCTGAGTTCATTGTTAAACCCAAGTCACTCTCCAGGGTAGGGGACATATCTGGAAAACAGGGAATATAGAGAGGACCTACTGGACTGGGTTGGACTAAGTGACACGGATGGTCCCCTGACCTATTAGAGTATGACTTTACGTATTGCTGGCTAAATACATCACAACACTGACAAGGCACAGCATACTCACTAGTGGGGACCAGAGTGTCTTCAGCCCCTACTAAGCTCAATATGACTGTTGTTCTGGACTCCTCTGGCATTCTGGATAACAATATCTCTTCCCTATGTGCTATCCCAAACGAGGCTGTGGCTCACTACTGGACCACCCTATGAATAAGTGTATATTTATGCTACATGGCTTTTCAAGAATGCTTAGCTATTTCCCACATTTAGGGACTTTCATACCAGCAACCTTGACATTCAACCAAAGGAACACTTTTCTAAGCAAGAAACATTTCAGTTTGGTTTGTCCTGGGAGGAACTGAGAAACCTTCTCTAACTCAGTCCTTCTGACCCAAACTGCGTGTTATACTCACCTTAGGATCTTGTGAAACATACCCCTCCCTCAAAGAATTAATTGGTCAGAGGTGGGTCTCAGGCAAGTCCTGGTGATCCGAGTGTGCAGTCTGCACCTACAACCACAGGTCTAGCTGTATCCAGCAATTCACTGCTGCCTGACTCCAAGACTACGATAACTAGAATAAAAACAAAGTGATTCCCACTGAAAGCCCAAGGCTGGACAACTCCGTTGTTCAGAAACTGGCTTCAGTTCTTATGCCACAATATTTGGGAAAAGCTATGCAACTGCCAATCAATCAGCCAAGTAGCTGTGATCCCGGTCCTGTCTTGTATTGGACTTGAAAAATGTTCAAATTTAGAACCTCTTTTGTGTTTTCCTTCCAATCCCTAGATATCCATAACAGTATGCTTGAATAAAGAGTATCAAATCCGGCTTTTTTGTCTCTGCATATATTTGAAACATGGCAAGGCCTTCCTGAGAAATATTTCTACAGAGATTAGAAAAATGATTTTTCTTCTTTCTTCCAAATCATTGCATCCAGGGATCTCTTTGTGTATTTCTTACAACTGCATGTGAATCTAGAATTATTTCAAAATAAAAAGTTTAAAAAGAAAACCAGGTGGTAAACTGTATTTGGCCTATGGGCCCTAGTTTGCCAACCCTTGGATTGTAACAGTGTCAGAACTTAATAAACAATTACATAAATTAATGTTGAATCAGTGAGGTTAAGTGACTAGCAGGTATAAGTTGATGCCACTGGCAGAATTCCTCATCTGTTATATTAGGAATGTCCTTCTTAAGTTACACAGCACATTTCACCTCTATGGAGCTTACCCTATCTGCCACATGGAGAGTTAGCATGGGGTAATGGGTTGAGATTCAGACATCCTGGGGTGCCTGGGTGGCTCCGTTGGTTAAGCCTCCAACTTCGGCTCAGGTCATGATTTCACTGTTTGTGGGTTCAAGCCCCATGTTGGGCTCTGTGCGGACAGCTCAGAGCCTGGAACCTGCTTCGGAATCTGTGTCTCCCCCTCTCTCTCTACTACTCCCCTGCTCGCACTCTCTCTCTCAAAACTAAATTAAAAAAAAAAAAAGACGACCTGGATTTGAATCCTGTATGCCCCATTGTGTAGTTGTGCCACCTTGGGAGAAGTCACATAACCTGTCTGTGCCTCAGGTTTGTCACCTGTAAAATGGAGCTCTTATGTGTACTAACTCATACAAGAATCACAAGGTAAAATACTTGGCACAGTGACTGACCCTTGGAAGCACTTTTCTAAGCATGAATGACTGTTGCTTCATTGATGCTTTGTGTATCTGAATTTCGGCAAGGACGTTTAACCAAGTTGCTCACTATACGTTTGGATACTAGCTATAAAACTGTGGACCAGATGGTAGGTTAGTTAGGGGATTTTGAATGTCCAGACCTAAACAATCTAGATTGATGCCTCTACGTCAGTGGTTCACAAAGTATGGTCCCCAAACCAGCAGCAGCAGCCCTTGGAAACTTGTCAGAAATGCAGATTCTCGTGCCTACCCTAGAGCTACCGAATCAGAAACACTGGGGGTGTGGCCCAGCCGTCTAAGTTTCAGGAAGCCCTCCACCTGATGCCGATGTGCGAGAAAGTTTGAGAACCACTGCTATAGGGCAATCTGAATGGTTTCTAATTGCCACGGTCCACAGGATGCTGTCCTTGGTGCTGCCTCGTCCCCACTCTCCTCAGGATCTCAGTTAAAGATAGGGACAAGCTTGCCTCTGCAGTTGGCACATCAGACATGCGAAACCAGCCTGGAGGAATAGCTGCACTCTGGCTGCTAGAATATGGACCTGAAATGACGTCATTCGTCTGGCAGTGTCAGCCAAAATTCACAAAGTTGTTTTGATTTTTAACAGAGATAGCTTTATTTTTACCTGACCCAAGTTTCTAACTCAAGTTTCTTGGCATTTTAACTCCTTCATGTTCAATGAAGTTGCCACTGGATGTGGATATCCAGGCACTGTGTTTCTTGTTAGCACTGTGGCCAGGGCTGCAAGACTGTAGCAGGCTGACCCTGGGTACAAGCGCAAAGTCCCACCTGCCACCTCTTGACATGTCATAATTTGATCACCTCATTAGAAAGGGTGCCGCCCAGGAGGGAAAAGTGAGTCTGAAGTCAGTTGTGAAAGAATGGTAGTGAGATGGTGAGGAGGTTCAGGGGTCATACTATAATGCAGTTGCGTTTCCCATCTGTGCTGGTCTCCAAACACTGTCTCAGCTATTTTGTCTTATCTGGGCCATGATCTCTCCTACCCCTGTACAGGGAGTCCCTGCCAGCCAGGGGCTCTGAAACCAGCTGGGTTGGTGGTATGGCCCATTCCTGACAATGGAAGCAGGTCTATAATTGGCCCATAATTGAATTGGATTTGGCTCAGAATGACTCCCAGGCTTTTTCCCCTGACAGATAACCAGCAGTAAACTTCATCTGTGATTCTACAGGGAATCCAGTATGCCGTTTCTTGGCTGTTGGTGACAATGAAGAGGTTTCCAGGAGAGTTTACCTTCAGGGTGATGATTTGGGGGTTTCTTAAAGGGAGGTCTTTCCCTGGGGCATTTGTTTGCCACCCGGTCTTCCTGAAATGAAGACATTTCAACCCAATTTTCAAATCTGGGATCGTGTGTGTGTGTGTGTGTGTGTGTGTGTGTGTGCTGTATGTTTATACGTGTATAAAGGATACAATTTGGGGTGCCTGGCTGGCTCAGTCAGTAGAGCATGTGACTCTTGATTTCAGGGTCGTGAGTTCAAGTCCCACACTGGGCATGCAGCCTACTTAAAATAAATAAAATAAAGGATTAAAATACGATTTTCTAAAATTAGGCAGCAATAAAACAGTAAATAGAGATGAAAGTTGAGATAGTACATTTCCTTTGACATATAGCTATAGATAGAAGTGGGTAGATTAATCCTGGCTTTCTTTTTGTGTCAGTGAGAAAAATCCTCCTGTTCAGTTGTGGCCCATGCATGGGTCTTTGGTGCCTGCTACAGACTATGTCATGATCCTACTTTTCTGATTAAAAGAGGTCACACCCATTTTCTACAGATGCACTTATCTAGGCTTAATTTAATAATTAGTCTTAAAATGAACTTTCTCTGGAAGGAGATGATGATATATTCCACAATCTTCTATGCTGTGTGAAGTTGGAAGTCACATAAGAATGAGCTGCAATTTTGGGGCACCTGGGTGGCTCAGTCAGCTAAGTGTCTGACTCTTGATTTTGCTTTAGGTCATGACCTCACAGTTCATGAGTTCGAGGCCCACATCAGGCTCTGTGCTGAGAGTGCGGAGACTGCTTGGGATTCTCTCTCTGTGCCCTGACCCTGCGCATGCTCTCACTCTCACTGTCTCTCTATTTCTATCTCTCATAATAAATAAATAAACTAAAAAAAAAAAATGAACTGCAAATTCAATGCCCTGCCTGTCTTATGGAACTGTTGTGGGCCTCAGAAGACAACACAGAAGTAATTTGGAATTCTTAAAATCAGATGCAAGGGCTTGTTAATATTATTGCTACTATTAGCCTCTCATTAAAAGATGTGAGTTAGTTTTTGTCTTAAAACTCCAAATAAGCCTCTGTTTCCTCATTGTCTGGCTCATGATACCCCCTTAAGCGGCCGATCACAGTGTCTAAGCTGCCATGTTGCTTGGTGCCTGTGTGTATTAATGACTGCCTACCTGTTTCACTCTTATTGCAAAGTAGATGTAACTTAATGATCAAGTTAAGTAACATCAGAAAGGGGGAGAGAACACTCCTGGAGAGTAATAATAGGTGTAAGTTGGATATGAATGGGGCATGAGCCAGGACAGGATGTCATAGAGAAGACACCTCTGGATATTCAGATTGACATGGATCTTGTTTTAGTTTCTAGACCAGACTCCAGTAGTACATAGTCTGTGCACAGAAGATTACTAAAAAGATGATATGCCTCTTTTTGCCATCAAGCCCATTCTAAATGCTCAGTAAAATGGTGTCTCAAATGCATTGTTTCACTTTTCCTTGATAGTAGTGTGGCAGCTTGACCTTCTAAATATTTCTTAAACTGATTGCCTTCAGAGAAAAGTCTGAAATTACAAACCGGATGTATCTGCTACTTAAAAATGGTCAGGGGTGGAAATCCCTTGAAGTCTCCATAACAAAATGAAAGTGCTCAAATGAAATGTTTATAATGTTGCTGTCGAAACAAGGGCTCTGGATACTGGAGCGACTGCCAGTTTTGAAAAATGGGACCGCAGTGCCTCCTCCAGGAGAATGAGCATACTTACACCTTAGAAATCAGCTCACGAACTGGCTCGAGCTCAAATGATGTAAGGTGGGTGGCAACTGAGAAAGAGATCCTCTCCGATGCTTACAAGTGCTGCAGTGAGCTCATCTTAGTCACAGACAGTTAATGGGGTTTCACTTTCAGTGAGATTTTTCGTATTCCCCAGGCAAAAGATGCAGAGCTATTCTTTAGAGATTATTTCATTTAAAAACCAACCAACTGACCCCTGCCTTTGGTAGAAAGGGTCAGAGGATGGAGGGCATAAGCAAGACGTGGAGACCACAAAGGGAATGAACACTTTCTGGATGCTGTTTCATGCCAGGTCACCATCTGAGTCAATTCAGTGTCTTTATGGTTCCCTCTCAAGATAGGTATTACCACTCCTATTTATAGATGTGGCTCACAGTAACCAGGAACTTGCCCAAAGTAACAGAATTACTATGCGATATGGCTGGAAGCGGAGCGCAGATGTACCTACTCTAGTACAGCCAGTGCCTTCAATTAAGTTCCTTCTGATGCTAACATGCTATCATCAGTAATAATAGCTACCACTATGCTGAGGACTGTATACACACTGTGGAATTCAGTGTTTCTCAGCCTCGGCATTAATGACATTTCCTGTGGGGAGCTGTCCTATGCACTGTGACAAATTCAGTGGCATCACTGGCCTCTACCCACTAGATGCCAACAGTATCTACCCTGAGGGGTGACAACCAAAACTTTCTCCAAACATTGCTAAATATCCCGTAGGGTAGGGAGCAAAATCGCCCCTCTGAGCTAGGTATTTTTGTCATTTTTCAGAAAAAGAAACAGAGCAATTATGCCAAATCACAGACCAAGGGAATTGCAAAGCCAGGGCATGAACCTACACCTGAATCACCTCTAAAGTGTACGCCCTTCCACCTTATTTCAGTAGAATATCTGTTTTCCAGCATCCTGTCTAGAATCTTCGTCACCTATATTCAAAGGCTGTGTCTTGTCTCGTCCTTCCTGCTGTAGCCATTATGTGCTAATGTCGCCTCTCACATCCTAACCTGACTGGACTGGGAGTGCCTGGAGGGGCACCTTCCTGTATCGCCTGCCTCTAACATAGTGCCCAGCATGTAGTAGGTGTGCAGATGTTCACTAACTCACTGAGTAAATTATTCCAGTGCTTTAATCCTTCGCATTCAAATCCAGTTGATGCTATTACCTTGCATTATGAAGAAAAAGGTTCATTCAGCTGAATCAAATTCCAGGTAGCTCATGTACAAAATGATTAGAAGATGAAAAATAATGGAGTCTGAATAAATGGATGTGTGAACACTCAGAATTTAAGAAACCTGTTTGGTAAGTTCACAGGAATTAATCACTGCATCTGAACCTCAAAGGCAGTCGTGATACCTGTCATCTGTATCCAAAATTGAGGGTGAAGCAAGAGCTAGGCAGTGCAACATGTGTATTACTTGTTAAGGATTAGGCCGTGCCTCCTACGTGTCAGGGCAGGTCTTCTGGGATGGCAGGAAGTGCCACTGTCCTTTCTACAGAAGGCATCCAATGACTTTTGGGCAAGAGGACATGCTTGCTTTCTGCTATTTTTCCAGCAGTCGAGATGAATTATTCTGAGCACCCTTTCTGCCACCTGCCTGGACAAAAGCAACTCCAATCTGTCGACTGCTTAATAGAAATCTCCCTCAGTGAGAAGCTAGTTGACCGACCCCGCCTGGGATTAAAGCAGCGACCACCTCGCCATCTGCATAAAGCCCTAAACCAGAGAGTGTGGAATGATCCACAGGGAGCGGTGGCAAGGGACTATGAGCTCAATGTGCAAGTCTTGATTCACTCCTCATGATTCCTTCTCCTTCTCAAATTCCACAATGTGTGGAGGGAGTTAAAATGAGCAGTGTTGTCACGATGCAGCCAAGCCCAATTAGACAGCCTGGAATTCATTTCCCCAGTTTTCTGTGTGGGCTGCACACAGCATGAGAGGGAACGAGAGAAAAGACTTCACGGGTAGGAGCCGGCTGCCTCATGATGACACGGAGATGCCTGCCAAGCCCTCTCTCATCTCCGTGGCAAAGGCGTCCTCTGCAGAGGCCTCGTGCTCCTTCTTCTGGTGCAGCTTTGTCAGCACTGAGCCCTGTCCACATTGTCCCCAGCCGCTATCAACTGCTCGTCCACCGCCTTCTTTCCTTCCTTCCCTTCTCTTCCTTTGCCTTTCTTTCAGTCCTTTTCTCTGTTATGCTCTCTCTGATATTTACCCTTCCTCTTTTTCAAGACCTTTAAAAAGAGCCAATTATTTGTGCTTCATGCATTGTTCTCCCATTCAACTGAACCCATCTAGACACTGATTCGTGTTGGAGTCTACAACACTGATATCCTCAGCACCAGGCACATGCTTGATGCTTAATGAATGCACACATGAAGGAAGTAAGGAATTAGCAAATGAAAGAATGAATGAACAAACCAACATGTCACAATTATAGTGTCACCTCTTTGTGAAGGTGACAGTTTCTGCAGTCTCTTTAGCCTTTGCTTGTTGTACTCCAAACTAACACAGTGAAAGATTTGCAAAGCCTGGAAGATAGGACTAAGAACATTTTAAAACAATGCAGTGGGTGATAGTGATTAGAAGGAGTGGCTGTGAGTATGGCAGATAACAGTTTACATCTCACCTCTGTGACTTACAACCAGGGTGACCCTGGTCAAATTTGTAAAGTCTCTTAGCCTTCTTTCCCCCATAAGGGAACGAGCATGATAGTATATACCCCATGTAGTCAGCACGAGGAGTGAATGAAATATGTGAAGCATAAGACATGCCATTGGGCATCTCCTGAACACATACTAAATGGTAGTGCTAACAAGGACAATACAAATGATGACATTGATGTTGGTGCTGATGATTGCAAATGCTTAACATTAATATTTTAAAAGACTTGATGAACTGCTAAGATAACCTACTGCTTTCTGATACATTTGAGATAAAAACCTACAAAAAGTAGTTGTGTTGGGGAGCCTGGGTGGCGCAGTCGGTAAGCGCCCGACTTCAGCCAGGTCACGATCTCGCGGTCCGTGAGTTCGAGCCCCGCGTCGGGCTCTGGGCTGATGGCTCAGAGCCTGGAGCCTGTTTCCGATTCTGTGTCTCCCTCTCTCTCTGCCCCTCCCCCGTTCATGCTCTGTCTCTCTCTGTCCCAAAAATAAATAAACGTTGAAAAAAAAATTAAAAAAAAAAAAGTAGTTGTGTTTAAGGCCCAATATTATAACTCAGGGATATTCCATATATACCATATATCATAAATATATTTAGTGTAGCAGCTGACAAAATAATCCTACTTAAGAGGGTTTTATCCCTAAGTCTCTGATTAATGTAAAGAGATTATAAATATTAGGCAATTAATTATTTTTATTAATGTTTTAATTTCTTTAAAATATAATGCACTGATTGTTCGAAAGGTAAGTTTGCAAAAAGTTGGTCCTGGCATCAACCTTTAAACTAGGTAAATCAGGGTTATTACTCTCAGCACTCCTAACATTTGGGACTAGATAATTCTTTGTTTTGTAGGGGGAGGGCTGTCCTTGACCTTATGGGACATTTCCTAGCATCCCTGGGGTCTTCCCACTAGATGACAGTACCAGCCATACCTCCCTCCAGTTGTGGCAACTCAAGCTGTCTGCAGACCCTGCTGCCCTGCACCAGTCCCCAAACTACTGAGACCGGGTAATGAGTTCCATTGTGTTGCAAACAGGGCAAGTGGTGTCAGTTGTAACTGTCCTTTATCCCATGGAAATCTACATGCCAGTGTCCAGGGTTCTACAGATCTGGGTCCTGAGTCACCTCCATCTTCTACCAAGCTGGCTGGAGCATTTGTGCTTCTTTGGTCTCAGGTCTAGTCCCTGAACACTCTATCACCAGTTCCAACTCCCTCCCACCAGCTCACCTGCTCAGCCCTCCAGATCTCTGTTTTAATAGAAACCATCCAGGGGTGCCTGGGTGGCTCAGTCGGCTAAGCGTCCAACTTCAGCTCAGGTCACAATCTTGCAGTTTGTGGGTTTGAGCCCCGCGTCGGGCTCTGTGCTGACAGCTCGGAGCCTGGAGCCTGTTTCAGATTCTGTGTCTCCCTCTCTCTCTGACCCTCCCCCATTCATTCTCTATCTCTCTCTGTCTCAAAAATAAATAAACGTTAAAAAAAATTTTATATAAAAAAAAATAGAAACCGTCCAGATAGCTTCTGTGTGTTTGCTATGGAGAGGCTCTTAAAGCAACTGCCACAATCAGCTCAAAGGCTCCTTACTTTCACCCTCAAGAGCACTTTACACCCACACAGGTTGTACCAGGGCCTAGAACAATAGCTCTGCTGGTTTCTGCAGGAAAACAAATGAATAAAACCTTGAGGCAGTTCAGAACCATGGCAAAACTCATCTTTATCCTAACCAAGTGGGGAGAAAAAAAAGAGCATCACAAATCAAAAGAAATATGACTTCACTGGGGAGTGAAAAATCTCAGGATAAAGCCATTTTCTTAAAAAAAAAAAAGTGATAGAGCTTCTGTAACTGAGTTGAAGTGGGGAACATTTTAAAATTGAAGACAAAAATTTCTGGCAAACAACAGAAAAGATATTTGGCGAAGTCTTTTTTCTTTTTTTAAATTTAGTTATCTGGAAAACAATAAACCAATCCTTTGTCTTCTGGAAAAGGGAAAAGGTTATGAATCATGATAAGCCAAACAGTGTGAGAAATAAATCTTCTTAATTCTGAAGGCCACAAAGCAACATAAAGAATGCTCTTCCAAGAAAATGTAGAGTGGAAAAAGTAAAAGGAGAACCAGTTGTATTGTATTGTATCCAATATGTAAACTCAGAGGAAAAGACTGGAAGGGTAGCTATCCAAATGAGTGTTATGGTAAAATGGTGATCTTATGAGTGATTATTTTTTATTTCCCACCTTCTATTTTGTTGTTATGGTATCTATACAAATTTATTTTTAACACTTACAATTACATCTTACCATTTGAAAGGAAGGACATTTCCATTTACATATCAGTTTAATCATCTGCCATGATTGATATCAATTAAGTTTAAGAGAATAAAGGGCATATTTCCCAAATATGGAACGGCTAATATTGATTTGATTGGTTGCTAAGTGATTTAAGATCTTCTTTAATGTGTTTACAACTATAAATTTCCCTCTAAGCACTGCTTTTCCTGCATCCCACAAGTTTGGTTTATTGTATTTTTTGTTTGTTTTTCTCCAAGTATTTTCTAATTTCCCTTGTGATTTCTTCTTTGACTCATTGGTTATTCAGGAGTGCTTATTTAAGTTCCACACATATGAATTTCCCAAACTTCTTCTGTTACCAATTTCTAATTTCATCCCATTTCTAATCTCAACATACTTGACATGATTTCAATCCTTTTAAACTTATTGAGACTTGCTTTATGGCCTAACCTGTGGCCAGTCCTAGACAATGTGCCATGTGCACTGGAGAAGAATGTATTTTTCTGTTGCTGGGTGGGAGTGTTCTATAGATGTCAATTAGATCTAGTTGGTTATAGTATCATTCAAGTCTTCTATTTCTGCTGTTTGGAGGTAGGGCCTTTGAGAGGTGAGTAGGTCATGAGGGCAGTGGAGCCCTCTTGAATGAGATTAGTGCCTTTATAAAAGAGACCCCAGAGAGCTCCCTGATCCCTTCCACTATGCAAGGATACAGTGAGAAAATAGCCATCTATAAACCAGGAAGCAGGGTCTCACCCGACAATGAATCTGTCGGCATCTCAATCTTAGACTTCCCCACCTCCAGAGCTCTGAAAAATAAATCCCTGTTTATGAGCCCCCCCCCCCAGTCTATGGTATTCTGTTACAGCAGCCCCAGAAGACTAAAACAATTTCCTTGTTATTTTTGTCTCTTTCTTCCATCCATTGTTGAAAATAGGGTCTTGGTCTCCTTTTATTATTGTTGAATTATCCATTTCTCCCTTCAATTTTGTCAGTTTTTGTGCCATGTACTTTGGGGGTCTAGTGCTAAATGTACTCTTCATCAAATGTCTGGATACGTCAATTTGCCCTCCTGCCAGCAGTCTCAAAATTAGCCCTTGAATCAGCATGAACAACGGTGATGCATAATACTTAACATTTAAGAGTAATGAACACCTTATGCTCTCTTCTAGCAGAAATGGCATCTCATAAATATGTCTTATCTGGACCTAGATAGTCTTAGAAAAGTAAAACCAAATAACTCTTGATAATTAAATGATTTTCTTCTGGTTTTACAAGGTTTTCTCCCCTTTGAAGACTATGAACCAAAACTGATGTCTTCCTTCATTTTTCGGTTTCCCAGAGGAATAATGTTATAATCTGAATTAAAGTCAAATTTCTGAGCCCTTAAGTGATCGTGGTCAACACTGTTGCTTTCAGACCTTGGAAGGAAGTCTAGTCTTACTTTTAAGTAGTAATCTCCCTGATAATAAAAGGACGTGGGAAGTTTACAAGAACGCATTTCTAGGGACCCGCAGACTTGCTATGGTCAGAGCACCTGTGACATTCTACAGACATGCCTGTGTGTGCATGATCTATCAGGTGCCCCCTAGCCTTTGAGAAGCTATAAACAAGAAAACCAATACATCACTTTGGTAACTATTGTGACCACATAAACAGAAGATGCCGGGGGTGGAACAGAGTGCTGAAAGAAGGCACATCTCCTCTATCAGGCATCATAATAGTTCTTTTCACATACACAAAATCCAGAAGCAAGGCTGGTTGACTGATGTGGAGTATGGGATTGAGGCTAACTTGAGATCATGGTGGTGTATATGGCTACGTAGGCATTGCAGATCATTTGAACTCACTCTCACAGCCCTACCACAGTGTTTCTCAGAGTATGGTCCAGTGCCCACTGGTTGACCTCAGAAGTCTTCCTGATGCAAAAGCACAAGTGCTTTCCTCAGTCCTTAACAGCAAATGGGGATTTGGCCCTTAGATTTTCACTTATATGCATGTCCAAAAGCTATTAAGTGGGTTATTAAGAATCACTAAAATGTTGCCTCTTTCTGAAACCCTGGTTTAGTACCTAATCATGAAGTCTGCTGCCACACAACATGTGGCCATGCTGCACTGTCCAACACAGAGAAGAATTCCTGCAGCTTTTTCAGAACGACAGTTTCTTTCTAGTGCTTCATCGGTCCCAGGACTTTCAATTGCTGCCCTTTGTGTTCATTAACATAATTGTAGACCTAAGGCTTTACCTTTATTAATCATTTTTATTTGATATTTATTTTGTTCCTCTCCAATTCTTTGTTATCACTGAGTTCTTTTATTGCTGGAAAAAGAGAAGAGATGGTATGGGCTGGTTGTGGGATCTTATTTTGCTCTGCTCCAGAAGTTTAAGAATATTGCCCTAGAGTTGGGGCGCCTGGGTGGCGCAGTCGGTTAAGCGTCCGACTTCAGCCAGGTCACGATCTCGCAGTCTGTGAGTTCGAGCCCCGCGTCAGGCTCTGGGCTGATGGCTCAGAGCCTGGAGCCTGTTTCCGATTCTGTGTCTCCCTCTCTCTCTGCCCCTCCCCCGTTCATGCTCTGTCTCTCTCTGTCCCAAAAATAAATAAACGTTGGAAAAAAAAAAAAAGAATATTGCCCTAGAGGAACTGTTTGCTTTCACTAGACTTATCTATTAATGGTGTTCTGGGCATTCCATATGTCCAGAGGCTAATTCTAAGCCTCTGTTAAACTATTCCATTTTCAGCACCTCCTTCAAATTGTCCCTGACCCAAAATCATCATGAGTTCTCCCTCTCATAAATCATAACATAACTGCCTACTTAGGGGGTCATAAACAGCTGTTGGATATCTTGAATCACTGAACTGTTGTCTAATTCTTTAATTGCTGCCTTTTACCTTTTAGAGTATTTTATTTTATCTTTCCACCAAGACTGAAGTATCCTGAGAGCAAGGGACAAAGGTTGCTATCTATATATCTTAGCACAGAATGAAGAAAATGGCCATGGTACAGAGGTTCTTTACTGAGCATCTGTGGTCTGATCTGAGGATTGAGAGGGAGCAGAAATGGACACAGAGTGTTGGACACCAGCCCTAAGCCATCCTCTAGGTGGTGGCTTCTGACTATGGACATGGTATATTCCTGATCAAGCAGCAAACAACAAGCATGGGAGTATTGGAGGGCTCTTGGTTTTCAGACATTGCCGCTGGTCCTGTCTCTTCCTCTGGCTCCTGGACTTGCTTAAATTACCATCTGGCCACCTTAACTCACAGCCAGGGGAATCTTGAGAGGTACGTGACTGAACACCCTACCCTGCCCCGTGCCCCATGACTATACCAACCTGGATTGGGGTCCCATTTGGGACAGTACTGTGTCTCTTGGTCTTGACTCAGTACATACTGTCCCTGTGTTGCCTGGCTCTGGTTCCTGATTGGGTCCAGGCCCTAAGTCCTTTGCCAAAAGCCATTCCTGGTCCTCAACTAGCTAGTTACCGGCCTTTCTGGTTCCTATCCTGTAATGTTTTTAACCAATTTCTGTGAAAAATTCTAGCCATGGCATAGTACATGGAAAGAATCTGAAATCCTACTTAAAAGGAGGCATTGATCTCAGCTGGAAGGAGATGCCGGTCTATCTTACATGTCTAAAATATTGTAATAGTTATAACCTGGACTTTGAGCCTTGAGTCTCGTGGTGTTCACAGTGTTTGATGCTATGGACTTATTCACTCAAACTTCAAACAACAATCTGTTTGATCGAATCATTGAATTGGACATGGTGAGGATAGGTAACAAAATGGTAGCCCAAGAAGGAGGAAATCAATCCAACCAGTGAGGGGCTAAATGATGGCTGGTCCAGGATATTTACTCCTTAAAGTCCACTGAATCAATCAGTATTAAAAATAAAATGCTCTCCCTCTGTGACCACAAACCATGACCATGGAAGTCTCAAAATCTGACGTATTTGCAGGAGAAGAATTGATAAGTCAAAAGCAAACCAACTTAATACCTCTCCTACAAGAAATAAAGATCATTCCTTGGCAATGTCCTCATTTAGAATTCAGATCAATTATTCTGACAATGTAGGTTCTCACATTCTTGTAAGAATAAGGAAAAATAGGCCTCTCTGAGTGGTTTTGCATTATTGGAATTGCTTCGTGAGAGAATAATCATTAAAGTCTTCTCTAGGAAAAATAAAGTA
The DNA here is from genome assembly GCF_018350175.1 of Felis catus. Lineage (NCBI taxonomy): Eukaryota > Metazoa > Chordata > Mammalia > Carnivora > Felidae > Felis > Felis catus. The sequence continues at coordinate 17,997,446 of NC_058386.1, forward strand.
ACAAAAATTTGTCCTGGATGTTTGGGTAACTTTTTAATATTTTATTGAGTTGATATTGTTCCCCATTACAGTACCCACAGATGCAAGGCTGCAGAATCATTGCCAGATAATAGTACAAGATCCTCTCTGAGCTAATTTTATTTTATGTTATTTTTATTTCTAATTTTTTAAATATTTATTTATTTTTGAGAGAGAGAGAGAGTGCAAGTGGGGGAGGGTCAGAGAGAGAGGGAGACACAGAATCCGAAGCAGGCTCCAGGCCCTGAGTTGTCAGCACAGAGCCTGGTGTGGGGCTCAAACTCATGAACCATGCGATCACGACCTGAGCCGAAGTTGGACACTCAACCGACTCAGCCACCCAGGCGCCCCTTCTCTGAGCTAATTTTAAAACAGCATTCCTTTGAATCTTCGAAACCAGGTTCTTCTGAAACTGTAACTGGGGTTAAATTTAGGTCTACATGGATTTCATAAAACCAAACCCTTTAAAGTTTACATTAAAGATTCATGTATGTAACTGGCCTTGGTTGGATGATGATGATGATGATAAATATTACAAAACATTAGTTTCCCTTCCCCAGGCTTTCTTACAAGAAGGTCCTGCAGCTTTGTCCCAAGCATATTGGAGTATTTCATCTCTGCCTGGCTATATAAGCAGGACTGAGTGTAATGATGTTCTCCATCAACTTGTTTCATTCTGTCATAAATAATGACAAGTGTGTGTAGCCACACTTTGGGTCAAATCTGCTCATGTAACTTTGTTCCCAACCAGGTTCCTGGGATTCATTCTAGAGTCATAGAGTCCACTGTATTTTATTTTTACTCCTTTTCTTTTATGTAAGCATGCTGAAAACACTAGATACTGTTCTTTTATTTTAACTCAAAACAACTCCTCCTTCTCTGTACTATAAAGTAATCATTTCCCCAGAACTAACTTGCAAATGTCATTGTAAGTCAGCATAAACATGACACAAGTAACATTGCCATTACACATGGGATTACCCCAGAGAACATTCTGTCCTCTGTTATGTCTACAGGAGAAGACACAGCAGGGCCCCAGTGCTGTGCCTGTAGCTACATGGTCAGAGGACCTCACCCTGACACCCACAGGGAGTATGCCATCCTTCATAAGGTGCAGTGGGAGGAAGAGGTGAGGCAGGATAACAAGTAAGTGACAGCACTAACTTTGAAGTCACACCTCTTCTTTAGGGTGCATGAAAGATGGGGAAAATCAGTCTTTCTAGAAGATCCATCTCAAGAATGAGGGCAGTAAGTGGGTATCAATAAGGCTCAACAGAAACAATGGATATGATGCTCTTCACACAGTAAATGGCACATGGTATGTGATTAATAAATGTTTCTAGTGCTCAGGACATGATAGCTGCTCAGTAAATATTGGTTGAATAAATGAGTGACTTGATGAACAAACAAACGAATGAATGGGCAGTCAGCCAGAAAAATACCTGTTTTATCATACCTGAAACTAATACAACATGGTATATTAATTATACTTGAATTAGAAAAAATAAAATAAAAATAAATTTCTCTGTAGAAGTAAAAAAAATACCTGTTTTATGTTATCAATATAGATTCCTCTCTTCTAAACTTAAACTTCTGCTTAAGGAATGGAACAAACTGTGCACGGCAGGATTCAGTAATGTTAGACAAATTAGATTTGCTCTCAGGCTTTCACAGGAGAGTTGGAAAGGAAGGCCAGGCCAGTTCCATACGCCCCCTGGTGGCAGAATTCGCAGGAGGGTCCGCATGTGTCGGGTCTGCAGATGGAGGGCAGGGCGGAGCCCTCACCAAAGGGTCATCATTGAGCAGATCCAGTTAAAATGAAAAAAAGGTCACAGGCCCTGCCTGCACTGCCTCTTCGGGAGGATGGCAGGTACAGTTTTGCGCCTACCCTTCCCTCATGCACATTTTGAGTCATCACTGGGTCCTCTTGGTCCGCTTTGCACACATCTGGGTTACTGGTTTCAAGGCCTAAACTGGTCCCTGCCCCCTTTACACTTCCAGACCTCCTCAGCACCTTGCTCTTCTTATCCCCTCCTCAGGACTTGCTCATCACTCTTTGTGGCATCTGGGTGGGGAAACTGAGGCATGGAATGAGGGAGGGCTCCCTGGACTCCACAATCAAAAGCTCCTCAAGGCCTCCTCCCAAGCATCTCCCCTCCCCCAACCTTGTCCCCCCCCAACTAAGAAAGGGGTTGGCAGGCAGACATCCTCAATGGCCACAAAGCTTTGCTTTCCCAGAAAACCTCTGCACGATAAAAACCACTCTAAACTGAAGGACCTCGCGCTTAATCAATGCTTCTGGAATTCCAGACTCCTGTGGAAAACTTCCTTCATCCATTTTACAGTGGTCTTTTTAAGAGGAAGGAAATAATTTTTCACTCACCTTCTTTCAACTACTGCTCAGCTTTGGGGACATACTTCAGTTCACTTTTAATATTCTGGATCTCTGATAGGTTGACCGCAGGTCCTGGAAATTTCTTCACTCCTGGAATTGGCTTCTTCTCCTCATCCGAGGTGGGAGGAGCACCCTGAAGAGAAAAAAGAGAAAGAGATCAGCTCACTGAAAAAGGCATTTGGTCTCTCTGTCAAAGGATAATTCTAGCCGCATTCCTGTGCTGTTGAGACACCCTCAGAGTCCCAAGAAGATCTCCTGAAGTCTGTGGAGGAATATGGAATAAAGTTGGAAGAAGAAAACAAGTAACTTCCACATGACTTAGAAAACACAAGAGTACTGTTCAATGTCTGATAACTAACAAAAATTATGACTAGTTAGGATTTGTGTTTCCAAGAGAAGCACCTTACGAGATCAAATTTAATTTCGTATCTTAGGATCCTAATATGCCTGAACAGCAGAGATTTGTAGAATGTTTGTGCATGGTTGGCTCTAGCAATGACTTCGTCCAGGAGTTTAACATTTTCTTTGTTTGGGGTGCAGTAGCTGTCAGCCTTTGTTCCAACAACGTCTCCTGGAAGCATAAACAAACTGACACTGACATAAGCAAAACCTTCTCGAATGTGGGTGGGACATATGGGGCAAGAGGAGGCCCACTTCTCTCTTCCTGCTTTGGGAACTATTTTAAATTCCTTATTATTTAATGTTTTTATATTGTTGCAGCTTTAAGGCAGGACCACATTCTATACTTTTCTTTGTGGCTCCTCCAGAGCCTGGTATAGACGACATGCTTGCCGATTTTTGTTTAGTTCGTTAATCCCAAGAATGTACCATAATGACAAATATATGCCTCTGTGTACATACACCAAACATACATATTAACAGTGACTAAAACAATAAGATCAGTTGCTGTGTGTGGCTCCTAGAACTCCAAAGTCATTACTGCAGAAGAAATTGCTTGTTAGCTAGACGCCTATGCTAGACATGGGGAGCATATTCTCCAGCCCTGGAAGGAAGGTGTTGGAGGAACATTTGATCACTGTGGCAGCCATGAGAGCACGCCTGTCGGATCAGCTTTCTGCCAGGAGGGTAATTCAATAACAGTCCCAGCTGCCTTACCCTGCAACCCACCTGCCGCACCACGCTGAGGTCACACTTCCCACGGCTGCTCGTGGCCAATGACTGAGTGCCACAGGATCCTAAGGCCAGCCCATTCCTGGGAGACAAGACTCTTGAGGAGGAACTGCGGCTATAGAATTGTCCTTAGAACAGCAGTGAGATCTAAGAGGTTTCGCTCCAACTCTCTGTCCCACTCTTCTTCACCCACATCATGGTCTAACCACCTTCCCATTTTTCCTTACAAATGGTTTCCCCAGTAAATATTTTCCACATCTCAGCCCACCGTTGTCTGCTCCTTGGAGGACCCACTGTTACATGGTCACAATGTGGGACTGGCAGGGCTTCATCTGCTCAGCCAACAACTGAATGAATGATACAGTTCTAGGGAAAAGGAGTAAAACAATGCACATTTGCCTCTGGTTCAAGCCCTAAGCCCATACTTGTTGCCAACCTAATCAGGCAGCGATGTGACTTGGGTATTAAAGCTAATGCTGTTCTTTGCCCCCATCTGGCTCCTACGTCTAGTTCTCAAATTGTCTAGAACCTAAAGGGAAAGGGAAGAGACTGTTCAAGATTCCCAACCTCAAACCAATTATTTTGTAGGCATATCCTTTATAGAATTGCCTATTTGAGGGGTAAGTACAAATATAAAACATTGTACATCTACTGTTCTTCTATGAAGGGCTGATAGTTTTTTCCTATAGTCATTTTCTTTGAACCTTGGCACAGTACTGATGAAATAGCTAAGATGTAACCCACACAAAATGATAAAGTAATTCAGTGTAGACTGTGCCTGTTGTAAATATCTGGCAAATAGTTTTTCCTCAGGCTGATGTACACAGTCATAGAATCAGCTTCCTTTTGTCATGCGCACACATTCACCATTTATAAATGGCGATTTAGAAGCAATAATCAAAACTATTAAACATCCACCTGGAGGACCATGTATTCCAAAATGTTCTTTCCTAGACTTTTGGAAAGAGATTTTAAACAAGGCTATAAAATGGGGTTTTTTAATACGTGCAGCAGTGAAATGAAAAATGTTTCCTAACTTATGAATGTTCTGATGATGGTTAGGTGGGTAGATCTTAATAAAGAAGCATGAAGAAGAAAAATGTTTCCAATTCTTTCTGTTAAGTTCCTGGGTATGTCACCTTCACTGTGTTTGTAATATCAAAATGCGCTCTGTTGGCACATTTAATATGTAAAGCCAATGTGTATAGTTATGTCTATGTGCAAAGACTTATGTGAACATACACAGAAAAAAGGATGATAATATTTAATATTACTCACTTTCAAGTTATTAAAACCTCAGTGCACTGTGTTTTTTTAATAAGGTAAGACTTTCAGCACTTGATTTGGTATGGTCACATATAATAGAAATTATAGTGGATATATTCAATAAGTAGATATGACATTGACTCAGGAAGGGGTTTAATGGTGGAACATATTCTTAACTGAATCTTCTCTCATCTTTTAAAAAATTGGGAATCGATTCCATTTCTTCTATAAATTTATTGTAAGAATTATAATAAATAAAGACATGAACAAGCAAGGTTCCAGATGGCTCCATCTGGCTAATATGTGGTACTTTTTTTTCTTTTGTACGTAGATATTTGAACTGAGAAGGGACATGAAAGATATTCTTTTACTGAGATAAAGAGAGCTTGAGAGAAGGTTTATCAGCCCCTGCACCTTTACCAGTGTCAGGAATGGCTGTTGTCAAGGGAAATGTTCCCCTGGGGTGGGGGGGGGGGCGGTTATAGAGTATTTGTAAAATTTGGCAAAATGGTGAACCATTTTCCAGCTATCTTGCCTTCATTTCCCTCTTTACTACCACTCTATTGAGTTTTCCCCTAACCTCATCTCTGTGGGGCAATACAGTCTGATGTGCTCATTCATGCTTAGACACTGAGGACTTACTAATAACAGCAAACACAATGCTAGCTATTCTAAGTTACATATGCTAACTCATTTAATCCTCACACCAACCCTATACATTTGCTATTACTATTATCCCTGTTTTATAGTTGAGGAAACTGAGGCCTAAGGCAGGGAGGGAAGGAGTAAGAAAATTGCCCATAGTCTCATGGCTAGGAAGTGTGAGACCAGAATTAAGTAGTGTGTTTGCATCTTGTAAAGGGACAAGGTGGAGAGGGAAATAATTAACAGAAAGTGCCAACATGCTATTTTCTGGCTTAATAATGATGGAATTACAGTCAAAAGAGAGATTTGGGAAGCAGAGTGGAGCCTTGTCAGTACCCTTCAAATCGCTTTAAACATGCAGCTGCCTTGTCTTATCCAAAAGATTGGCCTTATTTATTAGGATTTGGCTGCAAGGCCTCTGTGTCAGGCACATGCCAAACTCTGGCTGGGCTGGGCAGACGGAGGGTGTACTCCAGCTCTGTGAGCAAAGCAAAGGGCTCCCAGAGACCATAGGTGGGCTGGAGACCCAGCCAGCACTCGCAGGCCTTGTCAGAGGGCCAAAGGCTAGTCCTGGCTTCCTACTGGGATACAACCTCTTCACACATGAGATGGGGGAGATACTGGCTGTGATAGAGGTGGCCTGTTGTGTTCAGGGTTGGTATGTTATGATCTCCATTTTATACAGTGCTTATCTTAATGCAAGGCTAGGCAACAAATCCCAAAACTAGGTAAGTAAGCATTTCCAGGTTTGCAAATTAGGTAATTTTTTAAAAGTGTGGTTGTATGAGTTATTTATTTATTTATCTATTTATCTATTTATTTATTTATTTATTTATTAAGAGAGAGAGAACACATGTGTATGCATAGGGCAGTTAGAGAATCCCAAGCAGGCTCCATGCTGTCAGCGTGGAGCGTAACTCGGGATTCCATCCCATGAACCATGAGATCGTGACCTGAGCTGAAATAAAGAGTGGGACACTCAACCAACTGAACCACCAGGCACCCCTGTATAGGTTATTTTTAATTCAGATTCCATTTTTGCCTTCAAACTATACGACAAAAGGTGGCAAACCCACAAAATCCTACTTAACTCACCTTGTAGCCAAGCCAAGCTGCCTAACTGCTCCCCTTGCAATGTTGTTTCCATGAGAAACTTACTCTAAGGTCCAGCCCAGGCCTTGAGTCATCAGATCCTCCCCCTACCTAAGATCCCACAAGTCCTGAGAGCTCATTTCTGCTCATACAGTAATGGAATACCATTCTCAGCTCCACCCTTCCAGCCCATGAGCTGGGATATAGCCCATGAGAAAGATATACCTCAGTTCCAGAAACACTTCTGGGGTCTCTGGATCTCTGTGGATACCTCACTCCCTCCATCCTGTGAAGAATATTGATTAGCCATTTGTACATGTGGCTGGTCATAAAGTAAGTGTTCACAAACAGGCTGTATCAGTTCTTGTCTATTTTAGAATGTGCTGGAACCATCAGACTGGGGACAAGAGTGAGAGCAAAATGTTTTCCCAAACCCCTAACTGGGACACTTGTGAGGAGGAAAGTACCAGTTGTACAGAGAACTGAAGGTCATCTGTACCATAGGGGAAGATGAGATGCAAACCTCCAAAACCACTGTTACATACATCAGTTTAGTGAGGAAAAGGGTCAAGCCACCTTCTGAATGACTGCCATGGTAGTGACAGACACGGTTTAGGGAAACACAGGAAGAAAACCTAATTACAGATACATGCAAGTGTGGGAAGAGTTCCACTGCCCTCTCTTCAACCTCTCCATGGCTTTTTCTTACAATATGCAAAATAATAGGCCTAGGAGTCCTTCAGGAAAATTGGATAATTAGATCAAATGATGAACAATCATTTATTGAATGGTTGGTAGGCTGTGCTGTGTCCATTATGTCACCGACTCCTCTCAGCAACCCTCTGAGGAAAAGAGTGGATCGTATTTGGCAGACATAGGCTCAGAAATACTTGACCAAAGTCCCAGAGGGAGAGCCCATGATTATGAGTTAACTGGATAGCCAAGTCAGTAGCATCAGAGTTTGAGATTATGTACCAAAAGAACAGGGTAGTGCTGGGTTTTTTTCAACTTGTAGTTCAAACTTTTTATTCATCAAAGGTGACCTAGTGGCTGAAATTCCAGAACTTGGTGATATCACTCAAATACTCCCATCTCCTTCTTTGAAAACTTACCTTTCTAATGATAGGAATCTGGAACTACTAACTCGGGACCATATCAGGAATTATTTACGGGGGGCAGGGGGAGGGGGAGGAGAAAGGTTAGATGAGGGACAACCAAAGTTTTATTAGGAAACTTTGAAATGGTGATAGGTGTTCTTTGGGGGCAAATACCAAAAAGGTCACCTACAAAAGTTCAAAAATAAGTCTTTTTAGAAAGATAAAATACAGTTGGCTATGCCCTATGGCTTTGTTGAATTCCACTTTCCTTGTCTTCTGCTAATGACATGCTCCAAAACCTGCATTTTTTTTTCAGAATTAGACCTTCCAAATTTCATCAGAAAAGTCACAGTTGGAGAATAAATACAGACCTTGAGGAAGGCACCCTTCTCTATTTAATGCACTTGTTATGAATTTTAGCCTTCATTTCAGCCAAGTGGGCATCTGAATTCAGAGGAAAGGTAAAGAATTAGAGGGAGGAAAAAAAGACAGAAATTGATAGACTCCCTTGCAAAGTCCTCTTTTCAAAGGAAATACACAGAGATTGGGGCTTTTTGTTTGAATCACAAGTAATTTAATGTGCTTATTACCTATGCTCCCACTGGGGTTTGTCACTCCTCAGAAGCTGTACTAAATACATCTTGCTCGGTTCAGAATAAGTTCCAAGTGAGACCTTACCGAGCTAGTGACTGTTGCCAGACCAAAAGCATGTGAGAGGCTATGCTCCCCCCACCACACACACACACACACACACACACACACACACACACACACACACTATCAACAAACAACATGTTAAACTCAGCATCTTCAAGTAACTGTGCCAAGCCCTTAAAGGGCTAAAGAGAAGTAAGGAGCAGTGTGTTCCATGGCTAAGTGAGCAAGAGGCTCAAAGAAATGTATGTACTTTGTGATGACTCCTTGACCCACATCCATTCATGCCTCCCTTGTCCTGGAGAGCTGACACTCGCCTTGGCTTTGCCCCACTCTAGTCAGGAGTCTGGAGGAGAAAGACAGGGCTGAGCTCTGCCACTAAGTTTTCCTCACCTCCTCCGTTTCTGGAGTACACTCTTTTCTTCTGGGGGGTTGCCCAGCTCCCGGCCGAAAGGCTCCCATGGGGATGTTGATATTTGCCTAAAAGAAAAAAGCAGGGAAGATTTAACTCAAAAAAAAAAAAAGTAGGAACTTGCATTGACACTTGGAGACCGTAATCACTGTGATAAAAAACGCATCCAAAAAGTACATCTTTAAATCTTTTTTCCTCAAGAAAATTGCAATAATGACAGTACAAAAATATGCAAAGGGAGATTTGACTTCCATTTATTACAGATTTCTGGTACTCATCTTTAGGTCTGTGCAGTGATTTCATGATTCCCTAATGGATAGAAGAATTTCAAGACAGTTTGTTCTAGCTGTTGCCCTCCTGTGGCACTTTACATTTTCCTCTCCCTCATATGAAAAAGGAACACATAATGATAGGAAAGGAGGAAACAGCATCCTCAGAAGCCATCCCACCTTAGCCCCTCCTTCAGGTTCCTTCAGATTCACCCTAGGAGGGGTGCACTCACACCTCCTGAACCCTTTCCTCCTTTCTGTAATGTCCTATGGCTGTCCTGGCACTTCTGTGGTCTCTGTGATTGACACTCCTCTACCTTCTCCCCAGCACACCACTGTGTGGGTCAGCACATAAGGAGAGTGCTGGAAAGCCAAGTTCCCTGGTATCACACTTCAGAGATTCTTGTCCTTCATTAAGATAACATGCTAATCTCCATCCCCAGTAAACATAAAACATCTTCTAGTAAACATGAAATAGGCTAAATGTTAAATTATGTGAGGAATATATACTGACACAGTAATTTGAATCTGGGGGAAAGAATTTGTAAATTTTAATTTTATCCATATTTCATCTGATATCAAAAGGCAAGAATGTTTAATGCAGATCAACCAGGAGCATAACTCACATAAAACAAGCATTAAAACTTCTTTTTTAAGATAGAACCTAATTTTTTCCACTTAAGATAAAGTGTTGCCTTATGAATAACTGGATACATGGACTTGAAAAGTTGAAATTGCACTTTGATGTTATGCATCAAAGTGATGCCTGAGTGAAGGAAACAAAATATTTTACTACCTTATGATACAGTTTGGACAATTTGGGTACCACATCCAACAAAATTACTAGAAAGTGTGGTAAGGTCCATTTGGAAATGCCTGATGTGAGCTCTGTTACTAGGGGAATGTTCAACTCAAGACACAGGAAATATACAGGGTCCATGTTCAGGGAACATGGCAGATCTGTGTTCTCCCAAGAGAAGGAAGTGACGTTTTCCCCCTAGGGTCTTTAAAACTTCCTTTTGTACTAGAATAATGCTGATCCCACAGAAAGGAAACAGATCCAAAGGTTTGTGGCAGGTATCAAGAGAGGTAAATCACCATTCCTAGGGCCACCAAGCCAAGAAGTATTTTTGATCAGTGTGTACTATATATGTCAAAATATAAATGCAACACAATCTTAGAGAAAGCCATTTCCTCTAAAAGCCTAAGGCTGAACCTTCTATGCTATTCCTCTGTTTATTGGAAATATTAGTGGCCTAGAGTGGGAGGAGGGAGGAACATATGACAAGGGGGAAAATATGTCTTATGCAGTGGCAAATGTGGTAGCATACTTCATGAATTCCAAGATGCACCTCTTTTAATACCCCCAAAATCAAAATGTGTCTTATAACCAATGGTTTCTTAAATATTTCATTGGCACATTTGTTTTCTTTTTTAGCAGGACATAAAATAATGGTATTTTACAATTGATAGTGTCTTAGATCGGATGAAATATCATTAGGGTCCTGAAATAAGATCTAAACAATTTAAGACCTGAAGAAGTTTATCCACATTGAACCAATATCTATCTCCATTTCTACAGTTTGAATGAAAAAAGGGAAAAGTCAATATAGGGACTTTTGGGGAGAAGGTTAACCAGTTAAAAGTTTTATTATATCATCACTACCCTGACCCATTTATTGAGTATCTACAGAGGGTGTCTTCCTAATAGTGAGTTGAAGTTAACATAGTTTCTGAAAGACTTGATTGCTGAACTAACCTATTTAATGAAGTGTGTATACTCTACAGTAGGTTGTAGTTTTCAGTAAAGGAACACATAAAGGTCATCCAGGGTAATGTATTTGGTAAAGCACATGCTATGGGAAACCACCTTTTCCTGCTTAGAGTTTAATTTTAGCAACGCATGTAGCCTCTCCATGGTAAACAGGTGGCTTATGCTAGTGAAAAGAGCCCACTGCAAGGAGTTGTTACAGATTCTCTGTACTTGAAAAAGTGACAACTGTTCTGGGTCTCATCTTTCCCATTTGTAATATGAACATCAGGCTTCATCAGTGGTTTTCAAACCTTTCAGCTATGGAACCCTTCCTTAAGTAAAGTATTGTGAGAACATCTAAAATGCAAACTAGGTGGAGGTAGAGCTGCTCTGGCTAAGGTAGTAGGGAGCCCAGAACCCTATCTGATTCCCCCAAACCCTGAGCCATGACAGGTTCTTTCAAACGTGTTGGGCCCAATCTGACAACCCTTGATAGAGATCATCCCTAAGTGGATGAGTACTGACATGTATTTCAAACGTTTGCTCTTCCCATTGTTAAGTCATCTGTCATTTACTTTAGCATAGACCATGTGATATTTTATATGTTCAGTTTGGTTTAAACTACAGCTCTAGAGAATTCTATTGCTCTGAGAGTTCATCCTCATAGGGTGGTGGTTGGATGGTAGAATATCACTAAGACCACATTCCCATGATTGCTACCCCAAGTCTTTCTGTTAGTCATATGTCCACCAACACTGAGGTTTTGATGTTTGAAGAAATGTCAGAAATAAGAGGCATGAACTTTACAAATGGCTCTTACTGATGAAATTAGAGGTTAGGGTATGTAGATTGGTTAAAATATTTTAGAGACAATCCCCACCCTGCTGAACAGAATGTAAGAACCTGATAGCCTGTAGATTGCATCTTTAGAGACAGAGCTCAACGAGTGATCCCTAAATGGCCTGTCTCAAGCCATCAATAATGAGGATTTCCAACATGAGTCTTTTATGTGAGGTGACAGTCACTTGGAGTACGTAAAGCGAAAAGAGCTAAGGCTTCGTGGAGCTCACAGACAGCCTGCCTGGATGGTTTCATGCCTGCTTGGTAACAAATGTGTGTTTAACAAATGCCCATACGTGTGGCAGAGTTGGGCCTGAGACTGGCCTTCACCTTAACCTGGTGTGATGTTGGGGACAGTAACCCCTCCCCACACGCACCGTTCACTACACGCTATTTTAGCCACCCCCAAGCCCCGATTCAGCCTAGGTCCTACATCCTCACAACAAACTTCTGAGGTTCAGACTATCACCTTTGTTTCACTGATGAAGAAACTTAGCCTCAAAGAAGTTAGAGGATTTGCTCAAGGTCACACAAACAGTCTGAGGAAAAGCCAGGATTCCAAATCAGAGCCACCTCACCTTAGGGACAGACAGTTTCACTCTCTCAAGCCCTGTCCAAAGAGCTCTTTTTACTTGGCCAGAATGAGCTCTAACCACTCTAAAATTCTCTAAACTGGTACAAAAATTGCAGGCTTCCACTTTGAAAATGGCCATGGAAAATGGGCGTGCAAAGTGGATAATTCAAAAATAGGTGTCAAAGAAAGGCCACATTGAAAAATGAGCCATTAACTTGCTGACTTGATGCTTTTTAATCTTTAAGGCATCACTCAAAAAACCAGGAACCTAAATGGGTTTTTTGACAGCAGATATAGACAGCATCCAAAGCAGCCCAAGAATGCGTCAATTATCCAGTCATGAACATACACCTGAAGGGAGTGTCAGAAGAGTGCTTTGTAAATGATTAGAGATGTTTCATTAATGTAATTGTAGGGTGGTGATATTTGAGTGACAAATTATACACTGAATTATAGCCATAAGAAAAATTCCTTGTAACTTTAATTTGATAGAAATATGTAGACCTTAGCTGTCTTTTTCATTTCATCAGCCAGAGAATTGTGTCATATTCTTGTTTTTCACCAACTCATTCTGTTTCAACACAAATAAAATACTTTCTCAATGATTAATTTTTCCATCTGCAAGTTGGGTATGGTATTTGCTATTCAAAATGGATTTCTAGTATGAGGTACATTTTTGTGAAAGCAAATGGAGTCTGTCCAAGTCACTGATGTTAGACTTTCTGTATGTTGAGTTGACTCCATATCATTGATGTTATTAGACTTTGTTTATTCTATAAGGGTTGGACTTCCTTCTCTATAAAGATTCTGTATAAATGCAAAGGAAGCAGGCTTTTGTTTTTTCCTTTTGTAACACATTCTCTTGCATTTCTTTTCCCTCATTGACATTTATTCATCCTACACATTTTTAAATATGCCCCCCGATACAGCAAGCCTAGCGCATCGCTTTCCCAAACTATACATAATTTGTTACATCCTTGAAGTTTGGAATGGAAAAAAATCTACTAGATCATCTCTTGCCAGAACAGGATACAGTTCCCTGATAATAGACCTATCTGATGTGAAATGAATACTACACTTGATCTCACCAGGTGAAGAAAAGTAGAAAGAATTCCCTGTAAGTTAATTCCACTACTCCCTTAATTATTTGTACTGTTTTCCTGCTTGGCTCCAGGTTTTGAGCCTGAGGATTCTGGAAACAGTATTCCCTCCACAGCCACTCATATGTGACTTACAATGGAGTGACATCTTTCCTCAGAGGGTTGGATTTTGATAGCTGCCTGACACTGGGTACTGACAATCCCTATCCACTTTGCTTTCCATAGCCATTGTTCTGCTATCTACCCCTCTCTGTTGGTCCCCACTCTGTTTCTCCTTTTAGTGCTGAAGCTTTTGGAGTTTCCTCTCACTGCATATTTGTTTTAGATGACCACTACTGATTCTATCTTTAGTTTTCAAAGGTCTCTAGCCACTCCTGCCAGAATCTATAGCCACCCCACCATGTCATCCTCCCAGGGGACAGGCAGAGGAAACCCCACAGGGCTGCATTTTGCAGTATTTCTTTCTGCACTTTCCTATTCTTAGTGTCCTGGGCCTCTCTGAATGGAGCAGGCTATGACATTTTGAGATTTCTAGCATGTTCATGGAATCAAAAAGAATGAAATCTTGCCATTTGCAGCTATGTGGATGGAACTGGAGGGTATTATGCTAAATGAAATGAGTCAGTCTGAGAAAGACAAAAATCATATGACTTCACTCATATGAAGATTTTAAGAGACAAAACAGATGGACATAAGGGAAGGAAAACAAAAATAATATAAAAACAGGGAGGGGGGACAAAACAGAAGAGACTCATAAATATGGAGAACAAACAGAGGGTTACTGGAGGGGGTGTGGGAGGGGGGATGGGCTAAATGGGTAAGGGGCATTAAGGAATCTACTGAAATCAATGTTGCACTATATGCTAGCTAATTTGGATATAAATTTTAAAAAATAAAATTAAAAAAATAATAAAATTTAAAAAATAAAAGCAAAAAAAAAGAAGAAATAGTAGATCCATGATCAAAGAAAAGGCCTTGATTATACATTAAAACAAGTGGCAAATGAAGGTTCATTTTTACTTTTAAATTTAAATAAAATATTAAAGGAAGATATGTATCATATTATTTGTAGCTTTAACCGCTGTATTTGGTTAATGGACAAAATATGGGTGGTTATAGTTTACTCCCTTGTGCCAAGGACTGTCATGTACCTGTAATACTTTTTAAACTAGAAATCCTAGGGGTGCCTGGGTGGCACAGTCGGTTAAGCGTCCGACTTCAGCCAGGTCACGATCTCGCGGTCTGTGAGTTCGAGCCCCGCATCAGGCTCTGGGCTGATGGCTCGGAGCCTGGAGCCTGTTTCCGATTCTGTGTCTCCCTCTCTCTCTGCCCCTCCCCCATTCATGCTCTGTCTCTCTCTGTCCCAAAAATAAAATAAACGTTGAAAAAAAAATTAAAAAAAAATAAACTAGAAATCCTAGTCAGGAAACAGAGTCCCTGACGCCTGTCTGTAAAGACTTTTGTTGGGTTGTTTTTTTCTTCCATGAAGCCTTTATTCCCCGGGCGATGAGGAGTGAAAGAGCAATGATAACCAGTGGTGAAGGTAAAAAAATATTAAAGCTTGGGGCATCATGATATTCTGTTCTACACATGGGTTGGGTAGCAACAGACAAGTTCCCATAAGAAGCCACACACTCACTAATGATGCAGCATTCATATAATCATTCCTTTAAAATATATAATAAAAGAGTTAGGTTTTGTTTTACAAGCAGCTTAGTTAAGTCAATTAAGCAGAGAGGTGGTAATGCAGTGGCCATGGCTGTTTGTACTTTGAGACCATGTGTGTCACTGAGTCACTTTGTACTTTTCACTCCTAGCCAACTAATGTTTAAGATGACTTTAATCAGGGTATGCTATTAGCTTCTTCCCTAAAATGCTGAAACTATTTCTGAATGTCACTTGAGCTCTTTAAAAGGCAAGACCTGGCATCCATAAAATGGCAATTGTCCCCTGAGGTAGCCTTGGTACTTATGATTACCCTTTAGATGGTCCCACCCACCCCTCCATTCTCACTCTCTGTGCCAGGGTTGGGCTGGTAAGTAATGAGACAAAAGCATGTTGCAGAGAGCTTTCACACATGGGCTTTGGGATCACATGACTTGAGTTCAGGTCCTGACTCTCCTACTTACAAGCTGCGTGATCCTGTGTTAGTTCTTTCACTTCTCTAAACCTTCCATCATAATCCATGGGGATCTCACTGTACTATGCCAAGTATATAGTAAACCCTTAATAAACTGTGACTATTATTATCATCCTAATAAGAAACCTTAGAAGTTATTCTCAGGAAGTTCATAGAGTATTAGAAGCTGCACAGAGGCTGGTAGCCCATATAATGCAACACCCTCCTTTTGCATAGCATGAGGACCGGGGGGGGGGGGGGCGGTGAAGTCACAGAGCAGAGCTACGAGTAGGGCACAGGACTCTTTTCCATTCAACCATGAAGCTCTCTGATCTCATGAGAAAGGACACATAAAACTCAGCTCACTTTGATCAATGGTGGAGATAAAAGCCAGTGACGACCCAGAAAACATTGGCTCTGGGTGAGCTGAGGCCCATGGTGATTTCCAAAGGGAGTGTGTTCAGAAGGAAGGGGAAGGACAGGCAGGTGCTGCCAGTGGCCAGTGTCACTTGGTCTCATTAGAGAGACTTGCTGAGCAGATCACCGATAGGACTGGATTTCCCACCAGCTCTAGCTTTCCCCACCTGTCATCTCAAATTCTTTCATCTGAAGGGACCAGACCCACTATGCTGAGTGTGCTGATGTTACCTTGGTTGCAACTCCATCCCCGTCAACAATGGGGTTTAACAAGCAGCCTGGAGAGTACAGAACCAAGGTCAGCAAACTATGGCCCATGGACCAAATCCAACCTGCCACCTGTTTTTATAAATAAAGTTGCATTGGCACACAGCCACACTCAATTCATTTATGTAATGCCTATATCTGCTTTTGTGCTATAATGGCAGAGTTGGGTAGTCAGAATAGAGACCTAATGATGTGCAAATCCTGAAGTATTTACTATTTTGCCCTTTATAGAAAACATTTGCCAACATCTGGGATACAGCCTTATAGCTGCTTAGGAGACAGAGGCCCTGTCCAGGCAAGGGAAGGATCAACTGACTCCTGCAGGATATTTTTATGTCCCTGGAATAAATGTGATTGCATTAATACAACTGAAAAGTAATGCAGACTTATATAGAATCCCCTTATAATTCAAAGCCACCTTTTCAATGTGGATATGAAAGACAACTGTCCATGTCCTCAGAGGTTAGGCCTAATTCTGGCCTCCCTTATTAATCTGGGGCATGGGGGAGATGGAACCAGCTGAAAAGAAACCAAGGCCATTCCATGTACTACCTGGAGAGTTAAAAGAGACTTCTCTTGGGGCACCTGGGTAGCTCCATCGGTTGAGCATCCAACTTCAGCTCAGGTCCTGATTTCATGGTTCATGGGTTCAAGCCCCACATTGGGCTTTGCACTGACAATGCAGAGCCTGCTTCAGATTCTCTGTCTCCCTTGCTCTCTGACCCTCCCCCCTCTCAAAAATAAACATTAAAAAAAATTAAAAGGAGAGAGATCTTTTAAGGAATTGTGTGCTATAAACCAGGGCCTTGCTATTCATTATAACAATCCTTAACATGTCTGATGCACACAGATGCAATAGTGCAACTATCTAAATGCCCACCTGTTGTAAGTATAGCTGACAGTGGCTTAAGTTGCTCAATCCAGACAAAATGGAGATCTAAGACATTATTTTTTAGAAGTTTGTGCTGCAAAATACTATCCTGCAAAATACTCATTTAAAAGGTCCAGTATATTTAGGGATTCCTGGGTGGCTCAGTTGGTTGAGCATCGGACTCTTGATTTTGGCTCAGGTCATGATTTCATGGTTCATGAGATTGAGCCCCACATTAGGCTTTGCACTGATAGCATGGAGCCTGCTTGGGATTCTCTCTCTCCCTCTCTCTCTGCCTCTCCCCCACTCATGCTTTTTCTCTAAATAAATAAACATTTTAAAAATATAATAAAAAATTAAAGGTCCAATATGTATAAAACTTTGCATACATCATCATTTTCTTGGAAATACATGAAGCCATTACCAAGTTACAGACTCTGAAAAATTATGCAATAAAGATCCTATTCAACTTTGCTTAATGTAGTATTTCCCAAACATTTTATCATGGAATCCTTTAATTAACAAAAAGCATCCATAAAACTGGTATTCTAAGAGACAGACTTTGGGAACTGTTGAACTAGATGATGGTGGTGATATGATGATGATGATAATGATGATGATGATGATTGATGATAATGGCTAATATTGATTAAGCAATTATAATAAGCCAGATACTGGCCTGAGTATTTACATGTATTAATTCACTTAACTCTCTGAGCAAACCTATGAGAACAGTACTGTTATTAATTCCCCACTTGATAGATAAGGAAACCAAGGCACAAAGAGGATGAACAACTTGCCCAAAGTCACACAGCTAGTAAGGCCTGGAGATTATGAGCTCCTCAAAGAGAGGAATCAGATATCAGTTCATCTCTGTATGGCCTGCACTTTGCACAGTTCCTGTCACAAATTGTATACCCAGGAAATGACAGTTGAATTGGAAATAAGATCCTGATAAAAAGGAGAAGCAAAGCACCTGGGTGGCTCAGTCGGTTGAGTGTCTTACTCTTGATTTCAATTCAGGTCATGATCCCAAGGTTGTAGGATCAAGCCCCACATTGGGCTCCACACTGAGCATTGAGCCTGCTTAAGATTCTCTCTCTCTCTTTCTCTGTCTCTCTCTCTCTCTCTCTCTCTGCCTCTCTCCCCCACTCTCACTGTCTCTCCCTCTAAAATTAAAAAAAAAAAAACTTCAAGGGGTGCCTGGGTGCCTCAGTTGGTTAAGTATCCAACTTCAGCTCGGTCATGATCTTGAGGTTTGTGAGTTCAAGCCCTACATCAGGCTTTGCACTGACAGCTCAGAGCCAGGAGCCTTCTTCGCATTCTGTGTCTCCCTCTCTCTCTGCCCCTCCTCTGCCCGCACTCTCTTTCTGTCTCTCAAAAATAATAAATAAATGTTAAAATTTTTTAAATTTAAAATAAAAAAGAAGAAGCAACTAGAATGTGTTGAATAGAACATTTAAGATATTTAAGTGGTATTTAAACAATAAAAGCATTCCCTCATCATTTGGGGTTTCTATTTGTTCCAGACAGGACTATACCCTAAATAATGTTACTATAAACCGTTTTACATAGTGTAACCATTTTCATATTTTATTTAATAGACCCTACTTTAGGTTAATGCAGAAATTATAGAAAAGTATCAGATAGTGCAGATCCTATTTAGCCATAAGAAATAATATTTCATTTGAAGGTGCCTTAAATTAGGCTTTTTGAGTGGCATAAAGTATATTGAAAGAGGCAATACCACATCCATAAGAAATCACTCTACTGCCTTTGTTGGTAGAGTGGATGGAATTTTTTAAATGCAGTAAAATAACAGCTACTGAGAATAGTCAATAGCAGCTTTTTAAATATTACAGACCTAAAAATATATCAAGGTCAAAATTAGTAGATAAAATACTGGTGAATTTTCAGTGTAGATGTGAGGGAAGCTAGAAAGCGCTAAGGAAGAAAAATCAACACACTTTTAGCTTTAAAAGGAAAAGAAGCAAAGACAGCCTGAGAGAAGACTATGTTTTTCTGTCCTGCAAAATAAAAAGGAAATTTTCTGCTTAGCACTTTGAGAGCTTTAAATGCAGTGGTTAAATGGTATTATTTCTCTTCACGTTAACATAGAGCATTCCTGAATGATAATTATTATGATAATTGTCACTTAATGAGGGCTTACTATGCTGTTTAAACAACTTGTATGTGTAGCTCTAGGACATGAGGACATGATAATAACAATTATCCCCATTTTACAGATGTGGAAACAAAGGCAGAGAGATGAAATCATTTTCCCATGATTCCACACTGGTATGGATTAAGGATTCAAACTCATGTAAAGAAGATTCAAAGGCTCAAGGATGCCCACAGATCTGGGAGGCAAAATAAATTCAAGGTATGTCAGACACTCACTAGGTGGACACAACAGGGCTAAACGTGGCAATGCGGAGTTGGATCCTTGCCAATAGGCTCTTTCTTGGTAGTCTGTTCTATGACTGGTTTCCAGAGGTTGTAATACATCTTTCCACTTAAGAAGCCCATTCACTTAAGACTGTGCATTAGTCATGACAGGTGAAGATTTGTCCCCCCACCCACCTCGTGTACCACCAGTGTGTGCTAGGATTTCTAACCCCACAATCTGGCCACATGCACACCCTTCCACAATATGGTCAATCGTTTATGTTTATGCTGTGACAGTGCATCAGACCCCAAATATTCAGGAACTATGCCTCATGTCCTGTGGGATTCAGAAAAGTCCAGGAAAAAAAAAAAGTTTAAAAGCTCCTTTAGAGAAAGCACATATGACTCCATGTTGATGGAAGAGAAAGATGGAAATTTATACTAAAGCAGTGTGCCCAGCATCACAGTGTGGGAGCCATTTGAGAGTTAAACCCAGAAACCTCAAAAAAATAAAAAATTAAGTATTGAGTAAAAACAATATTGAAAGTTACCTTCGTAATTGTATTTGTGTTCCAAAATGCCTGTTTCCCCCTCCCCTTTTTGGGGTGACTCTTAAGTCAGTGGAAACAACCAAAGAATTTGTTTGCTGGGAAGACAGGGGGAGACATAATAGCATACAGACTTTACAAGATAAATACCCAAACCTTGGGAATAACACTTGACAGGAAAGGATGTATTCTAAACACATGGGTCAGCAAATTTAATTGGATATAAAAATGGAAATTGATTTTTGTTAATGGCTATCATGAGCATGTCAAAAACATATAGATTGAAAAATGTCCAAAAAATAAACACTGCATTTTTTGGTAGGCAATCATTTGATTCTTAGTTATAACTTTGATTGTCTTACAATTGAGCACAATTGAGCAAAAATAGCTTCTCCCTCCTCAGTCGTACCTTACCAGCCTTATATCCTGTCTCATTTGTGCCCTATGAGTCGCGCTTTTCTTGAAGTTAATTACCAAGTTAGGGGTGAACAATCACAAAAGGTCTGAGTTATTAAGCAAACAGGCTAGGCGTCACAGAGCTGATGTTAAAACAGAAATATGCCTACTTACCTGGATGGCTCTGACATTGGAAACCGGCTGTTTCGACATATTCACGGGGTCTAATCCCTAAAAAAACAAGTGAGAAACTGTTAAAGGTGGCGGCATTGAGATTCTCAGTCTTGATAAATTAGAACTTAACTCATGATTCAACTGGGCAGTCACCCCTTTCACTGGCCATATATTCTTTCCGTCTCAGTTTCCGAAGTTACTGAGAGACTCTCCTTCCTAATGCCTTGGGGAGAGGGAACACTAGAGCGCCCGGATAAATCATTCAGGAGGAGAAATGCTGAGACGCCTTGCCCCTGATCGAATGATAGGCAATCAGAAACTTGAAAGGCTCTATCATCTCCTTCCCTGCCCTCCTGCCCCCACTGCCAAGAGCAGCAAAGCAAAGAGGTTGTGGGAAAAAAAACACCTTTGTTTGGGGCCTCAGAAGCTCTCCGCCTGAAACTGAACTTGTGATCTGAATGAGCTGTTGCCGGGGCTGTGTGTCAGTCCACTGGGAGCTCCTCCTCTCCACGAACACCCAAATAGAAATGGCCTCAACTACGTTCTCACTCCTGTGACGCCCTCGGCTCACTGTGCACATTGTCTGTGTTCACTGTGCACAGCCCTGGGAGACGCTGTGAGGATGGGGCCACCTCTCCCCACACAGTGTGCAGACCCCAGGCTCTGTAAACACAGGCAGCCATAAGCCTCACCTGTCTTCTTTTTTTTTAATGTTTTTTCATGTTAATTTACTTATATTGGGGGGGCGGGGAGAGAGAGAGAGCAGGAGCAGAGTAGGGGAACAGAGAGAGGGAGAGAGAGGATCCCAAGCAGACTCCGCACTGACAGGGCAGAGCCCGATGGAGGCCTCAGTCCCATGAACCTCAAGATCATGACCAATGCCGAAATCAAGAGTCAGACTGAGCCACCCAGGTGGCCGTGTCGTCTCTTCTCTTAACAAAATAGCCTCAGAAGGCAAATAGGACTTACATGACTATATCATTTCCCCAAGATGTAGCAGTGCTTCCTTCCCAAAGGACTTGTGCTTTCTTTCAGATCAGGAGACCTGGCTTAGAGCACAGTGACTAGTGGCCAAGGTTTTCCTGGCGCTAGGGGAACAGGGAACAGCCCAGCTCTGGCATGTTATCGCAAGTCTAAGTAGTGTCATAGCTAGGTCTATTAAATGTTGACAGACCCAGTGGAAAAAGGTGAAAATTGAGTGAATGAAAAACATACTGCTACTTAAACCCAAAGTATAAAATGGGTTGAGTGACATTCCTCTACTGACTGGTGTAAATGCACGCACTAACCTGTGAATAAATGAACACAGACAGCAGCGTGGGCATTTCCTACAAGTTCTGTGCAACCTGGCCTGTATCACTCAACATTTATAGGCCCCTATCCTCTTCCTCAAATTTTACCTGATTCACAGGCTGTGGTGAGAATCAAAATGACATAATGTTCCCCAAACTACCTTGTGAACACTTAAGCTTGATGCAAATATTTATTGTTTTATTGCCACTGTCCACAGCTAGTGACTTTTCTGTACTTTCCTGATCTACAGCTTCAAGTATGGAGAAAGAATTGGTGGGGGTGCCTCGGTGGCTCAGTCAGTTGAGTGTTCGACTCTTGATCTCAGTTCAGGTCCTGATCTCACAGTTGGTGAGATTGAGCCCCATGTCGGGCTCTGCGCTGACAGTGTGGAGCCTGTTTGGGATTCTCTCTCCTCTCTGTCTGCCCCTCCTCCACTCATGCTCTCTCTCTCCCTCTCAAAATAAGTACACATTTTAAAAAAAGAATTGATGTGGGGCGCCTGGGTGGCTCAGTCGGTTGAGCATCCAACTTCGGCTCAGGTCATGATCTCACACTCCATGAGTTTGAGCCCCACATCGGGCTCTGTGCTGACAGCTCAGAGCCTGCAGCCTGCCTCAGATTCTGTGTCCCTCTCTGTCTCTGCCCCTCCCCCACTCATGCTCTCTCTCTGTCTCAAAAATAAATAATAAAAACATTTTTAAAAAATTTAAAAAAAAGGAATTGATGTAGTGACGCCTCCACCACTTATAAAGAAAAAAGAGCTGAGAACTCTGAAAAACATGTTCTTTTAGATTTTCAAAGTCTTAAGTTCTATTATATGAAGTCAAACAATTACATAATTTTTTAAATCTCTAATCCAAATATAAGTCTTTGGAGTCACATACATGAAAACAATGAGATTTTTTAAAGTTTCACCTGAATGTTTTGGTAATACATAGATACATGGCCTCCATCCGGAAGAGTCTAGTTAGAATTATTTTCATTTTGGTTAAAAAATTAAAAAGCAACAAGAAATTGAACAATTAGGAATGCATTTTTCTCTATGACATGTTTCATGTAGATTTCTGTCTTTCCTACAGTGTCAAAGATTCAATGAAGGCTTTTTAATTTTTGGATCTAGGATACATAGTTCAATTTCAAAAGGAAAAGCTTAGTAGTTTAATATTTAATGTCTCTATTCCTCAAAAGCTATTAGAAGTCATGCAAAGCAATAGTTCTCACAGGACTTTAAACATCTCCGCATATAGTTTTCTCTGTGTGTACAGCTACAGTCTAACCAATATCACTTGAAACTTTTAAAAAGTTACTGTACATTGATTTGAAACATGAGAAGTAGGAAATTTCTTTTGTTATTACAATAGCATGTTGAAATGTAAAAAAAAAAAGGCAATGAATGATTGTATTATTTATATGACATTGATTTTTTTTTAATTAGGCTGATTTTGTTTTTTTTCACTAAACTATCGGATTGCTTTGTTTCTTGTGGACCTCTGAGACTAAAAGATAGATCTACCTTGGGCCTTGTCTCCTATATAGCCTCTGTATAATCTCATTTACATATGAATTCCTTCTTAACATATATGTCAATCTGCAATAGAAGCATCTTTAGAAAATTGGTCAGATCCCAGCTCTCATTCCTTGAAGACAGGCTATATAACATTTGTGTAAATCAGTCCTGCAAGCCGTTCCCGCTGTCCTCATTATTTGCAGAGAAATCAGGGCAAAGCACGCTGATGAATAAAAATAGACAGTGTTCCCTGGCTGTTTCCCTGGCCCTGCATTCACCTCCGTTAGGGATGCAGTGTAGAATGCACCTTCCTTCTTTATCTGCACGCCTCGTCTCACCAACAAAAAAGAAAGCTATGCCTTAGACGCACAAGTCTACTCACAGCTGGCCCCAGCTTTTCATCTAAAGAGGTACTCTTTAAAGCACTCTATTACTGTGTCTCCTGGTTCTGGCTAAAATTTGGGAACACGGAAAGTTTGACAAGACATATTGACTTTTACAAAGCCTATACTATAATGGAAATGCTTGCCAGCTTAGCACAGTTGGGTTTTCCTGGAAGATCTGCAAGTCAGTGGGGGAACTTTAATGGTCTGTATGCTGAGTCATATACAATATACCACTGCTGATGTTTTGATTGGGCAGCACCTAATATCTGACTTCTAAATAAGACTCTTACACTTACTAAAAATTTGTCAACATTAATATCACTAATTTAATAAGAAGGGATTCAGAGTAAAATAAATCAATATCTGGATAGAAGGGGCTTTGTTTGTTCTTTTTCAAGGTCTACTAAATGGCTGAAGCTCACTCTCACAGGGAATTATCTTCTGTCCCGCAGCTAAAAATAATCCCTGAGAAGAGTGTAGAAAGATGTTCAGCTGTCTGAACTGACTAACTCCTTATTCACTTTGCCTGAAATATGCCGAGAGGCAAGAGACACTCTCATCATTGCCATGTCTCAGAACCTGGTGCCCACAGAGACAGACAAGTGCTGCCCTCCACCCTGCTGGGCACCGGGAACACCTGACCAAAGCGGCGCTTTCAAAAAGATGCCTTTGGAATGTTAATCGATCCGTACGTTGATAGAACTTTATCATTGGGGCCAAGCCCGGTGCTTAGGGAGAGGGGCAAAGCATTTTAAACTTGTACTGTGCAACAACTCCGGCAATCGTTTGCATTTAGGTAAATCAAGGAGCTAGCATTACAGGTTTCCTCTGCTGCAAATTCTCCTGATTATTTCTAGGCTTACAGCCTGAATCACTCTGCAGCTGACTGACTGTAATCCTGGCCATAAGAATGAAAATGACATGATGTTCAGGATCACAGTCATCCTATCTGGACTGTGGAAATTTTTGTAATGGCACCATCGGTGAAAACTAGTTTTAGTTCAATATTCTTTCAAATAGCTCCCTCCCACACACACACACAACTTATAAAACAGGATCAGCAACAATACCACTGAACAGTGAATTTACACGGAAGCTACATCCACTAGTCACAAGCCTACAAAGTTCTAAGTAGTCACTTCAAGTTAGGTATCAAGGAAATCTCCTTCAGAAATCCCCAGCTCCCTGAGCTGGGTCCTCTTGCTTACCTGCTTTATGTATTTGTTTACTGCCTAAGGAAAGTCCCAAGCAGCCAGATGCAAGAATACAAGGCTCCTCAGAAGGTGGAAGGGACGCCTGGTGTCCTCTGAGCTGTGATCTCAATTCCGATGCTTTGCATGTGGCTGAAATAGCTCAAGTGTTCGGTGCCTCACTCAGTACTGAGAGCTGCTCCCCGCTCGGGGCTAGAGGGAAACTCAGTTTCAGGCTAAGTGTTAAAGAGAATTCCTGTCATAGCTCACAGTTGTTCTTCCTAAATATAGAGTTTGATACAAACCATATACTGGCTTCCTCCAAAAGGCTTGACCATGCTGAAAGCAGGGCTCAAATGTCAGCCGGAAGGTGGCTACGGAATCTTACTGCCCTCCTAATCTTCCAGAAGATGCTGGCAGCACTTTCTCACATGTTCTGAGGGGACACAGTGAAGTTCAAAAAGTAGGAAAAGTTTCTATCTTTAGCATTATCACCCAGGGCCAGAAGATGAGGGGTGTTCAATAAAAGTAAAAATTAGAGAGAAGCAGCATGGCACCAAGCTGCCTATCAGGGGCACAGACATGCAGCAGTGTTTAAGTCCTAGCTTGGTCACTGAGGAGCTGTTAAATTTCTTTCATGATCAGTACTCAATAAATGGCCACTAAATGATGATAATTATAATATTATGTTGAACTATAAGACATCACCCTTTCTGGGGTGCCTGGGTGGCTCAGTCGGTTAAGCATCCAACTTTGGCTCAGGTCATGATCTCACAGTCTGTGAGTTCGAGCCCTGCGTCAGGCTCTGTGCTGACAGCTCAGAGCCTGGAACCTACTTCAAATTCTGTGTCTTCCTGTCTGCCCCTCCCCTGCTCATGTTCTCTCTCTCTCTCCGTCTCTCTCTGTCTCAAAAATAAATAAACATTAAAAATTAAAAAAAAAAAAAAGACATCACCCTTTCTGTAGGTCATAAATGGTCCCAGATCAATCAACTCAGATTTGGTGCCAAGGCTAAGTCCTTGCCTTCTGTGCTCTACAGCCTCTACTGGTGACAATGACTTTGATCACAGACCATACGAGACAACAGCACAAAACAAAACAAAGAGGAAATATCTGTTTTAAGTATGACAGGGGACAGGACCAGGTAGGAGGCAAAACACATTTTAAACAGAACACTACCAAATCTAAGACACATGCTCATTATTTTCGTTTTGTATGGTTTTGGGGGTTGAGGGGGATTGGATTTTCTTTCTCGTGCTCATCATTTTAACGTTTTTTTTTTCATTTTTAAATGTTTTTTATTTATTTTTGGAGAGGGACTAAGCAGGGGAGGGGAAGAGAGAAAGAGGAGGACAGAGGATCCGAAGCAGTCTCCTCGCCAACAGGCTGACAGCAGGGATCCCAATGCAGGGCTCGAACCCACGAACCGCAAGACCATGACCTGAGCCAAAGTCTGAAGTTCAACTGACTGAGCCACTCAGGCGCCCCAACACTACTTTTATTAATCCGTTGATTTACTTTGTTTCTTCGGTCTCTGGAACTTTACACAGAGGCTCCCTTCAGTAGAAGGATCAAACAGAGCAAGCACACTTATAATTCATCCACTATATGAAGGTATGAGTCCCTGGCAGTGTAGTCAGCCAATGAGCTACCGCCAGCCACCATCCCTGCCCAGTTCTCTCATTACGTGAGGAAAAGAAGGTCCTGTTCATATGAGCCCCTGAAGTCACATTTCTGTTCCCTGCAGCTGAATGCATTCCACACAGAAGCAACTAGCTTGTTTTCAGGTTGGTTAAAAGAAAACAAACTTTCTGTAGCTAGAAGGCCAGCAGATAATTGCAGTTCATCTCAGTTTGCAGCTCACCTTTCCATTCCATTCATGTGCTATTTAAAAGAATCTTTAAACTTCAGCTTAAGCATCATGCTTTGAGAACATGTGGCACAAAAAGTGAGTTATTTATCACTGGAGAACAGAATACACTCAGCACCTTACTATTTCTCTACATGTTTGGCTACTCTTATGTGTCTAGAGCTCTTCACCAAACAGTAGGTTGCATCACTCCTTGGACAAATAAAACAGTGAGCCATTCTTGACCCCTTGCCCTGCAGTTGGTACATCAATTCTGCCACAGTCCTTTTGCCTTCAGTGACCCCTCAGTAGCCAGTGGTGTTATATATGTCAAGGAAAGTGCTCCCAGCAGCAGTGTCTTGTACACAGGCCTGGCCCGACTTGGGCATGGCTGCTTCTGTGGAAGAACTGAAGCGAGCTGCATTATCAGGACTCCTTTGATCATAAGTGACAGAAACCCAAAGTGAACCAGTTTCAGCCAAGAGGGGGTGTGGCAGATACTGTTGATGCCTTTCTCAATATCACCTGTGCCCTCCTGAGCTTCCCTGCAGCTGTAGACATTTCCCAGTACGCTGTCAGCCTCACACCTCAAAAGCCTGAATCTCTCTGCCTCTCTGCTTTAGGGCTCTCTCTGTCTCCAAGACAGGTTTCCTGGGTGTGCTGCAGGCATGACCTATAGTGCCAGGGAGCAGACACCCTAGGGACAAACCTCAAGTAATGGGGATGGTGGTAAATGCTCCACCTCCCTGTCTTCCGGTGGAATGATTCCTCAGTGTGATCTACAGTTTCCCAGAGGTCCCCAGCAGAATTACCCATACTTAAAGACTGTTTCTTTTCCCTCTCCTTTCATTTGTATCCTCCCAGTAAGAAATAGACTCATGTTGTGCCCATCCACTTGGTAATTGTCACTCACCAATCCACTTACGTGTTACTGTGTGCCTGGGGCTTCTTCTGTTATATAGGTTCCTTAAACTGACAAAGTGACAACAGTAGTAGAAATTTCAAGGGGCTGTGGTAAGAGGTCAAAGATAAGTATTTGGCTTCTTGGTGCTTCTGGGAGACCACACCTGGGAGGGCTCTTCAGCTCACTGCTATACCCCCTCGGGAAAGAACCTCATCCACAGGTGTGAACCCCAATGTTAGATGACCTTGCCCCTGGCCAGAAGTTGAGTGATGGACTCAGGGTGGGGGCAGTTAGAACCCTGGGATTTTAAAGGTTTTTTTAATGCTTATTTATTTTTGAAAGAGAATGCAATCAGGGGAGGTGCAGAGAAAGAAGGAGACAGAGTATCTGAAGCAGACTCGGATACTGACAGCAGGGAGTCTAACATGGGGCTCGAACCCATGAAGTGTGACATCATGACCTGAGCTGAAGTTAGACACTCAACTGATTGAGCCCCCCAGGAACCCCAGAACCCTGACATTTTAAAAACTAGAGTTGGAGAAATAGATTTGGCACTCTCTAAGGAGGTCTGAATTCTTGGTTCTGGTTATTTCTGAGGGTCCCCTCCACCCCTGCCACAATATGAAACTCCAGTGAACCTCTTTGTCTTGATTTGGATTGTCTCAAATCCAGACACAGAGACAAGGCTGCAAGTAATGGAATACCTGAGTAGCAGTGGTTCAATCAGTATTTAGTCATCTCACAAGTCTAGAAACCTGAAGGGAGGTAGTTCCAGATTGGTTCAGAAATTTTATGAAGTTGAAAAACCCCAGGCAATTTCTAGTTCTTTAATCTGCCACTCTCAACAAGTCAGCTTTTCATCTTCATGCTTCTTACCTCATGTTCTCAAAATGGCTGCCACAGCTCCAAGAATCAGGATCTTCCACTAACATCCAAACAAGAAGGAAAAGCAGGGATGGTGGGAAAAAGAGCTTTCCTCTTCTCAAGAAAGAAACTCTCCCAGAAGCTCCAGCAGATTTCCCCTTACATTTTGTTAGCTGTAATTATATCTCATGGTTGCAAAGGAGAAATAAGAAAATCTCCATTTTATAAATGACACCTTTATAAAAAACACCTTGAAAAAGGTAAAGTCATATGACTAAGAAGTGTCTGAGTCAGAACCGTAATCTAGGTCTTCAGCCTCCAAATTCCAGAGGTTTTTTTCATGTTCCACTATGCAAGCCAACAGAAAGAGCCAGGCTGCTCATACCATTGCCCCACCCCTGAATGTCCTCATGGATAAGACTCTTATCATGTGCCCCAAATTACAGGCTTCTTTCGGGGTCCTCTTTCCTCAGTTCTGCTCTATTGTAGGTCTGCCTATAGTTTGGGCAAAGAGTAAAATAAATCATATTATGAAATTTTTAAATAAGTTAGTTAATAAATATTTGTACCATTATGTATAAAGATGTGACCCAAAAAAACTTTATATGCTGACAGAAAGAAGAAAAATTGATAAATGAAAAATGATTAACTGGGAAGAATTATGAAAAAGAAAGTAGCTGTGATCTATGAAAACACTTTATTTTCCCATAGCATTTACTTCTATGTTAAATTTTAATTTTTGACACTATAACTATGAACAAAGCAATGCTTGGCTTTTTTAATATTATTTTATTTATTTATTTATTTATTTATTTATTTATTTATTTATTCATTCATTCATTTATTCATTTATTTATTTTGAGTGAGAGAGAGATAGAGCGAGCAGGGGAGGGCCAGAGAGAGAGGGAGACAGAGGATCCCAAGCAGGCTTCACACTGTTAGCAAAGAGCCTCCTATGGGGCTCGAACTCACAATCCATGAGATCATGACCTAAGCCTAAACCAAGAGTCGGATGCTTAACTGACTGAGCCACCCAGGCGCCCCTCGATGCTTGTTTTTAATCCAGGAGAGCAGGTGACAAGGTTTGTCCCCTGGGTGCATACTATGTGATAACTTCTTCCCTCTGTGATTTCTTGAGCCACTTGTCTCCTTAACCCCGGTCCTTCACAGTGACACAGCAGCCATGTTTATGACTCTTCCCTTGGAATGTAGCTTACTTCCGTGAGTAGCCACAGAGAGGAAAAACAGTTTTTCCAAAAAGAAGTAATGTGCAGAGTTGTAACTCTACCCACATGAAAAAATCTTTTACATAATTATGCAGAACAGTTTAGCATCTCCTTGTCTGCAAACTCCTCATTTCAAAAAGGGACCTTCATTTCATCTTTGTATAGCTCAACAGCTTTTTCCCCCCAAAGTATTTTCCTTGCAGATATAAAAGAGCTATCTAGCCTTGGAAGTGAAATTCAGACCCCCATCTCCAAAAACATGGTGCCTGTTTCTCTGTCCTCAGAGAAAATGCTGGCATCCACCTCTCAGTCACTCCCAGCTGGGAGAATAAGATTTCATTCATTTATTCGTACATTCATCCATCACTTATTTTATTAAGTGCTTACTATGATTAGGGCACTGTGCTAGATGTTGAGGGTTTAAAAATGAGTAAGATATAGTTCTGTTCACTATGGTCTGGTGGAGGAGACAATAAATAACAAGGTGGTTATTGGATTTATGTGCTGTATTCAAACTGCTATGGGAATTCACAGGACGGTGCCCCTAACTCTCCCATGGTGCTGAGGGCTTCACAGAGAAGGATATGTTTCAGCCCAATGTCCTGAGCTTATACTAAATGCCAGCACCGTTCTTTCCCCACTGTCACTGGGGAGAAAAGAGTGAATAAGCCTATGTTCCTGCCATCAGTACTTACACTGGGGAAAAGAGGGTACAGACCAAGCTAAGTAAACAACTAACAAAGTAATTATATATCCTATTAAGTGATATGAAGACAGACAAAAGGCTGAGTTAGAGAATAAGTTGGGGGAGGTGTGGCAGGAGCAGCATCTCTCCAAGAAGTCAGATTGATAGAGCAAGAAAAGAACATTTCAGACAAAGGGAACTGCATGTGCAAAGGCCCTGGGATGGGAAAGGACATTCTCAGGACTCAAAACAAAAACAAAAACAAAAACAAAAACAATGCAGTCCCAACACAGTGAAGAAAAGCATCAGGCAAGGTGAGAAAGAGAGGCAGAAGCTAGCAGGGACTTCATCGGCTGTTTTGGCAAGAAATGCTGATTTTCTTCTAAACGTAGTAGGAACGCTTAGAAGGTTTTAAGCAGTGGAGTTGCCTGATTTCAGCTTTGATGCACTCCCTCTCACTGTCATGTGGAAAGTGGACCGTACTAGAACGAGCAGAGAAGAAGGGAGAACCATTAAAAGGCTAGAGATGATGGTGCTTGAACAAAGGCATTGACAGTGAAGATAAAGACCAGAAGAGAGGTTTGAAATGTATTTTACTAATAGAGTTAAAAGTAATCTTGCTAACTGATTGGATGTGGGAGGAAAAAAAAGCGAAATGTGGTGCTTTGGGAGTGGGAGTGAAGTAATGAGACACATCTTAAGTGCTGGACGTAGAGTCTGACACATAGTAAGCTCTTAGATGGGCCATGAAGAATTACAAATCCAGTGGTGGCATCAGAGGGAAGCATTTCCACAGACCGTGGGGAATGGTTCCAAACCCAGATCACTGCAGGTTGTGGCACCAATGAAGAGTTGAGGCTGCGAGTGGACACATCTCTTCTAGACCTGTGACTAAGAATGGAGGAAAAGGATCGTAGTTGGGTTTGGAGATTTCCAATATGGAGAGAATTTGAGGGAGCCTGTATCTTATAACAGTCAGAACAACATTTAAACATATTTAGAAGCCAGAGTGACGGGGATGATAAAGGCCAAAAGGAGGTCACTGATGAGCAAAGTCCAGAGGAGAAGATGAAATCTTGCCCATAGAGGCAGGAACACATGTTCTTTCCTCTGAGGAGGAAATAAGCTGATCCCAAAAAAGGTTGTAAGAGGGTCTGTGGGGTTGGGAAGGAGGGGAACGGGGAAAACAGAGGCCACCTGACAGCCTGCCTCACCTTTCTAAAAGTCTTGAACAAGAAACCAGTCATAGAGAACAGGGAAGAGCTGAAAGTAGCACCCAGCAGTGTTGAGGATCCAGCTGAGGTTGGAAACCTTGCGGCCTTGGACATGGCTACTTTGTCAACAAGGTGACTGCTCTGCAGGGGTATTAGTTCTAAAGGACACATGTCTTCAGTTGGGTTTCTCCAGAAGCAAATCTGGATGTGAGGATTTGTGTACAAGTGATTAATGAAGAAAATGTTTCCAGGAAAAACTGGGGAACAAAGATGAGATCTCAGGTCCCATAGAAGGTACCGTCCTTTTGATCTGGAGTGTAAGAACTTATGCCATAGAGTTGTTCTAAACCAGGCAAAGGAGTGGGGATGTCATACTCCTGTACCTGTCTGTCATTGCTTCAGGGCTGCCCAGGGGAACAAATTTCCAGGGCTTTTGGCTCTTCTTACCAGCTGTAGAGGCCTGCTCCATAGGCCGGAGGGCAGGCCTCAAAAAGAGCATTGAGGTGTTGGAAGCAAATGCCTGGTGAAGCCAAGAGCAGACAACAAATGGGTAAACAGGATCTGAGGGGGTCTGGGCTGGGTTCCATCATTATCTGCCCAACACAGCTGTCCTTTATGGCACATAGGCCTCAGCAAAGTTGAGCAAAGTCTGACTACATTGGCATCTTGTATCTAAAAAGCCAAGTTTATTTAAAACAATCTTACAGGGGCGCCTGGGTGACTGAGTCAGTTGAGCGTCCGACACTTGATTTCGGCTCAGGTCATGATCTCACAGTTTGTGTGATCAGGCCCCATGTCAGGCTCTGTGCTGATGGCGTGAGCCTTCTTGGGATTCTGTCTCTCCCTCTCTGTCCCTCCCCTGCTTGTGTTCTCTCTCTCAAAATAAATAAAAACTTTAAAAGAAACCATCGTACAAAGTTATATTATTGCAATTTTGAACACTTCTGTTTCTTAGTGGTCATTTTCTATGAGTGTTAAAAGAGACTATTTTTGCAGACCTTTGGCTGCCTATAAATGTATTTAGAATTATTTTTTCCAGAATTGTCATATGAGACCTCTATAACCTAGCTCTTTTTCAAATATGAGGTAACTCTACTCCCTTTGGTGTTACATGGTAGATGGGGGAGGGTCCTCCTCCAGGGTCTGAGGCAGTAACAGTAGTCACCTGACACAGTACCAGAGATCTGGAATGTAACAGAAACTTCACTGCAGCCTGTGTGCCCTTGAACAAAATTTTTATCCAACTGGAATTGCATTCAAGGTCAGGACCTTTAAAACTGGGGAGAATCACAGTTGCACCATATACTGTTCAGGACAGTTTCCCAGTCTCCTTTCCTTCCTGTCCTACAAAACTGGGGTTTTCTAACCTAGATCTTGGAACATAAATAAGACAATATACTTGTAAACAACTGGGTCCTCCTAGAGAGAAAAAGGAGTAAACCCCTGACTTACAGCATGTTGCAGAGGCAGTGCTGTGAATTCAGCACTCTGTCTTCTCTTCCCGGCACATAGGACACTATATTTTCCAGGCTCACTCATTGGATGTAACTGAGTTCTGGCCAATAGGATATGGGCCCAATTACTACAAGCCCACAGTACTCAATGGTCTGTGCACCAGTGCCCATTTGCAGATTGTTGCCAGTTTGCAATAAGCTAATACAGAAATTTTAAAGTAAGTAATTAGGGACTTTTATAGCAATTTGACATTACCACTATATCTGATCAGCATTTCTTTTTCCTAGTAATTCATTTTTGTTGCATTTTTATAAAAGTATTGGTCTGTGATTGATTTAAAAATTTCATCCTGAGAAGGTTTAAGAAGCACTGCTCTAAGCCATTCCAAGCCTGGCCTTTATTTTTTTTTTTATTTTTTAACATTTATTTATTATTGGGAGACAGAGAGACACAGAGTGTGAGCAGGGGAGGGGTAGAGAGAGGGGGAGACACAGAATCTGAAGCAGGCTGTCAGCACAGAACCCGATGTGGGGCTCGAACCCACAAACCGTGAGATCATGACCTGAGCCAAAGTCTGTTGCTCAACCAACTGAGCCACCCAGGCGCCCCCCAAGCCTGGCCTTTAAAAGCATCCTGTGCAAACCAGACCTGTCTCCCCCATCTGTAGCAATCTTAGAAGCCACTGCTCCTGGATGTCATAGCTGCAAACTGCAGAAGGATCACTAGACCCACATGGGACTCTGACATGAATGACAAATGAATGTTCACCATGTTAGTCTACAGACATTCGGGCTTGTAACTCGCATGGCCTAGGGTCATTTAACTTATACAAGGGATTATTGCCATCTTTCTGGGAGTTGGACCAGCTTGGGCTGGAGGCCCTATTTCCAGAATGGGTGTTTGGCTCCCATGTCTGGCGCCCTTCGGCAGGGATGGCTAGAAGGTAAGTCGGTTGGGGCTGACACCCAGAATGCCTACATGTGGCCTCTCTAGGATGGTGCCCTCAGGGTACTTGTCTTCTTACGTGGAGATTCAGAGTTCCAAGAGCAAGTGATCTAGTTAAAAGAACCGAGGCCACATGACCTTTTACGTCTTGCCTTGGAAGTCACATAGCATCACTCCTGCTGTATTCTGTGGCCGAAGTAGTCACAAGCCTGCACAGATTCAAGGGAAGAGGACATGGACCTCCCTTGCTATGGGGGGAATGCCGTAAAATTTCTGGCCATATTTTAGTTATTTTTTTTTAAGGCTGAAATCCTTTTATTTTTTTTAAATATAATTTATTGTCAAGTTAGCTAATATACAATGTATACAGTGTGCTCTTAGCTTCAGGAGTAGATTCCCATGATTCATCGCTTATATACAACACCCACTGCTCATTCCAACAAGTGCCCCTGTCAGTATCCATCTGGCCATCTTTTAAAACCACCTCACCAGGATTATGATTTGTGGTTCTGGTTCCATATTATCTTATATTCCTTTCAAGCCATCTGATCCAGAGCCTTACCCATAGCAGGCATCCACTAGGTGTATATTGATGATAGGAGAGGGGGAAGCCAGGATTATTGCTCCTGTTTTGAGGATAACTGAGTGTGTGGTTGTGGGAATTTGAGTTTGCAATAATTCACGGATTCAAAGAGTCACATTTTTTTACATTTTAACATCTCTAAAATTGACACTTGTTACAATTTATGACATCTTAAAATAATTTTTACCACTGCTTTTTCTTTCTTAGGGTACATTAGATGACTGTGTACCATCCACCCAGTAGCTTATCAGTTGAAATACAATAAATGCCAGGGACTCAATATCTACAAGATGGAGCCTTAGCTAATAAGAAGCAATAAAAGAAAAGTAAATGATGGGAAAATGCCTGCTGCTGCTGAGCTAAAACTGATAAGCCGACAAAAGAGGCCTGATGGACAGCTTGCGGTCAGTGCAGTAAGACATTCCTAACATAGTAAGGAACCCAGAAGGACATCATGTCCAAACTCTTGCCCAATAGCTGCCCCCCCACCACAGTTGCTCCAAATGTCCTCAGTGTCTAGACATCCCCCCACACACACATATCCCATGCCATAACAGAAAATGCCATAAGCCTTGGAAAGGGGCAGTTGACGTTCATATCTGGGCTCTGCCATTTCCTCTCTCTGAATTTCTATTTCTTAATCTGAAAAATGGGTAGCTATAATAACACCTACCACCAAGTGAGCCAGTAGGAATAAAGCACAGGGCCAGGCACATAGTACGTGACCCATCAATGTTATTTTCCTTCTCTTTTCCTTCACTAAACTCTCCCATTGTTTCAAACTTGTCTATTTTCTTGAAGCCTTGAGATAATCCTCTTTGTTACTTGGTAGGCCTTGAGTCTCTGCTTTGTTAAAATTATTGAGAATGTTCTCAGACTATTTCATATTCCAAGGTCCTAATCCCAAATCTGAAGAATCTGACACAATGGCCCCATTTTAACCTTAGGAATATTGCCATCAAGTCACCCATGGCTTGACCTCCCACTCTTTCTGAAGGTTTTCCCAGATGTTTCACTAAGCCATTCAAACCAGGGGGAAAGAAGGCACATGGGTGGCTCAGTTGGTTAAGCATCCAACTTCAGCTCAGGTCATAATCTCACAGTTCATGAGTTCGAGCCCCACATCAGGCTCTGTGCTGACAGCTCAGAGCCTGGAGCCTGCTTCACATTCTGTGTCTCCCTGTCTCTCTGCTCCTCCCCATCTCTCTCTCTCTCTTTTTCTCTCTCTCTCTCTCACTCACTCTCGCTTTCAAAAATAAATAAACATTTTTAAAAAAGCAGGGGGGAAAGAACATATCAAAGAGGCTCCCAATTCAGAGGAAGAAAACAGCCTAAATTCACTCATTTGTTCATTCAGTCATTCAACAAATATCTTTTGAGCATCTACCATGTGCCATAAACTGCACTAAGCCATGAAAATAAAGCACTGAACAAGACAGGCATCCTTATAGTGTTCACAGTCTATGAAAAAGACAATAAATACAAAGTCACTACGAAGAGGGGTGGCTTCACTCAAGGCAGAGAAACCTAATCTAACTGGAGAATCAGAAAAGGAATCTGTATTAAAAGCAGACCCTGGGAGAAATTGGGTGCAGGTAGTTGCTTTGGGAAGCTATCCCTAGGAACAGGAACAAGGGAGCAGGGAGAATGAGATGAAAAGATTTTTGTAAAATCCAATGAAAGGTACCATAGTGAGCAACTTGCCTTTGTGGGCAACTGAGGCTCAGTCCTGGTGGGGACCCTTTAAGAAACCCGTGGGGAACACACCTCAGGGTTACCCCACTAGAGGACAGGAAGCCACAGGTATTTACCCACTGGCTCTGTCTTCCATTCCTTGAGGGCTGCCCCCAGGAGCATTAATGCACATACTTCTGAGTTGTATCAACATCAGTGTTTCTTGGCCAGGCACTACTGACATTTGTCCTTTGTTGTGTGTGCAGGGGGTGGGTCCTAGACATTATAGGTTGTTCAGCAGCATCCCTGGCCTCTACCCACTGGATGCCAGTAGCATTCACACACACACACAAAAGTGTGACAACCAAAAATCTCTCCAGATACTGTCAAGTGTCCCCTTGTCTACATGCAGCTGAGCGAAGCTCCAGTGCCAGAACATTCCCTTAGTTCGAGGAAGAAAAGGATGCTGGAGATGAGGGGTAAGCTGTGGGGACATGGGGCTGAGTATCAACAGTAGCCACTGCAACTTCCCCCAGGAAGTGACAGTGGTTAAGCTGTGACTTGAAGAATGAGTAGGAATTCCCCTTCAAAACTGGAAAACAAGACTGGAAGCACACTTGTTTTGTTGATGATGGAACCCCCAGTGTAGTAGTAGGAGCTCAATTCAAACTTAGGCTGCTTCACATCAAAAGAAATGTGAAGAAACATAACCTAGGTGAGCAAAGGGACAGAGTTCCATGAAAACCTTCTGTCTTAAATAT
Source organism: Felis catus (assembly GCF_018350175.1). Lineage (NCBI taxonomy): Eukaryota > Metazoa > Chordata > Mammalia > Carnivora > Felidae > Felis > Felis catus. The sequence goes on from NC_058386.1 coordinate 18,034,408, forward strand.
ACCACCCTCACTCGCAGAGGACACAGCCGCATAGGCACAGGGCTTAGCAAATGGAACATGCTTGGCTGACTTTCAGTTCCACTTGCCCCCTTGTTTACCCCCAGGTATATCCAGGAGCCCTGCCATAGGCCCCACCCTGCACCCACCCCTCCTTCCTTCATACCTCCAAATCAGCATGTACAAAAGTCTGTGGTGTGTGGGGAAGAGGCTGTAGTGTATAATGGAGGAGGGTTGTCACAACACACAGCTTAATAAACAACTTTAAGCTATTGTCCTGATTTCTTTGGCTCCTCCTGCTGTGAGCATCACTAACTACCTTTCTCCCCAGACCTGCATTCTGCCATGTTGCTCTTTCTGACCTGCTCTCAAGTCTCTTTGTAGTTGTCTCTACCTGTGGCTCTGTCTGCACTTGTCTCTCTTCACTTTTTGTCTCTCGGTCAGTCTCTGTCTCCCCCTCCCCAACTTTTGATCATTCCTTCCAATTTTTTGTCTCCCCCTTTATTATGTTCTCCCTCCATCATGGCATCCCACCCAGGGCCATTTGTCCTGCATTAAAAGGTTTGGAGGGGGGCGCCTGGGTGGCTCAGTTGGTTAAGCATTGGACTTCAGCTCAGGTCATGATCTCATGGTTCATGAGTTTGAGCCCCTTGTTGAGCCCCGCGTTGGGCTCCACACTGGCAGTGCAGAGCCTGCTTAGGATTCTCACGCTCTCCTGCCCTTGCTCTCCTCATGTTTTCTCTCTCACTGCCCTTGCTCTCCTCATGTTTTCTCTCTCCCTCTGAAAATAAATAACCTTTTAAAAATATATTTTTTAAAAGGGTTGGGTTAGAGGGGTGCCTGGGTGGCTCAGTCAGTTGAGCGTCTGACTCTTGGTTTCGGCTCAGGTCATGATCTCATGGTTTTGTGGGTTCAAGCCCCACATCAGGCTCTGTGCTAGCAGCGTGGAGCTTGCTTGGGATTCTCTCTCTCCCCCTTCTCTCTCTGCCCCTCCCCCACTTGTGCTATCTCTGTCTCTCTCAACATAAATAAACTTTAAGTTTTAAAGGTTTGGAGAGGCAACTCTAATCCCTGAAACAAACATGCTCATTTGCTGGGTCCCTCTCACCCCATTTCCTACTCCACAGGTGGAAAGTTGTGGCCTTCTGCATTTAGAAGGGCCAAGAGTCAATGTAGGTTTAGGCTTTGAAAAGAAGGCTGGCTTTTTAGGTGAACCTGGATGAGGTGAAGGAAGTTTCTGTGATGTCCATGAGTTGGCAGTTTGGTTGGAAGCCACAACTCCATTATGTAATAGAGCCTAGTTTGCCTCCTGTGTGCATCTGTTTCCTTGAGGACCATATCAGGAGGTAGGGTGGGGGAGATAACGACTATTAAAAGATTAATTTGGATATTCCTAAGTCCGTGTAAGAACTTTCTTTTAAGTTTGTATTTTTAAAATCACCTCAGAACTAGGCAGAAGAAGAATAACTGTAAAGTTTCTAAGGGAGGCATATGCTTGTCATGCTAAACCAAATGGTTTTAGAGCAGTAAGCCAGAGGGTTAGAAAAAAACATCCACAGTTAGATCATGTCAAGCCTTAGAGAATCTGCTATGCACCAAATACAATTCTAGGTGCTGTAGGTACCTCAGTAGACAAAACAGGAATCCCTGCCCTCTTGGATCTTATATTCTAGGAAGAACCTCCAGCTCCAAGCCTGGGCAAGTAAGTGAGTAATGAGGTAGGGAATTCTGGGTTGGGGCCACTATGGAAAAAGCATGTTTGGGGGCAGAAAACAAAGTTTGGCTTGGACAATGTTAAGTTTGTGACGCCTATTAAATCTCTAAATGGAGATATAAAAGAAGTTGGACATCCAAATACAGAGTTCAGGAAAGAAGTCCAGGCTGTGATCCAAATCTGGGGATCACCATTGCAGAGGTAGTATTTAACACCAGGTGGTTAGATGAGATTTCCCAGAGAAGGAGTGTAACTAGAGCAGAGATAGGGTCAAAGTGCTGATCCCTGGAGCATGACAACATTTAGAAGTGCAGGGGAGACTGAGGATTGGGGAAGGGATGGGGGCTAGTGTTTCATAGGCCCAGCACTTCCATTTTGCAAGGTGGAAAGAGTTCTGTGGATGGAGGGAAGTGATGGCAGCACAAAAATGTGAATGTACTTAATGCTACTGAGGTATAGCCTTAACAATGGTTAATATGGAGGGGCATGTGACTGACTCAGTCAGTGGAGCATCTGACTCTTGATCCCAAGGTCATGAGATCAAGCCCCACGTTAGGTGTAGAGATCACTTAAATAAATTTTTAAAAAGTTTTGAAAACTTTAAAAAATGGTTAATGTGGTAAATTTTATGTCATATCTATTTTACTACAACTTTTAAAAAAGGAAGAGAGAGAGAGAGAAACGGGTACAAAAGCCCAAATGAAAGAAGTGTTTCCAGAAGGCAGGAGGAGTCAATCAAGTCAAATACTGCTGAGAAATCAACAAAGAGTTAACCCTTGGTTTTGACAATGTGGAGAGTGGCAGTGACTTTGAGAACAAAGCAGGTGGAGGTAAATGCTTGCTTGAAGTAGGCTCAAAGACATCAGGAGGATGAGTTAGGCAACATGGAGAAGGTGGCTAACTCCTCAGGCAGCAGAAAAATGGGGACAGGGGCCATAGAAGGAGGCTTATTTTAACACAAAAGATAACACATCAGAGTTCAAGGCTGAGGTTGAAATGGTCCCACAGAGAGAGAAAGACTGATGAAACAGGAAAGAGAGGGGACACTTTTTGCAGTGGGGCTAAGCCCTGAGCAGCTCCAAACGGTGGGGACCTGATTTACAAGGTGGCGGCGCTGGCCTCTGTAGGCGCAAAGACAGCTGACTGGTGTGACAAGAGGGGATGAGGCATGGGATTCGGAGGCAAGCAGGTTGCTTTGCTTGCCAGGGGGATGTGCTTTTCTGATGGAGAATAACTTTGCACTGAAATAAGAAACAGGTTGGCAGCTAAGAGTGAGGACTAAGGAAGAAGTATGGGAATTTCAAGAAGGTTTAAAATAGCCCTCTTAGAGAGAGAGAGGGAATTGCCCTGGAAAACATAGTTGGGCTGTGAGGTAGTTCTTGGGGCCCAATTAAGGTCATAAATTTCAAGTGAGACCAGGATCACTTTTCATCTGAAGATATATTATTTTCATTAATATTTTCTTACTAGTGTGTAATTTCAGTTTTGATTTCCTCTTTTATTCATGTATTATATACATGAATTTTAAATTTTTTTTTAATGTTTATTCACTTTTGAGGGAGAGAGAGAGCATAAGCAGGGGAGAGGCAGAGAGAGAGAGAGAGAGAGAGAGAGAAACATAGAATGTGAAGCAGGCTCCAGGCTCTGAGCTGTCAGCACAGAGCCCAGTGTGGGGCTGGAAGTCATGAACCACAAGATATGACCTGAGCCAAAGTAGATGCTTAACCGACTGAGCTACCCAGGTGCCCCTATACACGTGCATTTTTTACATATTTCTAAGAAGTTAGGAGTATTTTTAATACAAATATACGCCACTAAAGTATACCAATCATGAATCTCTAAGTACTGACAACATTTTATCAAAATATAGAAAGCAGAGACTATTTTAAATACACAAAAGTTCTGACAAAACACCTCTTTGGAATTGGAGAAAATGTTAAAATGGATTAAAAAAGACTTTAAAAATGTTAAAAATGGATACAAAAGACTGTAGTATTACAGTTATTAAACCCAACTGTCTATATATCTATACTATATATACTATATCTATATCTATACTATATAAACTACATATACTATATCTATGTATCTATACTATATATAGTATAGATATGTAGACAGACTAGAGAGCGACATACATGATTATACATGTTACACACACACATAAATTTTTTTTAATTTTTTTAATGTTTATTTATTTTTGAGAGACAGAGTGATCGGGGAGGGGCAGAGAGAGAGGGAGATGCGGAATCCGAAGCAGGGTCTAGGCTCCAAGCTGTCAGCACAGAGCCCGCTGCGGGGCCCAAACCCACGAACTGCGAGATCATGACCTGAGGCAAAGTTGGATGCTTAACCAACTGAGCCACCCAGGTGCCCTCACACACACAAATTTTTGTAAATTCTATATTCATTTCTTACTGCAATGAAATATTTTAAAAAGTGTTAAGGTACACGAGACCAATAAAACCTGAAATTCCCACATTTAGTACTTGCATGTTCCAAGTATGACCCAGATGCTAAAAAAACAGAAGTTAACAACAAGAAAACACTAAAACTATTAGGAAAACTCTGAAATCTCTGCAAATAACTCAGGGGCTGAAGAATAAATGAAAATTACAAGTACAACCCATTTATAAATTAACCACATTGAAAGCAATGCACATTCACAGGAAAACTCATAGCCCTAAAGCTCTGCTTCTTTTTTTTTTTTTTTAATTTTTTTTCAACATTTATTTATTTTTGGGACAGAGAGAGACAGAGCATGAACGGGGGAGGGGCAGAGAGAGAGGGAGACACAGAATCGGAAACAGGCTCCAGGCTCTGAGCCATCAGCCCAGAGCCTGACGCGGGGCTCGAACTCACGGACCGCGAGATCGTGACCTGGCTGAAGTCGGACGCTTAACCGACTGCGCCACCCAGGCGCCCCTAAAGCTCTGCTTCTTGATGCAAGAAGCTACAAAATAATGTGGCTGTATTTTTCAATCACCATGAAGGCAAAAAATAATAAGGCTTACTGAGGTAATGAGGAAACTTCTGCAGGGTATATCTTCTTATTTGGATGATACTTTTGAGAGCCAATTTAGTAAGTTCAAATACTTCTTGCTTAGGAACAAATGACTCAAAGTGGAGGCCAGTAGCAGTCAACACTTGGTCCAAAACCATCACCATAACATCTCATCCTGTCCAGTCTCTTGTATCTGAAGGACATGGCCAGACTAAGAGAGCATCTTGCCTTGTTTCCAAGGTCTGGAGAATAACAAAATAAGGGATTCTGTCTTTCCCTTCTTTGTCTATGCCCATATGAATAGTCCTTCTTTCATTTTTAAGTGTCTAGTGATGGATGCTCAATTAGGTTCATCCACACAGGCAGGTTAGATATGAGGAAGAAAAGCCTCTGACTCCACCCTAATTCTTTAGATCAACTGAAATATCTTTAGGAATACAAACAGCATAAATATGGAAGATTGCAAATGTACAAGAGTCACAGGAACAGTTGCCTTGAAGGGTAAAATGCATCACTGAGTCAGAGAAAATGAAGTAAGTAGAGAAGTACAATACATGCATTGAGTTCACAGGAAATGCACTGAGTTGATTCAACACATACTGCCAGGCACTGGAGAACAAGATCTGACACCTGTCTTCAAGGATCTCACAGCTGATAGAGGCTCTCATACAATGTTGATCAAAGCTGTCCTCCTTAGTGGTGAGAAAAGAATTGAAATCTAGAGTGATCTAGTGAAAAATGTATGTGGAATTATTTGAAAAGTTATAAAGCACCAAATTCTATAGTATTATTTCTACTATTTGTTACTTAATCATAATGGTCTCCTTAATAGATAAATAGGAGAAGTTGGCAAAGTAAGTCCTGCTGGCTGTGTTTGTAAACAAAGGTTTATTGGACCACAGCCACACCCATTCATTTACATACTGTCTATGGATGCTTTCCCCTACAAAGGCAGAGTAGAGTAGTTGTAACAGAAATGACATGGACCAACAGGAGCCCCAATGTTTACAGCAGTAATATCATTGCTACTCAGCAATGAAAAAAGAATGAAATCTTGCATTTGCAACAATGTGGATGGAACTAGAGGGTATTATGCTAAGCAAAATAAGTCAGAGAAACTCAAATATATTATTTCATTCATAGGTGGAATTTGAGAAACTCAACAGATGAACCTAAGGGAAGTGAAGGAAAAATAAGATAAAAACAGAGAGGGAGGCAAACCATAAGAAACTATTCTGATACAGAGAACAAACTGAGGGATGCTGGAGGGGAGGTAGTTGGGGGCATGGGTTAAATGGGTAATGGGCATTAAGGAGGACATTTTTGGGGATAAGCACTGGGTGTCATATATAAGAGATGAATTACTGGGTTCTACTCCTAAAGCCAAGACTACACTGTATGTTAACTAACTTGAATTTAAATTTAAAAAATGGTGCAGCCCACAAAGCCTAAAATATTTATCTGCCTTTTACAGCAAAAGTTTGCTGACTTCTGATACATAGTGTCATTCACATGTTCCCTGGGTTACTCATTTCTTCTAAATCTTCTTTCTTTTCCCTGTGGGGAATAACTGTATTTGCTTTCTTATGTGAAAATGACCACCTTCATTCATACAAATTCTTTATAATCATGTGAAAAACATGGGATGGTATGTTCTCAACTGTTCCAAAAATACATAGAATTATATTTATGTAGTAATACATTTAACACAGAATTATAATTATTGTTTGTTTCTATCTTACTGAATTATTAGAAATAAAATTTTGCTTTTACAAATGAAAAAATGTATTCTACAATGTGGTAACTTGCTTTTTTCTGGTTTTTTTAAATGAGAGCTTTTTTCCCCCTTAAATTGTGACAGTCTGTCTTGTAGAAGAAATAATTGCTTTGTGTTAAGGTGACTTGCTTTATTCTGTTTTATTATTGCCAAGCAACCTCATCTTAAATCCCAAAGTTCTAACTGCTTTTAATAGACATAGAGGTATTATCTGAGTTCCAAGAATTTATATTAAGCTCTTACAAAGCGTATTATGAATGTAGCCCACACGAACACTGAAATATAACTCGGGGACAGCTGCATTAACCCAAGGTTGGTTTCAGTTACCACTTAATCTTTGAATATAGAAAATATCCAGCAGTGAAAAACTCTATGAGAAACTAACATATCAGGGGAGCCTGGGTGGCTCAGTCAGCTGAGCATCCGATTCTTGGTTTCAGCCCAGGTCATGATCTTGTGGTTCGTGAGATCAAGGCCTGTGTTGGACTCCTTGCTAGTGGTGTGGAGCCTGCTTGGGATTCTTCCTCTCCCTCTCTGTCTGCCCCTCCCCTGCTCATGCTTAGTCAGTCTCTCTCTCTCTCTCTCTCTCTCTCTCTCTCTCTCTCTCTCAGAATAGATAAATAAACTTTAAAAAAAAAAGAAACTAACATATCAGTTGGCATTGGATTAGTCCCACATAGGCCTTGGTGATCATCAAAACCCTGCAGCCACAGCCATGTGACCTCACGAAGAGAGCATCATGAACTTTCTTCTTCCCTGCCAAGTAGTACTTTTTATGTATTCTAAAAACTATCACTCCACCTAGAATCAACAGGTTTTCTGTCCCTTGACATTTGAAGTAGTTTTAGGAAAAAACCTTCAGCTTATTTTTGAACTAGAACTTAGGCCCTGAAAAAAGTAAGAACTAGGCAAATTTTAGCTTTGAAAACCTCAACGATAGTGATACTTAATATTCACAGTCCTCTTCATTACTGCCATTTGGACATATCACTCCTGTAGTCTGTGACTCCTCTTCCAATAGTTTCTTCTACTCACCATCCATTGAGTGTTTTGGGGAGTATTAGATCACCTGCTGCCATGGCTGATATTGTCCCAAAATAGAAGCAAAAAGCAGCATAGGCCAAGCAAGGCCTTAGACAGAAACATATGCATTAACATGAGAATATTTTGGAAAGAAGGGGAATGTCTTCAGGATAAAGGAAGTAAGAGTCCTGCTTATTTAGAGAAAGATGCTAGAAATATTCTTGCTAATTTTGAATATATTTTATGTCCACACTTTCTTTATCTGAAGAGTTTAGCCATTAGCAATCTACTTCTAGGGCATAGCCAAGCTTTAAAACCATGATTGGTGCTTTTCCCATTAATAGATGTTATGCATTGATTTGTGTCCCCTCAAAATTCATATGTTGAACTATTAACTCAGAATGTGACTTTATTTAGAAAGAGAATCATTGAAAATGTAATCAGTTAAGATGAGGTCTTACTACAAGAGTATGGTGAGCCCCGAATCCAATATGACTGGTGTCCTTATTAAAAGGAGAGATTTGGACACAAACACACACACAGGGAGAACGCCATGTGAAAATGAAGGCAGAGATCTGGGTAATGTATCTACCAGCCAAAAAAACCCACAAAGGTTGCCATCCAACCAGCAGAAGCTAGAGGAGAGGCACAGTACAGAGTCTCCCTCACAGCCCTCAGAAGGAACCACCCTGCCAACACCTTGATCTCCAACTTCTAGCCTCCAGAACTAGAAGACAATAAATCCCTGTTGTTTAAGCTCCCAGGTTTGTGTACATTATTCTGGCAGCTCTAGCAAATGAACAGAGTCCCCATCAGATTCAGAGCCATGCTGTTACAGATACGTAGAATCTGATGGGGAATCCTCACAAAAGCATAATAGTCAACTTTGTAAGAAAAAATGGTTTGCAGACTTCAGCTATGATCAAGTCCGTAAGACATGAATAAAGTGGAAAAGAATGTACACATAATAAGGCTAAAACATATCTAATGTTTCTATATTGAATGTGGTTAAGTGTTTTATTCCACTGCATAATCTTTAAGGTAGGTAGTACTGTTATTTTTCCCATTTTAGAATTGTAGAAACTGAGATACCAAGAAATTAAGTTAATTGCCTGAGCTAGCCTGGTGGCGCAGCGGTGATGCTCTGGCAGCCTGACTCCCCAGTGCACACACCAACCTCTCTGTGACACAGCCTCCCAACATTCTGGCACATACACGTTTATATTTTGTCTCTCTGTTTCTGCATGTGGGAAGTTGGAGGCAATATTTGTTTCCAAGACAAAAGCCTGTAGTCATTTAAAGACACTGGGGGTCCAGAATTGGGGGAATTGATTTTTAATGCTCTTAGAAGCAATTAATTATCATATGTTCTAATTGTAGGTACACCACCTTTTTAAATTCTTGCTATAATTCTGAGAGGTAGGAGTTATTTGCTTTTTTAAAAAAGACGAGGAATCCATAAGGAAAGATTTTGTACATACGTCACATTAATAAGATCAGGTACCAAGGAAATCTATGGCATAAGTAGGAGAGACTCATTGCTTTTCAAAGCAACTGATAAGCTTTTAGGCAAAGGCACTGATTATATAAAAATAGAGTAATCCTTGTCCCAAATCCGAGGCAAAATTATGAAGCCCGTGAAACTGAGGTTCTGTGTCCTGATGCCTCTTGTTTTTTGTTCCTGTCTTCAATAAAACTGGCCTTAGGAAGGAAGAGAGGGAGGGAGGGGGAGAAGACGAATCCAGGTCTTAATTTGTGTTCCCTGGAGGCAGAGCCTGCGATGGGACTCCTGGTCTCATGATTGTGGTGGGGGTGCTGTGGGGAGAAGGGCTGGGAGGGAAACAGGATAGGAAAGGTAGATGTTTTGCAAGAATGTGGTCTCAGCTGGAGACCAACTTTAGCCTGATGCAGTAAAGGGCTGTGGAGCTAAAAATGGCAAAACAGCAATAAGGGACAGCATTTGCACCCCCATGTCTTTCCTGGGGGATTTGAGATGGGAGAATCTACATTGAACCAAGGGCAACTCTGGAGAAGGAGCACCCAAACTCACAGGAGCTGGAGGGCTAATGCACTGACTAGTAAAAGAGATCTGGGTAGAACACCAACAGCATTCACTAGACTTAAAGAACTTGTCCTCCAAGTTCCTTTTCAGATGTCATTTCCACCAAGAAGCCACCCTGAACCTCCAGTGTGGGTCTGAGAGAATACCCCATTTTTTTAAGTCTGCCTTCATACAGCAAGACCAGACTTTCATGCATTTTCCTTGGACTCTAGCAAGCCAACAGGCTTGTCATAATAAAAGTACTGGATTTCTACAACTACAGCCAAATAACATGGGGGTTAAGGGCACCTGCCCCTCACGCAGTCAAAACTCCAAGTATAACTTTTGACTCCTCAAAAACGTAACTACTAGGAGTGTACCGTTCACCAAAAGCCTTACTGATAATATAAGCAGTCAATTAACACATATTTTGTTATATGTAGTATATACTGTATTCTTACGTTACAGTAAGCAAGAGAGAAGAAAATGTTAAAATCATAAGGAAGAGAAAATACATTTACAGTAGTGTACTGTAAAAAAATTCACATATAAGTGGGCCCACGGAGTTCAAATCCATGTTGTTCAAGGGTCAACTGTAATACAAAATCGGAAGGAGGTCTAGCTGTATCTGGTACATCAAAGATATCCTCCCTCATGGCATGAAGATTTGCTTCCCTGTCTTTCCCCTATCTTTTGTTAGTCTGCTTTCTACAGTGGCCTTCCTCAACCTCCATTACTTTTTTCTCTTCTTCTGTTCTTTATTGCCTTCTGTGACTCCACCCAAGAGTATAGAGTATATCATGGACTTCATTTTCTGACATTGTGCAGGGCCAACTTCAAAATGACAGACCACAAGATGGGGCTGTGGGCTAAGGGTCCCACCTCAAACAAGGCAGCCATGCTTTGATCTACTGTATATAATTGGCCTTCCACATGAGCTATTGTTCGAAGATAGGGCTTAATAACTTTACAGAGATTCAAAACCACTGGTCTACACCACAGCTGGAATTTATAGCGTTTCATTTGAGCAAGTTGAATCCTTCTGGAGACCCTGGATTCTTACTTTTCTGCCATGGACCCTTGTGCGTCTAGTAAAGCCTACGGGTCCCTTCTCAGAATAATGCTTTTAATGCATAAAATAAAACACATAGTACTACAAACCTAATCAATTATATCAAAATATTAAAGATAAATCTGTGATATACATGCTGATTTATTAATGCATTCACTGATAAAATCTAGAGGTAGTCCCATTAACTATCATAATTTCCAATTGATGAGCATAAAGTGTTTCAACAACTGCAATAATTATAATGTCCTTGGAAAATACCTGTTCCACTGGTGATAAAGTTACAGATCAATGCCTAATATTGCTGCGGTTCATTGCCTATATTCATAATAGAGATAAATACTAAATTTCAGTTAGAAGATCATGAAAAGAAAGAAGTCCTTAAGCCCCTAAATTAACTCCAGGTTAAGAAGCGCTGGCATAGGTAGAATTTAGAAGATGAGTATCATGTCAGTCTTACAAACTGCTAGGTAGCTTGTACAAACAAACACACATATACACAGAATGTAAGAGACATTTCTGTGCTGCATTTCGTCAAGTTGAATGCCATGACCAGTGACTTGGCTCCCAGGAAGCCCCAAGGTTATCTTTCAGGGTCTAGTTCACCTCACAGCCCTTGGAAACAAGGTCAGACACTAGACAGATGCCCAGAATGTCCTTGAAAATTAAAAGTAAAGCATTTTCAGGAACATGTACATTTATAAAATCCCCACAAATTTGGAATATGAAAATTGAGTGATAGAAAATCACTTGCCAACACAGTGTGAACTACGTGGTTTGCGAGATGTTAATTGCAATTGGCACTTTGGGGCCTGGTGTAAGATGTGTTGTTCTTTATCTCCAGAGTTGTTTCTGACCTGCTTTCTCCCTGACCACCCCACAAGAAAAAAAGGAGGAAAAAAACTTTGAATTTGTTCTAAGTGTTTTCCTGAGTACTTTTAATTAAACCATTTTGAAAGATAATGTGCTTTCATAAAAATTGTAATGGCGCTTTATGTCAGCGAGCAATTATGACCTAGATTGAACAAATTTGGACTTGACTCATTTTTCTATTAATATAGTAATAATCCCTCATGAATATTCATAATTTCTTCATTCTTACTGTTTTTACACATCTCCCTTAGATGAAATAGCTTAAAATTTGCACTTTATCATGGAGAAAATAAGCATAGTTAATTTCAAACAGGTAATGTAAATTTTTACCAAACTTGGGTTAGTTTTCTTCATTGATTTTTGTGTAAACATATTTTATTCTCAAATTAACCTCAAGTCAAACAAGTCTCAATTTTTTTTATTTTTAGGGTTTTTTTAAGTTTATTTTTTTATTTATTTTGAGAGAGAGAGAGAGAAAGAGCAGGGGAGGGACAGAGAAAGAGAGAGAGAGAGAGAGAGAGAGAGAGAGAGAGAGAGAGAGAGAGAGAATCCCAAGCAGGCTCCACACAATTAGTGCAGAGCCCAGTGCAGGGCTCAAACCCACAAACCGCGAGATCATGACCTGAGCCAAAATCAAGAGTCAGACACTTAACTGACTGAGCCACTCAAGCACCCCAAACGAGTCTTAATTCTTGAAGACTATCTAACACATCATGTTCTTTTTTCCCACTCCCATACGATCTCTCTTCTCTAATAAAAGAATTGTTTATTCATTCCTTAGCTACTCATATGTTCTAAACTTCAATTTATTTGTTCAACAAATATTTACTGAGATTCTCCTCTCTGACAGGCAGTGAATTAGACCTGGGAATGCAACAATAAATCAGACATGTTCTGATCCCTGAGGGTTTCACAGTGAGAAAGACAGACCTAACCAGACAGACCTAACCAGACCAGTTAGAAAGACCTAACCAGACTGCTGGTACAATAGAAACAGGAGCTGAATGCTGTGGAAGTACTGAGGAACTCACCATTAATCTGCATAAAGGATTAAGGTAAGACTTCAAAGAGGTAATGATTTTTGGATTGGGTTCTGAAGGATGAGTAGGAGTTTTCCAGGTGGAGAAGCCTGGAAAAAGACTCTCCAGTTCTGAGATATAGAATGTTTAGAAAACAAAATTTTGTTAAAAATTTAAAAAGCAAACCTAAATATATCAAACCAAAAATTGAATGATAAGCATACATATGAACTGCATGAAAACAGTTGACTCTAGGAATGGGAGAAAAAAAATGGGGAAAGAGATTTCAAGTTTAGCTATAATACCTCTTCTATATAAAACCTAAATTTGGGGCACCTGGGTGGCTCAGTCAGTTAAGCCTCCAAATCATGATTTCAGTTCAGGTCATGATTTCACAGTTGTGAGATAGAGCCTCACATCAGGTTCCGTGCTGGGCATGGAGCCTGCTTAAGATTCTCTCTCTCTCCCTTCCTCTGCTCCTCCCCTGCTCACACACAAATGCTGTCTCTCTCTTTCTCTCAAATTAATTAATTAATTAATTTGATGAGATGTTAGTAATTAGCAAATTTTTGTTTGTGGGTACAAAAGTATTCATTATATTGGTCTCCATACTCTTCCATATTTCTAAAAAACTGTCAAAATTAAAAATAAGTAAATAATGAAAAAATACAAAAGACATTAATTTAAAGTGGAGAAGGTTAAGGTAGCTAATAAATTCAAATAGAAGACAGAGATAATCTTTTATCCATTCCTTATAAGGAAATATTCCCCAACTCATAAATTGCAGATCTGCCAGGAGTTCCTAACATTTTACTTGGTCCACCTCCAAACCATTTGCCAACACAATGCCTCCCCTCTTTGAACCCCCACCCCTACACCTCCAATTTCCACCTCCTGAATCAAGAATGTTAAAATTAAAATGTATAAAAATAGATACCAATGTAAATACAATGACATATCAGGGAGGTAAAGTATTATATTAAGTTGCTAATGAGCTGGTGATTAAATCAGGGAGGTCATATTACACAGGTAAAATTACAGAACAAGACTGAAATGAAAATAATTTCATTTCAGTGGAAAATCTGATTCAAATTCTTTTCTAGGGTTCTTTTATGCCATTCTTTCAGTAAAAGACTGCCCGAGACTTCTCTCCATCATCTCTAACTTGTGCTGTAGAAAGCTATTATGACTCATATACCCGGTGATACTCCATGTACCTTTGATTGATATTCTGTTTTTATCATGCAAGTAAGAGTTCACCCTTACAACGATTCAAACACAATGAATATTCTCATAATTTGTCCTCCAGGGTGTAGTTTGGCTATAAATAATTGTATTTCCTCAAATTCCAGTCACTTCCTAACTTTTATTGTCACTCTGCCAGTGTCAGAACAACTCCCAAACTCATTTTTGATGAAAGTTTCTCTGGCTAGATCCATTAGGTATGTCTTCCATGAATGTGTTTGTTATATACCTGTAAAACAATGTTCATATTTCAAAACCAATTTCAAATCAATATGAATTTGGTATAAACCTATAAACATTTTTCAAACACATAATTTCACAGAACACTCCACCTGGGGAAGGAATATGAAGAGAAATAACTTCTGTTCTCCTAAAAATCATGTTCCATATGAGGAAACCAACATGTAAATAAATACTTAGGATGTTTTGGGATGAGCACTATACTGTTACTGAGGTTTACACAAAGCATTGTGACAGCACTGAGGAAAGGGGGATTAATTTGGCTCTGCAAGGTGTCTTTACAGAGAAGGTGATATTTGAGCTAGGTATTGAAGGAAAGTCAGCCACATGTAAAATATGATAAAGGTATGAGGAGAATAAAGGCTAGAGCTTGAGGACAAACAGTTGGGAAAGTGACATGATCAAGTATGTGTTTTGCAAACACACTAGTGTTTAGACCACCAGTATGTCCTTCAGATTTGCCCAGGAGGGAGACTCTCATCACCTTAAATGTCAAATGAGAATTCCAGAGAGAAAAGAAGAAATATGAGGAAAGAGAAAATATGAGGTATCCTGGTATGAAGTAAGACATTGAGAAAAAAAAAGAGAAGAAAGCTGAGAAAGAACAGACTAGATGCAGACACTAAAGAAGTTGTAAACATGCTGAACCTGAAGCTGATTACCAGTGGTTGTGAGCAAGAGTATGGTGTGGCTTAACTCTGCTATGTACTAGCCAGATTTCCAACTCTCAGTACCTGTAGTCCTTGGCTTCAGAGACTTGTCTGGTTACTACTGCCCATTTTGCCTAGAGGCTAGAAGTGGCAGGGAACTAAGACCCCCCTGGGAGAAGTCCTCAACCAAAGATTGGCAATAATTGGTAGATACAGTCGCTAGCTCCCCCCCTCCATGGATGGCATAACTCTGAGGTATGTGTTTACCTTTTTAACCAAATGAAGCTCTAGTTGCCCAGAGCTGACACCCTTGATAATGCATCCTTTATTATCTGCCTTCCCCATTCCCAAAGTGAAATTTCCTAGGATCACCTCCCAAAGAAATGACTTGTATTTTAATTGTCATTCCATATGTTGATTAGAAATAAAGTACATGTGAGAGCACAAATGAGAATGGAAAAGTGAAAGGTTGAAAAGTGAACATGAAAAATAAAATAAAAGGAAGGAAAGACAAAAAGGAAACTTGTTAAGTCCTAGAATAGATGAAACAGAAGAATCCAACCACAGATCCCTTAAAATCAGAGGATTTAAAATTTGGCTGCATGTTAAAATAACCTGAGATCAAAAACAAAGAAACCATTCTTTTTTATGGCTGAGTAATATTCCATTGTGTATATATACCACATCTGTATCCATTCATCTATTCATGGACACTTAGGTTGTTTCCATTCCTTGACTATTGTAAATAATGCTGTACTAAACAGAGGGGTGCGTATATCTTTTCAAATTAGTGTTTTCATTTTCTTTGGGTAAATATTCAGAAGTGGAATTATATTGTATGGTACTTCTATTTTTCATTTTTTGAGGAACCTCCATATTATTTTCCATAGTAGCTGTATCAATTAACATTGTCACCAACAGTCACAAGGTTTCCCTTTTCTCCACATCTTTGCCAACACCTGTTGTTTCTTGTGTCATTAATTTTAGCCATTCTGACCAGTGTGAAATGATACCTCATTGTAGTTTTGATTTGTATTTCCCTATGATTAGTGAGGTAGAGCATCTTTTCATGTGCCTGTTGGTCATCTGGATGTCTTCTTTGGAAAAATGTCTGTTCAGCTCCTCTGCCCATCTTTTAATCAAATTATTTTGGTTTTTGTTTGGTGTTGTATCGGTTCTTTATATATTTTGAATATTAACCCCTTATCAGATACATAATTTGTAAATATTTTCCCCCATTTAGTATGTTGTCTTGTTTTTTTGATTGTTTCCTTTGCTGTGTCAAAGCTTTTTAGTTTGAAGTAGTACCAATTGTTTATTTTTGGTTTTGTTTCTTTTGCCTGATACAGAATCATACAGCTGAGGTTGATGTATAAGAGATTACTTTTCTTTTAGGAGTTTTATGGTTCAGGTCTTTCATTTAGGTCTTTAATCCATTTTGAGTTTATTTTTGTGTATGATATGAGAAAGTGGTCCTCTTTTATGCTTTTTTGTGTACCTGTCTAGTTTTCCCAGAACCATTTATTGAAGACAGTCTTTTCCCCATTGTATAGTCTTGCCTCGTTTGCCATAGACTGATTGACCATATAAGCATGTTTATGTCTGGGCTCTCTATTGTGTTCCATTGTTCCATATGTCTGGGTTTTTTTTTTTTGTTTTGTTTTTTTGGTGGGCTTTTTTTTTTTTTTTGCCAGTACCATATTGTTTTGATTACTACAGCTTTGTAGTATGTCCTGAAATCTCGGGTTGTGATACTTCCAGCTTTGCCATTTGCCACAATATGAATGGACCTAGAGAGTAGTATGCTAAGTGAAATAAGCCAGACAAAGACAAATACCATATGATTTCACTTATATGTGGAATCTAAAGAGCAAAACAAACAACAACAACAAAAGAGAGAAACAGACTCATAAATATAGAGAACTAACTGGTGGTTGCCAAAGGATGGGAGGGGGGATGGGCCAAATGGGTGAAGGGGATTAAGAGGTTCAAACTTCATTGTAAAATAAATAAGTCACAGGGATGAAAAGTACAGCATAAGGAATATAGTCGATAATACTGTAATATACTTACCGTGGTGAGCATTTCTTAATGTGTATAATTGTTGAATCACTATTTGTACACCTGAAACTAGTCTAATATGCTTAAATTATGCTTCAGTTGCTTCAATTAATATGCTTCAACTATGCTTCAATTTAAAATTTAAAAAAAAAAACAGTACCGAGTTTCCACACAGAAATTCTGATTTAACTGATCTGGATTTGGTTTGAGGTATCTGATTTTTATAAAAATTTCCCATGTGATTCAAATGTGCAGTAGGCTGAGAACCACCACCTTGAAGGGACAAAGACACTGTTGAAGAGGTAATAGGGACACAATCATTGTAAATATACAAAGTCAATCTCCTGACTCTTATGCCCCTCCAACCCCTACTTTGTGCTGCTCTGATAATTGGTATCCTTGTGATCAGCGGAATAGGTAGAAATGCATACTTGTAAGAGCAAGTGACTGACAATGAATGGAAAAGGAGGGAGAAACAAAAGGAAATCTAGCTGAGTACTGAATAAAGATCTGCAGGGGTACCTGGCTGGCTCAGTCGGTTAAGTGTCTGACTTTGGCTCAGGTCATGATCTCACTGTTCATGAGTTCAAGCTCCATGTCCAGCTCTGTGCTGATGGCTCGGAGCCTGGACCTGCTTCAGATTCTGTGCCTCCCTGTCTCTCTGTCCCTCCCCCACTCGTGCTCTCTCTCTCTCTCTCTCTCTCTCTCTCTCTCTCTCTCACACACACACACACACACACACAAATAAATAAACATTTAAAAAATTTTAATAAAAAAATGTAAAAAAAAGATCTGAATTGCTCTTGAAGGCTTTGGAATTAGACTCAACAATTTTTTAATGAGCATTTGGTTGATAAGGTCTGCAAGAGGAAGGAACAGAACAAATGTGCCTAAGAGAGAACATATGGCTGGATCTGGGAATTCCTTTTACCTCATTGGGGATAAACCCAACAGACTAGATGACACTTATTCATGATCTCTATTGCCATGGCTTGGGGTGGAATATAATTTCCTATTTGATTTTGGACAAGCTCTTAAGGAAAATAATGACACTGCTGCATGTTTGTTGAGGACTGGGTTGGCATGGAGACTCAGTATGGGAATAGATTGAGGATCCGCTCCAAGAATCATTGAGTGAGCCAAAGGTTCTTACTTCAATGAATGGGATGAAAATAAACACTGCAATAAATGGAAGTCCCCTAAATTTCATCTTCTCAAGGAAAACAAAAATTAGTGGTATAGACGACATATTAGCAACCCCCCCAAAGAAACTTATAGCAAATTTAGAACTAGAAGAAATATTAAGTTTACCTTCATTCATCAGCTGTTCTTCATTTATATCATTTAATTACCATTTTAAAAAATAACTGGTCGTGAATGACACTGTATGGTGCAATGGTAAGAGTTGGACTCTGAAGTCAAACACACCTGCATATAAATTTCAGGTTACTAGGTGTGTATTCTGATGTTGACTTCATTGGGTTGTTGCCAGGATTAAATGAGATAAAGATATACAGAGATTGTGCCTGGTGCATAGCTAGTGCTCAATAAAATTAATCAGCAGTTACAGTAGTAGCACTAGTAATAGCAGTATTAATACCAATTAATAATCTTTATGAACATTACTTTCTTCATCTGTAAAGTTAGAAAAAAAAAAAGACTCACCTTGTAAGGGTTTTGAAAATAAACATGCAAATGAAATAATTTATTTAAAATACCCAGGCCAGCATCTGGCTCAAAGTAGATATTCATTTTTTTTTTTTTTTACTTTTCTTATTGTCACATTCTTTTTTTTTCTTTTCCTTTTTTTTATTATTTATTTATTTATTTATTTATTTATTTATTTTATATATGAAATTTATTGACAAATTGGTTTCCATACAACACCCAGTGCTCATCCCAAAAGGTGCCCTCCTCAATACCCATCACCCACCCTCTCCTCCCTCCCACCCCCCATCAACCCTCAGTTTGTTCTCAGTTTTTAAGAGTCTCTTATGCTTTGGCTCTCTCCCACTCTAACCTCTTTTTTTTTTTTTCCTTCCCCTCCCCCATGGGTTCCTGTTAAGTTTCTCAGGATGCACATAAGAGTGAAAACATATGGTATCTGTCTTTCTCTGTATGGCTTATTTCACTTAGCATCACACTCTCCAGTTCCATCCACGTTGCTACAAAAGGCCATATTTCATTTTTTCTCATTGCCACGTAGTATTCCATTGTGTATATAAACCACAATTTCTTTATCCATTCATCAGTTGATGGACATTTAGGCTCTTTCCATAATTTGGCTATTGTTGAGAGTGCTGCTATGAACATTGGGGTACAAGTGGCCCTATGCATCAGTACTCCTGTATCCCTTGGATAAATTCCTAGCAGTGCTATTGCTGGGTCATAGGGTAGGTCTATTTTTAATTTTCTGAGGAACCTCCACACTGCTTTCCAGAGCGGCTGCACCAATTTGCATTCCCACCAACAGTGCAAGAGGGTTCCCGTTTCTCCACATCCTCTCCAGCATCTATAGTCTCCTGATTTGTTCATTTTGGCCACTCTGACTGGCGTGAGGTGATACCTGAGTGTATTTTTTTTTCAACGTTTATTTTATTTTTGGGACAGAGAGAGACAGAGCATGAACGGGGGAGGGTCAGAGAGAGAGGGAGACACAGAATCGGAAACAGGCTACAGGCTCTGAGCCATCAGCCCAGAGCCTGATGCGGGGCTCAAACTCACAGACCGCGAGATCGTGACCTGGCTGAAGTCGGACGCTTAACCGACTGTGCCACCCAGGCGCCCCCTGAGTGTGGTTTTGATTTGTATTTCCCTGATAAGGAGCGACGCTGAACATCTTTTCATGTGCCTGTTGGCCATCCGGATGTCTTCTTTAGAGAAGTGTCTATTCATGTTTTCTGCCCATTTCTTCACTGGGTTATTTGTTTTTCGGGTGTGGAGTTTGGTGAGCTCTTTATAGATTTTGGATACTAGCCCTTTGTCCGATAGGTCATTTGCAAATATCTTTTCCCATTCCGTTGGTTGCCTTTCAGTTTTGTTGGTTGTTTCCTTTGCTGTGCAGAAGCTTTTTATCTTCATAAGGTCCCAGTAATTCACTTTTGCTTTTAATTCCCTTGCCTTTGGGGATGTGTCGAGTAAGAGATTGCTACAGCTGAGGTCAGAGAGGTCTTTTCCTGCTTTCTCCTCTAAGGTTTTGATGGTTTCCTGTCTCACATTTAGGTCCTTTATCCATTTTGAGTTTATTTTTGTGAATGGTGTGAGAAAGTGGTCTAGTTTCAACCTTCTGCATGTTGCTGTCCAGTTCTCCCAGCACCATTTGTTAAAGAGGCTGTCTTTTTTCCATTGGATGTTCTTTCCTGCTTTGTCAAAGATGAGTTGGCCATACGTTTGTGGGTCTCGTTCTGGGGTTTCTATTCTATTCCATTGGTCTATGTGTCTGTTTTTGTGCCAATACCATGCTGTCTTGATGATTACAGCTTTGTAGTAGAGGCTAAAGTCTGGGATTGTGATGCCTCCTGCTTTGGTCTTCTTCTTCAAAATTCCTTTGGCTATTCGGGGCCTTTTGTGGTTCCATATGAATTTTAGGATTGCTTGTTCTAGTTTCGAGAAGAATGCTGGTGCAATTTTGATTGGGATTTCATTGAATGTGTAGATAGCTTTGGGTAGTATTGACATTTTGACAATATTTATTTTTCCAATCTATGAGCAGGGAATGTCTTTCCATTTCTTTACATCTTCTTCAATTTCCTTCATAAGCTTTCTATAGTTTTCAGCATACAGATCCTTTACATCTTTGGTTAGATTTATTCCTAGGTATTTTATGCTTCTTGGTGCAATTGTGAATGGGATCAGTTTCTTTATTTGTCTTTCTGTTGCTTCATTGTTAGTGTATAAGAATGCAACTGATTTCTGTACATTGATTTTGTATCCTGCAACTTTGCTGAATTCCTGTATCAGTTCTAGCAGACTTTTGGTGGAGTCTATCGGATTTTCCATGTATAATATCATGTCATCTGCAAAAAGCGAAAACTTGACTTCATCTTTGCCAATTTTGATGCCTTTGATTTCCTTTTGTTGTCTGATTGCTGATGCTAGAACTTCCAGCACTATGTTAAACAGCAGCGGTGAGAGTGGGCATCCTTGTCGTGTTCCTGATCTCAGGGAAAAAGCTCTCAGTTTTTCCCTGTTGAGGATGATGTTAGCTGTGGGCTTTTCATAAATGGCTTTTATGATCTTTAAGTATGTTCCTTCTATCCCGACTTTCTCAAGGGTTTTTATTAAGAAAGGGTGCTGGATTTTGTCAAAGGCCTTTTCTGCATCGATTGACAGGATCATATGGTTCTTCTCTTTTTTTTTGTTAATGTGATGTGTCACGTTGATTGATTTGCGAATGTTGAACCAGCCCTGCATCCCAGGAATGAATCCCACTTGATCATGGTGAATAATTCTTTTTATATGCCATTGAATTCGATTTGCTAGTATCTTATTGAGAATTTTTGCATCCATATTCATCAGGGATATTGGCCTGTAGTTCTCTTTTTTTACTGGGTCTCTGTCTGGTTTAGGAATCAAAGTAATACTCGCTTCATAGAATGAGTCTGGAAGTTTTCCTTCCCTTTCTATATCTTGAAATAGCTTGAGAAGGATAGGTATTATCTCTGCTTTAAACGTCTGGTAGAACTCCCCTGGGAAGCCATCTGGTCCTGGACTCTTATTTTTTGGGAGATTTTTGATAACCGATTCAATTTCTTCACTGGTTATGGGTCTGCTCAAGCTTTCTATTTCCTCCTGATTGAGTTTTGGAAGAGTGTGGGTGTTCAGGAATTTGTCCATTTCTTCCAGGTTGTCCAATTTGTTGGCATATAATTTTTCATAGTATTCCCTGATAATTGTTTGTATCTCTGAGGGATTGGTTGTAATAATTCCATTTTCATTCATGATTTTATCTATTTGGGTCATCTCCCTTTTCTTTTTGAGAAGCCTGGCTAGAGGTTTGTCAATTTTGTTTATTTTTTCAAAAAACCAACTCTTGGTTTCGTTGATGTGCTCTACAATTTTTTTAGATTCTATATTGTTTATTTCTGCTCTGATCTTTATTATTTCTCTTCTTCTGCTGGGTTTAGGCTGCCTTTGCTGTTCTGCTTCTAGTTCCTTTAGGTGTGCTGTTAGATTTTGTATTTGGGATTTTTCTTGTTTCTTGAGATAGGCCTGGATTGCAATGTATTTTCCTCTCACGACTGCCTTCGCTGCGTCCCAAAGCATTTGGATTGTTGTATTTTCATTTTCGTTTGTTTCCATATATTTTTTTATTTCTTCTCTAATTGCCTGGTTGACCCACTCATTCATTAGTAGGGTGTTCTTTAACCTCCATGCTTTTGGAGGTTTTCCAGACTTTTTTCTGTGGTTGATTTCAAGCTTCATAGCATTGTGGTCTGAAAGTATGCATGGTATAATTTCAATTCTTGTAAACTTATAAAGGGCTGTTTTGTGACCCAGTATATGATCTATCTTGGAGAATGTTCCATGTGCACTCGAGAAGAAAGTATATTCTGTTGCTTTGGGATGCAGAGTTCTAAATATATCTGTCAAGTCCATCTGATCCAATGTCTCATTCAGGGCCCTTGTTTCTTTATTGACCGTGTGTCTAAATGATCTATCCATTTCTGTAAGTGGGGTGTTAAAGTCCCCTGCAATTACCACATTCTTATCAATAAGGTTGCTTATGTTTATGAGTAATTGTTTTATATATTTGGGGGCTCCGGTATTCGGCGCATAGACATTTATAATTGTTAGCTCTTCCTGATGGATAGACCCTGTAACTATTATATAATGTCCTTCTTCATCTCTTGTTACAGCCTTTAATTTAAAATCTAGTTTGTCTGATATAAGTATGGCTACTCCAGCTTTCTTTTGGCTTCCAGTCGCATGATAAATAGTTCTCCATCCCCTCACTCTCAATCTAAAGGTGTCCTCAGGTCTAAAATGAGTCTCTTGTAGACAGAAAATAGATGGGTCTTGTTTTTTTATCCATTCTGATACCCTATGTCTTTTGGTTGGCGCATTTAATCCATTTACATTCAGTGTTATTATAGAAAGATACGGGTTTCGAGTCATTGTGATGTCTGTATGTTTTATGCTTGTAGTGATGTCTCTGGGACTTTGTCTCACAGGGTCCCCCTTAGGATCTCTTGTAGGGCTGGTTTAGTGGTGACAAATTCCTTCAGTTTTTGTTTGTTTGGGAAGACCTTTATCTCTCCTTCTATTCTAAATGACAGACTTGCTGGATAAAGGATTCTTGGCTGCATATTTTTTCTGTCTAGCACCCTGAAAATCTCGTGCCAATTCTTTCTGGCCTGCCAAGTTTCAAAAGAGAGATCAGTCACGAGTCTTATAGGTCTCCCTTTATATGTGAGGGCACGTTTACCCCTTGCTGCTTTCAGAATTTTCTCTTTATCCTTGTATTTTGCCAGTTTCACTATGATATGTCGTGCAGAAGATCGATTCAAGTTACGTCTGAAGGGAGTTCTCTGTGCCTCTTGGATTTCAATGCCTTTTTCCTTCCCCAGTTCAGGGAAGTTCTCAGCTATTACTTCTTCAAGTACCCCTTCAGCACCTTTCCCTCTCTCTTCCTCCTCTGGGATACCAATTATGCGTATATTATTTCTTTTTAGTGTATCACTTAGTTCTCTAATTTTCCCCTCATACTCCTGGATTTTTTTATCTCTCTTTTTCTCAGCTTCCTCTTTTTCCATAACTTTATCTTCTAGTTCACCTATTCTCTCCTCTGCCTCTTCAAGCCGAGCTGTGGTGGTTTCCATTTTGTTATGCATTTCGTTTAAAGCGTTTTTCAGCTCCTCGTGACTGTTCCTTAGTCCCTTGATCTCTGTAGCAAGAGATTCTCTGCTGTCCTGTATACTGTTTTCAAGCCCAGTGATTAATTTTATGACTATTATTCTAAATTCACTTTCTGTTATATTATTTAAATCCTTTTTGATCAGCTCATTAGCTGTTGTTATTTCCTGGAGATCCTTCTGAGGGGAATTCTTCCGCTTGGTCATTTTGGATAGTCCCTGGCGTGGTGAGGACCTGCAGGGCACTTCCCCTGTGCTGTGGTGTATAACTGGAGTTGGTGGGCGGGGCCGCAGTCAGACCTGATGTCTGCCCCCAGCCCACCGCTGGGGCCACAGTCAGACTGGTGTGTGCCTTCTCTTCCCCTCTCCTAGGGGTGGGATTCACTGTGGGGTGGTGTGGCCCGTCTGGGCTACTTGCACACTGCCAGGCTTGTGATGCTGGGGATCTGGCGTATTAGCTGGGGTGGGTAGGCAAGGTGCACAGGGGCAGGAGGGGCAGGCTTAGATCGCTTCTCCTTAGGTGATCCTCTTCAGGGGGGGCCCTGTGGCAGCGGGAGGGAGTCAGATCCGCTGCCGGAGGTTTGGCTCCGCAGAAGCACAGAGTTGGGTGTTTGCGCGGAGGGAGCAAGTTCCCTGGCAGGAACTGGTTCTCTTTGGGATTTTGGCTGGGGGATGGGCGGGGGAGATGGCGCTGGCGAGCGCCTTTGTTCCCCACCAAACTGAGCTCTGTCCTCAGGGGGCTCAGTAGCTCTCCCTCCCTTTGTCCTCCAGCCTTCCCGCTTTCCGAGCAGAGCTGTTAACTTATGACCTCCCAGACGCTAAGTCGCGCTTGTTGTGGGAACACAGTCCGTCAGGCCCCTCCGCTTTTGCCAGCCAGACTCGGGGGCTCTGCTTGGCCGGCGAGCCGCCCCTCCGCCCCGGCTCCCTCCCGCCAGTCCGTGGAGCGCGCACCGCCTCGCCGCCCTTCCTACCCTCTTCCGTGGGCCTCTCGTCTGCGTTTGGCTCCGGCGACTCCGTTCTGCTAATCCTCTGGCAGTTTTCTGGGTTATTTAGGCAGGTGTAGGTGGAATCTAAGTGATCAGCAGAACGTGCAGTGAGCCCAGCGTCCTCCTAAGCCGCCATCTTGCAAACCTCTCAAAGTAGATATTCAATTAATATTGTCATTGGTGAGCTATTCTTTGCCCAAGACTTCATGATGTTCCCTTACTGATCCCTGCCTCCACTCATTGGACATGTCCTCAAAATCTCTGCATGTCAGATATTTGACCAATGGGCCATAGTTATTTTTCTACCATGCGGCATGTGACATGCAATTAGAAATGTATATCATCCTAATAATACAGCAGATAAGAAAGTCAGTTTGGTTTGGTCTGCACTCTGAGTTCTCGGTCCCTGATTCCTTTGGTACTCTTTCCCCTCACTGGCACTCTTTAGCTGTTGCCAACCCCCTTTAAGTCACTGCTTAAACATGAGTATTTTTATCTGAGGAAAGGAAGCAGGATTATTTCTTAAGACAAAGTCCCCAGCAAAATACAGCACCATTTCTTAATAAAAACCCTCAGGAAAGTTGGGATAGAAGGAACATACCTTAACATCATAAAAGCCATATATGAAAAGCCCACAGCTTGGCACAAAAACAGACACATAGACCAATGGAATAGAATAGAAACCCCAGAACTAGACCCACAAACGTATGGCCAACTCATCTTTGACAAAGCAGGAAAGAACATCCAATGGAAAAAAGACAGCCTCTTTAACAAATGGTGCTGGGAGAACTGGACAGCAACATGCAGAAGGTTGAAACTAGACCACTTTCTCACACCATTCACAAAAATAAACTCAAAATGGATAAAGGACCTAAATGTGAGACAAGAAACCATCAAAACCTTAGAGGAGAAAGCAGGAAAAGACCTCTCTGACCTCAGCTGTAGCAATCTCTTACTCGACACATCCCCAAAGGCAAGGGAATTAAAAGCAAAAGTGAATTACTGGGACCTTATGAAGATAAAAAGCTTCTGCACAGCAAAGGAAACAACCAACAAAACTAAAAGACAACCAACGGAATGGGAAAAGATATTTGCAAATGACCTATCGGACAAAGGGCTAGTATCCAAAATCTATAAAGAGCTCACCAAACTCCACACCCGAAAAACAAATAACCCAGTGAAGAAATGGGCAGAAAACATGAATAGACACTTCTCTAAAGAAGACATCCGGATGGCCAACAGGCACATGAAAAGATGTTCAGCGTCGCTCCTTATCAGGGAAATACAAATCAAAACCACACTCAGGTATCACCTCACGCCAGTCAGAGTGGCCAAAATGAACAAATCAGGAGACTATAGATGCTGGAGAGGATGTGGAGAAACGGGAACCCTCTTGCACTGTTGGTGGGAATGCAAATTGGTGCAGCCGCTCTGGAAAGCAGTGTGGAGGTTCCTCAGAAAATTAAAAATAGACCTACCCTATGACCCAGCAATAGCACTGCTAGGAATTTATCCAAGGGATACAGGAGTACTGATGCATAGGGCCACTTGTACCCCAATGTTCATAGCAGCACTCTCAACAATAGCCAAATTATGGAAAGAGCCTAAATGTCCATCAACTGATGAATGGATAAAGAAATTGTGGTTTATATACACAATGGAATACTACGTGGCAATGAGAAAAAATGAAATATGGCCTTTTGTAGCAACGTGGATGGAACTGGAGAGTGTGATGCTAAGTGAAATAAGCCATACAGAGAAAGACAGATGCCATATGGTTTCACTCTTATGTGCATCCTGAGAAACTTAACAGGAACCCATGGGGGAGGGGAAGGAAAAAAAAAAAAGAGGTTAGAGTGGGAGAGAGCCAAAGCATAAGAGACTGTTAAAAACTGAGAACAAACTGAGGGTTGATGGGGGGTGGGAGGGAGGAGAGGGTGGGTGATGGGTATTGAGGAGGGCACCTTTTGGGATGAGCACTGGGTGTTGTATGGAAACCAATTTGTCAATAAATTTCATATAAAAAAAAATTTAAAAAAAAAGAAAAAAAAAAAAAAAGATGCTACAATGCAGTATGAAGAGTTCATAGAAATCAATAAAGAAAAGATGATGAGCCTCCAGGATGCCAGGGATTTGGTTTGCTTTTCTAACCACTCTCTGCCCTAATGCCTGACAAAGAATTGTTGTTCCACAAGGTAACCCAAGTAACTCTTTGTTTGAAGTTCAAAATACTCAGCATTGTGAAAAGAATCTGCTTATGTAGTTTTGAAGAAACATAAGTTGGTACAACCTTAATGGAGGCCATTTTGCTTTCCTAAAAAAATCTTTAAATGTCTTCATCCACTTTGAACCATAGCTCCTGTTCTGATAGTGTATCTTGAAGAGTAATTAAAAAGAAAGTAAATTATTAAAAAAAAAAAAGCCCACAGCTAATATCACCCTCAATGGGGAAAAACTGAGAGCTTTCCCCCTGAGATCAGGAACATGACAGGGATGTCCACTCTCACCACTGTTGTTTAACATAGTGTTGGAAGTGCTAACATCAGCAATCAGACAACAAAAGGAAATCAAAGGCACCAAAATTGGCAAAGATGAAGTCAAGCTTTCACTTTTTGCAGATGATATGAGATTATACAGGGAAAACCTGATAGGCTCCACCAAAAGTCTACTAAAACTGATACATGAATTCAGCAAACTCTCAGGATATAAAATCAATATACAGAAATCAGTTACATTTCCATACACCAATAATGAAGCAACAGAAAGAGAAATCAAGAAATCAATCTCATTTACTATTGCACCAAGAACCATAAAATACCTAGGAATAAACCTAACCAATATGTAATTGATCTGTATGCTGAAAACTATAGAAAACTTATGAAAGAAGTTGAATAAGACACAAAGAAATGGAAATACACTCCATGCTCATGGATTGGAAGAATAAATATTGCTAAAATGTCAATACTATCCAAAGCAATCTACACATTCAATGCAATCCCAATCAAAATTGTACCAGCATTCTTCTCAGAGCTAGAACAAACAATTGTAAAATTTGAATGGAACCACAAAACACCCTGAATAGCCAAAGTGATGCTGAAAAAGAAAACCAAAGCGGGAGGCATCACAATCCCGGACTTTAGCCTCTATTATAAAGCTGTAATCAGCAAGACAGTATGGTATTGGCACAAAAACAGGCCAATGGAATAAAATAGACCAATTGGAATTGGACCAATGGAATAAAATAGAGAACCCAGAATTGGACCCACAAATGTATGGCCAACTAATCTTTGACAAAGCAGGAAAGAGTATCCAATGGAAAAAAGACAGTATCTTTAACAAATGGTGCTGGGAGAACTGGACAGCAACATGCAGAAGAATGAACCTGGGCCACTTTTTTACACTGTACACAAAAATAAACTCAAAATGGATGAAAGACCTAAACGTGAGACAGGAAACCATCAAAACCCTAGAGGAGAAAACAGGCAACAACCTCTTTGACCTGAGCTGCAGCAACCTCTTACTTGCCACATGTCTGAAGGCAAAGGAAATAAAAGCAAAAATGAAATATTGGGACCTCATCAAGACAAAAGTTTCTGCACTGCAAAGGAAACAATCAACAAACTGAAAGGCAACTGATGGAATGGGAGAATATATTTACAAATGACAGATTAGATAAAGGGTTAGTATCCAAAATCTATAAAGAACTTACCAAACTCCACACCCAAAAATCAAATAATCCTGTAAAGAGATGGGCAGAAGACATGAGTAGACACTCTGCCACAGAAGACATCCAGATGGCCAACAGACACATGAAAAGATGATCAGCATCACTCACATCATCAGGGAAATACAAATTAAAACCACATTGAGGTACCATCTCACACCAGTCAGAGTGGGTAAAATTAACAACTCAGGAAACAACAGATGTTGGTGAGGATATGGAGAAATGGGAACCCTCTTGCACTGTTGGTGGGAATGCAAACTGGTGCAGCCACTCTAGAAAACAGTGTGGAGGTTCCTCAAAAAACTAAAAATACAATTATCCTATGACACAGCAATAGCACTACTAGGAATTTATCAAAAGGACACAGGAGTGCTGATTCATAGGGGCACATGTATCCCAATGTCCATAGTAGCACCATCATGGAAAGATTCATTAATTATGGAAAGAGCCCAAATGTTCGTCAACTGATGAATGGATAAAGAAGATGTGGTTTATATATACAATAGAATACTACTTGGCAATGAAAAAGAATGAAATCTTGCCATTTACAACAGTGTGGATGGAACTGGAGGTTATTATGCTAAGTGAAATAAGTCAGGCAAAGAAAGATATCATATGTTTTCACTCATATGTGGAATTTGAGAAACTTAACAGAAGACCATGGGGGAAGGAAACAGGGAAAAATAGTTTCAAACAGAGAGGAAGGCAAACCATAAGAGACTCTTAAATACAGAGAACACACTGATGGTTGATTGGATGGGAGAGAGAGGAAAATGGGTGATGAGCATTGAGGAGGGCACTTGTTGGGATGAGTACTGGGTGTTGTATGTAAGCGATAAATCCTGGGGATCTACTCCTGAACCCAAGAGCACACTGTATACACTGTATGTTAGCTAACTTGACAAAAAATTATATGTAATAAATAAATACATAAATAAATTAAAAAAGACAAAATCCTTGGGCAGTCACATTAGGAGACCTAGTTAGTCTTTTTGCTTGGACATGGAAGTAACAGCCCAAAAAACAGGTACAACAGGGAAGAACCAAACTCCTGGTCCCCTGAAACACAGGATGAGCCACATGGTGTCAGGCAGCTGGTGAAAACTGGAGACCGCTTCTTGTTTTGTAGCTTATTTATAAAGCCCAAGTAACCTCCATCTTGTTGAAGGGTACCTTGAATCTTTGTAATAGAACTGATCCCAGCTTTGATTAAATACCTTTACTGTGAATTTATAAAGCACCTGAATTTATAAAATGTGGCTGTTGCAAAGCCAAATTGTGCAGAGAAATCTGACTCATGATGACAAACCCAACCAAGCACAGAAGAAACAATTATTTCCTATTCCACTCAGGTTGCTGAGGTTGCTATCTTTTTCATTTATCTTAAGTTTCTTTTGGCCTTAATGCTAATTGTTTCAAATAAGGAGTGAATATAGAATAAACATGGCCTAACTTTTTTTAAATTAGCTATTAAATCCTGTAGGACTAAAGTTTCCATTTTCTGTCTTCTGTCCCAGTTAAACACAATTATGAAATGATGTACAGCTTGATTCAATCAGCTCACTCAAAAGATATATATATATATATATATATATATATATATATATATATATATCTTTTTTTCTGGATAGTAAACTAAAATATATTCATTGTAAAGGAAATGTAGAAACTCCACAAAGGCCAAAGAAGAAAGAAAAATCTCTCACTGCCCCACCAGAGAAATAAACAGTATTAATATGTTGGTGAAGACTACTCCTACACTTTCATATGCATTTGTATGTTTTATCCAATCAGGACGGTAATATACATATTGCTTTTATGATCACACTGTAAAGTCATTCAATTTCTTTCTCCATATGATTTTTAATGACTGTATAGTTTTTGCCAAATGGTTAATTTAGATAGCCAATCTCTGTTGACCATTTGGGTTGTTTTGAGGTATTTTCACTATTTTAACACTTCAGGGAACATTCCTGTACACACATTTGGGCACAACTATGATTATTTCTCAAGGATAAATTCCTAAGAGGAAAGTTTCAGTACAAATGGCATGTTTATTTTAAAAGGTATTTTTTTTTTACTTTGTAGAACCATCACAACTACAACAAAATGACGATTCTTGTAATTATTTTTCAAATGACTGATTTGCTTTGTCTCTCTCTATCTCAAAAATAAAATATAAAATTTTTTTAAAATGTTGTTGGAAAAACTGGACGGCAAAATGCATTAGAATGAAACTGGACCACTTTCTTACACCATACACAAAAATAAATTCAAAATGGATGAAATACCTAGATGTGAGACAGGAAGCCATCAAATCCTAGAGGAGAACACAGGCAGCAACCTCTTTGACCTCGGCCATAGCAACTTCTTACTAGACACATTGCCAAAGGCAAGAGAAACAAAAGCAAATATGAACTGTTGGGACTTCATGAAGATAAAAAGCTTCTGCACAGTGAAAGAAACAATCAACAAAACTAAAAGGTAGCCTACAGAATGAGAGAAGACACCTACAAATGATATATTTGATAAAGAGCTAGTATTCAAAATCTATAAAGAACTGATCAAACTCAACACCCAAATAACAAATAATCCAGTAGAGAGGGGCAGAAAACATGAATAGACATTTTTACAAAGAAGACATTCACATAGCTAATGGACACATTAAAGGTGCTCAACATCACTCATCATCAGGGAAATATAAATCCAAACCACAGTGAGATACCACCTCACACCTGTCAGAATGACTAAAATTAACACAAGAAACAACAGGTGTTGGTGAGGATGCGGAGAAAGCATCTGTTGGTGGGAATGCAAAGTGGTGCAGCCAATCTGTAGAACAGTTTGGAGGTTCCTCGAAAAGCTAAAAATAAAACTACCTTACAATCCAGAAACTGTACCACTAGCTATTTACCCAAAGGAAACAAAAATACAGATTTGAAGGGACACATGCACCTCGATGTTTACAGCAGCATTATCAACAATAGACAACCTATGGAAAGAGCCCAAATTTCCATCGATTGATGAATGGATAAAGAATATGTGGTGTGTGTGTGTGTATAATATATATGTGTGTATAATACACACACACAATGGCATATTACTTAGCTATCAAAAAAATGAAATCTTGCCACTTTCAACGACATGGATAGAGCTAGAGTGTATTATGCTAAGCAAAATAAGATAAATACCACATGATTTCACTCATATGTAGAATTTAAGAAACAAAACAGATGAACATATGGGAAGGGAAAAAAAAGAGAGAGGGAAACAAACCATAAGAGACTCTTAATGATAGAGAACAAACTGAGGGTTGATGGAGGGATGTGGGAGGAGGGGGATAGGCTGGATGGGTGATGGATATTAAGGAGGGCACTTGTGATGAGCACTGGGTGCTGTAGGTAAGTGATGAATCACTGCTGAATTCTACTCCTGAAACCAACATTGCACCATATGTTAACTAACTAGAATTTAAATAAAAATTCGAAAAGAAAAAAAAGCTAGCTCTACCACTTACCAGCTGTGTGGCTTTGGGCATATAACTAAACCTGTCCTTTTTTAAAGCTTTTTTTAATGTTAATTTATTTTTGAGAGAGAGAGAGAGAGAGCTAACACAAGTCGGGGAGGGGCAGAAAGAGGGAGACAGAGGATTTGAAGCAGGCCTCACGCTGTGAGCAGAGAGCCCCATGCGGGACTCGAACCCACAAACTGTGAGATCATGAACTGAGCTGAAACCAAGAGTTGGATGCTTAACTAAGACACCCAGGTGCCCATAAACCTCTCTGATATCAATCTCCTTCTCCTTGATTATAAAATAAGAGAACAAAATGACAATTCATAGAAAATGCTCAGCACAGTATCTAGTGCATAGTAGAAGCTCAAAAATATTAACCTTAAAATAAATATTTAACTGAATTGAACCGTCACGAGATTGTAGTTGAATCTACAGTATGAACAACTGTACTTCTCTGAGTAATCTGAACCTAAAGTCTGTGTGGGTTTAGAAGAAAATATTTGCCCGCAGAGTATCCATCATAGCTGAAATGGATAATGTATTATTAAGGGGAGGGAAACTTCTTTTACTTCAGACTCGGCCTCTGTGGGGAGAGGAGATGTAAAGTGCAGATGCTTCCACTGGAGCAATATGGGTGGGCCAGAAGGAGGGGGACAAAGAGCTGTCCTTTCCATCCCCTCCTTGTGGATACAGGCAAACTACTGGAGGCTAGTGTGTGGCACTGGGCCCACTGAGGGGTATTGATTTGTTCTTTCCAGGAAGAAATGCACATTAGTCATTTTTTAATAGGCTGTCTTGTTCTGGAAGGCAACTCCTGTGACTTTGAAATAATGCACTTGTGTGGTTTAGGTATTGCTTGCTTTGGAGGGAAGGTATGCTGTTTTGATTAAGTGGGTACACAGGAGACCTCTGTTCTCGGTCCCATGATTAATAGAGGAAATGTCCTTAGTCCTGTTCTCTGCCTGTTCCTCGCTTGACTCTTATGTATACCATCTCCCCAGAGCTCGCTATGACAAATAACTTGTTCTATGGTGCTCTCTTCTCCCATTCAGTCAAGTGTGTCATTCTAGACGGGGAGTTGAAAAGTTCCTAGTCCAGTATCACTTGCCTGGCACTGGTCACTTTCCTAAACACTTCTGCATCACCATATTATTTTGTCCTCATGACAAAAACCCAGTGAGGTCACATACTGACCTGTTCCACTGCCAAGGGAAGTAAGGCACAGGCAGCAGAAAATGGAGGACAGAAAGAATGAGAGATAGCCACCCTGAAGAAGGAGGAGCCACGGGGGCATTTAGGACCTAATTGATCATTTATTATATAGTCATACTGTATAGCAGATGGTGCTTTTTCTACTAAGAAAAATAGATATATTGAACACTAGGAATGTCAGATACTTAAAAACACTTTTCCCAAAATGCGCTGGCACAACTTTATAGAATAGGGATTCCAAAAAATTGTACTAAATATAATTTCCTATATCTGTGAGTTTATTCATTAATTATCTCTATAAATACCTACTTCATGCTTCTTCAGTATAAGACACACTGGAGAAATGGACAAATGAAGAAAACCATGTGACCTCAAGAAGATTATCATACACAGTAGAGGAGATTTTAAGGTACATAAATAAAACTGAGTATGGCAACTGACTTTAGGTTTTCAGAGGAGGGAGAGGCCTATGAAAGTAGCAAGCAGTCCTGGGGAGCTTTTCATAAAAGGCAGTGTGAGCCTTTATGAAAGGCTGTGAGGAGTTCAGAATTGCATGCAGGAAGAGGGTATGAGACCCCACCAGAGAAAGGAGCTGCCATAAATGAACGCATCAGAAGCCAGAAAGCACAGGCCTTTCTCCAAGTGTCAGAATGACTACAGCTGGGCCTGTTACTAGTGAGGCCTATTTTAGAATGCTTCAGAGAAAGAACATGAAGTAACTTCTCTCATAATGTGGGTTCTGCCCACTTGGTTTATGCGTTGTGCAAATTCAGAGCAGCGTTTGTGTGCTTTCTGAAAGCACTGGTGCAATTCTCTGCAGCAGGGATGTGGCAGAGGAAACTCTCCTAATCATATATGGATGCTAGTTTTAGTATAAATTAGTCCCAGTGAAGCTCACAAATAGGGCCTGATTGGACTTTGCACCTTCTGACTCCAGAAATTATTTGGTCTAGAAGGCTGCTTTGAAAACCACCTGGGGTTTCCAGCCAAGTAGGTTTTGTACCCTCCAAGATGTGTGTTGCCTTGTTTGGTGAGCCTGAATGTGGATAGCTGTACAGTTCTGGGCTGATAGCTCACCTACTCTGGATTTGTCCCAGGCAGCTGTTCTCCTGGCTGTCTTTGCTAGATGACCTTTTCTATTGTTGCTTCTACTCGAAGGATAAACCTGGAAATGAGGTGCAAACTCCCTTCCCAGCAGGCTGTAGGACCGGAGGATTAGGATGCCACCTGGTCTATGCCCTCACAGAATTACTGACCTCAGTGGCCTGGAATGACCTCTGCAGTTATTTTTAAGCCAAGTAGTTGAAAATTAGTCATCACCTAGAATTTAGTATTGTTTCTTGGCTTCCTAACAGAACACTGTGCTCAGTACATATGTAATATATTTACCCTTGGATGCAACATATAATAAAATAGTGCTGTTTTGTAATAGTTACTCATATTATAGTCCAGGATGATGGATAATCTTGAGCTTTAGATGCTCACTTTGGTCTCAAAAGGAAATTGCTTCAAAGATCTTTTCCCACAGGTGTGCTTGGGTCAGGATGGGCCCTTATCTAGATGCCCTCCCTCACAAACCAAGATCCAACAGGGTTTTATCCTATATCAGCAAGAGGGATACAAGAGGTCTTCTAGCTTAGGGGGAGTGTCCACAGGATCAAGACTTGTTAATTTCCAGGTCCTAAATTGCCTTCAGGATGACTAGTTTGGCCCCCGACCCCTACTCTGCCCAGCTACTTGGCTCCTGTGGATTCTTTGGTTCTTTACTACAAAGTCACTATTTGACACTCTGTCTCTTGCCTTCCTGGCTAGTCAGTCTCTCTGGTTGTCAGCTCTGTTATACCTTCCCTGGAGCTCCTACAGTCTTTCGACAAAGGGACCATTTACCCAGCTCCTGACCCCTGGTTCTGTCTTCACCATGGACCTAACTAAATCTCAGCATCTTATAGGAGAACCACATGGCCCATTTCTTCCCAACCTTTTTTTCTCTTTCATATGTTCTGATCCTTGCCTCAGCCCTGTAGACATGGCTACATGTCTTATCTTTGCAAACCTCCACTGCCTGTGTTGGTATAATGACACCATGTCTACATGTAAAATCTTTATGACTCAGCATCCCAACTCGTAGGTATCTATCTAAAAGAACTGATGGGGGGTGGCACCTGGGTGGCTCAGTCAGTTAAGTGTCCAACTCTTGGTTTGAGCTTGGGTCATGATCTCATGGATCATGAGTTCAAGCCCTACATTGGGCTCTACACTAACAGCATAGAACTTGCTTGGGATTCTCTGTCTCCCTCTCTCTCTCTGCCC
This sequence comes from Felis catus, assembly GCF_018350175.1. NCBI lineage: Eukaryota > Metazoa > Chordata > Mammalia > Carnivora > Felidae > Felis > Felis catus. The sequence continues at coordinate 18,069,721 of NC_058386.1, forward strand.
CTCTTCTCTCTCTCTCTCTCTCTCTCTCTCTCTCTCTCTCTCTCTGTCTCTCAAAAATAAATAAAAACATTTTATAAAAATAATAAATAAATACATACATACATAAATACATAAATAAATATATAAATAACTGATGGGGCGCCTGGTGACTCAGTCAGTTAAGCATCCGAGTCTTGATTTCAGCTCAGGTCATGATCTTGCATGCAGTTCATGTGTTCCAGTCCTGCATCGGGCTCTGCTCTGACAGCATGGAGCCTACTTGGGATTCCCTGCCTCCCTCTCTCTTTGCACCTCCCCCACTTGTGCACATTCATGTCTGCATGTACACATACTCTCTCTCTCAAAATAAATAAACATTAAAAAAATCAAAAAATAGAAGAACTGAAAGTAGGGACTTCAACAGATTTCTATACGTGAATGATCATAGCAGCACTATTCACAACAACCAAAAAGTAGGAACAACTCAAGTGTCCATGGACAGATAAATGAATAAACAAAATGTAGTCTATGCATACAATGGAATATTATTCACCCATAAAAAAGAAGTTCTGACATGTGTTATAACATGGATGAACTTTGAAAACACTATGGTGAGTGAAAGAAGCCAGACACAAAGGACATATATTGTATGATCGCACCTATATGAAATATCTAGAATAGGCATATTCATAGATATAGGAAGCAGAGGGGTGCCTGGGTGTAGTTCAGTCAGTTAAACATCCAACTCTTGATCTCGGTTCAGGTCATGATCTCTTGGTTTGTGAGTTCAAGCCCTATGTCAGCCTCTGCACTAATAGTGTGGAACCTGCTTGGGATTCTATCTCTCCCTCTCTCTACCCCTCCTCTGCTAACTCACACACACACGTTTTCAATCTCTCTCTCTCTCTCTCTCTCTCTCTCTCTCTTTCTGTCAAATAAATAAACTTTAAAAAAAAAAGAAATAAAAAGTGGGGCACCCAGGTGTTGGGTTAAGCACCTGACTTCGGCTCAGGTCATGATCTCATGGTTCATGACTTCAAGCCCCACATCAGGCTCCATGCTGTTAGCACAGAGCCCACATTGGATCCTCCATCCTCCCCTCTCTCTCTGTCCATCTCTCTCTCTCTCTCTCTCTGTCTCTCAAAAATAAATAAATAAATAAACTTTAAAAATAAAAGAAAAAAGAAAAAGAAATAGGAAGCAGAATAGAGGTTACCAGGGTTGGGGGAAGAGGGAATGAGGAGCTGTTGTTTAATGGGTATAGTTTATACTGGGGATGATGAAAAGTTTTGGTGATGGGTACACAGGATTGTGAATGTTATTAATGCCAATGAAATGTACAATTACAAATGATTAACATGACAAATACTATGCACATTTTACCACAACTTTAAAAACTATTTTTAAAAAAGTCTCTATTAGCAGCCCAGTATGAGTTACCCCAAAAGGGCTTTCGTCTTTTGGTGCCCTGCACCCACTTTGCCTCTCAGTACATTTGTGGAGAGTAGTTGGCACATAGAAGTGCACAGATATGAAAAACAGATGAGCTTAACTAAGGATAGAATTGACCATGCACTAAAGGCCTCGCCATTTCCACAGCAGAGTTTATTCAGCAGGACTGCCACAGCCTTGCAGAGTTACAAAGACAAATGTACTCATAAGGGAAAGAGTCAAGGCCTACATCTCTTAAGAGAGCAGAGAAGAGCGGCAGAGTAAATTTAAAAGGAGAGGAGGTACCTTGCATATGCCAGAAAGCAGGAACACAGAGCTCACGGCCCCACTCTCATTCTTCAAGCTTCCTTCTGTATCAGCACAATCATAGGAGAAACCTTGTCCCTGAACAGCCATTCTGTCCCTGGCACCGTTGCTTCCCCAAGAGGGCAGTGTCTCTGGAATTTGTCCAAGAGCAAAATGGATTTTTAGGGATCAAAGACTTAATTCACATAAAAAGCAAGGTTTACAGCTGGGAAGAATTACTATGTAGTGCTTTTTTCCTCTCCTTTCTGTAATTTATTTCTGGCGTGTTAGAAAGCCCTAGGGGAAAATTAATGTGATTTGTTCAAAATTAAGACTGGCTGCAGTGAAATTTTCATTATACTCCCCAAACCTCAAAATTAAAAAGACACCATGAGTGCTTATAGAAATGTCCCTCAGTGCTCTAAATAATTTCTTTAAGGTGTACTCTGTAATTTTTATTGTGTCCCTGAGTTTAAAATTCACTTCCTAAAATATGTGAATGGCAGTATCAGGCAAAGGATGGACACTCAATTTTGTACACAGAAAACAGAAACCTAGGAAGGAACAGTAGCAGCCTGCTTTGATTTGTTTGTGGGAGAGGCAGGACTGGAGACAAAAACCTCCTAATTCTTAAAATCCAGGCCTCTTTTCAGAAATACTGTTCTGAACAGATACAATGCAGGGATTAAGATCAGGTTTCTTGGCTAAGGTCAAAATGACAAGTCAGCAGCATGAAAAATTCTGAGGAGTGAGGGATAAAGCACCCTGAACTCAAAATCTTCAGGATGGAGAGGAGCAGTTTCTAGACCTTAACTTTCCAAGCTGTGTGGGTCCCAGCCAGTGTGGGCCTAGCTACAAGACATGATGGGATGTTGCCTCAGCCAAAGGCCTATCAGGGAAGCATGAGTAAGGCAGAACTGGGCAGGACTGGGACTAAGGGATCTGACCTTGCCTTGGGTGGCCTGTAGTTTAAATCAAAATGTTCTAAATAATAGGGAAGCCTTAGGTCTAGAAGGACATCAACACAGTGAATGGGACACCATGGCAGGAATATCTGAGTAGATTCTGCATGTGAGAACAGGTAAGCAGGGCATCCTTGGGTCTCAGCCAGTGGCTGAAGATAGTCAACTCCAGCACCTTGGAGAGAGAGAGAAATGTAAAAGCTGGTAAAGCTATCAAAGCCTGGTCAAACAAGGGCCTGCCTCCTGGCCAAAGGGTACACAAATCAGGAGAAAAGACAGCAGTTCAGGTACACAAACTAGACACACAGGGTGAGAGTTAAAGCATAATTTGGAAATACTTCTGGCTATAAGTAACAGAAAAACAGCTAACATTGGCTTAAACCTTAAGAGCATTTATTGTTTAAGCAGTCTCAAGATTCGTTCAGGAGCTCAACAAGGACATAGAGATTTCAGGTTTTTTCCATCCTTCCCTTCTACCATTCCTCAGTAGATTGGCCTTTCTGCCCTTGGCCTTGCTACCCAATGGTCACAAAATGGTTGCCACAGCTATAAGCATTATATCCTCAAATACCTGTCCCCAAAGGCAGAAAGTAGGGGAAAAATATTTCTCAGAAGAGTTCTCCTTATGTCTCATTGGCCAGACCTGTATCACATGACTACCTACAAAACCATGTAGTATTTGAGTATGCACTTCTACAGCGTGAGGTAGGAAAAGGAAAAAGAGGAACAGTTATAGGATAACCAGCTAACAGTACCTGCCACAGTGTGGCAGAGAGGCTTCAGGTTGATGGGATATGCTGGGGCCCAGGGTCTCCCCACCAAGCATCCCAGACACCAGACTTGGGCAACCAGACCAATTCCAGACCCCCATTTCCTAGTAAGGATGGGGCTACTAATATTCTTGTTCAGATGGCACAGGGCCTGTATGAGACTAAATCTTTGGTTCAAGGTCTTTAGCACAGACATATGTTTTGGAACAATCCTCTTAACCTAAAACTGTGTGTGTAAAATGCCCTCTTCATATAAGACATAATGGCAAAGTCCATCATTTATGCCCTTCCAGGAGTCTGGCTGCTGCCATCAATTCTCTGTCCATCTTTACACCCATGTCAGGAACTGCCAAGCCTGCCCTGCCCCCACCCAGTGACAAAGTGTAGTGAAACTGCCCCCTAAGACTCTGGCCTCCTTGGGTGGCCTTTGGGAAGCCAGGACCTCAAATTAGTGCCTATAATAGGCTTTCTAGATGTCTTGGCAACTGAGTGTTCTTTTATTTATTTTTATTTATTTATTTTTAATATGTGAAATTTATGTCAAATTGGTTTCCATACAACACCCAGTGCTCATCCCAAAAGATGCCCTCTTCAATACCCATCACCCACCCTCCCCTCCCTCCCACCCCCCATCAACCCTCGGCAACTGAGTGTTCTGATAAACCAAATGGACCCTCTCCTGACAGATGTAATTCCAAATCACAGCAACTGTAACCAGAGGCAATGATGGCTAATTAGTGATAGCTAACACTTATGTAGCATTTACTATGAGCCAGGAACAGTATGTTCTATCCCCTTTATATGCCCAAACTCATTTAACCCTCATAACAACCTGTGAGTAGGTAGTTATCATCATACCCATTTTATACATGAGGAAACTGAGGCACAGAGAGGTTAAGGAACTCACTCAAGGTCACACAGTTAATAAATGGCAGAGCCAGGAGTTGAAGTAGCACAGTCTAGCCCCAGAATCCATGCTCTTAACCACTACACCGCCTCTTATCCAAGTAAACTTTGCAGTGCTTTGAACCAAACATTGCAAAAATGCAGCTCACAGAGACAGTAGGAAGCATATGGACGAAGAAAGAATACTGGGCACTGTCATTCATTCATTCATTCATTTTCACCCAGGGTCTGGTGCCTTTACCCAGTACTATTGTGGTAGGTTGTGGTGGCACCCAATGGGCAGTGAGGGCCACTCCATCTCGACAGTGGCACACTGTGTTAGTGAGAAACCTAAGTGGGGGTGCCTGGGTGGCTCAGTTTAAGCGTTCAGCTCTTGATTTTGGCTCAGGTCATGATCTCACAGTTTGTGAATTCGAGCCCTGTGTCGGGCTCTGTGCTGACAGCATAGAGCCTGCTTGGGATTCTCCCTCTCTCCCTCTCTCTGCCCCTCTCCTGCTCATGCACTGTCTCTCAAAATAAATAAATAAATAAACTTAAAAAAGAAAACAAGAAACCTAAATGGAGAGTATCTAATCCAAATATTTGTGTAAAGAGCAGTCTCTGTAGCTAGGCTACTCTGGGCCAGACAAGATCAGACACAGCCTCTGTTAGAATGTAGTTGTCACTTGGGTTATACTTAACATTCCCACATAATAGAGTCTTTGTGAACTTTTTATGATACATAAACAAAACATCTTGTTTCTCATGCAGTTACTTCAAAGAGATTTTATGGCTGCCTGCCTAATGCTGGCATGAAATTGCTTTTGTCTTAACTGCCAGAGACATGAGGTAACAATATTTGAAACACAAAGCTTGCTCCTGTTTTAATTGCTTTGTGACTTTTTTTTATCCATGAAGTACCAAATGTAAAATTCATTTTAAAAAGGTTTGTTTATATATACAGATTTCCTCCATGGCTCCTTTTTAAAGGGCACTCACAACTTTATAAAATATATAAAATTTGAGTTAAAATATGCAGACTGTTTCATGACCTTGGGTTTGGGGGTTGCAATGATTAAAGTCAATCACCCTCTGACTTTGGCAGAACCTTTAGGTAACTCGGCCTCTGTTGAAGGGAATACCAAAATTCTAAACGCTCAAAAATAATATTTCACCTATATCGGGTGTTTGGGATTTGCTTCTAGATATTGTGTTAATTATAGGGCAAGAATATAATATTTTCAGCCAAAGGGTGACTCCCTAATGACATCATCTATTTCTGGAGCTACCATTACCTCACCTTAAGCTGATTCACTTTAATTACACGATGGGTGACATTAATGACATAATGTGAGAAATAATCACCAATGAATACCCTAATTCAACCTCTTTGATCATTTAAACCTTGGTTTTGAAAAAATAAGCTATATAGAATGAGGACTTTGTTTTGTACTGCTAAAGTGGAAACTGAAATTTAATATTTAGGATACAGTCCAAAAGCCACCATCTTAGAAGTTCCTTCTGCCTCTGATTAGGGATCTTCTTGTGAGAGGGTTGGCCACATGGAATGGTACCAAGTAAGAACCTTCTAAGGGTCAGTTACAGAGCTAACTCTTAGGATTGGCCCTAAGCAAATGTATGAAGGTCAGGAAATTTTGCCTGTCTGCAGCCCCTTTTCTTGGCTTGGCCCCCTTCCCCTCACTCTCCCACATCTCTCTCTTGTTTTCTCTCTAGTGGAGGAAGGGATAATCAGCGAAGGCCTCAACATCACTGTCTTGACTAAACTCTTGGCTCTTATGTTCCAGTTATCCAGGTTGATTAGATCTATTCAGATACTGCTCAGGCAACCCAGGCTCAGAGGAAACAAATTTGTAGCAGCATTCTAAATTAATAGCTTTCAGGAGAAAGGCAGTTTTCAGGCTGACCAGTGGATAATACATTCCCTCACTTGCAAGACAACCTGCTTACAAGGCAGAAGAAAACTGCAATAGTCAGAATAGCTAAGTTAGCCTGTGGTAACAAACAGCTCCAAAACTCAGTGGCTTACAACCAGCAAAAAATATTGCTCACTCACACCAGATGTCTAGCACAGCTCTGCTCCTTGCCATATTCACGCAGACTGTTGAGGCAGAAGGAAAAGAGAAATCATAAGCCACAGGGAAGGGGTACTGAAGAGAAAGAAAAAAAGGGACTATTTGGGGGAACAGTAATACAATCTGCCACAAGTACATGAAATATCTCAGAAGACCCCTAAGCTTAGAGTCAAAAAACGGGGTTCCCCTTCCAGCTCTGCTGCCTAACAAACTCTTGACCTTGGACAAGTCACTTCACCCCTCTGAGCTTCATTTTACAATTAGGAAAATAAGGAGACTGAATTCCATAACTCTCAAGGCTCAAGGTAGCTTCCAGCTTGGAGACCTGAGGTTCCTGATTGCTAAAATAGGGATCCTTTTACCAGTCAGAGCCTTCAGTACTCTGCCAGAGTTTTTCTCTAAAAACTCTAAACTTTTCTGACTCTATCAGAAGGTACCTTATTTGGACTATAAAAAGCCTGATGTCCCAACTGGGAGTCCATTTCTGAACCCCAGAACACAGAAAATGATTCATGTGATCTGTTCTCAATTCTCCCAAGGAGAACTATGAACAAGTACCATTCTAGATGTACACGAAAGAAGTTAATTCATTACATACAATGGATGCAAATGTGCACCAGGGTCTAATTCCCTCTTGGAACTCTCTTCTGATTATCACCTGGGTCTGTTCTTTGGATTTGAAGGAGCTCAGCTCAAGCTTCCCCAAATCTTGTGCGAAATTCAATGCTGTCCCCAAATGTCTGCAAATAGCTAGGAGCTCATGACTTCCTGACTTCTTCTTAGTAGAAAGTCCAGGTCTTGCGGAGTCTCACTCATACATTTCTCCCTATTCTGTCATCTCATCTCTGTCCAGGTAAGAAAGGCCTTTTCCTTCATCTAGTTGAGGGAAATTAGCTACCCCCAAAGCAAAAGAGCTCTATGTTACATGTCCCAACAGTTAAAAACCCAACAAACAAAATAGATCCTTAATGCTTCATTCCCTCAATGTTAAATCTCTTGGCTCTTAGTAAATACTGCAGTTCTCTTTTTTTTAAAGATTTTATATTTTAAGCAATCTCTATGCCCCAATGTGGGGCTTGAACTAATAACCCCAGATCAAGAGTCTTTTTTAAGTAGTCACCTGAATCTTTTCCCCAGTGAACGCTCATTCTGTTTACTTTGACTCCCTTTTCAAAATGTGTACTTGAATTGATTTTCAAAATTGCATAAATTTTTTTATGAATACAAGAGTCTCCATTCCCTGTGGATCCCAACACAGTTGCTGGAAGGGTAGGGGCATTGTCTTGGACCACACACATAAATAAGAGAAGTGGTAGAGCTGATGTATTGAGAACCGAGGCAAAGTGACACGTGACTCTGGCTTGTAGGTGCTCTCCTCCTTTCTCCTTATATGAATATTTTTAGTAAATGTCAGGTGTTGCTATTTCAAAAACTTTTGAGACTGTGGTCTCATTTCCACATCAGTTTCAACAGAAAACATTCCAAAAACGCCTAAGTTTATAGTAAATACTGACTACTGGATGACCTTGTTCTCAAAGTTATCCACCTGCTCACTGCCAGGAACTTCTCATGAACTCAGCCTACGGCCCAATGCCCAATGCCTTGCCCACTCTTGCTCTCTGCTTCATGTCCACCCTGGGCCTTGCTTCCTCGCTCACTCTGTATTTCTTCTTCTCCTTTCTCCCGTCTTCACTCACTCCAGGAATTCTCATCCATCCTTCTGTAGGCAATTTTGTCAGTACCTGTGTTGTCTCCTTTTGCTCTGTCCATGTGCTTCGTCTTCCATCCCCCCAAGCAGCCTCTCAAAGGATTTGAGACCCTTCCCTAAATTCTGGTAGCAGCTGATGTAATCAAATGTTCACCCTGCTGTGCTGCCTTAATACTGCAGGTTGGGTTTGATCAACCTTAGTAACTATGTCTCTAGGTTTCCTATCAGTGATCTTAGCCTCCCAGTATCTGGGAACTGGGCTTCCTGTCTATTTTGGTTCTCTCTTGTTGCATACAACATACTCCATAAACCTAGGGGCTTAAACAACCATTTCCTTCTTTTTCACCAGTCCCTTGATTGACTGAGCTCAGCTGGGTGGTTCTCCTACTCCACATGATATCAGCTAGGATTGCAGTCATCTGGGGCCTAGCTGAACTGGAACATTCAGGATGGCATACTCACATGGCTGGCAGCAAATTCTGGTTGTTTGCAGGGATGTCAACTGGGGCTATTGACCAGTGTACCTCAGTTCTCCTTTATGTGGCCTTGCCATGTGGCTCGAGCTTCTCATACCATGGTGACTGGGTTATGGGAGGAACTGTGTCAGAATGCACAATGCAAGAGGAAGAAGCATAAGCTGGTAGTTCTATGAATGACTAGGCTCAGAATTCCCAGAATGTCAGCATGAAGCCCGTCTCAAAGCAAGCCCAAATTCACAGGGAGGGAAAAGAAGCTCTACCCTGATGTAGAGAGTGGCATGTGTGTAAAGGTGGGGGGGGGGGGGATAAGATATTATCGGGGCCATCTTTGGAGACTAGCTAGCACACTGTCTACTACTCCCAGGCACTCAGTGCCCACTTCCCCAATACATGCTGTCAGATCATTGTGATAACTAGATTTTGTAAAATCTTCTACTTATCTGATATAGGCCTACCGTACTGACATTTCAGATCTTGGGCTATCCAAAGATAGTCATATTCTATTAGTCCTTTCCTTGTAAACCTTTTGGTTTGAAATTTTCTTTGCAAAGCTCCTAGAATTTTTTTGCTGCTCCTGCTCTTATATTTAGACCCTTGACTATATCATTTAGGATCCAATCTGGAAAGCAGAACCCAAACTAGTTATTTTATAGAGTAATTTAATACAGGAATTTAGTAAAGCAGGTTACTGGAGACCTGGAAACATAAAATGGGAACAATGAGGTAACACAAACACAATAACTGCAAGAAATAGTCGGCTGAAGAAACAAAGGGAAGAAGTCAGTTCCCAGAGTCTACAGGCCAAGAGGAGGGGTCCCACAGAGCTGGGACTCAGACCAGAGGGGTGGAGGGTGCTGGGATGGCTGGTTCCTCAGAAGCATGGGAAGATGCCACTGTTGACAAAGTGTGGAGTGTAGTTGCTCGCTCATGCTGGCCACAGGAAGGAGCAGTCTCCCTCCAGCGCCCCTACAGCAGAGCCTAGCAGGGACAGCTGACAAAGCAAATGTTTGCAGAGTCCCCCACCCCAGCATCACAAAGAGCATGGAATTGAGGAACAATGGCTTAATAACCTGCACTCTGCTTTACTGTGAGTGGCAGGGGTTTTATTGAGTTATTTTATTTCCATGAATGATGTTTATAATATCATTTATGGAGATTAGTGGCAGGGGGGGTGGAGCACAGGAATTGCTACAGGAATGAAAATGTACTTTAATCTACACCCCAGGGGCAGTTAGTGAACCCTGAAGGGCTGTCATCAGTGAACCACATTCCAGGGTAGCTATGTGAATCTGAATCTTCCCTAGGGCTTTTATATTAACTCAACGGATGTTAGAAATAATTGCTCATTGCTGAAATGAGTGGTGTTGGAGGTATATGAGGGGTCAGAAAGACTATATGAGCCTCATGACTCTTACATAAATAAGAAAATAAGAATCTACTAAACCGAGCCCCCTAACGTGTACATACACCATTCTATTTGATCTGGTGTCCGCTCCTTTCAAAAAGGACAGTGGGGCCTGATCTCATTAAAAGGCCTGGTCATCTGTCTTCAGAACAGTGCTGGGTCTGCCTTGGGTTAAACATTTGGGACCAGGTGCTTGTCAGAATGCCTAAGGAACCGACAGTGAGGTCACTGAACTCACAGTAACAGTTTGTCTGTTTGGTGACTGTTCACTCTAAGTACTTGTATGTTTAGCAAAATTAGGTTTGCTTTTACAGTGATATTCACCTGGTTGTGGGGGAGGAGATCTATAACTCTCATCTGTCTCTGATCATTAAGTATTTCCTTATAGTAACCAAAAACCCTGATGATGACTGAACAGTCACACTGGTTCGGGTTCCTTTACAAGAACTCTAACAGTTCTTGGTAGTGGTAGCAGCAATACCCATGAGAGAACCCCAAGGAGGTCAGATTTAGGTGAGTCAGAGAACCATGGTCAGCAGATCATCCATCTGTGAAAGTTCTCCCGGGGCCTCTTCCTGGAACCCTGGAAATGTGTACATTGAGAAACCATTTCTTCACCTTGTAATCCACAATCCTCCGGTCCTCCAGATCCAGGAACAGCCCCTCCCTCTAGCCTCAGCCATTTCTCCCTCACTTCCACTCCTCACCCAGGCCCTATCCTGCTGGGCTCCTCTCTCTGGCCACTGAAACAATTCCCACCTGCACTTTGAGAGGTTCACTGTCCTGTGAATAATGAACTGGGAATAGGGGAAGTCTCCAAGGCCACTGTGAAGTTCAAGCAGCTGCCCCGAGAATTTCATGACAACTTTTGAAATAATTGGAAGATAAAGTGTCACAAGACAAAGGATGGGAGATGTTTTGGAAGAGATTAATCATACAATCTAGAGTTCTCCACATCCCTGCTTGGACATGTGAAGTGTTTCAACAGTCTCTTTATAACCACCTCCTACTGCTCCCAAACACACACGAACCCACTCTTCCAAAGAGATTACTGATCTCATCTGGGAAACAATTCAGTGTTGCCAGTAATACCCTTAAACTAGCTAAGAAAAAAAAATCATGCTACATTTTTAAAGGACCAAGCTTTATATAAGAAGAAATTCAGAAAATAGAAAAAATAAATAAATGCATGGGTCTGTACTGTAACCTAGGATGATTTGGGCCCTTTGGGGGAAACTATTTGGCAGCTTTGGTTATGATTTCTGTTCTACTGTTTGGCCAGGATGGGATTTTTCAAGACATTCATGCAGCTCATTAAATATGTTATTATGTTGGCTTATGTATCTCTTTCAATTTAAGAACTCAGCCCTTAGAAAACATTTGCCTGAAATGAGTCCAAGTAGTTTAAACCTCAGAAGCAAATCCATTTTGACTAATAAAAGACTAATTCTCTAAATAAGCAAGATGGTTTTTCTTAAATGAGAATCTAATTGTGAAATCCTATATCCTTAAATTTAGCAAATTACTAACATAGACATTTCTAAGCCTATGCGACTTGGATCAGATTTCTCATCATCAGAAAAAGGAATAATTTTCTCTATCATCAGAATTTGAAATGAGCTACAAGAACACAGACCTCAGCAATCACCTCTCGAAGTAAACAAACCCATATGCTGGGACCTGGAAGATTTGGGTCTTCCATGACTTCCACCATCCTCCCTATGTACACCCAACACCCACCAGCCAATCACTTTCAGATCCTTAATTGGCCTCTTTGCCCTTTATTTGGGACTAGGAATAGCTCCTGTCCTTAATGAAATTTTCTTCCTCCAATTCCAGAGACAAAACATTAGTGCACATATTTTCATGTAGAGCAGGTAGTCAGGTGTGACTGATCTACTCTCCCAGCCCTCAAGCCAGAATTGCATAAATTGACACACTCTAAAAGAGAACATTAGCATGTAACATCTGGGTCTCTTCACTCAGAAATGCATCAATTAAGAATTAGTCTTCTGGCTCTAAACAAATAACTTAGAGCAGTGTATCTTACAAAGGCAGATCCCACCATTCCCTCCTAGGGAAGATGCTTTGTCCCTTGGCATACAGTCGGCCACAAGAGCTGATCAGTATTCTGGCTGCATCCTTTGAACTGTTGCAAACATTATCAGCCCAGTTCTGTCTTTTTATTACAGCCACAGGACAAAGTCTTTCTTCAAACTTGTAGAGTCACCTATAGGCTACCTTGCAATTTAGTATGTAGATGACAAAAGTCTAACAAAGGGGAGATTTGTGTAATGAAAATAAGCAGCAGAGACCAGAGATGAATTTGAAAAAATGAAAAGGCCATATACACATTTCATTACCTTGAGTCTTTTGGACAATACATATACCTTAGACTTTTCAGAATAAATTACTTTGAGCAGACCCTCAAGCCAAATTGTATTCTCAGTTCTTTGTTCTCACTTAGGTATACATTCGTTGACTAAAAACAAAATGAGTACTTACTATATGCAAGGCACTAAGTGTATTAGGTGCTGGGGACAGGTTCATGATATAGTTACAGTTACAGACCTCGTGAAGGTCCTAGTCAATCACGGGACACAGTCAATTACATAAGAAAAAGCAATGTCTTGTGGTAAAGGTTCTGATAAAATCAAGTGCTGGAGCTTTGGCAATGCAGGCAAGGAGTAACTAGTTCATTCCTACAGGAGGTACCATTTACACTGGCAGCCAGGAGAGGTGAATCCCCTGTGGTGAGTGGGAGCAGGAAGGTAGGGGTGAGAAAGAGAGACAGAAGAGTGCATCAGGAGAAGGCAGTAGCATGGATGAAGCCTTGCAAGTGAGATACATCATGCCCTATTATTGCACCTGATCATGCCCTGATCATCAAAAGACTGAGGAGAATGCAGTGAGAGAAGTGGAGAAGCTGCAAGAGAAGAAGATGTAAAAGTAAGAAAACAGACTGTGAAGCATTTACAACTGGACCCAAAAGTCAAAGGAAAGTGAGGTTGATTGGATTGTTGCTCCCAGTTCTTCACTTCCTTCATGTTATAGAGAAAGGACTAAAAAAAAAAAAAAAAATCACAAATGAGAGAGGAAAGATCACAACCAACAGCACATAATCACAAACAATTATAAGAGAATTTTATGAAAAGTTATTTGCCAATAAACTGGGCAATCTGGAAGAAATGGACAAATTCCTAGAAACATATAAACTACCCACACTGAAATAGGAATAGAAAATTTTAACAGAACCATAATCAGCAAAGAAGTTGAATCAGTAATCAAAAATCTCCCAACAAACAAAAGTCTAGGACCAGATGGCTTCCCAAGGGAATTCTACTAACATTTAAAGAAGAATTGAGGGGCACCTGGGTGGCTCAGGAGGTTAAGCCTCCGACTTTGGCTCAGGTCATGATCTCTTGGTTTGTGGGTTCGAGCCCTTCATCAGGCTTTATGCTGACAGCTCAGAGCCTGGAGCCTGCTTCAGATTCTGTGACTCCCTCTCTCTCTGCCCCTTACCCGCTAGTGCTCTGTTTCTCTCTGCCTCTCAAAAATAAAAGATGAAAACGTTAAAAAAGATTAAGAAGAGGGGCACCTGGGTGGCTCAGTCGGTTGGGTGTCTGACTTCGCCTCAGGTCATGATCTCACGGCTCGTGAGTTTGAGCCCCACATCAGGCTCTGTACTTACAGCTCGGAGCTCAGAGCCTGCTTCTGATTCCATGTCTCCCTCTCTCTGCCCCTCCCCTGCTCACACTGTGTCTCTTTCTCAAAAATAAACATTTAAAAAAAAATAAGAACTGATAACCAGGACACCTGGGTGCCTCGGTCAGTTAAGCGTCTCTTTTTTTTTTTTTAAGATCGATTGACTGATTGATTGATTGATTGAAAAGGAGTGCAAACGAGGAAGGAACAGAGAGAGAAGGAAAGAGAGAATTCCAAACAGACTCCACACAGTCAGTATGGAGCCCAATGTGAGGTTCGAACTCACAAACCAAACCGTGAGATCATGACCTAAGCCAAAATCAAGTGTTGGATGCTCAACTGCCTGAGCCACTCTGGCACCCCTAGCAAACAACACTTGATTTTGGCTCAAGTCATGATCTCACTGTTAGTGATATTGAGCCTCATTGGACTGTACACTGACAGAGCGGAGCCTGCTTAGGATTCTCTCTCTCTCCCTCTCTCTCTATGCTCCTCCCCCACTCAGGCACATGCATGCACACACACGCATGCAGGCTATCTCTCTCTCAAAATACATAAACTTTTTTTTAAAAAAAAAAGAAGAGTTAATATCTGTTCTTCTCCAACTGTACCAAAAAAAAAAAATAGAAATGGAAGGAAAACTTCCAAACCCTTTCTACGAGGCCAGCATTACTATGACTCCAAAACCAGACAAAGACCTCACTAAAAAAAGGAGAATTACAGGCCAATCTCCCTGGTGAACATGGGAGGCAGAAATTCTCAACAAGAGACTAGCAAATCCAACCCAACAATACATTAAAAGAATTATTTACCATGATCAAGTGGCTTATTCCTGGCTTATTCCTGGGCTGCAAGAGTGGTTCAGTATTTACAAATCAATCAATGTGATACACCACATGAATAAAAGAAAGGATAAGAACCATATAATCCTCTCAATAGATGCAGAAAAAGCATTTGAAAAAGTACAGCATCCATTCTTGATAAAAACCGTCAACAAAGTAGGGATAAAGGCCATATACACAAGACCCACAGCTAGCATCATCCTCAATGGGGAAAAACTGAGAGCTTTTCCTCTACAGTCAGGAACAAGACAGGGATGACCACTCTCAGTGTTGTTATTTAATATAGAACTGGAAGTCTTAGCCTCAGCAATCAGATGACAAAAAGAAATAAAAGGCATTCAAACAAGCAAGGAAGAAATAAAACTTTCAGTATTCAAAGATGACATGATAGTCTATATAGAAAACCCAAAAGACTCACCAAAAAAAATGCTAGAACTGATACACAAATTCAGCAAAGTCACAGGATACAAAATCAATGTACAGAAATCTCTTGCATTTCTATACACCAATAATGAAGCAGCAGAAAGAGAAATCAAGGAATTGATCCCATTTACAATTGCACCAAAAAACATAGGATCCCTAGGAATAAACCTAACCAAAAAGGCAGAAGATCTGTACTCTGAAAACTCTAGAACACGTAAGAAAGAAATTAAGGAGGGCACAAAGAAATGTAAATACATTCCATTCTCATGGATTGGAAGAACAAACATTGTTAAAATATCTATACTACCCAAAGCAATCTACGCATACAATGCAATCCCTATCAAAATACCACCAGCATTTTTCACAGAGCTAGAACAAACAATCCTAAAGTTGGTATGGAACCACAAAAGACCCCAAATAGCCAAAGAAATCCTGAAAAAGAAAAGTAAAGCTGGAGACATCACAATTCCAGACTTCAAGCTATATTATAAAGCTATAGTCATCAAGACAGTATGGTCCTGGCACAAAAACAGGCACAGAGATCAATGGAACAGAACAGAAAACCCAGAAATGACCCACAACTATATGGCCAACTCATCTTTGACAAAGCAGAAAAGGATATCCAATGGAAAAAAAAAAACAGTCACTTCAACAAATGGTGTTGGGAAAACTAGATGGCAACATGCAGAAGAATGAAACTGGATCACTTTCTTACACCATACACAAAAATAAATTCAAAATGGATGAAATACCTACATGTGAGACAGGAAACCATCAAAATCCTAGAGAAGAAAGAACATAGGCAGCAACTTCTTACTAGACACATCACTGGAAACAATCACTCTTTATCCCCTCATTAGTTGATGGACATTTGGGCTCTTTCCATAGGTTGGCTATTGTTGACAATGCTGCTATGAACACTGAGGTGCATGTACCCCTTTAAATCTGTATTTTTGTATCCTTTGGGTAAATACCTCCTAGTGCAATTGCTGGATCATAGGATAGTTCCATTTTTAACTTTTCGAGGAATCTCCATACTGTTTTCTACAGTGGTTGCACCAGTTTGCATTCCCACCAACAGTACAAAAGGGTTCCAGTTTCTCCACATCCTCACCAACACCTGTTGTTTCTTATGTTGTTAATTTTAGCCATTCTGACAGGTGTGAGGTGGTATCTCATCATGGTTTTGACTTGTATTTCCCTGATGATGAGTGATGTTGAGTATCTTTTCAAGTGTCTATTGGCCATCTGGATGTCATCTTTGGAAAAATGTCTGTTCAGGTCCTCCATTTTTAATCACATTGTTTGGTTGTGTGGTTTTGGTTTGTTTGTTTCTGGTTTGAGTTATATAAATTCCTTATATATTTTGGATATTAAACCCTTATCAGATATATCATTTGGAAATATCTCCTCGCATTCAGTACGTTGCTTTTTTGTTTTGTTGATGGTTTCCTTTACTGTGCAAAAGCTTTTTAATGCTTTTTATTTTGATGTAGTCCCAGTAATTTATTTTTGCTTTTATTTCTCTTACCTTAGGAGACATATCTAGAAAAATTTTCTATGGCCGATGTCAAAGAAATTACTACCTGTGTTTTCTTTTCCTTTTTTTTTTTAAAGATTTTAAAAAGGGTCACCTCAATGGCTTGGTCAGTTGGGTGTCCTGCTCTAGTTTTCAGCTCAGGTCCTGATCTCACAGTTCGTGGGTTTGAGCCCTGTGTTAGGCTCTGTGCTGACAGTGTGGAGCCTGCTTGGAATTCTCTCTCTCCCTCTCTCTCTGCCACTCCCCCTGCTCACATGCACACACTCTCTCTCAAAATAAATAAAACATATTTTTAAATATTTAAAGATTAAAAATGTAAGTAATCTCTGCACTCACCATGGGGCTCAAACTCACAACCCCAAGATTAAGAGTCATATGCTTTACTAACTTAGCCAGACAGGTGTCCCCTTCCTGTGTTTTCTTCTAGGATTTATATGGTTTCAGGTCTCACATTTAGGTCTTAATTTTGAGCTTATTTTTGTGTGTGGTTTTAATAAGTGGTCTAGTTTCATTCTTTTACATGTAGCCACCCAGTTTTCCCAGCACCCTTTAGTGAAGAGACTATCTTTTCCCCACAATGAAATCAGGTTTTATTAGCCTGACATAATTTCAGCATTTGAGGTATCAGGCATTTTGGATATTTGTTGACGCTTCTCTCCCTAGGACAGTGCACAGAAAGGCACTACCCATGTTTACCTAGCGCACTATGCTTTTTTCTATGGCTCCATTACTCACCAATTCTTGTTTTTGATTGACACTTGGGTTTCCACAAAGCTTTTCAAGACAATTCCCTACCTCAAAGCCATGTGGCTCTCCCACGTGGAATGTTTGAATCCAGAAAGGTTAAATAGGCCAATGCAGTTTTAAAAAACAATCTGCAAGTGAAGTAAATAATGCTAAATAAATTAAAATTTGGATGGCTCTTCTTATAAAGCCAATTGAAGTACTACAATGCTGACACACTGATTTTCATTTGGGGTTTTACCTCCATGACAAAGCATTAGGGAAAATTTCACAGCTGTCTGTTTGAACAATCTTTAGTCTTCCAAATGAACCACAAATTAATAAATAATTCTGTTAGTGATGTATTCACCTTTACATCTCCTCCAACTTACCCCTAATTGACTAAGCAGTTTCAAGATAAAATTGCATGGTACTGAATAAAATGTAAGCATAAGCATGTAAATAATATTACCAAAGATCACCATTCTTGTCAAACTTAGCCTGTCTACATTTACCCATGCATTTACTGCTCTACAGTTTACTGGAACAGAGTAGTAGCTTTCAATAGGCAGTTGCTTTAGAATCTCCTGATAGGGTGGGAATGGCAGTATCTTGCAACTTTCTACATTCTAACTGGAACGGGAAGTCCTTTCATATTTACTTAAAACCCTTGATTGGCTTATTAGTATTTCTGCTACAATTGGTACATGATTTCCAGCATAAATTGTTGCTTCCCTTTTGAGGTATCTGTACTCCTTAGATGTCTGGTTATTTTGGCCTATGAACTCATATTCCCATGGAGGTACTGGCTGCTTGACCTCATATCTACAGGTAATGGCTGAAGGCCAGCCCCTAATCTGGGTCAACTCCAGAGTTCAAGGGAAGCAGCAAGAGGGAGTACTCCCTATATGCAAGTTCTTACACAAGGTTCTAACTATATTATATGCTAGGGATAGGGTGGCAAAAGAGTTACCTGTTCACTCTCACCCTATTGAGCAAATTCTCAGACTAGGGGTACACCTTTGAACCCTTAGAGTAGTGGCACTTGGAGAAGGCAGTCACTATGCAGGGAGCAGGGTGATTGCCCAAGGTTAGACAGTCCATCTTGTCTCAGCCATTCAGCACCCCAGGAACACCTGGTCTCTGCTTAACTTACTTCCACAGTCCCCTACAATCATGGTTTTGTCTCACTTGATTGTGCCCCTCATGAGAAGTCCTGCATTTGCTATTTCCAAGAGCCCTGAAAATGTTCCAGTCTGCAACTATTTCTTAAACTAATTTCCTAGTTTGGGGCTGTCAGACCATAGAATATAAATTCAGACTGAAAACTACCCTGAGGAAAGTCGATGATTATTTATTCCCATGGATATATTTGTAAGTACATATGTGTATGTGGGGGGGTTGGGGTATGTGTATTCTCCACCCCCACCCCCACTCAAAGCTCAGACAAGGGTAGACAAGCTTCTTTGTTTTCTACCTCAGCTGATGGATGGCTTTGCTTTCTACTCCACTGTGGCCCTCTCAGAGTCCCAAGTTTATACAAGTTTCTTAGTTCTAGTTCCCCATTTTGTCTGGTCCCAGACCCTTTTCTCTGGACCTGAAAAGTTGTTAAAACCAACTTGGTTGCAAAGGTAGGAGTTCTCTCTTCCTCTTCTGGGGGAAACAGTGTCAGCAGCTGCTTACCATGTGAAACTATAGGTCTAGCTCTGATTTTGGCCTTGAAGTATTTTCCTTACTATGCATTTAAAATGATACTTGCCTTCTACAGGTGCTTGGGTGGTTCAGTTGGTTAAGTGTCTGACTCTTGGTTTTGGCTCAGGTCATGATCTCACAGTTCATGAGATCGACCCCCATGTCAGGCTCCACATTGCACTTAGTATTCTCTCTCCCCCTATCTGCCCCTCCCCTGCTCTTGCTCTCTCTCTCAAAATAAATAAACATTAAAAAATAAAAATGGTTAAAAAATGATACTTGCCTTCTAAAAAATAATAGACTTTAAAAAGGGGAGGCATGGGGCACCTGGGTGGTTCAGTCAGTTAAGCATCCAGCTTTGGCTAAGGTCATGATCTCACAGTTCATGAGTTCAAGCCCCACGTCAGGCTCTGTGCTGACAGTGCAAAGCCTGCTTGGGATTCTCTCTCCCACTCTCTCTGCTCTTTCCCCATTTGCGCTCTCTCTCTCTCTCTCTCTCTCTCTCTCACACACACACACTCTCAAAGTAAATAAACTTTAAAAAATAAAATAAAATAAAATAAAAATAAAATAAAATAAAATAAAATAAAATAAAATAAAATAAAATAAAATAAAATAAAATGGCGGGGCTGGCTGGCTTAGTCAGAAGAGCATGTGATTCTTGATCTCAGAGTTATGAGTTTGAGCCCCACGTTGGGTGCAGTAGAGATTACTGAAAAAATAAACTTTTTAAAAATGTTTACTTATTTATTTTGAGAGAGAGAGAAAGAGAGGGAGAAAGAGAATCCCAAGCAGGTTCTGCGCTGTCAGTGCAGAGCCTGATGCAGGGCTCAATCTCATGAATTGTGAGATCATGACCTGAGCAGAAATCAAGAGTTGGACACTTAACCGACTGAGCCACCCAGGTGCCCCCCAAAAATAAATAAACTTAAAAAAAAAGATACTTGCCTTACTTTATCCAGCACTTCTAGGTGTTCTATAGAAGAAGGGCTTTCAGATTATCCAAACTGCCACATGACCCAAAAGGGAGGTCCTATGGGAGGCTAAAAAACATATAAACACAAACATGTCCATACTTCAGCCTCAGAGAGTCCCAGCCTTGCATCCAGCCAGGGCCCAGGACCAGGAGTATTCTGTTTTTTGTTTGTTTGGTCTTAAATTTTTTTAATGTTTATTTATTTTTGAAAGAGAGAGAGACAGAGACAGAGCACGAGTGGGGGAGGGGCAGAAACAGAGACTGAATCTGAAACAGGCTCCAGGCTCTGAGCTGTCAGCACAGAGCCCAATGCAGGGCTCAAACTCGGGAATGGTGAGATCATGACCTGAGCCGAAGTCGTACACTAACTGACTGAGCCACCCAGGTGGCCCAGGACCAGGGGTATTTTGAAGATGCACCATCCTCCAAGTGATTCTGATAGGTGTCTCCCCTTAAAAACCACTGGAACAGAAAATAATAAGCCTGTATCATTATAGCATGTAAGGAGACTGTTAACATTTTGCTGGAAAATAATCTCTGCCTATTTTTCAAAGGAAATGAAACCTTTATTGCATCTACAAAGATAAAATGCTTTTGCTACAGATGACTGCCTTTTGATGGTTAGTTCATTTTATAACTAATGGGATGCAGAAGAGTTTGCTGGAATTATGTATTATTATATAGTGGACAATTCCATTTTCTGAAGGGATAATAAAAAATAGATGCTTGCATAATGTTTCCTGCATGAAAACTTTGCTTGGCCAAAATTTTGCTGAGTTCTGAAAACATTTTAAAATTTTTGCATCATTTGCTTTGGCCTGTCCATATGCTGAAAACCAGTATCAGAGATTTTGACCTTTGGCAGTTTTGTAGTTGAATAGATAATAATTCGGCAATTTTTAATTGTGTCACTGATAAGATAACTGAATAATGAAGAATTTTCAGTGCCAAGTACAACTATCTAGTTTGCAGTTCTCACCAAAACCCATTAAATCCAAATGGATAAAATTTCCATTGTGAATACTGTACACATTATACAAGATTTGTCCAGAACATACAAGCTAAATTTTTTAAGTCACCTATCAGAATTATAATTACTATTGACACAACATTTGCTTTATGTAAAGGCGATAAAAATAGAAAGTTTTAAAATTAGCTTTCTGCAAATTTCTCAGTTATCAAAAAAATATTAGAAAATAAATGGAGGGGCACCTGGTTGGCTCAGTTGGTAGAGCATATGGCTCTTGATCTTGGGGTTGTGAGTTTGAGCTCCACCTTAGGTGTAGAGATTACTTTAAAAAAAATAAAATCTTGGGCTGCCTGGGTGGCTCAGTTGGTTAAGCGTCCAACTTCGGATCAGGTTATGATCTCAAAGTTCGTGGGTTTGAGCCCCACATCAGCTCTGTGCTGACAGCTCAGAGCCTGGAGCCTGCTTCAGATTCTGTGTCTCCCTCTCTCTCTGCCCCTGCCCCACTCATGCTCTGTGTCCCTCCTGCCCTTCCTCCCTCCCTCCCTCTCTCTCTCTCAAAAATAAACGTTAAAAAATCAATAAATTAATACAATCTTTTTTAATTTTATTTTTTTTAATTTATATCCAAATTAGTTATCATATAGTGAAACAATGATTTCAGGAGTAGATCCCTTAATGCCCCTTACCCATTTATCCCATCCCCCTCCCACAACCCCTCCAGTAACCCTCAGTTTGTTCTCCATATTTATGAGTCTCTTCTGTTTTGTCCCCCTCACTGTTTTTATATTATTTTTGTTTCCCTTCCCTTATGTTCATCTGTTTTGTCTCTTAAAGTCCTCATATGAGTGAAGTCATATGATTTTTGTCTTTCTCTAACTGACTAATTTCACTTAGCATAATATCCTCCAGTTCCATCCACATAGTTGCAAATGACAAGATTTCATTCTTTTTGATTGCTGTGTAATACTCCATTGTGTGTATATATATATATATATATATATATATATATATACACACACACACACACACACACACACCACATGTTCTTTATCCATTCATCCATCGATGGACATTTGGGCTTTTTCCATACTTTGGCTATTGTGGATAGTGCTGCTATAAACATGGGGGTGCATGTGTCCCTTCGAAACAGCACACCTGTATCCCATGGATAAATGCCTAGTAGTGCAATTGCTGGGTCGTAGGGTAGTTCTATTTTTAGTTTTTTGAGGAACCTCCATACTGTTTTCCAGAGTGGCTGCACCAGCTTGCATTCCCATAAAATCTTTTTTGAAAACGAAAAAAAGAATTTTCTTCTCAATTATTTTGACAACCCCCATTATAATATCTAAGTGTCTCCTTGCCCACTTGAAGCAATCAGAAGTCCATATTCTGTATACCATGATAGTTTTTTTTAAATATTTTATTTTTAAGTAATCTCTATACCCAACGTGGGGCTCAAACTCACACCACCAAAATCAAGAGTCACACACTCTACTGACTGAGCCAGGCAGGCACCTCCTGATAAGTTTTATATGAGGTATCTCATTTATTTCTTGCAAAAAACCCCTGCTCATACTATCCACATTTTATAAATGAGAAATGAAGTAATGTGTAAGATTGCACAATTGATAGGTGGTAGAGTATTGATTTGAACCTAGAGCTTGTATGTTTAAGAAAACTGCACTGTCTCTCAAAGTAAAAAAACTAAAAAGCGTCCACATAGAAGCAGCATCTTGTGTCCTTCTCGAACCTCTGTCACGTACAGCCTAATCGCCTCCAGTCCAGCCTCCACCATGTCCATCAGAACGACCCAGACCTCTGACAAGGTGTCCACCTCCAGCCCCCGGGGCCGTCAGCAGCCACTCACACATGAGTGCACTTGGCGCCTGCATCAACTCTTCAGCCTTCTCCTATATGAGCAGCAATAGCAGCTTCTGGGGTGGCCTGGGCGCCAGCATGAGTATGGTCAGGGGCTACAGCAGGGCCAGGGTTATGGGGCACATCATGCTTGTCTCTGTGAACCAGAGCCTACTGAGCCTCCTTAAGCTGGAGGTAGACCCCAACATCCAGGCTGTCAGCACCCAGGAGAAGGAGCAGAACGAGACCCTCAACAACAGGTTTGCCTCCTTCATCGGCAAGGTGAGGCACTTGGAGCAGAGCAAAATTCCGGAGACCAAGTGGAGCCTCCTGCAGCAGCAGAAAACAGCTCGGAGCAACACGGACAACATGTTCAAGAGCGACATCAACAACCCTGGGTGGCAACTGGACACATTGGGCCAGGAGAAGCTGAAGCCAGAGGTAAAGCTTGGCAACATGCAGGGACTGGTGGAGGACTTCAAGAATAAGTACAAGGAGATCAAAGAGTGTGCAGACATGGAGAATGAATTTGTCCTAATCAAGAAGGATGCAGACAAAACTTACACGAACAAGGTAGACCTGGAGTCTCACCTGGAAGGGCTCACCAACAAGATTACTTTCTTAAGGCAGCTGTATGAAGAGGAGATTCGTGAGCTACAGTTTCAGATCTCAGACACGTCCATGGTCCTGTCCACAGACAATAGCTGTTCCTTGAAACTGGAAAGCATTGTCGCCACGGTCAGGGTTCAATATGAGGACATCGCCAACTGCAGACAAGCTGAGGCCTAGACCACATATCAGATCAAGTATGAGGAGCTGCATATATTGGCTGAGAAGCACAGGGATGACTGCTATCATACAAAGATGGAGATTTCCAAGATGAGCCAGAATATCAGTCAACTCCAGGCTGAGATTGGGGGCCTCAAAGGCCAGAGGGCTTCCCTGGAGGCCTCCATTGCTGATGCAGAGCAGTGTGGGGAGCTGGTGGTTAAGGACACTAATGCCAAGCTGGCCAAGCTGGAGGCTCCCCTGCAGCAAGGCAAGCAGGATATGGTGTGGCAGCTGTGGGAGTACCACAAGCCCATGAATGTTAAGTGGGCCCTGGAGATCGGGATCGCCACCTATATACTGCAAGCTGCTGGAGGGCGAGGAGAGCCAGCTGGAGTGTGGGATGCAGAACATAACTACTCAGGTAGGCTGAGCTCAGCCTGTGGGGGCCTTAGAAGCCCTGGCCTCAACTACAGCCTGGGCTCTTTCCAGTCCAGCTTCAGATGTGGAAGGGCTCCAGTTTCTTCATCCGAGTCAGCTCCTCCAAGGCCGTGGTTGTGAAGATCAAGACCCATGATGGGAAGCTGATGTACAAATCATCTGATGTCCTGTCCAAATGAACAGTCACTGTAGTCCCTCCCACCCACCCACCCCACTCCTGAGGCTGCCATAGAGCCTTTGGGGGAAGAAGCTGTGCATGGGGAGCATCAGGAATAGGAGACCCACTAAGGCTCACCCTGGCCCTCAGCCTACCCTTGGGGTAGTCTGCTGCCCTGGGTACCCCCTCTTGCCCATGCCCCCAGCTAAAAGCCAATCCCAAATAAAGCCTCAGATGGCTCTTCCAACCCCCCTAAATTTTTTTAAATAAATTAAGACATAAAATAAAAACCTAAAAATCAAAAACACACAAATGGGAAACAAACTTAAAGAACAACCTAGGATCACAATGTTTAACATCAAGTTTCATTGGCTTGACCCTTCCAAATATATCCTAAATCCAACAACCTCTCACCCCCACTGCCTCTCACTGGGACACTGCAATCAGGGACCTCAGTGGTTCACAGAGCACAGTGTGGTCTTGGGATCAGCAGCATGAGCATCACCTGGGAACTGGTTAGAAATGCAGATTCTCTACCCCCTCTGCCACCCGAGACCTGATTACTCAGAAACTCTGGGGGATGGGAGTGGTGAGCTGTGTTTTAACAAGTTCTCCAGAGGCCTCTAGTACATAGTCAAGTTTAACAACTGGCCTAACAGAAAGATGCAGTAGTCTGTTCTTCCGACAGTTTTGTCAACTTTAGCCAGTCTTTATTGAACCATCCGTCTTTTAAGAGCTACTCTTCTGTCTTTACTGAATAAAAATTTACCTTCAAGACCACAGTGATCTTCTTCAGTTCTTCTCAAGTATGTGCTTACTTCAACAGCTGAACTAAATCTGCACAAATCCAAAACCTCAGATCTCCTGTGACCCTGAGAATTTCCAAGGCTTCATGTACCAGTCTATGCACAGAATTCTTTTTTCTTAAGTTTATTTACTTACTTAGAGAGAGAGACAGAAACAGAGAGAGCGCATGCACATGCGCACAAGTTGGGGAGGGGCAGAGAGAAAGGGAGAGAGAAAATCTGAATCAGGCTCCATGCTGTCAGCACAGAGCCCAACATGGGGCTCGATCTTAACAAACTGTGAGATCATGACTTGGGCCAAAATCAAGAGTGAGATGCTTAACTGACTGAGCCACCCAAGTGCCCCTGCACAGAATTCTTTATACTGAAGCAGAGTTTAACAATGAAAATAGTTAAAAAGGACTTCTATTCTCTGCTTGTGCCTCTCAATGAACATTAAAGGTGACTACAATTAAAGGACCAAAACTTTCAACTCCTTGTATGTCAATAATATCTCAACACAGCTTGAAGAGATGTTTTAAATATCAAGTCTGGCAAGGATATGGAGCAACTAGAACTCTCTCACATTGCTGGTAGGAATGTACATTGGTACATCCACCTTGGAAAAATATTTAACAACAAAGACTAAAGATACAGGTATGCCCATTCTATGACCCAGTAATTCCATACCTGGACATACACCCAACATAAGTGAGTGATTATATCTACCAGCACATACATATATACAAGAATTGTCATAGCATTTATAATAGACAAACACTGGAAACACTCAAATGTCTGTCAAGTATACAACAGATAAATAATTTGTGGAATACTGCAAATAACCTGATTTTAATAAAAAAAAAATGAGGGGTGCCTGGGTGGCTCAGTTAGTTAAGCGGCCGACTTCAGCTCAGGTCATGTTCTCATGGTTTGTGAGTTAGAGCCCAGCATAGGGCTCTGGGCTGACATCTCAGAGCCTGGAGCCTGCTTCGGATTCTGTGCCTCCATCTCTCTCTGTTCCTCCCCAACTCGCACTCTGTCTCTCTCTCTCAAAAATAAATAAAGACTTAAAAAATTTAAAAAATAATAAAAATTAAAAAATAACCTGCTTTTGTCACTTGCAACAATATTGATGTCTTAAAGATGTAATGTTGAGTGAAATAAAGCATACAAGAAAGAGTATATATGATTCCATTTTTATGAAGTTAAGAAAACACACAAAAACTAATGTGTGGTGATAGAAGAAACTTAGAAGAGTGATAACTTCTTAGGGAGTGGACTGGGAAGGGGATGAGGAAGACATGTGGGATGTGGGATGTTTTTTATCTTGAGCTTCATGATAGTAGACATATGTAAAAAGTCATCAAGCTCGATCCTTAAGATTTGTGCACTTGACTATACATGAGTAACATCTCAAAATAAAGGAAAAACATGAAATTAAAGAAGAATATTAAAGGGGATCTGAATCATAACTATAGAAACAGCTCTAAGAGTCAGCTTTCCTCTGCTCTCCAGTTCACTAACCAGACTCCCAAACTCTCTCTGACATCCAGCACATAGTTTTTCCTTTCTGTCTCCCTTCTTTCAACCTTAATCCCAGGTTTAACTTGGCTTTTCACTAAATCTTTTCTTCTTGCTCAGCACCACCTCTCAGGTCCATCTCTTTCTAAGTCTATCTTGCTCTCCCAATTCTGCATCCTGAAAGATCTCAAACAGGAGAGCAAAGATAAAATTCTCTTTGCTAGATAGCTATGGAGAGAGAAGTAGAGAATGCTCAGCCAGTCATGTATCTCATCTTCTCACACACTCTTAGTTATGAAGTTAATTAAACTTTCCTAGGGAAATGGTACCACTGAGTAATTATTACTCTTTAATGAGAGTGGATACCCATACAAATAACAGACTCTTCACTTAAAATGCAGTAAGCTTTGACCTTGCTCTTAGCAGTATCTACTAGCCTATACGAGGAATTCCATGCATGTTTTTGGCTGAAGATTAGAAAGCTGAAATTGGGAAACAGCAGGGCTTCTGGAGAATGGCAGAAAAGCTAAATTGCAAATTCCTAAAATATGAATATTGGCAGCACATGTCAACTTTAAAAGGAACTGGTCATGGGCACAGAGGACAGAAATAATCAATAGCACTTCCCTGGTGTAACTCGCCAATGTTAAATTTATAGTCTCTGACCATTTTTTTTCTCAACGTAGGATCTGAGAATACCTGAGGTTCAGCAGATATATTCTTAAAGATCTGCAGTAACTTATCCCTTTAGAAAAGGCCCATAGGAGGCTACCAGGGGCTGAGAGGAGTGGAGAATAAGAAGCTGTTATTTAATGGTTTCAGAGTTTCTATTTGGGATGATGAAAAAGTTCTAGAAATAGTGATGATGGTTATATACCATTGTGACTACAATTAATGCCACTGAATTGTACACTTTAAAGTGCTCGAAACAGGGATGCCTGGGTGACTCAGTCGGTTAAGTGGCCGACTCTTGTTTTCAGTTCAGGTCATGGTCTCACAGTTCATTAGTTCGACCCCCACATCAGGCTCTGTGTTGACATTGTGGCACCTGCTTGGATGCTGTCTGTCTCAAAATAAATAAAATTTTAAAAAAAGAATTTAAAATGGCTGACACTGTAATTTTTATGTTATGTATATTTTGCCACAGTTTTTAAAAAGGTCTGTAGGGACTTCCAATTCCGATAATAGGGCATATTAGCTACCCTGAAAATGTTCCTAGGACAAAAATACATGAAAGGTTAGAAAAGTCTTTTAAATATTTCATAAATGCATGATTGAGGTAGTGGAAAGTAAGTGAAATCCTCAGAGGTTTAAAAAAAATTCAAGATGAGGGGCACCTGGCTGGCTCAGTCAGAAGAGCATGCAACTCTTGATCTAGGGGTCTTGAGTTCAAGCCCCACGTTGGACATAGAGATTACTTCAAAATAAAATCTTTTAAAAAAATTCAGGATGATAAAAGGTAAATTCAGTGAGGGGGCTAAGCTCTAAAACTGGCAGCTGCCCTGATGTCATCTGCTGACCTTAGCTATTTTAAAGGACCTTCAGTAGAGACAGAAGATAACGCCCAGAGATGTGGAAACTGGGCCTCAGTGAGTGAACTAGACATGACCAATAATCCCCAGAGTGTTACCTTGAAGAAGAAACTTCGGCCTTCGCTATAGATTGAGGAGAAAAAAAAATCTCTCGTGAAATTTTTTTTCTTAAATTTTTTTAATGTTTATTCTTGAGAGAGAGAGACAGAGCATGAATAGGGGAGGAGCAGAGAGAGAGGGAGACACAGAATCCAAAGCAGGCTCCAGGCTCTGAGCTGTCAGCACAGAGCCTGATGGGGGGCTCAAACCCATGAATGATGAGATCATGACCTGATCCAAAGTTGGATGGTTAACCAACTGAGCCACCCAGGCACCCCTCTCATGAAATTTTCTGATTACAAACTGGCCTCCAAGCTTTGGAGCCTATAAGTCTTAATAATTCCTATTGCTCTTAGATTAGACTTCTTTTCCACCATCTTTTTTTAAAATGTGAAAAATCATAATAGATAAATTTTTTAGGTACAACTTCCCTAATTCATTCACCTGTTGTTCATATAACATATTTTCCAGACACATTTGCCAACAGTCTTCCTTTGGGTACTTTCTGGTGTGTTCCAGTATCCTCTTAAGGAATCATGGCCATGATGGGAAATAGTTACACAGATTTGGCTCAACCTGTACAGAGTAGAGTAGGACTATTACTGCTTGTGATTGGTGTAATACTTATCTACTACTGGATAACAAATAACTCTAAAATTTAGTGGCCTGAAACAACATTTATGATCTCACAGTTTCTGTGGGTCAGGAATCTGGGTGCAACTTAGCTGGGTCCTCTTGCTCAGGGTCTCTCACAAGAAGGCAGTCAAGTTATCAGGTGAATGGCAGTCATCTCAAGGCTCAGCAGGGGAAGAATCTGCTTCCAAACTCACTCATGCACTTGTGGATAATATTCAGTTTCTTCAGGCTGTTGGTCTAAAAGCCTCAGTTCCTCACTAGCTCTTGACCAGAAGCTGCCCCCAGTTCCTTGCCTCTCAACAGGATAGCCTGTAGCACAATAGCTTGCCTCATTAGAATAAGTAAGTGAGAAGAACCTGAGAGAGAGAGAGAGAGAGAGAGAGAGAGAGAGAGAGAATAAGGAAGATGGAAGTCATGGTCTTTTATGACCCCTCATTTTTGCAGTCTTCTATCTATCAGAAGCATATCACTAGTCCTAGCCCACACACAAAGGGAGGATTACACAAGGCATGATTACCAAGAGGCAATGATCATTGGGAGCCATTTCAGAAGCAGCCTACCACAACTGGACATCACACTTCTAATCCACCTAACTGGGACGTTAAAAAGCTGTACCTTAATGATTTGGATTTAAGTAAACCATCAGGTTAGTGGGGCTCTTAGGTACTTGGCAAAAGTAAATGTCAATCCCCTCTGGAGGAACTTACGTTAAGCTCAGGCATTAATTACTTCCACCAGACAGAATTACAACAAATAGGAGTTTGCAATAAAAAAGGAGAAAAAAAAAACCACTACCATGAGCAATAATCAGCAGACACAAACGATCAGAACTGCCAATGTTATAGCTACTGGAATCATCAGATACACAATATATAATAAACATGTTTAATATGTAGAATTGAAAATATAGCTAAGGAAGAGAAAGTTAAAAAAGCAAGCCAGATTTGAAACAAAAACAAATATAATTTCTAGAAATTAAAAATAAAATAATTAAAATTATAAAATCAATAGACTGGTCAGAACAACAGATTAAACACAACTGAAGTAAGAAATAATGAACTGAGGGGCATCTGGGTGGCTCGGTCAGTTGAGCGTCCAACTCTTGACTTCAGCTCAGGTCATGATCTCACGGTTCATGGGTTCTAGTGCCACGTCAGGCTCTGGGCTGACAGCATGGAGCCTGCTTGGGATTCTCAATCTCTCCCTCTCTCTCTCTGCCCCTCCCCTGTTGGAGTACATTTTCTCTCTCTCAAAATAAATAAATAAACTTTTTTAAAAAATGAACTGCAAGATGGATTTCAAGAAACTACTCAGAATGCAGGAAGATAAAGACATGGGAAATATTAGAGAGGGGAAAAGACATGGAGGATAAAAAGCAATTACATCTAATGGGACTTTCAACATGGGGGGGGAAGCAAGGTAAAAAGAATATTCAAAGTAAGAATGGCTAAGAATTTGCCATGTTTGATAAAGATGACAAATCCTAAAATTCAACAAGCTGAATAGTGCTGGGTACCTACCTAGCCTTCAGCTCCACATTCATCTTTCTATCCCTAGCAAAGTAGCACTGGGATTGGGTGTTTGTAAAATGCTTTTCCAGGCTCCTTTAGCAGGTGGCTTCCTCCTGGATTCTACCAATAAGAGGCACTGGTACCTAATCATAAGTAGGAAGAGGGTAATAGCAGAAGTTTTTCTCATACTTGCTCTCTTCCTTTTTCTCCTTCTGGCCACAAGCCCTTAGCCATATTTCCTCCAACCATCCAGCCCAACCATTCATGGGATGGTGGCCCCCTCCCCCACCCCCCAAGGTTCTGGTAGCATAACCTCCTCCCTTTGGTGCCTTGAACCCTAGGGATAGGCTAGCTACTTTATGCTTTCTAATCTCCCAGCTACTTCACCTTTGTTCCGCTTTTAACCTTCCACTATATGTGTAGCCAATTCCCTTATAAAATCCTCTCTGTTTTGAAGTACCTAGGATGGTTTCTGTTTTCTTGCCTGGACTCTGACCGATATGCTAACAAATTGCAAGCAAGTTAAATAAAAAGGAAATGCACATTTAGACATGCCAAAGTGGAACACTAGAAGGAAGACAGACTACCTAAAACAAGAGACAGTTAAACTGATGCCAGACTTCTCAACAGCAACAATGGAAACCAGAAAATAAGTAACATTCTCAAAATGCTGAATGAAAACAAGTTTGAAACTAGAATTATATGCCCTATGAAACTATAATCTAAAATAAGAGGGAAATCAAGATATTTTCAGACAAGCAGTAAGAGATTACTCTTAAAGCCTGCTGCGTTAAATAACAGGGACGCACTGAAGTTTGTTTAAACTTTGAAACTTGGGGTTTGGGATGTTGTTTCCCCCTGGGCCTTGCCTTTAGAAGTCCAAAAGGCTGAAGTGCAGCAAAAGATAACACTCCAGAATATACTTCTTCAGCATATTGATTATTTTAAACTATTTTTTAAGAAGCAGCAGATACAGGAGAAGCTCTGAAACTCAACAGAAGTTACCCTTTGAAAGAAACAGTTACAAGGCAAATCTCCATTTGTAGGGTTGTCTCCCTCTCTGTACCAGGAAGAGGAGAATGATTCTCAATCTCTAGAAACTCTTATCAGTGCAGAAGGCAACAACTTAAATCTGCTTAACAACCTTACCCTTGTTTATTGTGCTTTTCCTGGTAACCTCCCATAACTGGCTCCCCCCACCAACATCTTTTATCTTTAGCTGAAGATGATATTTAAAATGGTAGCCTGGTTCAGCTGAACACTAGCCAAGGCCACCAGCATCATTTCAAACAACTTCTGACTGGAGAGGATCGCGGGTGTGAGATGTTTGTCATAAATAAATAACAAAAATAGCAAAAAATAAAAATAAAGTGATAGCCTGGGCCATTTCAAGAAGTTACTCAGTTTTCCTGGATCTTTCCCATGTATATAGGAGGTATACACATTATTAAACTTCTGTTTGCTTTTCTCCTGTTAATCTTTTAGGGGGGGGGGGCGGGGCTCTTAGCCAAGCACCTAGAAGGGTAGGGAAAATTATTTTTCCTCCCCTATATGGCCAAATGCCTACTTCAACATCATTTCTGGAATCTCTAAAAATGTGCACAACCAGTGATCATATGATGGAGTAGGTATCATCATATATAATTTGTGAAACAATGTCAATAATATGAATAAGGTGTGTCACTTGCATGTATTGAAAATATTCACTTTCTTTTTTATTTATTTAAACAAAATTTTTTAACGTTTATTTTTGAGAGACAAAGCGTGAATGGGGCAGGGGCAGAGAGAGAGGGAGACACAGAATCCAAAGTAGGCTCCGGGCTCTGAGCTCTCAGCACAGAGCCTGATGCGGGGCTTGAACCCACGAACTATGAGATCATGACCTGAACCAAAGCCGGACACTTAACCAACTTA
The DNA here is from genome assembly GCF_018350175.1 of Felis catus. Taxonomy (NCBI): domain Eukaryota; kingdom Metazoa; phylum Chordata; class Mammalia; order Carnivora; family Felidae; genus Felis; species Felis catus. The sequence continues at coordinate 18,101,834 of NC_058386.1, forward strand.
GCCACCCAGGCACCCCAATATTCACTTTCAAACATACACAGATTCTAAAATAACTTGAGGTGAAAAGATTTTTTATGTATTTTCTAAGGTTAAATCCATCACTTGATTAGCAAATGTATACCCATTACTGAAGAGTAAAATGCTGTGATAATTATAATTTTTAAAACTATTAAGCTTATGTAGAAAACCAGTTAAGAATCTACATTGCTTGGCTTTTGCTAGGTTATGCTGTGGCAACGAACTCTAAAACTCTAACAACTGTATTTAATTTTTTGTTCTTCACTTCCACTTAGGTTACAAGCCTTACAAGAAAAAAGTGTCACTAAGGAATTCTTCACATCTTGCAGGAAATCAGTTTGCCACTTCAAAATTTCACAAGTAGGAAAAATTCCAAAGTCCTGTTCAACAGCATCCTTGATAAATCATCTTCAATTTATATATAAAAATAATATAAAGTTTATGAAGAATAAAGAAAGTATTAAAGCAAAATGAGATCTCAAAACCACATTTTATTGCCACTTATTAAATTTCAAAATAATAGGCTTCTTGAGAAAGCTTTAGGAAGAGAATTCCTTATAGTTCTATGCCTAGGGAAGCTAAAAGTAAAAGAAAAATCTTATTGACAATATTACTATAGACCATAGGTCAGCATGCTTTTTCTTTTAAGGACCAGATTAACATTTTAGGCTTTGCAGGCCATTAGGTGTCTGTCACAACTATTCAACTCTGTTGTGGTGCAAAACTACCAGGGATAATACACAAACAGAGGAGGATGGCTGTGTTCCAATAAAACTTTATTTACAAAACTGGCAGTGGGCTAGATTTGAGCCTTAGGCCATAATTTGACATCTCCTACTAGATACTATAAACTATTTTCAGTAGTTGAAGATGAAGGATTTTTTTGCATTTGCTGAATCTATAAATGCTAGTTTTTAAGTTCCTTCTAAAAAATGTTTTCTCAAAAAAGTCCTCGAGTAGTATTCTGCTGTAGATGAAAAGGCCATGATACTGTTAAATGTGCTACCTTATCTAGGACATGAGACATTTGGATATGCAGAAACAACTACAGGTCATATTTAAGTCTGATGAAATGATAGTTTAATAATGAATTAAACTCTGCTGCTGTTCGGTTGTTCAGAGACTGCTGAGGCCTCACGCAGCTATCAACATAATACATTCTGACTGAAGAGCTACTTATAGGATGGAAAATCAGTTTTACAATGTGCCAACTATTATTAATAATAGAACAGACATGCTAAAGGCTGAAAGTGATTTAGGAATCAGAAGTATACAGTGTTTTGTTCAATCACACTTTAGTGCTATAATCAGAAAGCAGTTATCACTGTCTATAAGCAGAAGGATAGTGAGCCACTTCCTCATACTTCAGTCAAAGACAAAAGTACACGATGTCCAAAGACTTTGGAATTGCCTTGTCATACATTTGACAAGATGTTGAAACAACATGGAATAGCAGCCACTACATGTTTAAAAGCCATCCTAAACAAAACCAAACTAATATGCTTTTTAGATGGAAACACTATATCTTATTAAAACTGCAGAGAAAGTACTTTGCTTGCTGGAACCTGAGGAAGAAGTAACCAAACTGATGCTTTCAGAGTACAAGTACTTCTTACATGATAGCTGCTGAAAAGATTCTCTTCTCACTCCAGAAAGATGCAGACATTCATGTACATGAAATGAAAATGAAATGCAGATGGAAAAACCTAGATGACTGGTTTCTTGAAAGCCAATTATATTGCTCTATTTGCACATTTTTAGAGCCAAGGTTTATAAGTACAAACATTATTTACATGAATGTAAAGCAGCAATTGCTGGTAAAAAAATCTACATATATTAGGAATAAAACATAAGTGAAGGCAGCACTTTCAGAATAGATTCATAAAATATTTTCTTCAACTGGTACTAGAAACTTCCATTTGTGGGACTGCTTCAACCAAACTGCACCACCTTCAGGAACCATACCAGGACTAAGATTTAAAATGAGGAAGTCTTTGCCTTGGTTGGTTCCTATTAAAGAGAAAGGGAAGGCTTAATAAATTGTGTGGCCGCATCAATACTAGCAGTACCCCATAATGGCAGCACTAAGCAAACATTATGTGCGATTATACCCTCCGTAGGTGAAAGTGAATATCTACTTCCGTGGTAGATAATGCTACTGTTTATTTCCAGGTATTCTTCTCTCCTTCCAGGTGATTACACTCCCTCTGCCCTTTGCATTAAGCACAACTATTTGACTACTTTTGGCTAATGAAACATGAGTGGAAGTAATGTGTGCACCTCTGGGCTGTAGCACTTCACTGCCAGGGGTAGCTACTCTAGTCTTCTCTTTCTCTGTTGTAGTGAACTCTGAAGCTCATTGTGAGATGTAAGCATGATAAAATGATGGAGTATCCACCAGCGTGCCAGCCCATGATGGATACATAGTAGAAACAAAAAATAATTCTTTGTTGTTTTTAGCCCCTGGGATTTTGGAATTTGTTACCCAAGCATGATAACCTAGCTCATTCTGACTAGTATAATTTAGTGTCATAAATGCACAGTGTAATGACCTGAGAATCAAACTATCAGCTCACACTGATAAGAAATAAATATTCCATTGGGGCGCCTGGGTGGCTCAAGTCATGATCTCACAGCTCCTGAGTTCGAGCCCCACATTGGGCTCTGTGCTGACAGCTCAGAGCCTGGAGTCTGCTTTGGATTCTGTGTCTCCCTCTCTTTCTACCCCTGCTCCGCTCATGCTCTGTCTCTGTCTCAAAAATAAATAAACATTAAAAAAATTTTTAATAAATAAATAAATAAATATTCCAGGGGTGCCTGGGTAGCTCAGTCGGTTAAGAGTCCGACTTCGACTCAGATCATGATCTCACGGTCCATGGGTTCCAGCCCCGCATCAGGCTCTGTGCTGGCAGCTCAGAGCTTAGAGCTGCATCGGATTCTGTGTCTCCCTTTCCCTTCCCCTCCCTGCTCATGCTCGCTCTCTCTCTCTCTCTCTCTCAAAAATAAATAGGCATTAAAAAAATTTTTTTAATTCCAGCATAAAACATCAAACTTTATTTAAAAATCTGAATACTAATGTTTTTAATAATAAATTAATAATAATATTTTAAAATAAATATCTAATGCTATATTTCATGATGATTCTGGTATCTCGGAAGTTCATTATATGATTATATATTTTGCTTCAGCCAAATATTGATTTTTAATTTGAGGCTATTTTGCATTCAGCCAAAATAAAAATCTAGTGCCCCCTCTAAAAATAATACAATAAATTAAAATTGTATGAATAAAAGTTTGTCTCTGTGTCCTTTATTTAAAATTGTTACCTGACAGGGGCCTCTGGCTGGCTCAGTTAGTAGAGCATGTGACTCGATATTGGAGTTGTGAGCCCAAACAACACATTAGCTGTAGAGCTTCCTTAAATACATACATACATACATAACTGAAAGAAACCCGAAATGATCTGTAAATTACATCACAAATTTATTTGAAGGAAAAAAATACCTCGATCTTATGGAATTCAGGCAGTTTTTAGCCTCCATCTTGCATCCTCTAGCTGGTCTCTTCAGCTGCCACCAGCTGGCTTCCACTACTGATAAGTTCCAGAAACCAGCAGGATTCAATTCAATGTTTTGTTTTGACTGCTGGGTCCCTGTTGAGAACACCAAGTCAGCTGAATAAGTAAATTTTTAGGGTGGGAACAGAAAAACACAATCAACTCATTTCCAACATATTTTGGGTAATCAGATGGCCACACAGTAGCTGGTACTTGTCCCAGCAAGGAGCCTAGACAAGGCTTCAGCCTAACAAAAAGATTTTAAGTTAATATTCTCTTCCAAGGGAAGAACAGTGTTAAAAACTACAGTCATTATGTAAGAATGAACAAAGGTCAGTTCAAACACAACAGCCTACCTACAGTCTTTGTGTAGTTTTAAGCATTAATAGCTTCAGAATTACTAATTCTACAAACTTAAAACATCATTTGAAAGTAAAAATACCTAAATTTCTTTCATGCTTTAGTCTTGGGAATTTTTGAAGAATAAACGTATTTCAATTTTTTGTTTCAATGGTTGTTATCTTCAGTTGATAGACTAAAGAACTTGAAATTTAAAGTTATTCAAAATTCACAAAATGAAATAAATGTAAAAGAAATTTAAATAAACTTTCAAGTGATGGTTTTTACAAGTTTACAGCAATTATACTTCTGAAATTATCAAAACCTAAAACTGCACTAGGACTGTCAGGGCACCTGTACATGGAAAACTGTGTGGTCACAGAGTGCTTGAATATAAACTTTCATAATTTACACCCAGTTATGTCCAACATAAGTTGAAATATTTTGTAACAACACATATCCATACATATATGCAAAGAAATGTAAAACTGAGTCATAAGATCTCTTGAAGGTAGAAGGACATGGTGTTAAATCATTAAAACTTTAGGAAAAGGATAGAAAAATAAGACAAATTAGTAGCAATATCTGTCATACAGCTTTCTAGTATTATACTATCATTTTTTTTTCTTTGGGGGCTGTTGAGGGTCCATTTTTATTTGGGATACTTGTTATTAAATACTATTATGTTCTCGATATTAGTACTGGTATTATTATTGCTAATGATGCTTTTCCAGAAAAGTTAACTTACAAAGACATGAACATTAAGAGAGAATGCAGAAAAACACTCTATGAGTTTTCCTTCCCATCAGAAGTCATCCAGTTCAGTGATTCTCAATCTTGCCTGCACAATGGAATGACCTAAGGAGCTTCAAAAAAAAAAAAAAAATACTGACCCTTGGGTCCCACTCTGAGATTGATTCAATTAGTCTAGGCTGCAAAAAGGCATCCGAAATTTTAAAAGCCCTGCGATGATCCTTTTATACAGTCAAAGGCTCAGCACCACTACTCTAGGTCAATATATAATCATATATAGATAGGCATAAAAATCTGTGCAAATATTCAGAGCTCCAATTTTTAAAACATAGCACCAATCTCAAATTATATTATGGAAGGGGTTGCTAAATGAACCTAATCTAATCAACATGGATGAATCTCAAAAATACTACGTTGAGCTAAATAAGCCAAACACCAAATTGTGTACTGATTGTATGGCTCTAGTTACATAAAGTTTAAATAAATTAGAACGGGGGTAAGGGGGCAAGTACTGACTGGGAAGGGACAGGAAGGAAATTTCTGAGATGAAAACGTTCTCTGTGTTGATTAGGATAGACAGACATATACAGTTATCAAAACTAATAGAAATGGACAGTTGAGACCTGCATTATGGTTTAGTTATATGTAAATTACACTTCAATTTTTAAAAATAGAAGAAACACAATTAACTTAAATCTGGATACCTATGACAGGGTTTAAGAGGTGAAGATGATTATTACTTCAGATGACCCCAACCTCTCACTAGCTTAAAAGGAATGGCATTTGTTTCCTTTATCCCAAGAAATTTTCCACTTTCCCTTGTGATTATTTTTCTCTTAGTCCGTTATTTTAAAATGTATTGTTTAATTTCCACATATTTGTGGATTTCCCAAGTTTTCTTCTATTATTGATTTCTAAATTTAGATTGTGGTCAGATAATATATTCTGTACTCCTTCAGTCTCTTTAAATTATTGAGAATTATTTTATGGCACAATATGTTGTCTATCTTAGAGAATGTTTCATGTGCACTTAAAAAGAATGTGTATTCTGTTGTTGAACATAGTGATCTAAATATGTCTATTAGATATAGTTGGTTTACAGTGTTGTTCAAGTTTTCTATTTCCCTAATCTTCTAATTATGGTTTTAATTATTGCTGTATTATTAAAAATGAAGTATTGATGTCTCAAAATATTATTTTTGAATTGTCTTCTTCAGTTCTGTTGATTTCTGCCTCACATGCTTGTTAAGTAAATATACATTTATAATTCTTAGATATTCTTGAATGATTGACCTTTTTATCATCATAAAATGTCCTTTGTATCTATTAATAATTTTGTCATAAATCCTATTCCATTTGGAAAAAAAAAAAAAGGAATGGCAAACCCAAGGCCAGAACCAGAGAGTATAGATAGCCAACAGCAGGGAGGGCCAAAGCCTAAGAAATCGCTAGAGGGCTGGCAGCAGGAGCCCAGCAAACACCCAGACCTCAGCGCCCCAGTGTCCCATGGAAATAAGCCCCCGCACCCTTTTCCGGTGCGTACAAGTCCGTCTGTGTGTGCTATTCGAAAGCGTCCGGAGGGAAACGGCGACACCGCGCGAAAGGAACCGGTGGCAGCTTGGTTCCTGCGCGGATGCTGGGGCTGTAGGCGCCGAGCTTTCAGCTGGTTGCAGCTCCCAGGGAGGAAGACGCCGGGGCTCGCCTTCCCTACGCTGCCTCCGCCACTGCCATGATTCCGGTGTCGCTGGTGGTAGTGGTGGTGGGCGGCTGGACTGCCGTCTACCTGACCGACTTGGTGCTGAAGGTGAGGGCCTCGGGCCTAAAGCCGAAGCCCGCGGTGTCCAGGGCTGAGGCGCAAGGCCCGAGGCCTTTTCTCTTCCCCTGCCTCGCGCCTCCCGGGCTGGAAGCCGCGCGGCCGATACCCACGTGCGCCTTTCCGCGTGGCGCCCCGGCCTCGTGGAGTAAATAAAACACCACGGGGCCCAGGCAGGGGTGTGGCGGTCTGCACAGCTACCGCAGTCGCATTGCGGGGCAGTGCAGGCCCCGCCGCTTTCGGGGCCTCCTGCCCGGGAGGCGCCAGTAGTGGGTTTGGGGGGGGGGGGGGGCCGGGCCGATACCACACCCCGCGGCAGTGCACCTGGGAGGAAAATAAAAAGTCACTTAGGAAAGGCATTGTTTTCCCTCATTGTCTTTAAGGCCACGGCCCTCCAAAGACTCTCGTACTGGAATGAATCTAAATCAAGTTGTAATTTAAACCTGTAGTCTCAAACTTTAAAGTGCATACAATCATCTAGGGTTCCTGTTTAAATTCGAATTCTGATTAATCAGGCTTGGGGCGGGGCCTGTGATTCCGCGTTTGTAACCAGTTCCCATGTGCTACCAATGCTGTTAGTCTATGGACCATACTTCAAAGTAGCATCATCAGGTAACAGGATTTAGATAGCTAGTTTCTGACTCCTCCACTTCTAATCTGCACCCTGTACCCACCCCACACATACGCCCTGGGTGTACGGTCCACTCGAGTTACTTGGGAAGGGTAGCAAAAATTCTGCACAATTGTCTGACCACATGCTTCTAGCAACCTTTGGAATTGAATGGGGGAGGTGGGGCGGGGAGGTAAAGTCATTATACAGAGTTTATTCCACAATACCGTTCTCAAATGTTTAATAAAACCTTCATGTTATGAATACCGTTTTAAATAGAATATTATAATTTAGTATTGTGTGCTTTACGTGTAACAGTAAAATGAAATGATACTTGTGCTTTTTTTGTTGCATTTAAATTTGCAAAGTGAGGAGATTATAGAGTCTTTAGAACAACGGCTGAGTTCAGCCACTTCCTAGCCTTTGTGCCTTGGCCAAATTACTCTCTGTGCCTGGGTTTCTTCATTTTCAAAAAGTAAGGATCTTCTGAGATAGTAGAAAGGATTACGTTAGCTCACACTCGTAAAGGTTTGCTACTTCACCTGAAATTCAAGAACCAGCAGCTCTTGCGTCGTCAGGGAGCTCTTCAGAAATGTACAATCTCAGCCCTCTCCCTGACCTACAGAATCAAAATCTGAATCTTTACCAGATCCTTTGGTGCTTCCTCTGCAGGTACTTGGCATAGTGTTTAGCCTATCATAAGCAGTACAGGCCACTGCTTCCTTGAACAGTGATTTTATTGTCTAGGAAAAACAAAGCCACATCATTTCCTCATGTTGCATATGTGACAAAAATCCAAAATAAAGGGCATCTGGGTGGCTCAGTCAATTAAGCATCAGACTCTTGGTTTCAGCTCAGGTCATGATCTCACAGTTCGTGAGTTCAAGCCCTGCATCAGTCTCTGTGCTGACGGCATGGAGCCTGCTTGGGATTCTCTCTCTCCGTCTCTCTCTGCCCCTCCTTTGTGCTTGCTCTCTCTCTCTCTCTCTCTCTCTCTCTCTTTCAAAATAAATAAACTTAAAAAAAATTTTAATCCAAAATAAGAAGAACTTTTCAAACCTCTCCAGTCTCTGGTCAAGTGTGTGAGGTGATGAGGTTACTTTAATTTCAGTAACAACCCCTAGATCCCCAACAGAGTACTATTCCTTGAGCAAAAGACCTCACTCTCACTCAGAGTCACTGTCTGGGCAATGGAGAGACCTCAAGCTTTAGGAGTCTGTACCTTCAGCTTCTCTGCTTCTAACTTGATCTGCTGTTCCACGTTTGGTTCTTCTAGGATTTCCTCAGTAGACATCTACTGAAGGGGCGTGTCACTCTACTTTTCTAAGTCTCAGAAAACAAGCAGGTTGAAAAACTTCACCTGAAGACTGAGAACAGAGAACATTATAGATCCAAAGACAAACGGATACCTGTATCAGTCAGGTCATTTTTTATGATTGTGATAGGACTGAAATATCTTACAAACAAATTCCTCAAATGGATGGGCATCAATATGATAAAATACTTAACTGTATTTACTGTGACTGAGGGGTAAAAGGGGTCATTGTCAAGGTATATAAAACAACCTTATATCATCCAAAATCCTACATTACTCAAGGACTTCAAACTTCCCTAAAGATAAAACTTGTTCGGGTGTGTATAAGCAGCTATCCCATCAACCCTGAAAAATGTAAGTTATTAAGAACAATTTGGTTTTATAAAAGTTTTGTACTTCCACATGATCAAAGGCAGCTTAAGGTCTCAGAGTGGTTGCTAAGAGGATAGAAAGCACTGATTGCAGCTAATCTCTCCTCTGAGTTGGATTGGTTGGAGGTCTTTTTAGATTATAACACAAGACCTCTTTCTGTGATAACAAGGCTTCTAGACCTCTGCTGTCCAGTGTGGGAGCCACTAACTACATGTGGTCATGGAGCATTTGAAATGGGGCTGGTCTAAATTTGAAATGTGCTGTAACACACTGCATTCAAAGACTTACGTACAAATAAGTAAATGAAATGTAAAGTATTTAAATAGGTTTTTTATATAGATTACATACTGAAATGATAATATCTTGGATATTTTTAGTTAAAAAGTATGTTTAAATTAATCTGTTTCTGTTTACTTTTTTAAATCAGCTACTAGAAAATTTAAAATTACATATGTGCCTTGCATTTGTGGCTCACATATGTCTATTGGACAGCGCTGTTCTAACTTTGACAGACTTTTTCTGTAAAGGGCCAGATGATAAGTATTTTAGCCTTTGTGAGCCACATAGGCTCTCTGATACATATTCTTGTTTTTTTGTTGTCTTTAACCCCTTAAAAGTATAAAAACTATCCTTAGCCCATAGGCTATACAAAGAAACAGGCTGTATGGGGCACTTGGCTGGCTCAGTTGATAGAACATGCAACTCTTGATTTCAGGGGCTGTGAGTTTGAGCCCCACATCGGGCGTAGAAATTACCTAAAAAACAAAAAAACAAAACAAAACAAAAAAAACAGGCTGTAGACCACATTTGGCCTACAGGCCATAGTTTGCCAGACTCTAACCTCAACAGACCAGCTAGTCTGAGATCTTTAATATCCTGAAAAGAAACATACAGCTTTAAAATTATAAGTATTTGGGCAGTCAGTATCTTCCTTTCCTGTAGAAAAGACTTCTTTTTGATTTTCTTAAACATCATACATGTTCTTCAAAACTGAGTGATGTGGAACTTTTTCTCTCCTAGTCATCTGTGTATTTTAAGCATTCTTATGAAGACTGGTTGGAAAACAATGGATTGAGCATCTCCCCATTTCACATAAGGTGGCAAACTGCTGTTTTCAATCGTGCCTTTTACAGTTGGGGACGGCGGAAAGCGAGGATGCTTTACCAGTGGTATTCTTCATTTTTCTTTTTGGTTTAAAGTAATCATTGTGATCATGAGAAATGCTTGTCAAATGAACTATTTCCATCATTTTCAATCTACTGAGTTTTAAAATATTGACAGTATAAAACGTCTGGTTTTCTATAAACTTAAATGGGATTACATCATTGTGCTTTTGCATACATCAAAAATCAAGGTTCTATACCTTATCTGGATAGTAGTACATGGGTGCACACGTAAAAATTCAGTGAGCAGTACATTTGACACTTGTGCACTTTACTGTGTGAGTTATTCACTAATAGAAATGCCAAAAAATTGGAACATTTTCCATCATGAAATTAATTCTGTAGAATTCTGTCCCCTATCATAACACATAGAAACAAGGGTCCTGGGAGTCATAGGATACCCAAAAGTTTTCAGGCTTTCCCCTATACTTCTTTTCTGATAGTCCTCCTGGGTAATGGTATTTAAAATATTTCACAGCCAGTAAAGCATATGCACAAACCACTAGGCAAAATGATCAGCCAGATTTTAGCAGCAGGGTTCTGGAGTCCCCTGGCCATGCCAGGTATACTCCTTTTAAGTTATTATTTTTTTTAATCAAGGAGCATATAGTTTATTGTTAGGAGGTTTATAATGATCTCTGGGCCACCCTAAGGACCAACACATTTTGTAGTTGACAGAATTTCTAGTATGGGTGTAAAGGGCCTTTGTCTAAATTCCTTTTTGCTAAAATTTTAGCACCACATGTTACAGAGCTAAATGTAAACAGGTCATTAAAAAGCAGAAAATGCAATAGCAAATCAAAGCAAGCAAAATAGAAGGAAATAATAAAGAGCAGAAATCAGAGAGATAAAAACTATACAGTAAAGAAAATCAGCAAAGCCAAATGTTGGTTCTTTGAAAAGATTAATAAAACTGATAAACCCTTTCCATAATTCTGAAGAGGAAAACACAAGTAACAAAAATCAGAATTGAATGGTTAGTATAAAAAAGATAAGTAACAAGCGTTATTGAGGATGCTGAGAAAAGGGAACCCTCGTGCACTATTGATGGTAATATAAATTGGTGAAACCACTGTGGAAAACAATATGGAGGTTCCTCAAAAATATTAACAACTGAAATACCACCAGATGGTAGCTACACTTGTGGTGAACATAGCATAATGTATAAACTTGTTGAATCACTATGTTGTACACTGAAACATAGTGTGTCAACTATACTTCATTGTGTGTCAACTGTACTTCAATTAAAAAAAAAAAAGAGGGGCGCCTGGGTGGCGCAGTCGGTTAAGCGTCCGACTTCAGCCAGGTCACGATCTCGCGGTCCGGGAGTTCGAGCCCCGCGTCAGGCTCTGGGCTGATGGCTCAGAGCCTGGAGCCTGTTTCCGATTCTGTGTGTCCCTCTCTCTCTGCCCCTCCTCCGTTCATGCTCTGTCTCTCTCTGTCCCAAAAATAAATAAATGAAAAAAAAAATTAAAAAAAAAAAAAGAAATACCATATGATCTAGTAATTCCACTAATGGATATTTACCCAAAGAAAACAAAAACACTAATTCAAAAAGATATATACACCACTATGCTTATTGCAGCATTATTTACAATAGCTGTGATACAGAAGCAACCCAAGTGTCCGTCAATAGATGAATAGATAAAGAGGATGTGGTATATATACACAGTGGAATATTAACCATAAAAAAGAATGAGATCTGGCCATTTGCAACAACAAGGATGGAACTAGAAGGTATTATTCTAAGCAAACTAAGAGAAAGAAAAATACCATATGATTCCATTTATATACGGAATATAAAAAATAAAACCAATGAAGAGCCAAACAAAATATGCAGAGACTTAAATACAGACAACAAATTGGTAGTTACCAGAGGGGAGGTAGGTAGGGGTATGGGTGAAATAAATAAAGGGGTTTAAGACATACAAACTTACAGTTACAAAATAAGTCACAGAGATGAAAAAGTACAGCACAGGGAATATAGTCAATAATACTGTAACAACATTGTATGTCGACTACACTGTACGTGATGAATCTTGAATAATGTATAGAATCAATATGTTGTACACTTGAAAGTAATGCAACAGTGTATGTTAATTGCACTTCAATTTTTAAAAAATCAGAATTGAGAAAAGGGAACACGATTGCAGATTCCATGTACATTTTTTCAAAATGAAACGATTGTGAACAACTCCATGCCTATAAATTTGACAATGTAGACAAAATGGACAAGTTTGTTGAAAAACACAACTTACCAAAAAGTGAAGAAATGTAATAGATTATTCCCAACTATAGAAGGGTAATTTGTAATTATTGTAATTATTAAAACAGTAGAAGAAGGAAACTGTTGTTAAATTTTACCATGTTAATATTTAAGCTCATCACAAAATAATAGCTAAAATGCAAACAAAAGAATTGTAGATAAAAAAGAAATGGATGTCTGTAATGTCAGAAGAGCTTTTATAATTATGTGAGAACAAGATCAAAACAATTCTGTGTAAATGGACAAAAGAGAGGAAAGAAACTTTATTGGGAACAATATTCAGCCTCTTCAGTTATGCGAGAGTTGTAAATTACTACAACTGCTTAAAAGAGACCAGTGCCTGTGTTTCAGTCATGTATCTCAAGTTCAGGTAGGAAAATGAAGCAGAGTTATTGAAATTTTTAGCCATTATTTTGAAGCTATGAAATGTGGCTGGTCAATAAATTTGCTAACCCGTGAATTTTGAGGAAGTGTATGTTTATGCAATTTTGCTTCCTCCCGACAGGTTCAATTTTGGAATGGTGTTTGGCGTAATTGCTATGTTCAGCTCTTTTTTTCTCCTGGGGAAAACGCTGATGCAGACTTTGGCACAAATGATGGCTGACTCACCCTCTTCTTATTCTTCTTCCTCTTCTTCCTCTTCTTCCTCTTCCTCTTCTTCCTCTTCTTCCTCTTCTTCCTCTTCATCATCTTCCTCTTCCTCCTCTTCTTCCTCCTCCTCCTCACTTCACAATGAACAAGTGCTACAAGTTGTGGTAAGTACCTTCTTTTTGCTTTAAATTTATTGCAACATAAATATAAGATATTTCTTCTGGCTAGCATAACTCCTATCCATGTTATAAATATGGAAACAGATGAAAAGTCTCACGATTTCTCAAATTACCTGCTTAAACAAAAATATTAATAGGAACGTAGCAAAGATTTGTTGGAATATGTAGTAGGGGTGGTAGTAGTAGTAACAGAACAAATGGACCATGAAAACTGTCTACAATTACACAGATATTTGAATTAACTTAGTATCTTCTTGAGGTGTTAAATGATTGTTTCTATCAAGGAATAAGCATGCTGATTTAAGATCTCTATAATGTATAAATAAATTGCATTTTAACCCTATGCAAAGTGTTGCCTTTCCTCTTCATGTCTTTCAGACTCTAACCAATAATATCCTTTTAATTAAAGATATAAGACCTTGAATGGTCACTGTGATTTCCTGATGTGAAGAATAATGTGCTGAGTTTTACTCCTTAGACTGTAAGCCATTTATAATAATTCTCATTTCAAAGCACATGTGTAAACAAACCTATACCGTATTGATCCATGTCTCCAGGGTTTAGAAGGGTGCTTTACCATTGACTTTTATTTCAAATTTTTCACATGTGTAGTTTTTATTTTCATGAGTCGTGGATGTTATGTTCTTAATCATGCTCTTATTAATGGAATAGACTAAGAGCTAATAATATATTTTTTAACTCATTTTTTGTGGTTTCTAGTAGGCTGGGTCACTATGGGGATATTTAGAAGTCATTAGTAGAGAATGATAATGAATCTCTCTTATGGTAATAGCTCTTTTTTAGAGGTTGAAAGGATTTGCCAGGTATGGCCTTAGAAGAGATGATTAATTTCCTCAACAATTACTAAGTATATTCTGCCTACTGGCCATATGCTGAGTCCTGCTTATATGGGGAACAAAATCCAATCCTAGCACTCAGGAAGTTTTAGTCTAGAGGGAGAGCTGCTGTGATTGTGCTATAGTTGGACAGAGTACAAGGTGCTGTGAGAACAGAGAAAAGGCATGCTGAGATGTGCCTGGCACTGGGAAGAGAGGAGAGGAGAGCTTCAAGGGAAGGGTGAGGAGAGTCCTCAAAGCCTCTAAGAAAAGATGGCAATTGAGCATCCCAATAACAGAGGGAACCTTATAATATGGAAAGGTGGGGGATTGGGGAGAATAATAGAATAATAATAAAACCTAGGTAATATACATGCTTTCTATGTGAGGTTTTTGTGCCCATTTTATTTTATTCTTTAACAATCTATGGGTAAGTATCTCATCACAGATAAGAAAAGCAAGGCAGAGAGATGTTAAGTCACTTGCCTGTGGTCACAGCTCATAAATAGTGGGTCCATCACTCACCCACCACTGACCTCAGAGCCATCATGCTCTATTCCCTTAAGAAAGACCACTAATTCTTCAAGGAACTATAAACTAACTTTGACCTGTGTCTAGGAGGTATATGGTGGAAGGTATATGATGCAGGAGATAAAATAGGAAATACCGGTAAGGCCTGGGTTATGAAAGATCATCCTAAGGAGTTTTGATTTTGGGGGGTGTCTAGCTAGCTCAGTTGGTAGAGATGCGACTCTTGATCTTGGATTTTGAGTTCAACCCCAGTGTTGGGTGTGGAGATTACTAAGTAGTTTTGATTTTTACTTGTAGATAACAGGTCTGTATAAAATGGACCAAAGGAGGGTTACACTGAAGATGGGAAGAGCATATTAGAGGGCACTTTGGAATAATTCACTGTAGAAGTGATACGGATCTAAACTAAATTGGTGGTAAGAAGAAGGAAGGAGGCAGATTCAAAGGGTCTTTTAGAGTGGAGTTCTCAGGCCTTGGTGTTTAAGTGAATGTGAAGCTGGAACAAGAGGGAAGAGTTAAGGACGACTCTCAGGCTACATGATTGGTTATTGTTTGCCAAAGAAGAGGATAGTAGAGAAAGAAGCAGGTTGGGAAGAAATGTGATCATTCGCCTGTCTGCCTAGGATTAGAATGATAAAGTGTAGCTCAGAGAAGAAATTATTTCTTCTTTCTGCATCTCAGTTCATTCATAGAGCTCACAAAAATGTTGACTCTGTTAGGAGTCCTGCTTTGGAATCATGAAGAAGTCAGTTGCCCTCTGTAGTACCCTGTGCATGTTTATGTATATATCTAAGAATGTTCTATCTCCTGGGGCGCCTGGGTGGCTCACTTGGTTAAGTGTCTGACTTCGGCTCAGGAAATGATTTCACAGTTCGTGGGTTCGAGCCCTGTGTCAGGCTCTGCACTGACAGCTCAGAACCTGGAGCCTGCTTCAGATTCTGTGTCTCCCTCTCTCTCTGTCCCATCCCACGTGTGTTCTTTCTCTCTCAAAAATAAATAATAAACGTTAAAAAAAGAAAAAAAAACAATGTTCTATTTCCTGGCTTTGATGTGAGTTCTTGTAGCTCAGAGAATATATTTTCTATTTACATCATAATTACCTACAGCCTTATTCAGTATTAATTCCCAAAAACCTGGCACTCTGTCACTGAGAGATCAGAATTCTGGTACATCTAATACCCTGTGTGATCATGGCCAAGACAGATGGGCAGTCACATACTGTTGCCAGAAAATAAGACCTACCATCTGTTAGTATAATCACTCACTCAAATCCTTACCTTATCTCATTATTACATCCATAAGATAATAAAGCAAAGGAACCAATGTCCTATGGAATCAAGCCTACTGATTTATTTGAAATAAAGTTAAGATAACCAGGACATATTGTGATATTGAGAAAATCTGTAAGAATTAACCTTGGGGTTCCTGGGTGGCTCAGTTGGTTAAGCATGGCTCAGATCATGATCTCGAAGTCCCTGAGTTCGAGCCCTGCGTCAGGCTCTGTGCTGACAGCTCAGAGTCTAGAGCCTGCTTCAGATTCTGTGTCTCCCTCTCCCTCTGCCCCTCCCTTGCTTGCACATGCTTGCTCTCTCTCTCTCTCGCTCTCTCTCTCAAAAATAAGCATTAAAAAAATTTTTTTAAGAATTAATCTTAAGTACATAAATTTAGCGAGGGGTCAGAGAAAAGGAAGCTACTTATCTGAACAGGCAGACACCTGACAACATGGAAATGGAGCAGGTATGTAGAAGAAGGTACCCTGATATTCTTAAAAAGAATCGCTTAGTAGGGTCTGAGTAAAGAGAACTTCAGACAATGAGCATCATAAAAATGTCCATATCTTTTGACCATTTACTTGTATACCACCATCTAGGACTCTAGCTTTAAGTAAACACTTCCAAATGTGGAAAAAATAGTATTCATCAAATTCTTATCCTAACATTATTTATTATGAAGAATTGGAAATAACCACAATGTATAATTGAGGAATGCTGCTTAAGTTGTGGGATTGTCATTCAGTGAAATGCTATGTATACATTAAAGGTGAAGGTTATGAAAACTAGTTTCATAACTAGGGAAAGGACGCTTGGAATTCATGAATTTAGACAGCAATCCAAGCAACATAGTTTGAATCTTCTCTTCAGGTACTAAAGGAGTCTTAAAAGTAAAATTCTTCTATGCACAAAAATAAATCCAGTTGAATTAAGATTGAAACAAAGTCATAAAAGACCTTGAAAGACAAAAAATAGGTTTCTGCTTATATGAACACAGAATGAGGAAGACATAAGCATAAAACTAATGGCAGAAACCATGAATATTGATAGATTTTACTACATAAAATTTTTATATATCAAAAAACTAAAAGAAAAAATTAAAAGGCAAAAGAACTTGGGAATACATCTATGATATGTATTACAGAGGACTGATAATTGATATTTGAAGTGATCCTACAGAACAATAAGAAAAAAATAAACACTGTAGGAGAAAAAAATAGACAAGTCATGAGTAGGCTACTCACAAAAGACCTATCAATGGTCAGAAGTAGGGGAAACGTTGAGCTTTAATAATAAAGAAACATAAATTAAACAATGAAATACTTTTTATTTTCCTAAAATTGCAGATTTGAATAAATAAGCTTGCTCAAGGCTACAAAGGGTCTACTTTTGGAGAACAGTTTGATATGTATCAAAGTCCTGTAAATTTTGTGTAATGAAAGCATATGTTACTCTCTTTTTTTTTAGAGAGATAGAGTGCAAGTGGGGGGAGAGGGGCAGAGGAAGAGAGAGAATTAGAGAATCTCAAGCAGGCTCCACACTCAGCACTGAGCCCAACACAGGGCTCAATCCCACAACCCTGGGACCATGACCTGAGCTAAAATCAAGAGTCAGATGCTCAACCACCTGAGCCACCCAGGAGCCCTGAAGCATAATGTTAAATATGGCACAAGGATTATTTCATTTAATCCTCAAAATTACCTTTTTATGTAAATGTAAATGTGGTTATTTCCATTTTAATAACGAGGAAATTGCACTGTTGGGAGGAATAATCCAAATTTCCTTGAGGTCACTTAGCTAGTTAATGATGGATCCAAAATGTCAAACCGAAGTGACCTGTCTCCTGAGCCTGAACCAACCATGCTTAAGAATTTTTACCCCCAAAATATTTGGATATATGTGTCCAAATATGTTTATCACAGTATAAGAGCAGAAACTTTAAACTTTAAAACAATTAAATGCCCAACAGTCTATTTTATAGAATACAGTACAGTTCTTAAAAATCATTTTGAACCCTTTCGCACTGCTGGTGGGAATGCAAACTGGTGCAGCCACTCTGGAAAACAGTATGGAGGTTCTTCAAAAAATTAAAAACAGAACTACTTATGGCCCAACACTTGGCACTACTAGATATTTATCCAGAGGACACAGGAGTGCTGATTCGAAGGGGCACATACACCCCAATGTTTATAGCAGCACTATCAACAATAGCCAAAGTATGGAAAGAGCCCAAATGTCCATCGACTGATGACTGGATAAAAAAGATGTGATATATATACACAATGGAATACTACTTGGCAATCAAAAGGAATGAAATCTTTCCATTTGCAACAACATGGATGGAACTAGAGTGTGTTATGCTAAGCGAAATTAAGTCAGAGAAAGACAAATATATGATTTCACTTGTGTGGAATTTAATGTACAAAACAGATGAACACAGGGAAGGGAAGCAAAAATAATATAAAAACAGGGAGACAAACCATAAGAGACTCTTAAGTACGGAGAACAAACTGAGGGTTGCTGGAGGAGTGTTGGCTGGGGGGATAGGCTAAATGGGCAAGGGGCATTAAGGAGGACACTTGTTGGGATGAGCACTGAGTGTTACATGTAAGTGATGAATCACTAAATTCTATTCCTGAAATCATTATTACACTATATGATAACCAACTTGGATTTAAATTAAAAAAAAAATAAAAATAGGGGCGTCTGAGTGGCTCAGTTAAGTGTCCAACTTCAGCTCAGGTCATGATCTCACGGCTCGTGAGTTGCATCGGGTTCTGTGCTGACAGCTCAGAGCCTGGAGCCTGCTTCAGATCCTGTGTCTCCCTCCCTCTCTGCCCCTCCCCCACTCACTCTGTCTCTCCCTCAAGAATAAACATTAAAAAATTTTTTTTTTAAATACAAATTAAAAAATGTTGAACCAGAAAACACTCAAGGAAAAAATGTTTGTGATACTATTAAGTGAGAGGGGCAGATGTCAAAACCATGTTTATAATAAAAATATAATTCTTAAAAATACATGTATGTGAAAAGACTAGAAGAACATATATTAAAACATTGAGAATGGTTTTTGGTTTTGTGTTTGGGGAGCAGGAGTATAGTCTTCTGTTTTTCTTTTGAGTTTTCCAGTTTTCCTGCTTTAAACACATTTTGTAATTAAAGTAATAAGGGCAAGAATTTCCTCTAGAAGGATACTTTTAGGGTCCCAACTCCTGGACTGTGAGAAATAGATGCTCAGTATGTGAATAATATAAATGATGCCTGGTGTGCCCCCACTTAACCTAATTTATAGAGTCCTTAACAGATGACATAACTCAAGAGCGATCATTTATCGTATGAGAAGATTCTTGGGTATCTATAAGACTTTACCATGCAGCTCTTACAATAGCAAACTTCCCTTGTGTATGCAGTGATACATACAAATGCATCATCTTAGGAGCATGTGATTGCAAGATGACTTCTTCATAGGTCCTTAATATGTCTGTCTATTCCAGACAACTTACTTTCTGCATTAAATTTCAGTTTTAATATAATACGTATAATTTTGATACTCTTTTTCTGACCACTCTACTACACAAATTGTTGGAATCCAAAAAATGGACAGCACAGTGCTCCCACACCAATAAGGCACTTTATTACAGTACCCTTAATTACCAGCACTCATGTTACTTGAGAATACTAAAATGAAAACTCATTGATGAGGGGCAGGAATATCCTATATTACTTAAGTATCTGGAACCTTGCACTAACAATTCAGAGGCAGGATTAAGATTGTAACAAAAATTTCCAAATCAGGCTTCTAGCCTTTGAGGGTAGAACAGTTGCTGACTCCTTGTCACTGTCACTCCGCATTCCCTGGCACTTAGCCAGGCTCCCTAATTCTTTCCCACGGTGAAGACTCCAGGAAGTCAAAGTTTCAACGTTTTTAACCTTGTGTTTCCTGTTCTCTTTATATTAGTGCTGTGCTTAGTTCAAAAACTGCCTAGTTCAAAAAGCTGATTTTTTACTTCTATTGTGAAAGAAGTAGAGAAGTGAACTATTGATACTCATATCACTTTTAGTTTACAGAACCTTCGGCCTGGAAGTTTAAGCTTTAATACAGAGTGAACATCATGGTTTCTTGGTCCCCAACTGTGTATTTATCATTGTGTCTATGAACAGGTTCCTGGTATCAATTTACCTGTCAACCAACTGACCTATTTCTTCGCTGCAGTTCTCATTAGTGGTGTTGTACATGAAATTGGACATGGGATAGCAGCTATTAGGTAATGATATTTTTCTTTCTACTAATGCAAAAAAAAAGCTTTTTACTTAGTAGGGTTTATTACTAAAATCTGCTTCATTTGATACTTTTTCTTTCTGTGAATATTGCCTAGTGCAAATCCACATTATTTTGAGGTAACTACTCTTTTATAAAGATTAATATATTGATGAATATAGTCAATTAACCATGTGCACACTGTAATCATTTGACAGCATGGTTATATCTTCATGGTGTTTCAAGATTTTAATCGAACCCTGAAACCTAATCTTTCTATTCATCATTAGGTCAGAATGATAACCACTGCACTTGGAGCCCACCGACCTGCCTTCTTATTACTTTGTTTGACTTATTGGCCAAAATACTTTCCTGCTTCCACTAATAGCCTCTGCTGGCTAGAGCAGGAACATTGAAAGCTCTGAATTTGTTAACAAATATCATAGCCTATCTAGAAACCTAAGTAAAAGAAGACAAGAGAGGATGAGACCTGGGTCTTTCTTCAAGTATCATGCCCTGTTCTTGTCTTGACTACTCAAATGTATATTGTAATTATGCCTGAGCATTTTAAAGGCTCCTAAACTTATAAATTTGTGATAGGGGAGCACAATTCCCCCTTCACTCCTACTGGTAATTACTGCCATGATGAACACACATACTGATGGGAATGTGTTTTATCCTCTGGGTATGTGGACCAGATAAAAGGTTTTATAGGAGAAGATGTAATCACTTCTTATTACTTTCCTGTTGCTTATGAACAAGACTCTGTTGACTGCTAATAAACTCTCAATCTCAACAAAGCATATACTGCCACATGTAGTGGTTTAAGTGGGCAGCTACTTTTTCTTTTTTAATCTCTCATCTTTGCTTCCATACTTTTAGCATTGTAGCTTTTAGAGTTTTACATACAAAATCATTGTTATTAACAGTTTAATACTTCACAGTATGTTTGTGAAATAGTATGGGTAATCTTTTATAAAAACCCACTGTCAAGTAAAAGCGAATTTTACAGTCATCTTAAATATATAGTACTAAATGACAGCACAGTATATTTAGGGGATGGTTTTTTTGGAGTAGCTGTTTGGTCTTATGAGGCTGTTAAGTATAATTCCATTTTTAGAGACTGAATTGATAACAAATGGTTCTCTTAAGGACAATCTGAACATTATGGATATTTAGGTATACTTATTTTAACATCAATAGGAATACACTTAGATAAACCTCCACTTTTGTTTATATTAGCCAAGATAAATATATTTAGATACCTTACTTGAATTATATTTTCTGTTGTGTTCTTCTCTGAAAATAATTCAGAGTAAACAGTTGAAGTGTTTTTCACTTAGTTCCTCATGGAAATATTAACCATTTCTTTTTATATGTGACTAATTTCAAGTTATTTGTTCAGCATACTGGTTTCTAAAAGTTTTGAAGTTTTAAGTCTATTTCAGAATACCCTTATTTTACAAAATGCAATTTCACAGATAACCAAACTGGTATGCTGTTGTAAAATTGTGAGATAAATATATATCATATATTTGGGTATATTTTCCTTGACTGTCTAGAGAGACTTGTTTTTTAACCAAGAATTTAAATTATAGTGGGAAGTTTTAAGATTAAATACATTATTAATTGGAAAAATGCAATACTAGTAGTAAATTCCTTTTTTTTATTTGATTTCTTAGGGAACAAGTTCGATTTAATGGCTTTGGGATTTTTCTCTTCATTATTTATCCTGGAGCATTTGTTGATCTGTTCACCACTCATTTGCAACTTATATCACCAGTCCAGCAGCTAAGGATATTCTGTGCAGGTAACAGACTTAAATTTCTTTATTCATCTGTGTGTTGTTATGGAAAGTATTCACATCACAAATGAAAACATCTCACTTTTTGGTTGATAAATTCAGCTTATAAGATTCTCAGTCAAAAGTAATAAAGCAAGGGGCACCTGGCTGGCTCAGTCTAAGGAGCATGTGACTCTTGAGCTCAGGGTCATGCGTCCAAGCCCCACATTGCATGTAGAGATTACTTAAGTAAATATTAAAAGAAAAAAATAAAGCAAAATTATTTATACACTCCAGTTTCTTCAGTAAAAACAACAAATTATTTTAAAAAGGTTGAAAGTAAAATTAACAGAATATACCATGCAAATGTGAACAGAAAATATGACTACATTAAGTTAGTTAGACATAGGGGGTCACTTAATAATCATAAGGAGTGTAATCCACAATGAAAATGTAATCATTGTGAATCTTACTGCATCAACTAACAAACTATCAAAACGAAAATGGAAAAGTGCAAGAAAAAAAACAACAAATTTAATAAAGGAAGTTAATCTCATCTCTCAACACATGGCAGTAAGATGAGAAGTCAGATCATCAAAACTAATTAGTAAATTAAAAATCAATAGATATGTCAAACCCTATACCATGACAGTTTCTTTTCAAGTGACCATGAAACATAAAAATTGACCAATTTAATTCAAAACATAATTGTTTTATACAATTATACTACATACATACATACATTTATACTACATAATTGTAGTATATTTAAAAGTGATAATGAAATAATGTGTAAAGTTTTGCTAAAAGGAAAAGTCACTCCCTTATGTAGTTACTATGAAATAAATGAAAATAAATGTTAAACATTCAACTGAAGAAGTGAGAAAAGAACTATAAAATAGTTAAGAGATGATGTCATTAATAAAGATGTAGGTAGAAAATAAATAATAAGAAGAAAAAAATTTAAATATAAGAGGTTTGGGGCGCCTGGATGGTTAAGTGTCTGACTTTGGCTCCGGTCATGATCTCCCGGTTCGTGGGTTCGAGCCCCGCGTCGGGCTGACTCTGTGCTGACAGCTCGGAGCCTGGAGCCTGCTTTGGATTCTGTGTCTCCCCCTCTCTCTGTCCCTCCCCTGCTCATGCTATCTCTCTCTCTGCCTCTCAAAAATGAATAAACATTAAGAAAATTAAAAAATAAAAATATAAGAGGTTTTTTGAAGAAAAAAAGATTATATTGGGAGAAAGCATCAATAGAATTTATAGTCAGATTGGGGAATGACAACTGATACAGAGAAAATTAAAACAACTATTTTAAAAAGTGTTCTTTATTCATCTCTGCAAAAAACTTTCAAAACCTTGGGTGATTATTAAATATAAATGGCGTAAACTCCAGAGAACAAAGAAAAAAATCTCAATAGCCTAATTACAATGGGAGAAAATAAGAAAGTTGATGAAGAATGCCCCCAAAAGTTTCATAGGGGTAATTCTTTCCAATCTTAAAGGAAAAGGTTGTTTTTTTTTTAATTCCAATTTAGTATAAACTTTTCAGATCACATGGAGAAGGAAACTTAAAAAAAATTTTTTAAGCCAATAGAGCACTGATAACAACATCTTGGAAAGTACCAGAAACTCTACCTATGGTGTATCTAAACAATACAAGGATGGTTCAACATTAGGAAATCTATTTTAAGGTGGTAAACATTATTTACCATTGGGGGAAAAAGAAATCCTCGCCTCAGCAGGTATCGGACTGAGTAACAAAATTCATCATCCATTAATGGCTAAAAAGCAAAAATCCTTAGTAAAGGTTAAAAATAGCTGGATACTTCTTAATGGTTAACACTTGAAAGTATTCCTATTAAAGGATAAGGCAAGCAATCCCATTATCAATTAACACTGGTACTGTTAAATGGTCTCTAAATGTGGGTCAGTACAATAAGAGAAAAAGACAAAAATAGTATAAAGGAGTAAGCTTTTTTTTTTTTTTTAGATATTGTTGTATGCCTTGCAGTGGGTGGGGGGGGAAGAAAACATGAAAATCAACGGAAATGTAGAAAACTTCAGGGAAGAAGCTGGTTACCGAGTTAATATTCAAACAACAGCGTGGCGTTGGGGGTGGGGGGAACGTGCGCGTGAGGGCTGGAGCGTCCACGAGTGCGTGGGTGTGCACGCGAGCACGCACTTGCTGAGGCGCTGGGAAGCGCATGCGCCAGTGGCACCCAGAAGCCCCCGCGGTCTTCCGCGTTCTCGGCGTCCTCGCGTCCTCGCGTCCTCAACGGCTTTCGCGCGTCCTCAACGGCTTTCGCACGTCCTCAGCGGCTTTCGCGCGTCCTCAGCGGCTTTCGCACGTCCTCAACGGCTTTCGCGTCTTCCGCGTCTTTTGCCGCAACCGTCGCTCTGTGGGGCTCGGCTTTTTCTTTCGCAGCCTTATCCGCAGCCTTCCAGTCGCCACCTGCTCTTCCAGGAGCCAAAACCGCTGCCGAGCCATGGCCTCAGAGGACTCTCTCAACATCCCCCCAGAAGATTCAGAGTTACTTAAAGATATTACGGAGCTGCGCCAGATCCATGTGGAGGCCGTGCCTGTGGAGACCGTGCCTGTGGAGACCGTTCCTGTGGAGGCCGTGCCTGTGGAGGCCGTCCCTGTGGAGACCGTCCCTGTGGAGACCGTCCCTCTGGAGACTATGTCGATGGAAACCATGACAGAGTACGAGATTATCCACGGCAGTTGGGTCCACGGAGGCCACCACCAACCGCCTCTGATCGCGCTGCAGCCGCTGTTCACCAGCAACTCGAGCCAAGGAGACCACGACCAGGACATAATCATGGTGCAGACGCAGGAGGAAGTGGTGGGCTACTACGAGTCAGACGACCTGCAGGCCAGCAGCAATTTCGAGGACCAGGTGGTCATCCCGCTCGGTGAAGACGACGATTTCCAGCAGACCCTGGCTTCCTTGGCAGCTTCAGCGTCGTCGTCAGCGGTCAGCCACAGCAGGAAGCGCAGCAGCCAAAGCAAGAAGGCGAGCGGTAAGAAGAATCACACTGATAGTGAGGCCCACGGGGGAAGTAGCAGCTCTGAGATTGGCAGCAAGAAGTGGGAGGAGAAGCAGGTGCAGATTAAAACCCTGGAGGATGAGTTCTCCATCACCCTGTGGCCCCCAGATGACCAAAGAGACCAGGAGACAGGGAAGATTGAGAAATCAGCTCCTGATTATTCAGAGTACCTGACAGGGAAGAAGCTTCCTCCTGAAGGACTACCTGGTATTGATCTCTCAGATCCTAAACAACTAGCAGAATTTACTAAAATGAAGCCAAAAAAAAAAGAAGATACTCCAAGAACAGTAGCTTGTCCTCATAAAGGTTGCGAGAAGATGTTCAAGGATAACTCTGCTTTGCGAAAACATCTGCACATCCACGGTCCTAGAGTCCACGTATGTGCAGAATGTGGCAAAGCTTTTGTCGAGAGCTCCAAACTAAAACGACATCAGCTGGTGCACACTGGAGAGAAGCCCTTTCAGTGCACATTTGAAGGCTGCGGAAAACGCTTTTCCCTGGATTTCAATTTGCGTACCCATGTGCGAATCCATACCGGAGACAGGCCCTTCGTGTGCCCCTTTGATGGTTGTAATAAGAAGTTTGCTCAGTCAACTAACCTGAAATCTCATATCTTAACGCATGCTAAAAACAAAAATAGCCAGTAAGAAGGGAAGACCCTTCTCAAAGTTGGGAAGTGTCTTCCAGGAGCATGATTGAAAATGAATATGCCAGTTTTGTGTATTGTTTGTAGGAAATAATATTTTTATTGATTCCTGTATAAATAAGGGTCATGTTTTGATAGAGCAGTAAAAATAAAAGTAAAAAGTAAAATATATATATTTAATATATATACCTTTATATAACATTGTTAGGGTGCTATATCTTGTTCTGTAATACTATTTGAAAAACATGGTGTTTTGTAACGTTTGGTCCCAACAAGGATAATTTATGAACCTCACATCAAAAGATGGTTCTTTATACAACTCTTCTAAAAATGGGACTTCTTTTCACATTTTTTAAAATACGAAGTTCACCTATTGCTCACAAATTTTTAAAGTGTATTTTCCAAATGTTCATATTTATAGCTTTAGGAATATGTTTAGTAATTCTTTGTATGGTTTTTCTGAAGGTTGATAACTTTGCTTGGAATAGATTTTCTTTAAAACAATGAACAGTAACCTACATGAAGTATTTTCCTGTTTAAAAAAAGTTATATAGGCTTTGTTTGCTATCTTAATTTTGGTTGTATTCTTTGATGTTAAAACATTTTTCATAACTATCTTTTAGCTGCATTGATTTATGTAGTATTGAATATTAGATGTGACTTAATAGTCAAATTCAATCTATTTTAGTCATTTTATTTCCCCAAAATACTGCAGATGGTGTTTAGTATAACTTCTTTGCATGTTCAGTTAAGAGAGTGGTACTTAGTTGTAGAATGTATTTTGTATGTATTGACTTTTAACACTTGATAACACTTTTTAACATCTTGTGTAATAGAAGAAGCAAAAATAAAATAACCTGTTCCAAAGATGGAAAAAAAACTTGTCTGTGTAAACACCATAGCTAGAAAATAGAGAAAATGGGCAGGTTGTTAGTGGCATCAGGTGAATAGAAGCTAGGGATGCTGCTAAACATCCTACAATGCACAACAACATGTTCCCCACAACATAGAATTATTTGGCTCAAAATGCCAATAGTGCTGTTAAAAACTCCTGTTCTAGAAAAAGTAAAAGAACAAATATTCCTTTGGTATACTTATAAACAAATCATTAATGGACAACACGTTGTTTAAATAAAGGAAACGTGTTGTACCACCCTTCTTGCCACTTAGCCATCATGGGCAAATCTGGAATCCAGAGGGGTGATCTCATACCAGCTGCGTCCCTGACAAGTCCCTGACCAGAGATAAGAGGCTGCTCAGAAAGTCAAGAAAGCACGCTGTTGTTTGGGTGGGAAAACAGCATGGTCTGTGCTATGACTGTGTGGTGGGATTATCCTGATAAGGGAGTGATGGTGAGAGTGCAAGCATCTAGGCAATTCTGGTAGAGCTGGGAGAAAGCTGAATTTAACATAAACATAACAGTGGCAAATGTAATAGGCTAGGGTTGTGGGGGGAGGGGTGGAAGATGGATAATTTTGTGAAATTGTGTTGGGACCAGCTACTTGGTGGGGCAGTGGGGAGGAGGGCGGTTATAGCTGTATCCCTAAGTTAGTTTCACTAGAGAGTAAATTCCACTACGCAAAAACAAGTTTTTAATTTTGTTTTTTTTTTCAAATGAAGCTATGAAAGCAATACAAGAAAACCCTAGGTGAGTATCTTCTATAATTTTGAACTGGGAAAGGCTTAATGCAAAGGAGCAATTTGACCATACCAAAATGTAAAATGTCTGCATAGGCAGAACTATAAACCAAGCCAAAATACAAACTGGGGGAAAAATTGTAATACTCTTACAAAGGACTAAATTTTTCAATATATACATTCAATAATGATACATACAAATTAGTAAAAAAAAAAATGTAAATGCGATAGATAGAAATAGTTCTCAGACAACAGAAATACAAATAGCTTTTTTTTTATATATGAAATTTATTGACAAATTGGTTTCCATACAACACCCAGTGCTCATCCCAAAAGGTGCCCTCCTCAATACCCATCACCCACCCTCTCCTCCCTCCCACCCCCCATCAACCCTCAGTTTGTTCTCAGTTTTTAACAGTCTCTTATGCTTTGGCTCTCTCCCACTCTAACCTCTTACAAATAGCCTTTTAATAAACATGAAAGATGTACAAGCTTACTCAAATCACAACAGATTTTACTTTTCACCTAGCGGATGACAAAGTCTAACATATTCCTAGCATCTAGGGTTATTTACAGGGTAGGGAAACATGCCAGTTATGAGAATGTCAATGCAGATTCATTGAAGGTCAATTTTAATGCACATTGTTTTTGACCCAGCAATTCCATTTCTATGGAATTTTCCATACCCTCACAGATGCATACTTAATTAGATATATAACAATATGAACAAAGCTGTTTATTGTAGTATTGTATGAAAAAGTTAAAGCAGCCTATGTTATCATTAGTAGGGAACCTTATAAATAAGTCAATATGTTTTAAAAAATGAATTACTCTGTAATGGTTATAAGAACTGGGCATTCTGATAAACTAGTAAAATAATGGATGTAAGAAAATTAGTAAAGTACTAGATGTAAGAAATGGGATAAATAGAATATGCAAATAAGGAAAAAGTCCAAAGTTCAAAAATGTAAAATCAAAATACAGTTTCCAGTAGATACTTTGATACAATTGGTGTATTTAAAAGATCTCTCTCTGTATAGAACAGAAAAGATTGTTTACCCATAATGTCCTGGACTAGAGTTGCCCTGGATAGTTCTGGAATTAAAACAACTTACAACACTCAAAAAAAAAAAAAAAAAAAAGAAAAGAACATCTTAACAGTATGAATAAGGTACAAGAAACTTGTCTTGGGTGTCTGCTGTAATTAAAAATAACAATGGCTTAAACTCTCATACAACATTCCAAATGTAAGTGGTTCAGCACTGAAATGTTAATTGTGTTATTTAGAGGACTCAGGCTCTTCTGTCTTGTTAGCTCACTATTCCCAACATGCAGCTTTTGTGTCATAGACTCAGGCTTGTCTCTATCTTAGCTACATTCCAGCCATAAGGACAATGATATCCCCATCACCTCCACTCATATCCTGTTAGTCAAAGCAGTCATATGGCCGAACTCAGATTCCTGCAAGTCTGGGAAATGTCTTTAGGTTACATTTCTATCACTGTAAAACATTGGCTCTCAACCACTGGTGCTGTCACCCTCCTGTAGATGTTTGGAATGTGTGGGGGGCAGAGAGCATTCCTTGGTTGTCTCAGTGAAGGGAGAGTACTAATGGCATTCAATGGGTGGGAGCCAGAAAGGCTAAATATCCTGGGGTGTGAGGGACAGACTTGCACAAATAAGAATTGCAAGGTTCAGAGTGCTAGTAGAGCCCCCACTCTGCCCTATGAGAAAAACTGGTACAAGAAGGAAAGGATCGGTATGGGGGAGGAGGATATCTAGTGCTATGCTAGTGATTGTTTAACCCCTGGCTCTGGAAGGGAGAGTGAGGAGCTCTGATATGTAGCGTTTGCTGGTTTCTGTAGTATAATTACTCCTGCCATGGCCAATTTTAAGGTACCAACCCATAGTCCCTGAAGGAGGAATTAGGAAGAGATGTACACAGTCTGCTGTGGCAAGCTGGCAGGACCAGCCTCCAGCACACTACTGGGTTCACCTTAACCATTTCTGCATATATGATAGAGATGGTTATAGTCTGTGACATGGTGTAAGATACATACTCTAGTTCATCAATAATACTCTCCTTAATAGTTTAATTCTTAAAACAATCTCTTTTTCTGAGTACCATTTGGATTTCCTTTATATATATAAACATATATGTGTGTGTGTGTTGAAATTTATTTTTTCCATTTTATTTTATTTTATTAATATAATTTATTGTCAAATTGGTTTCCATACAACACCCAGTGCTCATCCCAACAGGTGCCCTCCTCTATTCCCATCACCCACTTTCCCCTTTCCCCTTCCCCCATCTACCCTTAGTTTGTTCTCAGTCCTTAAGAGTCTCTTATGGTTTGCCTCCCTCCCTCTCTGTAACTTTCTTTTTTTCCACTTCCCCTCCCCCATGGTCTTCTGTTAAGTTTCTCAGGATCCACATAAGTGTGAAAACATATGGTATCTGTCTTTCTCTGTATGGCTTATTTCACTTAGCATCACACTCTCCAGTTCCATCCACGTTGCTGCAAATGGCCAGATTTCATTCTATCTCATTGCCAAGTAGTATTCCATTGTATATATAAACCACATCTTCTTTACCCATTCGTCCATAACCCAGCTCAGCAAGAATGTTTTTTATTTAGTCTTAACTTTTATTTGAATAGCTCTGAAATTTTTTTCAAAGATCACAAGTATGTTTTGATTAATAATGTATATGTTTTCTGAAAAGAGGATAAAGTGAGTAGAAATTCAATTTATGTTTTATATGTGTATTAGAATATAGATTCTCTTAATGTTAAGTCATATTAGTATGTCGTCTTCTTAATGTGGTATAAACATGCTCATTTTACATTTCACTGTCTGAAATGGAAGGGGCCTCTAACTGAACATCTGTCTGCTGTACTAGTAAGTAGATCTGTCTGCTTCGCGGCTTCTTCTGGTTACTTCAGTAATTTATCAGAATGCCCAGGTGTTATGAAGTCCAGATACCTAGATCATTCCTGCCCTTGGTTGAGCTGACTCTTTTTTTTTTTTTCTCTTTTCAGGTATCTGGCATAATTTCGTCCTTGCACTCCTAGGTATTTTAGCTCTCGTGCTCCTCCCTGTAATTCTCTTGCCGTTTTACTACACTGGAGTTGGGGTGCTCATCACTGAAGTTGCTGAGGTAAATAATGAGGATTACTTGGGGCATCCTTTTACCAGATTGTGATGTAACACAGCATTTTATGATGTCAGGAACTTTTATTCAAGTTCTCATATACAGAATGCTCAGTTTTTCCTGAAGAAATTGCTGTCATCCTTTTAAATTGAACAGAAAGTTTTGTGGAAGACATTGGCTTTTTAAAAATACTTAAATTTGTTTCTGTTCTGAGTTACAAAGATAGTATCAAGGTTTTCTACCTGTAGTTTGTTGATAAAATGCATCATTTACCTTTACTGTTTGTTTTTATAACTGCGCTTTTGAGACAAATGTCCTTACTCCTAAGTAAGAAGATTGAAACCTAGGCTAGCCAGCTGGAACATTTCATGGGAGTTAAGTAAATGTCTTCAACTCTGTATTTCACTCCCTTAAACAATAATTACTGCAATGGCATCAAGTCTTCTGTTCAGGCTTTCAGAAAAGGAAAATTACCTTTGTGAACAACTGATTCACATATTCATTGTGCTGTGGTATTGTCTGTATATTTGGGACTGTGTTTAGATAAGGACTTGTCTTACAATTTTATCCACCGAGGATATACAAGATAATGAAGGCATTCTGGTGACTACTTTCACAAAAAATTTTAATAAGCAGTTTGGGAAAAACTTTATCATTTTAATCTTCATAGTTGGCAAGTGGGGTTTCTTCAGTTGTGAAAAATTCAATTAGAGAAGTAGGAAAAGTAACTATAATTGTTAGGTTGATTTTGTTAATGTTCTAGGACTGTACATCTTGGATTCAAAGCTGGATTATTTTCTGCATTAGCCAAAATATTCTATTTAATTAAATCAGAGTCTTTAATTGTTTGGTCAGATAAATCATAGCTTGTCTTCATATATTATCTGATTTGGTTGTACCCTCTTCCCAAGGACTCACCTGCCATTGGACCCAGAGGCCTTTTTGTGGGAGACCTTGTCACCCATCTACAGGATTGTCCTGTTACTAATGTACAAGATTGGAATGAATGTCTAGATACCATCGCCTATGAGCCCCAAATTGGTTACTGTATTAGTGCATCAACTTTACAGCAGTTAAGCTTCCCAGTTAGAGGTGTGTATATTTCTTCAGTATAATATCATGTTTCAGGGGCGCCTGGGTGGCTCAGTCGGTTAAGTGTCCAACTCTTGGTTTCACTTCAGGTTATGGTCTCACAGTTTATGAGTCCAAGCTCCTCATAGGGCTGTCAGCACAGAGCCCGCTTGGGATCCTCTCTCTCCCTCTCTCTCTGCCCCTGCCCTGCTCGCTCACTCTCTCTCTCTCCCAAAATAAATAATAATATTTT
Source organism: Felis catus (assembly GCF_018350175.1). Taxonomy (NCBI): domain Eukaryota; kingdom Metazoa; phylum Chordata; class Mammalia; order Carnivora; family Felidae; genus Felis; species Felis catus. Next base: position 18,133,301 of record NC_058386.1, read on the forward strand.
AATAATATTTTTAAATAATAATAACATTAATAGTAATAATAATATCATGCTTCAAGCAGCAGTACTTGGCCATTCACCAATTCTTAGCCCATGTCTATAGATTTATTTTGTTCTAATTTTTTTAAATAAATCAGTAAAGTAATAATAGGCACAAACTAGTATCTTGGCAAGTTGGATACTAATATTTATATATTGTTCAATGTCTAATTTCATAATATCATATTTGACTTTCAAGACTCTAGTATCTAATTCTTTCCACATTCAGAAGAACTTGTGTTAAGTCAGCATTCAAGCTCAACCGTAACCAATTAACTAAATTCCAGTAATTAAATACTCCCATGCTATATGGATGGTGTCATATCCAAAGCTATTTGGGGTAGAGTTATTTTATGTGGCAGGCATCCAGAGGAAGTCATGTTGGTATCTGAAAATATCCTCTGAAGTCAGATCTGTTGTTCTGTGTAGCAAGCGACAAGGTGAAGCAAGTTTATTCTCAGATGCTCCCAAATTTATTTTGAGTTCTTTCAGCTCTGAAAAATCAGCCTCCCAACTCTTTATATAAAATCATGGGGCCCAGATTATTTTGAGTGTTTAAAAACAAAAATTATATTCACGGATTATATCTTTAGGTCAAGAAATGCCCTGGAATGCTTGTCCACATCTACTGGGGTTAGGAAATATGATAAATAATCAGGAATAACTTCACTGAAGTACTATGTACAACAGTGGCAGAGTAATAAGAATTGATTTAAAAAATTTTTTTCAAATATGATCTTTCATATATTACCCATTTTTAAGAACTTTTATTACTGTAAAAACTTTTCAAACATACATAAAAGTCAAGAAAGTAGTAGAGGGGTGCCTGGCTGACTCAGTCGGAGGAACATGCTACTCTTGATCTCGGGGTTGTGAGTTCGAGCCCACACTGGATGTAGAGATTACTTAAATAAAACTTAGGAAAGAAAAGAAAAGTAGTATAAATGGAACCTTATACATCATTCTCCCAGCTTCTGTAATTATCAACATTTTTCCAGCTTTTACATCTAATTATCCCACTTTTGAGGGGAGTATTTTTAAGCACATCTCAGGCATCATATCATTTCATCCATGAACTTTAGCATGTCTTTAGTACATGATGACTTTTTAAACATGACCACAGTACTATTATTCACACCTAACAAAATTAGCAATAATTCCTAATATCTAGTCAGTATTCACTTTTCTCTAACTACTTTTTTTTTAATTTTTAAAAAATATTTATTTATTTATTTACTTTGAGAGACAGGAGAGGGGCAGAGAGTGAGGAGAGAAGAATCCCAAGCAGGCTCTGCTCTATCAGTACAGAGCCCAACGTGGGGCTCAAATTCGCAAACCATGAGACCATGACCTGAGCTGAAATCAAGAGTTCGATCCTTAACTGACTGAGCCACTGAAGTGCCCCCTTACCTGCTTTTTTTAATAGTTGATTTCAAGTTGGATGGTATGTCTTTTAAGTGTCTTTGAGCTTGGAACAATTCCCCCTGGTGTTTTTTTCTTTTTTAGGTTTTTTTTTTTTTTTGAGATCTCATTTAAGAAACTGTCACTTGTTTTGTTGAACTGCCCATATTCTGGATTTGTCTGGCTCTATATTATGCTTATGATGTCATTAACATGTTCAGATAGCCTCCAGATTTTCTATAGATGGTCATTAGGTGTAGACACTTGATTAAATTCAGGATCCACTTTTTGAGGGGGTGAAAATACTTCATAGGTGGCACTCACTACTTCCTATTGCATCATGTCAAGAGGCACCCAATGTCTAGTCTTCTCCCTTGTGGTAATGTTAACATTGTTCAGTGGGCTAACCTGATTCTTTAAGGTTGAAATATTTATACTTTTTACTATTCTCAAGAGCCACTTAGCATCTTCCCAAACATTTCAGATGATGGAAGGTTGGTATATGACCTGTAATGTGTTCTTCTCTGAGAGAAATGATCCATTATTTCACACTTCTTAGGTCCTTTATCATTTTCCTCCAATTTCTCTAAATTTGGTGTAATATGTATTGAATTACAAAAGCCAAACTGACCCAGTAATCAAAGTTCTCTCTAGTAGAATTGTTTTATTGTTTTATTTAGGACATCTGCATTTCAAATATTTAAGGTTTTGCCCCTTTCCTGGCATACAAAACGAAAATGAAAATTTTCCTGGAAATACTCTGAAACTCTTTTCTTTCCTTTTTTTTTTTTTAATTTTTTTTTTAACGTTTTATTTATTTTTGAGACAGGGAGAGACAGAGCATGAACAGGGGAGGGTCAGAGAGAGGGAGACACAGAATCTGAAACAGGCTCCAGGCTCTGAGCTGTCAGCACAGAGCCCGACGTGGGGCTCGAACTCACGGACCGCGAGATCATGACCCGAGCCAAAGTCAGCCGCTTAACCGACTGAGCCACCCAGGCGCCCCTCCTTTTTGTTTTTTTAACATTTACTTATTATTTTTGAGAGAGAGAGACAGAGTGCAAACAGGGGGAGGGGTAGAGAGAGAGGGAGACACAGAATCCAAACTAGTCTCTAGGCTCCAAGCTGTCAGCAAAGAGCCCAACACAGGGCTCAAACCCACGAAGCACGAGATCATGACCTGAGCCGAAGTCAGATCTTTAACCAACTGAGCCATCCCGGTGCCCTTCTGAAACTCTTTCGTTGTCAGCTTTTTGAGTATTTCACTGTTATGTATTTGGGAGGTATTTGTGTTAAAACATAAAGCAGATATTACTCTTTCTACTTAATAAAAAAAATCAATCCCAAAGTAATTCTTAAATATCTATTTCATCTCCTTAGGAGTGACTGTATTAGGATACATGTTGATTTTACATGATGACTGTTGACTATGTCTGATAAACCTATACCTCTATTTAACCATTTTTAGATGGAGTGAATACCTTTAGCCAGTTTATAGGAATCTTAATGACTGTAAATTTAAATTAAATTAAAATATATACTAAATTAATTTTAATGGCAGACTTGACCACTGAGGCTGTAGATATTTTAAAGAAAACTATGGATTATGGTGCCTGGATGGCTCAGTCAGTTAAGCGTCTGACTCTTCATTTCGGCTCATGTCATGATCTCACTGTTTGTGGGATCAAGCCCCACATCAGGCTCTGCACTGAAAGCATGGAGCCTATTTGAGATTCTCCCTCTCTCTCTGCCCTCCCTCCCTCTCTCTCTCTCTTCTCTCTCTCTCCAAATCAATAAATAAACTTTTTTAAGAAAAGAAAGCTATGGATTAATAGTATTTTATATGTATCTAGGTACATTTTTTTATCCTTAGTTATAAAGAGAGGGAAAAGATACAATTAAATATGGTAATACAAAGTGGGCAATAATCCGAAAGTGATTCATGTTCATTTTGGAGTGGACTTTAGTATACATAATTAAAATTCTAGAAATTTACACCACTGCAAAAACAATAAAGCCACCTTGGAAAAAAGATCTGACCCTGGAAGTGCATGTAAGCTGTCCCAACCAATTGTTTCTGGCCACTTACCTCTCATAGGTGTATTATCAAGTTGTTTAAGATATAATTAAGCAGACTGGATGTTCTCCTTAAGATATTAACAAGTAGATTTTTGTCAAATTATTTTTTAACGTTTTATTTTTTGAGAGACAGAGACAGAGTGTGAGTTGGGGGGGACAGAGAGGGGGGAGACACAGAATCCAAAGCAGGCTCCAGGCTCTGAGCAATTTCTGTCAAATTAGAAAAAAATGTGGTTAATCTATGATATGAAATTGTTTAGACCTGCTTTTCTTCTCTTAATCCTTTCCTTTTTGATTTTTAAACATTAACTCACTAAACTACAAATGTCACCAACAGAGGTAAGGCTGGTTAAATTCCACCTCTTCCCCTGGTACATGGGGCCAGCCTAAGGAGCTTGTCCCATACACTCCTTGGAGATTGAATGGCCTTTCCAGGAAGCCCCAAAAAAGGACACTGGGTCAGGACTTGGAGCCCACTGCACCTGAAATAGATCTCTGATCTCATTCTGGGTCAGAACAGAAAACAAAACTTTACCCCCATTCATAGTCAAGCCTCTACTTTTACAATTGCTGGGTGTCCATATGCCACTTTGTGATTTGAGTGGAATTGAAAGTTACAGAAAAGAACTAGTCTGGGTCTTTATTTGGGACTATTTTCCTAACAAGTAGCTTGCATCCTCTTTCTTTAGTTTGAGAGGAATCCTTCATTTCATATACACATAAAGCTAAATTCCTTTTTCCTTTCCTGAAAGCATTATCTCGAATAAGAAAGACTGTACTCAACAGTCCAGCATTTGAACTAGGTTTCCAGGAGCATGAGATTGAAAACTAAAAGCAACTGCTCCCTAAAAAGAAGCTTTGAGCTCAGACTCAGCCATCCCCATTGAACAGCCTGTATTCCTATTCAGAGGAGGCAAGGGTATATCCCTGTAACTGCCTGGCAACAGGAATATTGTATTCCTGTCTTATGTATCTATACATATGTATCTATAACTGAAGTGAGAAGAGACCCTTCCCTACCTAGTTTAAGATAATAAAAGGAAACTTCCAGGAATCCTTTCCATGTATTTTGAGTACTCAGATTGTTTTTATGCCTAATCTTCTCTACTGTTTGGGGAAAAGTATCTGGTTTTTCATTGTGAACATCAAGTTATGATCCAAAGTTTTTTTGCTATCCTAAATTGAAGAGAGAATGTGTGTATATGTGTGTGTGTTTATAATTTTTTTAACTACTTATTAGGTGATGCTGGTATAAATTCTATAGAACTAAGAACAAATAAAGAGGAGGGGTGCCTGGGTGGCTCAGTTGGTTTAGCATCAGACTTTGGCTCAGGTCATGATCTCGTGGTTAGTGAGTTCAAGCCCCGCGTCGGGCTCTGTGCTGGCAGCTTGGAGCCTGGAGCCTGCTTCTGATTCTGTGTCTCCCTCTCTATCTGCCCCTCCCCAACTTGTGTTCTGTCTCTCTCTGTCTCTTAAAAATATAAAAAAAAAAAATTTTTAAAGAATAAATAAATAGGCTTGCCTCCCTGTGTTGGAGCTCTAACTACATTTATATACTTAATAAGCTAGGATAAGAAAATTATTCAGTTCATTTTAGTAATAGAGAAAGTAGTGGGGACTGTGAACTATACATTGAAAAAGGTTCCAGTCTTTTTCTAAAACTAACCTCAGGGCACCTCAGCGGCTCATTAGACGTCTGACTCTTGATTTTAGCTCAGGTCATGATCTTGTGATTCCTTAGATTGAGGCCCATGTCAGGCTCTGCACTGACAGCACAGTGCCTGCTTGGGATTCTCTGTCTTTCTCTCTCTCTCTGCCCCTCCCCTGCTTATGTGCACGTGCGCACTCTCTCCCTCTCTCGCTCTCTCAAAATAAATAAACATTTTTTAAATAAATAAAAAAATGAAATTAACCTCTGGTGGGCACCTGGCTGGCTCAACTGGAGCATGTGACTCTTGATCTCAGGGTTGTAAGTTCAAACCCCACATTGGGTGCAGAGATTACTTTTAAAAAATTAACCTCTGTTCTAGACTATGCTTTGGAGGCTAAACTATTTCTACAACTATCTTAGGACCCATCTTAGGGTTCATTCAGAATATGCAGGTTCTCCCTATGGTAGAATTATGAAACTGATCTGTTCTTGAATTACCTAATTGTCTCCCAGACTGAGATTTAAGGGAGAAGTCTAATCTTTCAGAGTTAAATTCAACCTACAAATGCCTCTGGGACCTTTCAATGCAATCTTGAGTGCTTCTTCGAAAGTAGAATTGGATTGGCCTGTCATGCTTAGTAAAAAAGTACATACGCTAATATGAGAATTGTCTGTGGCATCCCCATTTATAGGTTAAGAATCGAGTTACCGAAATTGACTTAGCAACTTGTCCTTTAATGTGACCCAGTAGAAAATATTCTAAAAGTTTTTTTAAACATAGAACTTTTTTTTAATTGATAAACAGAGAAATATCAAATTTACCTCTCAAATGACCACAAAATATGTAACTCTTTATTGGAAAATTCTGTTTGTCGGGAGATATTTACACTTGTGAGGATGGCCACAGCCATGGATTTATGTTTTAGTTAGAGTAATCATCATAGGAAGAAGCCATAACATAAAGGTTGCAAATCGGTGGTAGCCCAGAGACCAAATCCAGCCTTGGCAAATGTATTTGGTCTGGCTTATGTGGTATTTTTTTATATTAATTAGATGCCAATATTTAAAATTGAAGAGGTTTCACATGAAAGTCCAGATTTCAGATTTCTCTTGGAATAAAATCAACAGTCCGTGGAATCAAGCCCCCAAGTTGAGTGCCTGGCGGCTAATCCCATAAAGCAGGGTATACATTTTCTAATTCATCACAGTCCTTCTACTCCCTATTTTTTTCCCCACATACTATCTACTTCATTTATTTGAAACCTGCTTGGCCTGTTTTGGCATTTGTGTTTCCGTACATGCTGCATCAATAGTGATATCAAATTCTTGACTTTAAATTCTGTATTGTATATATTCCTCCAAGAAAAGTTAGTGATCAAGTATCAGATGTAAATTTTCTAGATTTCTAGTACAAAGGAAAGTGGCACAGAATGTCATATATGTATTCAATGTATACTGAGTTATCTACCTTATGTAAGATTGAGAAACTTTTTTCTCAAGGAGCTCACAGTCCAGTCAAAGACACAAAGCATTTGATAGGGATTAAGGAGTGTACCTGTGATGAGCACCGGGTGATGCATAGAAGTGTTGAATCATGATATTGTATACCTAAAAGTAATATTATACTATATGTTAACTAACTGGAATTTAAATTAAAAAAAAAAAGCAGACCATGCCCACATTATTACAGTACAAGGTTAATTGCAGTACAAGGTTAATTGTAGGTAATGACAGGAATTGGTGGGAATTGTGGGAGTTGGTGGTGGTCAGTCTTCACTGGGAAGATGAGAGCAGGTTTCATAGCATCACCCCTTGAGTTGGGCCTCAACAATGAGTCTAATTTCAGGAGGCCAAAATGGAAATAAACCTTGGCACCAGAACCTAGAAAGCAGTTAGGGAACTGCTAGTAATTTGGTTCAGCAAGATAATAGTATGAGATAAGATGAGAAAAAACAGCAATCTTTCAGTTTTAGGCTATGGAATTTAGACGTTATTTGGGAGTAGTGCAGTCCTTGGAAAGTTTTGATCAGAGGAGTTACATTCTCATTGTTTTACTCAGGAAGATGAATCTGAAGCATTTGGTGTGTAGGAAAGGCTTGCGTATGCTAATAGGTGGTAAGCAAACAAGACTTCTTAGGATTCTTCAAATGGGTCAGGTGAGAAGTTAGAGCCTGCACTCAAATGCAAATATATAGGAGAAAAATAATGAGGAGGTAAAAATTGGTGGGACTTGGCAACTGATCAGAGACAACCCTGAAACTGTAGCCTGGATTGGTAAAAAAAAAAAAAAAAAAAAAAAAAAAAAAAAAAAAAAAAATCCTAAACAACTTTGTACTTTATACTTTACTATTAAGGGTGACCGATTATTGATTACAGGCACAGGTTTATCTGTACCATTTGCTACTCACAGTTTGCCTTCATATTTCAAATACAAATCCTCATTTAAAATTTAAATACCTATTCAATTATAAGAAAACAACAGAGAAAGGAAAAAGAAAACAAAACTGCCCACACAGCCAAGCAATGCAGAAGAGAAACTGATTTATCATTTAGTTTGTTTCACCTGTTTTGTTCTTCATTTTATGTAGACCAAGGAGAGAGAGCCACAGTGGCTGGGGGGGATCCACTCTAACCAATACAAGATGTCTCCCTCAAATAACCTAGTTTAAAAAAAAAAACTGAAAACCAAACAACGACTGATGACTAAAATACAAAATCCTTGTACAATCATATTGCATATCAACTAACATTTTCCTGCCAGTGCTCTTGAAGACACACTTGTAATAGAAAAGCTTTTTGTGGTACTAGAAAACGTACTTTTTTTGGTAGTTCTCTGGTAACTTTGCTCTTCAATCTGTCTTCCTTAGCACATCTATGGTAGCATACATATAAGATTCTAAGTTTAATTGGTCCCTGCTACACATCAGTTTATGCTTTACAGGTTTGATATGCTGAGTGCAGGAAACCTTCCAAAATAAACACATGGAATCATTTTTATTCCACCTATATCAGTGATTTAGTTTTCTTATTCTGCCCCCAGATACAAGTGAGGGAGTACACCAAAAACCTTTGAAAAATAAATGAATAATGAGAATAAACAGTTACCCTGTTTGCATTGTCTTCCAAAAGTGGTAACTGGATTATTGGTATGCAGGCAAATATGTGCACATCTCTGGGGTCAGATTGGGCTGCCCTGATTTTATGAGGAAAGCCGTAAGGTAAGCAAGGACGCAGGATAGATATTTGATCTAATGGGGATGTCTTTAGGGATGAGAGTCTTTTAGGCATCCTCTTGCCCACTCTGCTGAACTCAAGTAATACTGGATCAGTAGCATTAGGACAGCTAATAGTGGCTCATTAAATATTTGTGCTTGACTAGCTGGAGTTACTGCAAAACTTACTGAGACCCTGGAACTCTAGCTTTATTAATAGGTAAGTTTATAGGAAGACAGAAATCTACGGTAAGTGCTGCTTCTGGATTTCAAACTGGACAAGTCTTTTTGTAGTATCGTGTCTCTTTTTGTAACATAAAATCACTGCAGTGAGTAGCCTGTCAGACTGAACTAGGAATCATACAATTGTTTCCAAATTCATATGCATTTTACTTACTCTTTTTGTCTTGAAAGCAAAATTTTCATTACAAATGTACTTCTATATAACAGATTCTAATTCACTATTTCTCTTTAGCATACAAACGGCTAGATGGTTCGACTGAATGTTGTAACAATCACAGCCTCACAGATGTGTGCTTTTCCTACAGAAATAACTTTAATAAGCGTTTGGTGAGTTGTCCCTGAAGCAATCTTGCTTGTCTGATATAATTTTTATAAAATAAGCATATAGAACTAAAATGTAATCTATGAACACTTTTCCCTTTTGTTTCATATCGTTTTATTAAAATTTCTATATTTCACTTGCCACATTTCATCTGAGAATCTTTAAAAATTTATAGGTATAATATCTTATTTGGCCGAAGTAGAATACTCAAATCTAATTTATAGTAGGTGCACATAAATGGCATTTCTTTTAAATGAACTTTGTTCCTAATATGCTCTGTAACATGAAAGATACTGAGCACTGGAACTTGCTGTTTTTCTTGTTAGTAAATTATTTTGGGTATTGACTAATTAATATTTTACTCATAGCATACATGCCTACCCGCCCGGAAAGCAGTTGAAGCCACACAAGTTTGTAGAACCAATAAAGATTGTAAAAAAAGTTCAAGTTCCAGTTTCTGTATAATACCTTCTTTGGAAACTCATACTCGCTTAATAAAAGTGAAACATCCTCCTCAAATTGATATGTTGTATGTAGGCCATCCACTGCATCTTCATTACACAGGTGGGTACTTATTATGGTAGACCCTCAGAAAATCATTAAGATGTCATATATTCTTCATGGTAGAAACTCAGTACAAATCCTTGGGTTAATTTTATTTATTATAAATTTGACTACTTTTTAAGTCTTAACTTGTTCTTCAGTATTGTATGAAATTTAGGCATTAGGAAAATAATCTGAATTTTATGAAACAAGGTGTAACTGAATCCCATGTCTGCCTATGGAGAGTGACTTACTTTCTTCACTACCATTTATGTCCAAGTCACATAGATGATCTCTCAGATGTTCTCTGAGAGTTTGTTAAACCTACCCAAGTTCCCAAAACAGTGGCAAGAGCAACATACCCCAAAGAATGCCGGGAGTTATAGTGGTAAGACTATAATTTATGCATAACACATGAATTTTATATTAATATAATTTTCATGTTTTTTTATGTTTATTTTTTATTTTTGAGAGAGAGCGAGTTGGGGGGGGGGGCAGAGAGAGAGGGAGACAGAGAATCCCAAGCAGGCTTCCCATTGTCAGCATAGAGCCCCACATGGGGCCCAAACTCACAAACCATGAGATCATGACTGTAGCCATGATAAAGAGTAGGATGCCCAACCACCTGAGCCTCCCAGGTGCCCTAATGTTTATTTATTTTTGAGTGAGAGTGAGAGACAGAGAGGGAGAAAGAGAGAGAGAGAGAAAGTACACATGCAAGCTGGAGAGGGGCAGAGAGAGAAGGAGACAGAGGATCCAAAGCAGGCTCCGTGCTGTCAGTGCAGAGCCCAATGTGGGGCTCAAACTCATGAACCATGAGATCATGACCTGAGCCAAAGTCATATGCTTAACTGACTGAGGTACCCAGGTGCCCTTGAATATAATTTTTAGAACTGGGCTGGCATAATTGTTTTAACAGAGGCTACATTATTGGGACTAAATAGATAGCTTCTTCATATTGCTGAAGATCATATAGTCTAATTTTGTTGTACAAGATTTTTTTTAAGTTCCTTTTTTTATAATGGTTTTGTGCAAATATAATTCACATGCCATATATTTGAGCCTTTTAAAGCATACAATTGAAGGTTTTTTAATATGTTCAGAGTTGTGCAACCATTACCACAGTCTAGTTCTAGAATATCTTCATCACCCCAAAAAGAAACAGTGTATTCACTATCAGTCACTTCTCATTTCTCCCTACCCCCAGTCCTTGGCAACCACTAATCTACTTTCTGTTTCTATAAGTTTGCCTAGTCTTCACATTTCATATAAGTAGGATATTTTGTGACTGACTTCTTTCACTTAGCGTAATGTCTCCAAGGTTCATCCATGTTGTAGCATGTCTCAGTAGGTCATCCCTTTTTATGGCAAAATAATATTCTGTTTAATGGACATATCCATATCATTCATCAGTTGATGGGCATGGGGGTTTTATATTACTCTTTAAAAGGCTGTCTCATTGTTTCATAGTCATAGCCTGTAACCTGGGTCATTCTTCTTCTTTATCAGTTTGACACTAAATGACTCTAGAATGCAAATATTATTTTTTTAATGTTTTATTTCTTTTTGAGAGAGAGAGACAGAGTAGGAGCAGGGTAGAGGCAGTCAGAGAGGGGACATAGAATTGGAAGCAGGTTCCAGGCTCTGAGCTGTCAGCACAGAGCCCGACGTGGGGCTCAAACCCATGTGCCGTGAGATCATGACCTGAGCCGAAGTCGGACGCTCAACCGACTGAGCCACCCAGGCACCCCTAGAATGCAAATATTAAATATATCCTCAACAAATGGAAAGGAAGTTCCCTTTTAGAATAATTCAGAACTATGTACTATGTAATTCAGAAATATGTACTATATGTTCTACGTAATTACAGAGAAGTTTGTAAATGTTTTGAGCAAAAACAGGATTACGGAATGCACAGAGTGGAAGAGACCAAAAATTTCCCCTAGTCATAATCCTTGTTTTAGTAATGTTTAGTAAGAGAAAACCAAGACCAGAAAGAAGTTAAGTGGCATAATAGTTAGAGTAAATGTGATTTTCAGGTTATGCCTCTTTGAAGGATAAGGACTCTTCATAAATTCTGCCATAGCTTTTAAGTCAGTCTCTTTATTTGGTAGTCATGCTTGGTATATAGTCAGTTTTATATTATTCTTACCTCCAAATATAAGTACATACTGAGATATGAATTTCTGTATTCCGCTATATTTATTAGATGTTCTAGAATAATTGTTTTTATATGTGGGGCATATAGGCTGCCTGCTTATGTTTGGGAAGAGCTTTCTCAACCAGTTTAATAGACTAGCCCAATTGTTGACCACATGGAAAAATTTATAATGCTGTTGCTTCTCTATATGAACAATATTCATTATTCCTTGTTTTTCTTTTTCAGTGAGCATCACCAGTTTTATCCCACGCTTCAACTTTCTAAGCATAGATCTGCCTGTGGTTGTGGAGACATTTGTCAAGTATCCTTTCTGGTGTAAAGAATGTTTTTAAAAGGTGTTACTTGGAACGTGATTAGGCTTACCTTGAATAGAGCATGCATAGACCTTACAAGTGTCCATTGATTGCTAACAACTGAAAAAGAGACTTTAAAGTTGAAAAAGATCAGATTGTATATAGGAAGGAAGAAGTCAGAGGAAAGAGATTGCTCAGGGAAGGAGAAAAGTTAAGATATGGAAGGGAGGGAACCCAGAATATAATTTGAGAGTTGAATTTACAGATCTAAGACCTCTTTTAGTAAGTTTATAAAGAATGAAAGCTCAAAATGCCAGTGAGGTGATGAACTCTGCCCCTTGTGAACCTGTTACCTTGGACTAAGTGGAAGAATGCATAAGGGAGATCAAACTGGTTTCCACTACTAAAATAGCAATTCAGAGGACAAAATCTCACGTGTTCTTTAGCATATTATGTTGGAATATAAAACTTGACATTTTCTAAAATTTGTTATTATGAAGAATTTGAACACTTTGGAAGGGTTCTTTATTTTTGTCATTGTTTTTTTCTTTTTTACCTTCTAGATTTTATTACTAAAAATGGATTTTTTTTAATTCCAGTATAGTAAACGTACGATATTATATCAGTTTCAGGTGCACAATACATATTTTTGTCACTTTTAAATCATTTTCATTTCCTTCCTCAATGATTTGCGAAAACATGAAAGGGAAAACAAATAAACAGTTAGTAAAAAATATGTACAATCAAGATAGTACCTTGTAGATTGCAGCTTTGTCTCAGAGATTTATGACATATATAAGCTTTTAGATGGCAGTAAAATACAGTTATATTTGTGTTACAGTTAATATTTATACTACTTATAGTGTACACTAGTTATAGATAATAGTAAAATAGAGTTGAAGGGGCCAAAATCCTTATGTTCCCTAAGATAAGGTAATACTTTGTAGGGATCAAAAAGTAATTTTCCTTTATTGCTAATTGCTTCCACATTCCTTTCTCTTGTTGTGTCATTAAAGTATTACAAAGACTCAGTCTTCCTTGGAGTTTGTTATAGATTGTCTTAGTTTACAAATGGTTGGCCCTTATTTTTCTAGCCAAGATTTTTGAGCTTTGAAATAATATGAATAATTTATTTTAAATGGTAGAGATCTAGGAAGGAATGTCCTATACTTGTGGGCAGAGATTTAAAGAAAGCAGCTATAATCTCAAATCCAGCCCTAGTAAAACATTCTCTTCTGACTACCAGAAATGTGGTTTCTTCTCAGACCTCACAGTCGGATCCTTAACTGATTTTACCCAGGTACCTGATTTCCCTCTCAGGAGCTCTGGCTATTGTTAATGCAGTGCCCTGCTTTGCTTTGGATGGTCAGTGGATTTTAAACTCTTTCCTAGATGCCACCCTTACCTCAGTGATTGGAGACAATGATGTCAAAGATCTGATAGGATTTTTCATCTTGCTTGGTGGCAGTGTACTTTTGGCTGCCAACGTGACCCTGGGACTCTGGATGGTTACAGCACGGTAATATTTGCATTCATCTGGCAGAATGATCCTTAGTATGAAATATAAAGTGTTTCCTTAAAATTACATTTTAACTAACAACTTTAAGCTCCTCATGTATCAGAATATCCAAACTCTGGGATGGAGGATAAACAGAAGAAATGAAAGGCATAGTCTCTGACTACATTCTGATTTTAAAGATTGAACTTAACAAATTTCAGATGCTTGTGGAACAATTTCTAAACAAGTGAAAATTCATGTTAAACCATTTTGTGCAACTCCGGATCATGTTGCAGTAGTGTAAAGGAGAACAGAATTAGGTGGAATTAATTGGGGCAAACTTTTTGAAAAAACATCATGAATCCAGATTTGAAGAAGACCAGAGTCTGGCCAAGTGGAAGGGTGAGCATTTTCTTGGCCTGTATCTCTTGTCCTTTGTCTTGTTTGAAAAGAATTTTAAGGTTTAATGGTGTATTATTTTGTACTCTGACAACTGAGGTCTGATTGCAGTTAATAAAATTCTATAAAAGTATCTGCTGACATGAAAGGAGAAATTTTTGTCAAATGATGCCAAATAAGTGAAAAAAGTAGGAAGTAGGGCCTACAATACCATGATGCATGTTTTGCCCCACAGGAATTGTCTCTTTGATGTGTCCCCATGCCCTCATAAAGCAGCACTAGCCTTAACATTTAGAGTGAGCTGAAAGAGGTGTCTTTCACTTGCAGCCTGTGAGCTGAGGAAGTTAAAGTTGAACCTCAGAACTGAGCCTGGTCTTCTAACAGATCACAAGACAGATCTGCTACAGTCCTGGTTACCATTCTCTACAAAGCTTTGAAGCTTGAAACCCTTCCAGGGTAGACATTTTCTCTTGTGCTGCTGGGGTTATCTGGGGCCTAGGTCCTGGGTTCCTGTCTTCAAGAAGCACCTACCTTAAGCTCTCAACCATACTTTGTCCTCACCAGCAGCTTCCATGTTTCTCTATATTAAGTAATTAAATGCCCAGGCCTTGCTTTCCATCTTTCCTCTAAGCTACCTCTATGGGTCCACAGAAGACTTGGTAGTGCAGTGAGAATGGCTACACGGGAGTACAGATGTGGACTTGCCAGAGGCTGGGAACTGACTCTTGAGCCCAAAAGTGCCCTGAGTAGTTCAAGGTCTTTTGCACTGGAGATGCAGCCCTGGAAGATCCAGAAAGTCAACAGGCCACTGTGAAGCTATTGGTCTTCTAAGTGTATGAGCATGCAATTCTTTGATGAAAAATAAGTGCTTCTCTCATGCACTCAAGAACATTAACACCCATGTACCCAACTTCTTCACTAAGTGAGATATTCCATGGTGTTCACCTTTTTCCCATCATTGAGTTGCTTTTCAGGCACTAAAACTTTTTAATCATTTTTAAGAAACTCTTTAGACTGTATTTCAAGTTTGCCTGCCTTCTTAAATAGAAATTATATATGGAGTATGTTAAGATGTTATTAATGACTTGAGGTCATCAGTTATTACCGCTATTAAAACCGTACACATTATTCGTTTATCCCAGAAAAAAAACTTTTGTTGTGTTCTTCGGTAGATAGTCCTTTGGGATCAAAGACTGTTAGCAGAGTGAGCTCAGACCTGTTTAGGTAGTAGAGCCTGGGAAATGCCATGAAATACTTGTATAATTAATTTGATTACATAAGCTAAGCAATTTACTAATCAACATGTTGTATATGTGCAGGTCAGTTTTTTGAAACTGAGAAAAAAATCTTAATAGAGGAAATCCTACCCCTTAACTTCTTTCTCTGGGGAAAAAAAAAAACTAATTTTCTTGTAGAATTTGAACATCGTGGTCTGTTGCTCTCTAGGGTCAGGATTTGGGAACCACCCTTATTAGGATATTGAGCAGATCCATCGCATTTGTATAGAAATGACCTTATCATGCAAGAAAGGAAATGTTATCTGTGTCCAGCTTGACTGTGGGCACTTCTGGATTAAGGACCATGTCATACTCATCTTTGCATCCCTGGGACAGTGCATGAGACATCATAAATACTTAATAAATGTGGTTGAATGGATGATGAATAGTGTTATTTATGGATTAGAAAAGCATGTTTCTATTTAAGCTACAAATAGTATTATTGAATACTGTATATATATGTTAACATAAAAAATAACTTGGAAGGTCTTTGTGTCCTATAAAGATATTATCATCTTTATGAAAATAATCCATTTTCATTTCTGTAGAGCAATTAGAAAAATGAATTATTTTAAGGATTTGAAGAAAATGTTCTTTCTGTGTTGTCACGTTGTTCAACAGTAAAACTTTATTTTCAGTGTTCCTACTCTACATTGTTTACATTTTCAAGAGGTTTTTTTTAATCCCCTATAATCTGTATAGAAGGTATATATTTTTTCATCTCAGTTTGAAAAGACATGCAGTTAAACTTGACATTTTGATAATCGCCCTTATAGGTCATGGTCATCTATTCTAACAGCAAATTTCAAACAAGCACTTCATGGATACATGGCTCTCAGTCATCAGTTTGTCCTATGGTATTTATTGAACATCCACATACTAATTAATGGTGCACAGGTATTTTTTCCTACAGATCTTGCGACTGTGCTGTAATTCATTCTTAGTATTTAACTTGAAGATACCATGGTTCCTGGCATTTGATGTTTAGCAATAAAAGAATAAATGTGTACCAGCATTGTATGTTTTACCATCATCTATGTGTTGTCTTTTTTCAAAAACTTCTATTCTTTTCTGTCAAAATTGTTCCCTTTACATTACAGTATGATCTTTGTTGTTCTTAAATTCTTGATTCTAAAAGCAGCCTTCAGTTTTCACTCAAGCAACCTGTATATGAAAGTTGTTGCAGGCCACAGAAAGAAGGCTTTTTTTTTTTTTACATTTATTTATTTTTGAGAGACAGAGCACAAGTGGGGAGGGGCAGAGAGAGAAGGAGACAGAATCTGAAGCAGGCTCCAGGCTCCGAGCTGTCAGCACAGAGCGCGACACAGGGCTTGAACTCACAAACCGTGAGATCTTGACCTGAGCCGAAGTTGGACGCTCAACCAACTGAGCCACTCAGGCACCCCAAGAAGGCTTTTTTAAATGAGATTCCTGTGCTCTCTCTGTTGTTTTGGAAATGGCCTGTTTATGGGTGAAGAAAGAGGACTATCATGTTTCCTTTCAATAGTGTCTGACAGAAGTCTTCTCTAAGTTAGTGTATGTTTCTTAGGAATTCGTGGAAAAGTATTTCAACTCTGACATTTGATTGATCTTGACCTTTTGCTCTAGTACTTCCTCCCTTGTCCACAGAGCCAGGCTCTCCCTCCTCCTTTCTCTCTCTCTCCCTGTCTCCCCTTTCCCTCTTTCCCTCCTCTCTCTCTCTCTCTCTCTCTAACTGCCCCCTCACACACATGCACATGTTCTCTTTCGAGATTACTTAAAGGCCAAATACAATAGGATGGAAATTTAGCCCAACTCTTGATTGGCTAGCCTCATTCCACTCCTTTTTGCCTCTGATTTCATTCTATTATAATTAAGAGCCACAAGACTAGATGACTGATTATCTAAACCACTTTTTTTAGCAGCTTGAGATATAATTAAATACCATAAAATTCACCTGTTTAATGTGTACAATTCACTGTAAACTATTTTTCTTTTAATGACTACTCAAACAATAGTATACATATGCTTTAGTGTAATCTAACATTTTAAGCAAATGAACATGTGATACAAGACTGAGAAGAAAGAAAATGTTTCATTTATTTCACAGCTTTTTGAACTCTGAAGTGGTTTTCAGTACTGGAAGTAAAGTTGAGTCACAAATTATTTTTAAGGTAAAACATGTAGAGGGGTACCTGGCTGGCTTAGTCGGTGGAGGATGTAACTCTTGATCTCGGGGTTGTGGGTCATGAGGTCAAGCCCCACGTTGGGTGCAGAGATTACTTAAAAATAAAAACTTTAAAAAAGAAGAAAAGGTAAAACATGTGGATATATTTTCTTTGAGACAATAAGCCATTTTAATCAGTGTTTTTGCAAGCTACTTTTGCTGTTTAGGCCATAATAATTTGAATAATCCATTGTATATTTTATCAGGCTATGGCAAATGAATTCAATGAAAGGAAAGCCTCTATTTCAAAACCTAATGCCACAATAGATTGTACTCAGGGTGGAGGTAGGAAAAAAATGGCTAAAGGAAGTTGCAATTCTAATTACCAAGCAGGTTATATTGTCTAATTTAGTTTTCCATTGAAAAGAGAGAAAAACATCCTTATATCATAGTTTTATTTAGCTAAAGATTGATGGATATTCAATAGTTGTCCATTCTTATTAACTGACCATTTCTCACAGTTTTCAACTGACATGCTCCTGACACCTGAGAGGAGGGAGAACACAGAAAGGTCTAAGAGCAGAACCCTGTTACTGTCTGTCTATCCTACAAAATTGAAGTCTTGCTTTATCTTACATTTATGTAAATTTTACACTCCATTCATCAGTATCATAAAGCCAGTTCTCTTAAAGACGTGAAGCTCTAAACTGCAAAATAATTAGATGCTAAGAATATTAACTTTTTTTCATGTCTAAAACACATTGGTAGAAAGTAGTTTATAATAGCTGGTCTGTAGACTAGTGACAGTCTATGATGGTGTTTTTATCTGTTTGTAGTGAAAGGAGAAAAATTATGTTGTATCTAATCACAAAATAAGGAAAATGTTCTTGTGTTGTTAGAAAGTGCCTGCTGCCCTTTATCAAAGAGCTTTCCTTTATTCAGATTATGGAAACACATACTTAAGTTCACTTAGCACTTCTAGATTGCTCTGCAGAATGTCTCTCTAGAACTGACATTCATCAGCAGGGCATGAGGATTCCATGTTTCCCCATGCCCTTTCCTCCACCCGAATTGTCTGACTTTCGTGTTCTCACAAATGTGTTGGGTGCAAAATGGCATTTCCTTTTAATTTGCATTTCTCATATTAATAAAGTTGCACATCCATATACTTGTTTAGCCATTTAGATTTTTCATTTTGCCAATTGCTTCTTGATATCCTTTGCCTAGTTTTCCATTGAGTTTACTAAATTTTTCTTGCTGATCCATAAGAATTTTTTGTATATTCTAGATTAGGGGGTCAACAAACTGCAGCCTACAAGCCAAATCCTGCTTACCACCTATGTTATAAATAAAGTTTTCTTAGAACACAACCACATTCGTTCATGTTTATATTGTATATGGCTGCTTTCATGCTACAACAGCAGAGTTGAGCAGTTGAACAAAGACCATATCACCTAGAAATCCTAAAATATTTACTGTCTAACTGTTTACAGAACAACCCATGTTCTAGATATCATCTCTTGGCCATGTTAGATGTTGCAAATAATTTTTCCCAGTCTGTCAGCCACCTGTAAATTTTATTTATAAGGTTTCGTTGTTGAACAAGTATCTTTAGTTTGATGTAGTCAAATACATTAATTTTTTGATTCATTATCTGTGTTTTGTGGGTATTACTGAAAAAGTGCTGTCCTTCCCAAAGTCACAGTAATATTCTATACAGTTTCTTCTATTTGCTTTAGAGTTATACTTTTACATTGAGATCTTTGATTTCTAGAATATATAGTGTGGGGTACCTGGGTGGCTCAGTTGGTTGGGTGACTGACTTCGGCTCAGGCCATGATCTCGCAGTTTGTGAGTTCGAGCCCCGCGTCAGGCTCTGTGCTGATTGCTCAGAGCCTGGAGCCTGCTTCGGATTCTACCTTTCTCTACCCCTCCCCTGCTCACGCTCTGTGTCTCTCTGTCTCTCAATAATAAATAAATGTTAAAAAAAAATTTAGAACATATGGTGTGAGGTAGGAAATCCAGGTTTACTTTTCTATACAGCATGAACTATTTTATAAAATAGCTGTTAACAGTATTTTCTGTAAGATTGTTAAAGAAGTTTACATGAAGTTCTTAATATGGTACCTGGCATGCTCAAGATATTACGTACTTAAATTACTTATTTTCAGAATGCAGAATTATGACATAAATTTGCCCTCATATCCCCATCCATACTGGTGTTCGATCCTGCCTCCTTCTGGTATGCCTTCTTGGCTTCCACTGCCTTCAGGCTAGCTCTGGTTGTCCAGAGTGTCTTCCAAGACTTGACCCTTTTTAATGTTTCTTCCTCCAATCAAAATAAACCAAAACTCATCATATTTAAGATGTTGGCTAAAGATTTTGCTCACTGAAACTATCCAAAATAACCTGCGTTTGTGGGTATGTTCATTGATAGTAACTTAGGCATTTAAATCTGATCTTACCCAAACAATATCTCAACTGAGAAGGAGGCACTATGACAAGCCATTATGAGAGAATTTGAGGTAGAATGGACTTTGAGGACTACATCAGACAATAGAAAACTACCCCCTGCATAGTTTGGGATATTGCATTTCAGAATAAGCTGTTTTTTTAATGTTCATTTTGTTTTGCATTAATTAGTTAGAAAAGAGGCTAAACTTTCTTTTTTAATGTGTGTTGTTTTGTAGATTTTTCTTATCCACATCCTTTGTCTGTATTTTCCTGCAATGATCATCACCTTCTTATTACTTCTCATTACTACAGACTCATATTTGTTCTGAGGCTTTGCAAACATATTTGACCATACCTCAGCTTCTTTTCCAGGTTCCTGACTTTAATACTTTATTCCTATTTATTGTTTTCTTCCCTTTCAATTTGTTTCCATCCTTTAATGGCGTCTAACTTTTTTCCTAGGCCATATGTATCACCAGAAATCTACAACGGGAGGTAGCACTTTGCAATTCACAGATTGTCCATGTCTCCACTCCAGGGCACCCCCTTTTCTGTTATGGAAATACCTGGGGGAAACAAGTTGGTAATCGGGAGTTTGCTTGGAGAGTATAGAATTGGAGCAGGAGAGAGCTAATGTGATTTCCTTGGCCTTTATAGAAAAATAATTTTCTTACTAAAAAGAGAAAGGCGGGGTGCACCTGGGTGGCTCAGTCGGTTAAGCATCTGACGTCAGCTCAGGTCATAATCTCATGCTCTGTGAGTTCAAGCCCTGCATTGGGCTCTGTACTGACAGCTCAGAGCCTGGAGCCTGCTTCAGATTCTGTGTCTCCCCGTCTCTCTGCCCCTCCCCTGCTCATGCTCTGTCTCTCTCTGTCTCAAAAATAAATAAAAACGTTAAAAAAAATTTTTTAATAAAAATTAAAAAAATAAAATAATAAAGGGGCACCTGGGTGGCTCAGTCGTTTGAGCATCTGACTATGGCTTAGGTCGTGATCTCACGGTTCATGGGTTTGAGCCCTATGTTGGACTTGATGCTGACAGTGCAGAGCCTGCTTCAGATTCTCTGTCTCCCTCCCTCTCTCTCTGCCCCTCCCCAGCTTGCATTCTCTAAGATTAAAAAAAAAGATACACATTTATTATATAAAACATGTTAAATGAAAGTAAATTGTAATTGAAAAAATAGGATTATATTATACATTAACTGGCAAACTGCTTTTTAAACTTGATGTAAGCATTTTTCAATGTTATTAATATTCTAGTGTCATTGAAATGGATATATAATATTGCAGCATTGACTATGCCGTAATTTTCTCTTTTCTTTTTTTTTTTTTTTTAAGTAAGGTCTACACCCAACCTGGAGCTTGAACTCACAACCCTGAGATAAAGAGTCACATGCTATACCAACTGAGCCAGCCAGGAACCCCTGAATGTGCCATAATTAACCGACCCCTATTATTTCCAATGTTGCAATGTTATAAACAAAGCTGTGAGGAATATTCTTATAACTAAATCTTTTGGCATATCCAAGATTTTTTGGGTAATTATAGAAACTCTTAAGAAAATCTTAAAGGAAAAATTACTATCTTTCAAATGTGAACATTTTATATATACATACTGCCTTGTTGCATTTACATTTTTTCCTCTTAATTGGATATGTGAAAATGGCATCTCATTTTAATTTGCATTTCTTTGATTAGAAAAAAGGTTGAACATTTTAAAATGTATTTATTGGTCATTGTATTGTTTTTGTTTGTCCCCATCTTTTGCCCATTTTTCATGGAAGTGATTATTGTCTTACTGCTTTTCATCATAAGCTCCATTCTACTATTTGATTTCTTACATGTGAATAAATTAAAACCTCATTTAATGGGGTGCCTGGGTGGCTCAGTCAGTTAAGCTTCTGACTTTGGCTCAGGTCGTGATCTCGCAGTTTGTGAGTTTGAGCCCCGCGTCAGGCTCCACGCTTGTGGAGCCTGCTTGAAGTTCTCTCTCTCCCTCTCTCTCTGCTCCTCCACTACTTGCATGCTCGCTCTCTCTCTCTCTCAAAATTAATTAATTAATTGATTAAAAACCTCATTTAAGGGGTGCCTGGGTAGCTTAGTCAGTTGAGCATCTGACTATGGCTCAGGTCATGATCTCATGGTTCATGAGTTCGAGCCTTACATCAGGCTCTGTGCTGACAGCTTGGAGCCTGGAGCCTGCTTCCAATTCTGTCTCCCTCTCTCTCTGCCCCTTCCCTGCTCATGCTCTGTCTCTATCTCTCAAAAATAAATAAACATTAAAAAATTTAAAAAAAAAAGAAAAACAACCTCATTTAAGTCTAATGCTAATGTTTATTTTTATGTTTTTATATATCATGATCTCTCAAGCTTTGCCTTACATTTTCCACCTTTGGTGAAATGTTTTCAAATGCTTCTAAAGATTTTATAAATATTCACAAATATTTTATGATAGTTTTATGATTTTGGTTTTTCAAACATTGTCATCTTTAATTTACATGCACTCTGTCTTGATGTTGGTGCCGAATAGGGATAGAACCTTGTGTTTTGTTATCCCCAAATGTTTAGCCAGTCATCCATCTCAAAGGAGATTTTTTTCTTTTTAATGTTTTGTTTATTTTTGAGAGAGCACGAGTCGGGAGGAGGCAGAGACAGAGAGGGACAGAGAATCTGAAGCGGGCTCCACGCTGACAGCAGCAAGCCCAATGTGGGTCTTGAACCCATAAACCAAACCATGAGATCATGACCTGAGCCGAAATCAGAGGCTCAACCCACTGAGCCACCCAGGTCCCCCTCAAAGGAGATGGTTAGTCTTAGGAGATTTTTTTTTTTTAGAGAGATAGAACGAGCAGGAGACAGGCAGAGGGAGAGAGAGAGAGAATCCAAAGCAGGCTCCAAGCTCAATACAGAGCCCGATGTGGTGCTCAAACTCAAGAGCCATGAGATCATGGCCTGAGCTGAAGTCAGATGCTTTACCGACTGAGCCACCCAGGTGCCCCAGGCAATCTTAAGAGATGTTTCATGCCAAGAGGAAGAGACATAAATTTATATCCTTTGGAGAGAAAAGATACAATAAGTGAAATTATCTCTCACTTGATAAATCATTCTTATGTGTATAGGATGCAACTATTATTTACTTTTTCAATTTAGTAATACAGGGAATTGAGAATATATCTCATACTTTAGTTGAAAAGAGTCCTTAAAACATTTTTTCCCCTAAGGTGTTTTTATTTTTATTGAAATAGTGTTTCTCATTCCTAAGCAGTATAGATTAGCATCTGGAGATTATCCTTAATATATATCATTATCTAAAGATAATCAACTTCTTAATCAACTTCTTAATGAAAATACTTTTTTGCTTCTTAGATGTTCAAGTTTAAAATTTTCTCTCTGTAGGTTATTTAATATTAGTCTTTAAAGGCTAAAAAAACTACCTTTGGAATAGACATCCTGATTTTAAAGTAAGTATCTTATCTTCATCTGTTTTAATTATATAATGATTAAGTTTGGAACACTGCATTAATCATAATTTAAAATCATGAAGATAAGAGGTAATGAGGATACTATGAATTTGTATTTTGTTTCTTGTAAAATTTAAACAAGTGTGCTTTTTTCCACATTTAAAATGTTTTTCTTCTGAGATCACTGTAGTTGGTTTTTAAATTTGCTAGATCTTAGAATATGACTCTTGTAAATATGCTACTCTAAGAGATGCTTATTGAATTAGAAAGTTTCCATTTTTCTTGCTTATCCCCATTCTGTAGTCACTAGAACTGATACATATATTCTTTCATTCATTTAAGAAATATTTATTGCTCACTTACTGTGTTCTTGGCACTATTCTGGGCTCTGGGGATACAGCAATAAACAAGACAATTTTTCTTTTTTGTATTTTGTAAGGAAAAATACCATTTGTTTTTACAATAAATATAGGGACGCCTGGGTGGCTCAGTCGGTTAAGCGTCCAACTTCGGCTCAGGTCATGATCTCACAGTTTGTGAGTTCGAGCCCCGCATCATGCTCTGTGCTGACAGCTCACAGCTTGGAGCCTGCTTCAAATTCTGTGTCTCCCTCTCTCCCTGTTCCTCCCCCTCTCACACTCTGTCCCTGTCTCTCTCTTTCAAAAATAAATTAACATTAAAACAATAAAACAATAAATATAAAATATATGCTAATCACTACTAAGTGTTTCAGGCATGGGGTAGCAAGAGATTAAGCTAAGAAAGTTATCAGAAGCCAGGTCTTAGAAATATGTTATGGACTTTAGCCTAATTGCAAATGGGGAGTCATTGAAAGTTTCAAGCAAGAGAGGGCCATAATCAGATTTGCATTTCAGTGGATCACCTTGACTGAGGATAAAGCATAGATTGGTGGGAGGCAAGTCTGGTGGCAATGAAATTGGTTAGGAGACTATTTTCGTCATTTAGGCAAGTGCTGATGATCTTGGCAGTAGAGGTTTGAAAAAGAGAAGAGGACAAACTCAAAAATAGGATCCACTGAATTTGATGGTTTCGTGTAGTTTAGGTTCAGGAAGGAGTCAAGAAGACTTCAGGTTTCTGGCTTGGACAATTAAATGATGGCAGTGCCATTAACAGCCAGGGAGCAGCAGAAAAGGAGCAGTTCACTTTGGAACTTTTGAGTTTGACTGCCTGGGAGAACTTCAAGTGGATTCTTGGATACTGTCAGGAACTCAGTAGAAATTAGTTGGAGACACCATGTATGAGCTGATGCACTCCAAATATGTAATCCAACCTATGGGAATGGATAGTCTGGGGAGAAGATAGAAGAATGAAAAGGAAAAAGAAGGTATGCTGGAATAGAGCTCTCAGGAACACCGGCATTTAGGTTTAAAAAGGTACAAGGAAGAGGAAAAAATGAGCTTTAGAAAATTAGGAAGAAAACCACAAAGGAGAGTTTGGTATTAGAGAAACAAAAGGGAAGAGAATATATCAAGAACATGTCAATAATATGAGATGTTACTGAGAGAGGCTGCCAAATGTCCTTGGGCTTTAGCAGGAGTTTATAGGCAATCTTGAGAGAGCAGCCCCAGTGCATCAGGGAAAGCTGAGCCAGGTTGTAGTGGGTGGAGGAATGGTGGGGGTGGGAGTGGGGGGTGGGGGGTGGGGGAAGTGGCTGCAGGGAGAGACTGCAAATGCAGAAAATGCAGTCAAGAAGTTTCATTTGGAAGGTGTGGGAAGAAAGCTCATGGGACTCGGTGAAGGATGTAGAGGAAAGCATCGTTGTCATTGTTTTAGCAGTGGGAAAACCATTGGTATGTTTTTGGTGCTGATGGGAAGAACCCATCAGGAGATGGCATCTAGAGCACAAGTAGAGTAGTAAGTAGTCTTCAGCAAGAGGGATGCCCTTTCTAAGAGGGGGAAAGAGGAAACACAGATGCAGATACAGTTATCTTGAATCCTAAGTGTCTAGAACAGTGCTTGGAAGAGAGTAGACACTCCAGAAATCTTTGTGAAGATGGAGTCCTCACATAGCTGCAAGGAACAGTGGAGCCAATCTCACTTCTAGGTAAGACATACTGGCAGAGGCACTTGAACAGGTAGGTACAGAGTGCTCAGCTCTGGGATAATAGCATTGAATTTCCTGATTTGAGAATGTTCTGTGTTTACCTAAGTTCTCAGGAAACACAGGGCTGAAGTATAGAATTTGAAAGGGTCCAGAATAAGGCACTGTGGCCTAAAAAATGATTTTGAGCTGAAGGCATTTGAGTTCCTAAAATGCCTTACCTGCCTAAAAGCAAAGCTTCCCAAAGGAATTCAATTGTCATCAGCCTCCTCCTCAGAAGTACCCCTAATCTTCTCAAGCAGACATTGACACAAAACTATCACATCTTCCACCAGTTCTTTTGAGGGCCTATTCATCTCTCCAAAAAGTCATTTGTTTTTTCTTAAGTGCCCTTCCTTGTCCTTCTAAGAAGTCATTTATTCTGCCAGAAGTGACCCTCTGTCCATACTCATCCCCTATTTGATGGCAGATAAGCCCCACATTCTAACTACCTTGAATCGCAATTCTTTGTGAACTCCTGTGCGCATGTGTAAATCTCTTTTTTCTCTTGCTCATCTGTCTTTTGTCAGTTTCATTTGCAGGCATCAAATCATTAACCTTAGAGGGTAGGAGGAGGGGTGCCTGGGTGGCTCAGTCAGTTAAGCATCAACCTCTTGAGGTTCAGCATCAATCTCTTGGTTTCTGCTCAGGTCACAATCATGGTTCTTGAGTTTGAGCCCCGCCCTGGGCTCTGTGCTGACAGTGCGAAGCCAGCTTGGGATTCCCTTTCTCTCCCCCTTGCACATTCTCTCTTTCAAAATAGATACACAAACATTTTTTAAAAGGGGGTAGAAGGAAAAGGTTTTTTTCTCTCTGATAAAGTGGCATGATGTTTTAAACTTCCTCTCAGATGGTTCACAGAGATAGCAAAGCCAGTATGGCAAAATATTGGGAATTGTTGAATCTGGATAAAGGGCATGAGGGAGTAATTTGTACTCTTTTTTTTCCTTTGTACTCTTCCTGAAACTTGCTTGAAATTGTTTCGAAATAAAAAAAAATATTTTAAAAAAGAAGCAGCTTCTGCATTTATTATCATCTCTACTTTTTCTATTTTATTCTATTTCCAATTTCAACACTTTTTATTTTCCAACTTAACTATGAATGGGAATAAGGAACTTGAGAGAGAGAGCTGCTTTTTGGGTTCAGGCAAATTATATCTCTATGTCTCAATTTCTTTTTGAGAATAATACCTTCAAAACTATGCTATGTTAACTGAAATAATCACACAGCAATCACACAGTAAATGTTGTTCCTTCCCTTTCCAGGACCAATTCAAATCACAATGCCCTTATGAAACCTTCCCTCATCACCTCCATGACAAAACTTACTTTGTATTGCACCATACATTTAACTAAGTGGCTTTTTCATACATCACATCTTTCAGTTCTCCCAATAACCTTACAATCATTTTCTTTGTCTTATAGATTAAAGACATTTAATGGCGTTAAATGACTTGGCCAGGGTCAAACAGTCAGTCAGTAAAAATGCAAGGATGAGAACCAGGTTCTTTTCGTCCTAACTCTTGCGTTCTTTGTTTTACCGTAATTTGACATTTTTCTTCAAGTGTTTTGTTTTTAATTATAGTAAAATATACCATAATTTACATGACATAAAATTTGCCATTTTAACCATTTTAATTGTACAGCATTAAGTACATTCATATTGTCATGCACATTATCAGTACTGTTCATCTCCAGAACTCTTCATCTTGCAGAACTGAAACTCCATCCCCATTAAGCAGTAATGCCCATTCCCCTCTGTGCCCCAGCCCCTGCAAACCATCATTTTACTTTGTGTCTCTAGGAGTTTGACTATTCTAGGTACCTCATGTAAGTGGAATCATATTTGTCCTTTTGTGACTGTCTTATTTAACTTAGGCTAATGTCCTCAAGGTTTATCTATATTGTAGCCTATGTTCTTCCCAAGTTTTATAAAAATCTGTGCTCCTGGCATTCACCTGTGACTTAATGTGCCCTATTTCATTTCCCA
Source organism: Felis catus (assembly GCF_018350175.1). NCBI lineage: Eukaryota > Metazoa > Chordata > Mammalia > Carnivora > Felidae > Felis > Felis catus. The sequence goes on from NC_058386.1 coordinate 18,160,566, forward strand.
GTTTATAAACTCCTTGAGGACTCTAACTCTGCTTACTCTTGGCATGGCCACCCTCATAGTGCCTAGTTCATAACAGTAGTCACTGAGCTCTCTTGACTGGACGGCTACCGGCCATTCTAAAGTAGAAAGTGATCCTCCTCTTATATTGTCCATCCCAATTTCATGCCTCCTCTCAGCTGCTGGAGACAAGGAAATGGATGAGCATAATTGTTCTATTATTGCAGTGGAAGGCCAGATATAACACCAGAAGTTTCCCTGGGTAGGAAGGATGGCAGAAACATGAGTTTTTGTCATGTACAGTTAGCTCCCTGCTCACTGTAAAAATCATATATGCAATATTCTTTCAAAGAGGAAGAGGGTGGGATGCCTGGGTGGCTCAGTCCGTTAAGCATCCAACTTCGGCTCAGGTCATGATCTCACGGTTTGTGAGTTTGAGCCCTGCATCAAGCTCTGTGCTGCCAGCTCAGAGCCTGGACCCTGCTTCAGATTCTGTGTCTCCCTCTCTCTCTGCCCCTCCTCCACTCGCGCTCTGCCTCTTTCTATCTCTCAAAAATAAACAAAAATGTTTAAAAAAAAGATTTAAAAAATAAAAGTAAAAAAGAAAGAAATCTTTTAGTATTATGATGTAAGTGAGAGTTTCGTAATGGTTTTTTCCTCCCCTGAGAAAAATAAAAGTGACTCATCACATTATGGTAAGAATGAACTCTTTGGATGATTGATCATCCATCCTTGATGTTATCCGAGGGTGAAGTCGCATTTGACTTATGCTAATTATTACATAGTTCCTATAAACATTAAAGGACAAAACGAGGAGAAATGGAATAAGAAATATTTTGAGTCCAGGTTTTAGCTCTGCCACCTACTAGTGACTTTCAGAAGGGGAAGACTTTGCAATCCCTTCTCACTAGCACACCCATGCTTCCACCTCTGTGGAAAGGCAGAACTTCAAGGGCAAACATGGCTTCAGAGCCCAAGAGAGAATGTAATGTGGTCAGGAGCAGCCCCAAGAAACTCAAAGACCTTCATCTTATCTGACAGGAGATGCTGCTGGACCGCATGCCACCAGTCCCACTCCTGAAACAGAATGTTCAAGGAGTGTGTCCAAAAAGCAGAAGCTGGCTGCTCCAAGGAAGAAAGGCTTTGCTTCAACCAGCCTCACTCTACTTGAAGAAAGGGCTCTCCCAGAAGAGAGGCAACCTGAAGGATTCACCCAAGTGTTTCTGAGCCAGGACCTCTAGCACACTTTGGACAGTGGTGGCATAAAATAATTGGAGGCAACCTGAAAAGTAAAGTTGTTGAATATACTAAATGACTTCCCTCTGTGTGTCTACAAAAGCCCCAGTAGCACATTTTTCAAATATGCAAGCTCTGAAGAGAATAGGAAACATACGGAATTTTAAAGGACCTCCCTTACTAAAGGGAAATCAAGCAGGCTTTTATTTTGGCAACATACTTATAACCTTAATCTACTTGTGGTTGTTTTATGTAGTATAAGATATTTGTCATACTGGATTGGGTTTATTAAATATCATTTTTTTCATTTTTCATTCTCAAATCAAAATGGGAAATGTAGAGAAGAGGTAGCTATTTAGAATGCTCAAAGGGGCTTCTGGGTGGCTCAGTTGGTTCAGCCTCCAGCACTTGATTTTAGCTCAGGTCATGATCTCACAGTTCGTGAGTTCAAGCCTGGCAACGGGTTCTGCGCTGACAGCATGGAGCCTGCTTGGGATTCTCCGTCTCCCTCTTTCTCTCTCTGCCCCTCACACACGTGCACACTTGCTTGCTCTCTCTCAAAAATAAAACTTAAAAAAAAAAATAAAGCTAGAATGCTCGTAGAACTTTGATAACATCACAGGTTTTTTTTTTTTTATATATAATTTATTGTCAAATTGGTTTTCATACAACACCCAGTGCTCATCCCAACAGGTGCCATCCTCAATGCCCATCACCCACTTTCCCCTCTCCCCCACCCCTCATCCACCCTCAGTTTGTTCTCAGTATTTAAGAGTCTCTTATGGTTTGCCTCCTTCCCTCTCTGTAACTTTTTTTCCCCCTTCCCTTCCCCCCTGGTCTTCTGGTAAGTTTCTCAGGATCCACATATGAGACATCACAGGTTTTGAGACTGAGGAACATTCTCCCAAAATATCAATTGGCACACACTTTTGGTGGCCTACTAAAAAGTCATTCCTCTCTTTTACCTGCCGGCAAGGACTGCCTTCTATAATAGAGGCTAAAAATGCCAGATACTCCCTCTCCTACCCTCTTTGCAGGTAATGCTGGCCATGTGGCTGAGGTTTGGTCGGTGAGCCTTTCAGCAGCACTCTCTCTAGATGCTTCTGGAAAGATTTTCCATCCTGATGAAAACAAGATATTCAAGTAGAGCTTTCTTTCACACCTCTTCCTTCCAGTCATTTCATAGGCTATTTGAGCAGTGGACACCATATTGCAGCCAGCCTTTCAGCAGCACTCTCTCTAGATGCTTCTAGAAAGATTTTCCATCCTGATGAAAGCAAGATATTCAAATAGAGCTTGCTTTCACACCTCTTCCTTTCTGTCATTTCATAGGCTGTTGGAGCTGTGGAGACCATATTGCAGCCATTAAGCAGTAGAGAAAAGCAAACATGCTGAGAACGGCAACATATGGGAATGGAAAGAGCCTGGGTCACTGACAGCACTGTTTAGCTCAGGATGACCATCTACCTCTAAACTTGTTAGGTAAGACAATAAAACTTCCTGTTATATCTGCCACTCTTAGTTGGGTATTGTTATTCACAGATGAAAGAAAGCATCTTAACTGATTCAGGAAGATTTTAAATGCAGTTCAGAGGAAACTATTTTACACCAAATATTTACTAATTCTCCCTCACATACTGAGAAGGCATGTTAGTGAACATAAGCATATGAGAAAGTACTTATAACATTGGGTTAAAGGGAGGCTCCCAGGGGCGCCTGGGTAGCTCAGTAGATTGAGCGTCCGGCTTGGGGTCAGGTCATGATCTTGCAGTTTGTGAGTTCGAGCCCCGTGTCGGGTGCTGTGCTGACAGCTCAGAGCCTGGAGCCTATTTCAGATTCTGTGTCTCCCTCTCTCTCTGCTCCTCCCCCGCTCCTGCTCTGTCTCTCTCTCTCTCTCAAAAATAAATATTAAAAAAAAAATTTAGGGGCGCCTGGGTGGCTCAGTCGGTTAAGCGGCCGACTTCGGCTCAGGTCATGATCTCACAGTCTGTGAGTTCAAGCCCCGCGTCGGGCTCTGTGCTGATGGCTCAGAGCCTGGAGCCTGTTTCAGATTCTGTGTCTCCCTCTCTGACCCTCCCCTGTTCATGCTCTGTCTCTCCCTGTCTCAAAAATAAATAAAAATGTTAAAAAAAAGTTTTTTTATTTAAAATAAATAAATAAATAAATAAATAAATAAATAAATAAAAATAAAGGGAGGCTCCCAGCATAGAACCCTGAGGGTTGATCTGGTGATGTCTCAGGTTTTGTTGTTCATAATGTCTGAGAAAAGACATACTATAACAGTGAAAATGTATGTTAGGAAAATTTTTTGGTTTAGCCAAATTTATTGACACAATTATTGGAAAACCATTCAAAAATAATTGGTTTAGGTTTTTAGAGCAAAGATGACTGCCAATCTTAATTATTCAAGATTTTTCTTAAGGATCTAATTCAAACGTGTCATTTATTCTGATTGTAATGAGAATTTTATGAAAAAATTTTTAATGTTTATTTTGAGAGAGAGATAGAGCATGAATGGGGGAGGTGCAGTGAGAGAGGGACACACAGAATTTGAAGCATGCTCTAGGCTCTGAGTTGTCAACACAGAGCCCGATGCAGAGCTCGAACTCACGACCTGAGCCAAAGTCGGACGCTTAACTGACTGAGCCACCCAGGAGACCTGTAATGAGAATTTTAAATTGTCCTATTTGAAATGCCATTTAAATTTTCAAGATTGAAAATAGAATTTATAAACAAAGCAGCTTTGAAATTGTTTCTGTAATGCCTTAGAAAACTCAGATATCTGATCTTATATTACACTTAGTAAAACAGAAAAGGCCATTTGCTGATAAAATATTGTCATTCACAGATAATTACATTACGTAGATTTACGTAATTTATGTGGAACCCACACATTGTATTTATAGATTTGGAAAACTTTATACTTAGCAATTGTCCATTTTACTTCTCCATTTATTTGTTTTGATAAGACATACAATTTTCCCAAAATGTGTTAGATCAAGTTAAACAAATGAAATTAATATGAAAATATCTATTAAAGGATGTTAGTGTCCAAGCTGTCCATCTTTTCTGTCTGTCATCCATCTGGACATAAAAGAGTTTGTTAAATAGAATTAAATATACCCTATGTACCACACCAGTGGCTCTCAATCAGGAAGATTGTATCCCCTAGGGAACATTTCACAAAGTCTGGAGACACTTTTGATTGTCACAACTGGGGAGGGAGCAGGGTGCCACTGGCATCTGGCGGGTAGAGGCCAAGGATGCTGCTAAACATCCCACAATGCACAGGACAGCTCCCCAAAAGAAAGAATGATCCTGACCCAAAATGTCAATAGGGTTGGAAAACTCTGGTCTACAACAAACACTTTGATGTTTAAAATATAATACAGGGGTGCCTGGCTGGCTTAGTCAGTAGACCATGTGACTCTTGATCTTGGGGTCCTGAATTCAAGCCGCACATTGGGGGTAGAGTTTACTTTAAAAATAAATAAATAAAAGTAAAAATCAAAATATTAAATAAAATGTATCACAAACTCATTCTTCATAATCCCTGCAGAGGAAAGAATAGGTTATTATTGTTTTAAAGTCATCTCAAGAGATTCTCAGGGGAAGCCTTGATTCTTAGAAACTGTAAAATATAGGTTGAAGCTTGTATGCATTTTGTTTCTTTGTGTGTGTGTTTTTTAAGTTTTTTAATGTTTATTTAATTTTTGAGAGAGAAATGGAGACAGGGAGCAAGCAGGGTAGGGGCAGAAAGAGAGGGAGACACAGAATCCAAAGCAGGCTCCAGGCTCTGAGCTGTCAGCACAGAGCCCAATGTGGGGCTCAAACTCATGAACCGCGATATCATTACCTGAGCTGAAGTCAGATGCTTAACCAACTGAGCCACCCAGGTGCCCCTGGGTGTTTTTTTAAAGTAATCTCTACACCCAACGTGGGGCTCAAACTCACAACCCTAAGATCAAGACCCAGATGCTCCACTGACTGAGCCAGCCAGGCTCTCCTGTATCATTTGTTTTATATGAGAAATTCCTTCTTTTTATGTTATAATATCTTCTTTCAAGTAGATAGAACTTAGATGGAGCCTTCCTTCCTGGAACTCCATCTTTAAAAAATAATTGTGGGGGCACCTGGGTGGCTCAGTTGGTTAAGCGTCCAACTTCCTCTCAGGTCATGATCTTGAGCTTGGGGATTTCGAGCCCCACATAGGGTTCTGTGTTGACACCTCAGAGCCTGGAGCCTGCTTCGAATTCCGTGTCTCCCTCTCTCTTTGCCCCTCCCCCACTTGCACTCTGCCTCTTGCTCTCTCAAAAATAAACATTAAAAAAATTGTTTTAGTAATAAAATAAAATAAATAAATAAAAATTGTTGTTGGGGCGCCTGGGTGGCTCAGGCGGTTAAGCATCCAACTCTTGATTAAGGCTCAGGTCATGCTCTCCGGGACATGAGATCAAGCCCTGAGCGTCAGGCTCTGTACTGGGCATGGAGCCTGCTTAAGATTCTCTCTCTCTAAAAAAAAAAAAAAAGAAAAAAAAATTGTTTATCTCATCTGTCTGGAGGTGAACCTGAACTTTACTAACATTGCAAAGTGTTCTTCCTAAGGCGTGAATCTATACATGTCAGTTTAGTGTAAATTATATAGCAACAGGAAAATGAATTAGAAAACTTTCTTTGTGCTTCTGTATTTCCCTGTCCATAGACTAGAAACCTACCTTTCTTGTACAATGTGAAAACATTTTACTTGGAAAGAAAGTGACCATTCAAATCTAAGATCTGATATGATAGAGAATGTCAAGAACACCTAGTTCATGTTAACATTCTTGGTATTCATAATTTAAACGTCTTTTCTTTTTTTTTTTTTTCAACATTTATTTATTTTTGGGACAGAGAGAGACAGAGCATGAACGGGGGATGGGCAGAGAGAGAGGGAGACACAGAATCGGAAACAGGCTCCAGGCTCTGAGCCATCAGCCCAGAGCCCGACGCGGGGCTCGAACTCACGGACCACGAGATCGTTGACCTGGCTGAAGTCGGACGCTTAACCGACTGTGCCACCCAGGCGCCCCAAACGTCTTTTCTTTTTAATCGAGAGTTGGCATACATTTCGTATGCCTTTGAAAATTTAATCTGGAACACAGAGAAGGAAATTTGTTTTCTTTTTAGAGATCTCTAAGGAAAGTTGTTCCACCATCCATCAGGTTGTTCTAATATCTAACCTGTATGAGATATCACATATTATAATGTAGACTGATATAACTAGTTTGGAAGGCAATTTAGCAATATTTATCAACTAACATCATAAATGTCCATGGCCTTTGAGGCAGTAATTCCTTTTCTGAGAATTTATCCTGAAGTAATTATCCTAAATGCACACTAGGCTTTCTACACGAGATGTTCCTGAAAGTGTGTTTTACCCCAGTGAAAAACTAGAAACTCCTAACTGTACCACAACCAGAATAGTAGAATGGGTAGATTAAATTGACTAGCTTTATGTCAGCTTTATGTCCACGTAAAGATATGAAAAATTGGGGTGCTCTGCTGGCTCAGAAGAGCATGTGACTCAATCTCCAGTCATGGGTTTGAGCCCCATGTTGGGTGTAGAAATTACTAAAAAAATAAATAAACTTAAAAATTGTTTTACAGAACACATGTGATAACATGGGGCAATATTTTTTCAGTAAAAAATAAAATAGGATATGAAACATTGTTCACTGCATGATTATAATAGCATAAGAAAAAAATCATTTGAGCCCACACAGGGACACCAAAAAAGAAAGAAAGAAAGAAAGAAAGAAAGAAAGAAAGAAAGAAAGAAAGAAAGAAAGAAAGAAATCAAGCAAAATCCTGTAAACTCATGTAATCAAAGCTATTTACCCAGAAATTCCACTTCTAAGAGATTATCCTAGGGGAATGATTGGTATAAAGAAATTAATCACTAAGCAAGAAAGTATAAACAACCTTAACGGTTTTTTAGTAAAAAAGTGGAAACAACTCAAATGTCATGTCTATGTGGATACCCCATATGTTCACTATTAAATTTGATTTTCTCCTATTAATCTGTCTCATGTCAATTTGATTCTTAGTACAGCTAGAGGGTCTTGAAGGCCAGAGGAAATTCTTTCTCCCCAACGGTTGGCACATTTCGAGGTATACTTTCTGCTCATTGGACACCTCTTGACCTGACATTGCTGCAGTTGAGAGATCCTTGGGACAATGACATTCAGCTGGCAGCAGGTGAAATTTCTTACCAGGTGAAATTCCAGCCTCCTGGAATGTCTGTGTGTGGAGGCAAATGGAGCCAGAGTGGTAAGAGGTCTTTTTATCTCTTTCTTAATTTAGATTAGCAGGAGAAAATCCTTGTGGAACTAGTTTCTTGGACTAGGTTACTCTTTGGTTAAATTTAGTAGGTACTCTTTGGTTCCTGATCCATTTCCTCCCAGAGATGGTCTTTGTTTTCCTCTGTCTGTGTCTTTGGTGTCTTTAATGCGCACATGAAGTAAAGGCTGTTGCTCACGGACATGTTGGAAGCCAAAGCTGCAAAATTGGTGGGCACCGGTCGAGCACTTAAAAGGTGTTAGAGTGCTCACCGCCTCAAGAAGACTCCCATGTTAGGAAAAGTTGGTCACAGAATGGGTTAGATTGACACTAGGTCACCCCTAAATCTCAAGAAAACTTCCATGCAATGAGATATACTGTAAAACAACACAAAATCCCCACACATCCCTCCTAGTTATTAGGGTGGCTGTGGCTCCAAGAGACCCAAGGCCTAGCCAAGGCTGTTTACGTGCGCATAAGAGATTTGTCCTTTCATCTTGTTCTATGTTCTAAGAATGTAGCCGGTGTGAAGGGGTGCAAGAGCACCTGGCTTCAGGGGTCCCAAACAAGATCCAGAGGCAGAGAGATGAGTGCTGGTGGAACAAGAAAGGAATGTACTTCAGTGAGGCCACCACCCAGAAGACAGCAGACTAGCATCTCAGACTGTCTGCAAAGTGCTGCAAACACTTCCGGGTTTTTATAAGGAAAATGTGGGGCAAAGGTGGGTGGGTACCTGTAGGTGGGCAGTGAAGGTCAAGTCTATCACTGTCTTGGAGTCAGTCATGGGTGGGGTCTTGCTGGGGCGGGGGCAGTCCTTTTTGCTAGAGGGGCTAGTTTTGGTTCCCATCAGGGGATGCTTTGCCCACAGGATCTTCTGAGTTAAGAGATAAGCTAGAAAGAAGAACTTAATCAGTTAGAAAGTTTGAGGTCAAAATGGAAGTAGTCAAAGTCCTCTTTCAAGAGCTTGACTTTGTGACCAGTGAGAATATTCTCTTTGGTCTCCACCATTCAGAGGGTGTACTTTCCAGAGTTCTGCAGGGGATCAGTCAAATAGACTGGGGATCCAAATATCTCTCCTCCACCCCACCGACTGTGGGAAGTTTGTCATAAGAGGTTCCAGCCCAGAGGAACCTTTGTTATATCAATCTTAGTTGCTTGTCAGTGTTGGAAAGTTCCATTCCAGTAGCACCTGCCCTGTGTCACAAATGAGGGAGTCTTTGACTAAAGGCATCTCACCATTTTGTGAGGACTAGAGACACCATTTTCCCTACACCATCCTCACCGCTTGTGCAATGAAGGCCTTTGCTTTGTTAGACTAATTTTGGGAGTAAACTTTTGAATCATGGGGGCCGTGTAATCTATATCCTCTTTGGATGCCTTGCATCACTGCTTAAACCATTAAGGCTTATTGGTTTGAGTCCCTGTTAATAGATCCTGCTCATCATGGCTGGAGGATGGATACTTTAAATTGGCTATATTAAAAAAAAGTCTTTATAGAGAGCTCTCAACTGTCTTATTAGTATAGTGGCAAGCCTTAAGGACTCCCTTGATAAGATGAAATAACAAAAATCAGACTTAAAAATAGGGGCACCTGGTAACTCAGTCGGTTAAGCGTCTGACTCTTGATTTCGGCTCAGGTCATGATCTCACAGCAAGGAGCCTGCTTGGAATTCTCTCCCTCTCTCTCTGCCCTTCCCCCACTTGCACTGTCTCTGTCTCTCAATATAAATAAACTTAAAAAAAATTTTTTAAATCTCCCTGATATAAAGAAGGAAATTTAGTTAAAAAGATAGGCCAGTCCCTTGATATTCAGGATACAATCTAGTTCTTTAGACAATTAGAAATAACTGTCTTACAAATCTCTACAAAACCAGAAGTGCAACTCTAGAAACAAGTCAAAGCATACCTATCTTTACCACTCCCTGAACCTCACCTATTCCTCTCAAAATGTTTGTAGATATTATAAAAGGTCTGGATATTGGAACAAAATTGTCCTGTACTGAAGAGAAAAAAGGAAAATTTGTAAATCACAGTTATCCTGAAATTCTAAGAGAAAAAAAATTTTTTTTAGATTCTCTGTCCCTTGAAATCAAAATAAATCTTATGTCTTTGAAATGTAAACAGAGTGCTCACTTTGGCAGCACACATACTAAAATTGTAATGATACAGAGAAGAATTAGTATGGCCCTTGAGCAAAGATGACACACAAATTGATGAAGCATTTCAGATTTTTTTTTTAATTAAAAAATTAAAAAATAATAGGGGCACCTGGATGGCTCAGTCCGTTAAGCTTCTGACTTCAGTTCAGGTCATAACTTCACAGTTCTTGAGTTCAAGCCCCACATCAGGCTCTCTGCTGTTAGCACAGAGCCTGCTTCGGACTCTCTGCCCCCCCTCTGTCAGCCCCTCCCCCCCCCAAAATAAACATTTTTAAAGAATTATAAATAAAATAAAATAAAATAAAATGTAAACAGTGCCTACTCAAGAATGGGGAAAAAAAGGGCTGTGTGTCAGTGTGGGATCAGGGAGGGAGAGGCCTTTTTAAAAGGCAAACTGCTGATAGACCTCTTAAGCCCAGACTCTAGTGGCTCTTATAACAGGCAGATATGTTCCAAATCTCAACCTTGGAGAAAACTTGGATACTCTGTGCCTTTGTGATGTAAATGTTCAATTCTCATCCTTTCTAGGATGTAAGTCATTTTTTGAAATGCAACTTCTGGGGAGAAAATTTTCAACAGAAAAAAAAAATGGTGGCATTTGGAAATTGAGCTCCTAATGTTTTCTCCACAAAGATTAGTAAAAACAAGCTATAAGATTTTTTATTGCATCTTGTCTGTGTATGTGTGTCCATATATGTTGTAAATGTGTAATATTTTCGCTACCTCTCGATAGTCTTGCCAAAATTAACTTGTAAAAAAGCTCTATGTGGTTGGTTTGAAGGTAAGCACTTATAAGATTAGACATTTAAAACTCAGAAAGACAGAAACCAACCCAAATGTTTTTCAGGTTCACATGATCTGGGGAAATATTCAATATTAAAGCTAATTTAAGGTTGTTGGTTAAATTAAAATACACATGTTTTTAGAGTTACTAGCATTAAATATAGAACTTTTAGTCTGCCTATGTTCACTGAAAGTCAAATAAATTCATTATTTCTATTGCAAAATTTGTCCAAAAAACACCCACAATCATGGTTGACTTTGTCTAATGCCTCATAAAGTTTTGTGACTAATCTAAACATAATTGTTAGAAACAAGTAAATTAAATAGATGTAAATAAAGTAAAAAGGTAAGTAAACTTTTAAGTAGCTTCAAAATCTTTGATAACATGAAACTTTAAAATTTTGCTGTTAAATAATGAGTTAGGTTAAATTTATTGATTACCTAAATCACTTCGAAGTAAGATAAAATAATAAAACATCAAGTATGAAACATAAGTTTATCTGTTTTTGTCTTATCGCAGAGAAACTAAAGATAAATATGGGTCTGTTAGTGAACTTGGTTTGTGCTTTATTTAATTACGGTACTATGAATAAAGCACATGTATAAAAATTAGGAAATGTATTCATAAGTTTGCTAATATAAAGAATAATCGTATAACTGATGGTTCACAGTTACTACTTCATTTTCACTAGAAACTAAGGTTTCTAAAAGTTCTGAATTCTAATAAATGTAAATAAGACTTCTGGAAATAATCAGGGAAACAACTCTGTTTGCAGGGAAATAAGATGTTTGTTTTTGGTAAGAAGTAGCATAAGAAATAGAAATACACTTTTGTTGAGGGAAAGAAAATAATTTCGTCCTAAAATGGGGCCAGTTATTTAAACTGAAGACAAAATGTGAATGTAAAAACATTTGTAAAAGATTTACTGAAAAATAATCTTTTGAGAGGAATTTTATGTGCAGTCAGTACTGGCTAAGATTAACATAAATTTAAGTAAGTAAATGAATTTTAATATCAAATATTAAAATTGTGTTTTTGTTAAAAGGACAAAGTTTTCTTGAACTATTCATCTGTTTGTTTTTTTTAATGTTTATTTTTGAGAGAGAGAGTGCAAGCAGGGGAGGGGCAGAGAGAGAGGGAGACACAGAATCAGAAGCAGGCTCCAGGCCCCAAAACTGTCAGCATGGAGTCTGACTGGGGGCTTGAACTCACAAACCGTGAAATCATGACCCCAGCCGAAGTCGGACACCCAAGCAAATGAGCCACCCAGGCATCCCTATTCATCTGCTCTTAATAAGAAATTATAAACAAAAGTTTTTCTTTATCGTTAAAGGTATCTGCCTAAAAAAACCCAAGGATTCTGTGTTTTGTCAAAATAATTTCCTATTTTTATTGGGTCTGTGATTACTTAAAAAAAACCTGAGTCTTAATATTAAAAAAGCTAAATTTTGCTCACTACTATGTAACCTTCCGTATTTGCCTTTAATACCTTTTATTGTCACTTTGGTTAAATGGATAAATATTGTTTCATAATATTTTATGATTTTATTTAATCACATTTTCAAACCTTTTAATAGTTTTTTGGCATACTTCCCAAAATCACAGTCTAAAATTAAGTCTTTTGACCCCAATCTCACCAAGGTGTTTCAGAGAGTTCCTGGAACATTTCAAAGATTGTATGAGACATTAAACAAATTAGGCTTATTTAGTATGTTAAATTACATCAGAAGCCTTGTCAAATAAGTGATACTAAACCCTCTTAAGATTATATTTGTGTAGATGCTATTGTGTATAAATGTTATTAGGATAATTCTAGAAACTGTATGAAACTCCTAGAAATCTGAAGTCCTGGTATGTTATCAACTTGAAATGTTGTGTATCACAGACATAACCAAATTTTCTTCCTTTTTTTTAATGTTTATTTTTGAGAGAGTGAGAGAGAGCAAGCAGGGCAGGGGCAGAGAGAGAGAGGGAAGGAGAGAATCCCAAGCAGGCTCTGCGCTGTCAGCACAAAGCCTGACTCAGGGCTCATTCTCACAATCCATGAGATTATGACCTGCGCTGAGATCAAGAGTCAGATGCTTAACCAACTGAGCCACCCAGGTGACCCCATAACCAAATTTTCTTGTCAATTACATTGTAATGAACTCTAATTACATCTCTGACCATGGCCACTTTTAAGTCTGGTCATTTACAGTTACTGTTTTACTCTGATGATGTTGCAAATGTGTTTCATATTAAAGATATTCATAGAAAACCTCAAAGTATAGGTTTCTGATAACCTTAGGATCCTAAACTGATCCTAAACTGAACTAAGAATTTCTAAAACTAGAGGGAAAACTGGATTTAAGCAGAATTAAAATTAATAACATGAGACTCAATGAAGTGAGGAAGTAATTGTAATTTTTATGACTTTCTGTTTATTTTTTTAATTTTTAAGAAATATTTTATTTTTGAGACAGAGAGAGAGAGCACGCCAACGTGCACACGCACCCAGAGAAGGAGCAGAGAGAGGGAGACAGAGTTTCCAAAGCAGGCTCCACACTGACAGCAGAGAGTCCAATGTGAGCCTGGAACTCATGAACTGTGAGATCATGACCTGAGCCGAAGTCGATGCTTAACCAACTGAGGCACGCAGGGGCCCCATGACTTTCTGTTTAAAATGTTGCTGACTCTTTAAAAAAATGCTTTGTATTTCCAATTAAAAAAAAAATTTTTTTCTCATAGGGTGAGAAACTGACTGATTGGCTCTTGATCTCAGCTCAGGTCATGATCTTACATGGCTCTGGTTCTGCACTCACAGCACAGAGCCTGCTTGGGATTGTCTCTCTCCCTCTCTCTCTGCCCCTCCCCCATTTTTGTGAACACTCTCTCTCAAAATTAATAAACTTAAAAACATTTTTTCTCTTAAGCTTACTGATTTACAGCAATTTGATAAAATATACCTTTGTGAACAAATTGAAACATTTATCTTTTGTTCCTACCTGATGCCTCCAGAATTCAGAAACTGTCAGTTGAGTGTTCTTATATGTATTTTTTAAGATTAAAAAAAAATTTAAAGATTTTATTTTTAAGTAATCTCTATACCCAACATAGGGCTCAAATTCACAACCCTGAGATCAAGAGTCTCATGCTCCACTGACTGAGCCAGCCAGTCACCCTGAATGTTCTTATATTTTACTTTTTTACAAGTTATTTATTTATTTTGAGAGAGTGAGCTTGTGTGCAGAGGAAGGGCAGAGAGAGAGGCAGAGAGAATCCCAAGCAGGCCCCGCACAGTCAGCACAGAGCCCGACATGGGTCTCAATCCCATGAACCATGAGATCATGACCTGAGCCGAAATCAAGAGTCAAAGGCTTAACCGACTGAGCCACCAAGATGCCCTTCAACTGATCTTCTCACTGCACTTATATAAATGATCAGGCCAAGGTGTTTTGAAACTAGACTTATTTAGCAAATAGATTAGTATTAATTAGGCTATCTTTGGTAGAATGAGGGTGATTATAGAGAGAAAATATATTTCAATAACACACCAAGTAAATATTAGATTCTAATACTGTTTCTTATAAACTAGACCAGATCCTGATTTCTTCTAGTTTCTTCCAATGCCTGGCTACCGTTCTCCAAAGTAACATTTCTGAGTCTTTTCCCATCTTTCTGAGTTGGATACATTTGAGAACTAAGACTATCCTTTCTCCTGAAGCCCTGCGAACTAAATAGGAACGACTTAATGTAAACTTCAGAGAAATCTCCACAGTAGCTCCCATACAGGCAACCTTTATGCCTGTTGCTCTGTGGGCCTTTCAGAAGGATCGCCACAGGCCACCTGGCTGGCTCAGTCAGTGAAACACAGGAGTCTTGATGTCAGGGTGGTGAGTTCAAGTCTCACATTGGGTATAGAGCTTACCTAAAAAAAAAAAAAAAAGAAAGAAAGAAAGGAAGGAAGGAAGAAAGAAAGAAAGAAAGAAAGAAAGAAAGAAAGAAAGAAAGAAAGAAATTAGGTTTCCAGAAGTATGTAATTCTAACAGAAAGAATGTCAAATAAACTCCTCTTTAAAAAAAAAAAAGAAAAATGAAAAAAGATCACTACAAACACTTGAACTATAAACCGAGAAAATCTATCAGACTGCCACCACCTGCTGTCAGTCTATCCACAGATGATTCAAGCTTGACATCTAGAAATCTCAACTGGATACCCTCAGAACTCGCAAACTGGTTTATAATTTGATCCAATCATTAACCATTTTTTTTCTTTTGTTTCCATAGAAATGCCTCTTATTTAAAACCTGATTGCTTAAACCATAGGCCCAACTTTGAGAACACAGCTGCATCACTGTCTCCTGAAATGGGTTTAACTGAACTGACTTATTGCAAGGACTGGTCCACCAAGACAGAATGATCTACCTGCTCAACTTTTATACGTGAAGCTTAAGGGAAGTGTCAGAGGAGGGAACTACAGGGGCCAAGGGCAGTACGCTCCAAGATGGCCCACTGTGGCATGAACATTATTTCGAGTCAAAAGCAATCAAAACCCAGCAGGGTAAGGAAAAACTCTTTATCCCCCCTCAACTGCCTGCTGATACCAGAAAGACAGCTATTTACAGAGATTCCTCTCTACCTAAGAAACTTATCCACATAATAAGGCAACTTTGTTTTTTTTTGCAAAACAAAACTCCTCTCACCTTTCTGTTAATAAGTTTTTCTCCCCCTTTGTATCCTCAGACCCCTACCCTGCTCCTGAGCTCATATAGCCTCATGTTGCTTGACTATCTTTGGAATTTCCATCTCTGTGGATTCCCCCATACCTATGGAGTTAAATTTGATTTATTCCTGTTAATCTGTCTCATGTCAGGGCACCTGGCTGGCTCAGTCAGTGTAGCATGTGACTCTTGATCTCGGGGTCATGAGTTCAAGCCTGACACTGGGTGTGGACCTTATGTAAAAAAAAAAAAAAAAAAAAAAAAATCAATCTGTCTCATGTCAATTTGATTCTTAGTCCAGCTAGAAGGATCTTGAAGGGCAGAAGAAATTTTTCCTCCCTGAAACAACCTTTCAAATTTACTCATAATATCCTTAGCTTGGCTAAAAATGTAGCTTTCTTGTCTAAGTCTGCTCTGATCTAACTTAACAAGCTTCCATATTCTAGGTGGAAGCTGGGAGGAGGGACAAGATCAAGTTCAACTTATTTTTTATTATTTTTTAATGTTTTCTTTTATTTTTGAGAGAGAGAGAGAGCATGAGCATAGGAGGGGTAGAGAGAGGAGGCACAGAATCTGAAGCAGGCTCCAGGCTCTAAGCTCAACACGAGCTCAACGTGAGGCTCGAACTCACTCACACAAATGGCTCATGACCTGAGCCAAAGTCAGATGCTTAACTGACTGAGCCACCCAGGCACCCCCCAAGTCCAATTTATTAACCTCAATTCAATACTATAATTTAAAATGTTTTTGTAGGTGATCAGTCCTACTTGGATAACTCTGTTAAGAACTCAACCTCTAAGATTTCTACCCCTCCCTAAACTCCTCTCCAAGAAGACATCCAGGTGTGAGAGGGAGTGTGGCTTTCATGACCTCAAAATGGCAAAGGGCAGATGTTAATCCTCCCAAAGAAAAGCACAATCCAGACCTCACCCCTTCTGTCCTCTGCTTTCCCAGCAACCTAGCTAACCTACTTTCTGCCCTAGTACTTTAACCTGGGAGGAGATCGGGACAGTTGTGTCTTGTGACTTCCCTCCCAGACTCTACCTCCTTTTCCCCTATAACTGACCCAGAATTGCTTTTCCCTTCATTCTTTACAGCCTGGAGTGTCTCCCTTCCATTCTACACTCAGGCCCTATGTATTAAAAAGGAAGGCTTTGTCATTTGGAAATCCCTTTCTCCAAAAAGCTTGGGTTTTATGTACATTGTCTTACTAAAAAAAGGTGAAGAAAATGAGCTTTGAAATTCAAAGCAGATGAATGGCCTCTCTGTTATGAGCAGCACCTGCCTGTCCTTTCTTTCTTGGGACAGTAAGCTTGATGACTCTATCAGAAGGCTAACAAGAAATAGGATTTAAAGGGGGGAATCAAAATGCATTGACATAATTCCTATAAAATATGTTCCCCAGAGAAGTGAAATTGCATGAACTAAAGAAAGGAGATTCATTTTCTTGAAAACCTGGTGAGATTCATCTCTTTTTCTTCATAGAGACAAAGTTTAACTTTGAAAAACATGACCGTAATGAAAATATAGGATGATTACGTGTCACAGGTTTTATGCATTAATGAAGAAAGAAGGAGGATGATAAATCTGGGACAAAGGAGAATTTGAAAGACAGAGATTTATATGTTCAAAAAGGGAAAGCATGCTAAAATAAGTTTGCTAAATTAGAAGCAAAATAGGACCATAAAACCAGAAATTCTGCACAGAAATCTTTTGCATCTCTCCTGGACAAAAATCTACAAGTTAACTTGTCTGAGCTTTAATCAAGCAACAGTGCATTCCTCTGAAGAACTAAATAATCCTTGAGTGGGCCTGTTAGATAAAGACCTTGAAATAAAGCTTTAGTCCAACATTCAAAGGACAAGCAGTCATCCTTTTGCTTTTGTTCCAAGTGTTGGGTAATTTTTCTTCACATTATCAAGTGTTGCATACACTCCACCCACCTTAACAGATACAAACTCAGTATGGTGGAAGCTGATGAAATAAAGAGCCACGAATGGATTTCTAAAGAGTCTACAGAAATAAAACATGTGGCTTAAAGCAAGGCCAGTTTTTGGCCTTAGAGACACAAATGAATAAGTATCTGTAAAAACCTAAAATGGTGATGTTGCCCCCAACCTACAGATTTTAGAGATATCTTATTACTCACAAATTACCCTTTCCTTAGCATCATAATCTAGATATATCTAATTGGGTATAAATGATTCCATTACCAAAGCAGATTAATCAGGTTAAATGAAACCATAAGGGCATGTGATGATTTTTAAATGATAGGTTACATAAGTTACCACAGCCCACTTAACATATGCTATCCTATTAGTTTACCACAGTGACAAACATGATTTCATCAGTAATGCATATTCAGAGTTGGCTTACCTTTAAGGATTTTAGCACAGTTCACATATAAACCACTCTCCAACTGATAGTAGTTTCCAAAACAGATCTGGTTTTTAAAAAGTTCATAACTGCTCATTTTTAATCCCATCCTCCCTATTCAGATGGTTATTGAAATATCCTCTTGATTACAGAGCAATGAAAGAAAATGAAGATTATAAAAGAACAAAGTCTATCCTGAGTAGCAGTTTCCCCATGGAATTTTATTTTCAGAGTAGAGCACTAGATCATCTGATTAAAAAGCTCAAATTTTCTGAAACTTTCTATTGATGTCTATGGTGTGTAACATGAGCACGTTTCCATATTAAGGTTATTCAGCTGTGGAAAACACAAGAACTCATTCAAAGCTTTTCCTTTAAAGGTTGAAGAAACCTAAGACCACATGTTGGTGCAGCAATGAGAAATCTTTAAATGTCAGCAACTGGTCGGCATTGGGTTTTGTTTGGTTGGTTTGGTTTTTTTTTTTTTTTTTTCTTTTTTTTTCCTTTTTGTCCTGCAGAAAGCAAAGACAAACATTTCAAAAAACATTGTAACTCAAAAGAATGACCAAAGCTAAGAAATTTAAGTAAGCGTGTCACAAACACAAGAACATGGATTTTGTTGGCTAATCCAAATAGATAATTAATCATGTTCCTGACAGTTTGGAATGCAGATTTGCCTGCTATTTGCAGAAACTTTAACAAGCAGGCCAAGGGCTTTCTTGATTACTGGAAACTGGAGTGGCTTGAGGAGCTGTAAGTCAGTGATTTCAAGATCTACAGATTTTTTGGACCAGTAAAATTTCAAAATAATGTTGAAGACCAACATGGTGTTAACTTCTTATTTAGCCAAATAATATTGAGGGAGATATCTTAATATTTATAATTGATATCCAATTATAAAATAGCTTTAAAAAAACAGGTTGGGTTTTTTGGGTTTCTTTTTTGAGGCTAGTTCACAAATGGATTCACCAGTAGATTTGGTGGTCAAGATATCTTTAAGGTAACCTTAACTTCTTTCCCAAACCTTTCCTTAGTGACTAACAAGCACATTCAAGTACCTGCCATCCATGACTGATCAAAATGAATGCTACTCCTGAGACAAGTGAATGTGACAGGATTAGACTTTGACTCTAGATAGGGTCTTGGTTCTTGAGAGTTCCTCCTTAGGATCATCCTGTCTTGAGGATTTTTTCAAATGGTGAGGAGATAGGAGATGTAAGCGTTAACCAAATTCTGACTGGGTCATGTATTTGGCTTTCTTCTGATCTACATGACCTTAAAACAAAAATCAAGTCAAATTCCTTGAATGCCTATTATTAAGAGTGTTGTGCTGAGCTTTGGGGCAAGATTTCTCAAACTTAAGTCTTAATAAATAGAGCCTGAGAGCTTTCCAAAAGGGCAGACTTCTGGGTTTTGGTGCCATCGGTTCTGAATGAAGTTGAGATGGCAGCCCTGCAATCCCAATTTTTAAGAAGCATAATGTGATTTTGATGCACCTGGTCCATGGACCCCCATCTTGAGAAATGTTCTAGGAACTCTGAAGAAGTAATACTTCCAATTTCAGTAATGGCACACTAGCTAATTCTGATCACCCTTCCTGCTGAACATAATTTACTTAAAATCTTCTTAGAAGCATCAAAAAGCTAACAAAATGGGAATGCAAGCTGGTGCAGCCACTCTGGAAAACAGTATGGAGGTTCCTCAAAAAACTAAAAATAGAACTACCCTACAACCCAGCAATGGCACTACTAGGCATTTATCCACGGGGATACAGGTGTGCTGTTTCCAAGGGACACATGCACCCCCATGTTTATAGCAGCACTATCCACAATAGCCAAAGTATGGAAAGAGCCCAAATGTCCATCGATGGATGAATGGATAAAGAAGATGTGGTATATATATGAAAGGGAGTATTACTCAGCAATCAAAAAGAATGAAATCTTGCCATTTGCAACTACATGGATGGAACTGGAGGATATTATGCTAAGTGAAATTAGTCAGAGAAAGACAAATATCATATGACTTTACCCATATGAGGAATTTAAGAGACAAAAAGATGAACACAGGGAAGGGAAGCAAAAATAATGTAAAAACAGGGAGGAGGACAAAAACATAAGAGACTCTTAAATATGGAGAACAAACAGAGTTACTGGAGGGGTTGTGGGAGGGGGGGATGGGCTAAATGGGTAAGGGGCACTAAGGAATCTACTCCTGAAATCATTGTTGCACTATATGCTAACTAATTTGGATGTAAACTTTTAAAAATAAAAAATAAAATAAAAATAACAAAACATTCACAAATTACTAGGATGAGATCTGGAAGAAAATGGAAATGCAGAGGGGTGAGCCTAGCCATTTTCAAACATGTTTACCTTAGGGTCATTAGCTGATCCTGAAGAGACATTTGAGAGGGTGAGCTGTCTGTTAGGCAACCTTATGGGATTAGGGAGACAAAAGTCAGATCAGGACCTGACAAAGGTGGACACCTGATAAACCACACCCTGTTCCACATGCACACAGTCCCCTACGAGTAAGGGTGAACTGGAAGTGGCTTGCTAAGAAAATCTCAAATCTTGAACTTGAACTAAAGTGATCCTGGAAAAAGCAAATGGCCATTCTCTCTAGAAGAAACATCAAACTGGGCATCAGTTTTTTCTACAAATAATCTTTCTAGCACATAGTCAAAGATAACTAAGTCTTAATAAGAGATAAAAAAAACCATGAGCAAGAACCACTAGGAAAAATGAACAGCAAAACATAATGGGTAAGTTTAAATGAACACTGACTATGAAACTGTTATTATGATGTCCTGTGGAAATAGATATTTAAAATACATGACAATAATAGCATAAAAGTTTAGGAGGGGGTTAAATATTCTAAATTTCTCACATTTAGAGGGGAGGAAAGATATCACTTAGCATTAGATATTTATAAGTGAAGGGTACATGCTATAACTAGGATAACCACCAAAAGAATAGAAGAAAAGTCGAGGATATCTAAACTAAAAGAGACTTTAAAATTGAATGATGAAAATTACCAATCCATGGGCATCTGGGTGGCTCAGTCAGTTAAGCGTCTGACTTTGACTTAGGTCATGATCTCATGACCTGTGAGTTCGAGTCCCCCGTCAGGGTCTGTGCTGACAACTCAGAGTCTGGAGCCCGCTTTGGATTCTGTGTCTCCCTTTCTCTTTGCTCCTCCCCTGCTCATGCTCTCTCTCTCTCTCAAAAATAAATAAACATTAAAAAAATTAAGAATAAAATTATCAGTCCAAAAGAAGTCAAGGAAGGAAAGAAAATGGAACACAAGACAGGAAAAGTATCTAGGTGCTCCTGGATTGCACTTTGGGTTGTCTTCTGAGGGGAGAGATTAATGTATTCTATGTGTGTAAATAAAGGTATGCATGGGTATTTATTTAGATGGCCAGGGCTTTAGAAATGTCAAAGTTTGCTAATTGTTCCCTGTGTCCATTATCCCTTTCTACATTTTAGTTACAGAGCCCCTGTGAGCGTGAGCTCATCACATGGCTGCCCACCAAGATACTACATTTCTCAGTCTCCCTTGAAGGTAGGTGTGTGGTCATGTGACTGAGTTTGGCTGAATGGGATGTGAGTGAGCTCAAATAATGTGTATTTATCTTTTTTTTTAAATTTTTTAATGTTTATTTATTTTTGAGAGAAAGGGAAACAGAGCATGAGTGGTGGAGTGCCATAGAGAGAGGGAGACACAGAATCCCAAGCAGGCTCCAGGCTCTGAGCTGTCAGCACAGATCCTGACGTGGGGCTCAAACCCACGAAATGTGAGATCATGACCTGAGCTGAAGTTGAGCGCTTAACCAACTGAGCCACCCAGGCACCCCAATGTGTATTTATCTTTATTAAAGATGGAGCTTTGGGGTGCCTGGGTGACTCAGTCGGTTAAGCTTCCAACTCTTGATACCAGCTCAGGTCATGACCTTGTGGTCAAAATCTGCGGTCATTAGATTCAGCCCCCAGTCGGGCTCTGAGCTAAGTGCCGAACTTGCTTGGGATTCTGTGTCTCTCTTCTGCCCTTCCCATGCATGCGTGCACTCTCTAACTCTCTCAAAATAAATAAATAAATCAACATTTTTTTTAAAAGATGAAGTTTTCTTGGGGTGCCTGGCTGGTTCAGCCATTAGAGCATGCGACTCTCAGGGTTGTGAGTTCGAGCCCCATGTTAGGGGTAGAGATTACTTAAAAAATAAAAAATAAATAAACAAAAAAGATGACGCTTCTTGCCCTGATTTTTCCCACACCAATTGGGAAATGACAATGATTGGAACAATCCCTTGGGTCCTAAGAGGCATGCCGAGAATGGCAGAGCTCACTATCAGTCTATGTTCCTATATATCTTTATGGAACAGAGCTGCCCTACAGGCCCTGAACTGTTATATAAGAAAGAAAGAAACTCCTGTAATCTATAGCTATTGTACTTTGGAGTTCCTTTGCTACAGCAATCTTGCCCATGTCCTAACTAACACAGAGATGTGTTATGGAGTAACAAAGGTTAGTGGGAGAGGTGAGGCTGAGGAGGAAGCTGTTGTTGTGAGCCTTAATAGCAAGCTTAGGAGTCAGGACTCTAGGGGATTGGTGAGGTGCAGCACTGCAGAGGGACCACCAGGTGGTGGTACTATTGGTGGTGGTGGGGAAGCTGATTAAATGGCTTCAGCCACCTCTTGTGATTTTTATAATTCTATATCTCCAGAGATATCTTTCTCCAGAATTCCATGCCCTTATTTCCAAGGGCTGGCCAGACTTTCTCTCTGGAGGTCAAATAGGCTCCTCAAACTCAACATCACAAATCTTAGCTTTCCTCCCCAGAGAGCCTTTTCTTCTTCTTGTGTTCCCTGTTCTGGTTAATAATTGCTCCCTTCAATACCACTCTGCACTCAGTTGTCCTCACTAGAAACTAGGGTCACCCTTGATTCCTCCTTCATCATCACACACAGTTTCTTATAGAGATAATCTACTTCCATTCTTTTTATTCATTTTGCTATTCTTATTGCCAATGTTTTGATTTGGGTCTCCATTATCTCTCACTTCAAATGTTGCAGTATCCTCCTTCCTAACTGATCTTTAATTCAGTTTTGTGTGTGTGTGTGTGTGTGTGTTTCTTTGTTTTTTAATTTGAGAGAGAGAGAGTGAGAGCATAAGCGGGGAGAGGGGCAGAGGGGGAGAGAGAGAGAGAGAGAGAGAGAGAGAGAGAGAGAGTCTTAAACAGGCTCCAGGCTCAGCTGGAGCCCAATGCAGGGCTCCATCTCGTGACCCCAGGATCATGACCTGAGCCGAAATCAAGAATCGGATGCTTAACCGACTGAGCCACACAGGTGCCCCTCTAACTGGTCTTTCTCATGTTTCACATTGCTCTTAGGGCTATTTATCCAAAACAAACTTGACCATGTCACTTCAACCTGT
Source organism: Felis catus (assembly GCF_018350175.1). Classification (NCBI taxonomy): domain Eukaryota; kingdom Metazoa; phylum Chordata; class Mammalia; order Carnivora; family Felidae; genus Felis; species Felis catus. The sequence goes on from NC_058386.1 coordinate 18,183,569, forward strand.
TTGTACACTTTCTCCCTTTTCTTATAAGCCAAGGAGCCCAGACTCAGTACAGATCTGGTCCCCTTTCAAACCCCTATCAAGCCCCTTAATATGCTGGGTCTGAGCACACTGGGCCTTGTCAGTGTCCTCTCTACCTGGAGTGTTCTTGTCCTGTCCTTACTTAATGGACTCATACTCAGCCTTCAAAACCTAGCTTAAGTATGACTCATTGGAAAATTTTTCCAGGATCCTCTGGCTTAGTTACTTAGTTATTCCCATCTCAATAACTGAAGTTAATGAATTAATTAAAGATAGAATACTAAGAACTCTCTCAAAATAAGTAAATAAACTGTAAAAAAAAAAGTGGGGGGCACCTGGATGGCTCAGTCAGTTAAGCGTCTGACTCTTGATTTGGGCTCAGATCATGATCTCACAGTTCATGAGTTTGAGCCCCACATTGGGCTCCTCACTGACAGTGCAAAGCCTGCTTGCAATTCTCTTTCTCTCTTTCTGTCTCTGCAAACCCCCCCACCATATGCTCACTCTGTCTCTCTCTAAATAAATAAATAAATAAATAAACAAACAAACAAGTAGACTTTAGAATACTAAGAACTGAATCCCAAAGAACACACCTAGCAGAAAAATACACAACTTCAGAAGTACAGAATTGTACAACTGGAAAAGGAACTTCTAGATTTTACAGATTATTTTAATGTGTTTAGCATTTATTTATTTATTTATTTATTTATTTAAGAGAGAGCACAGGGGAGAGGGGCAGAGGTTGAAAGAGAGAGAGAGAGAGAGAGAGAGAGAGAATCTCAAGCAGGCTCCATGCTCAGTGCAGAGCCTGATGTGAAGCTCAATCCCAGGACCCCAGGATCAACACATGAGCCAAAATCAAGAGTTGAACACTCAACTGACTGAGCTACCCAGGTGCCCTCTTTATTTATTTATTTTACAAATATAAATACCTTTAATGAAAGCCAAGGGCAGTCCACAGAGCCCCGACAGCAGCTACCAGAGCAGAGTAGGAGGCAGGGATGCAGATTATTTTAATGTGTTTATAGACGAAGTTTAGAGAAGTTACATGACTTTCCCAGGATCAGGCAGCAGAACTAGAAGACATAGGTTTCTGGTTCCGTTTCTGATGCTGTTTTCCTACACTTTGCTGTGAAAGTGTTAGAGAATAATTGAATAGAAAGGTTTGCATGGAAGGTTGAGTTTAAAGTCTTGGGCATTTTGTCTTGTGGACTAGGTTGCATTTGGTATGAGATATGGAATGATGAAAATGTCAGTGTAACCTTGTCACAGAGATATTTATCTAAGTTATGGGCCATTTTCCCAGAGGGACAGATAGAGATCATGTGTACATACCAATGTGAACATTCAAAACCAGAGTATCCAGTTCAGAGGCTCTAACTACTTTTTTGACCCAGGGGCCCTTTCAATCTGGCTTCTAGAATAATGCTTTTTTAAAAAAATAAAAAAAGATTTTATTTCTAAATAATCTCTACATCCATTGTGGGACTCGAACTTACAACCCGAGATCAAGAGTCACATGCTCCACCGACTGAGCCAGCCAGGAACCCCATAATAATGTTTTTGAATGCATAAAACATCAGACATAGGAATACTGCTATATGTACTTCTTCATTTAATGTACTAAATACAAGATCTAACAGCAGTCCGATAACTACCATGATTTTGAAGTAGCAATGAGCATAAACAATATTTTGGTATCTGCAGCAGTCATGTGATATAAATGTATTTGTGATTTCTATTGGTGACACGTCACAGGACCTGCTAACAGGACTGTGGTTTGATACTTACATTTGTAGTTGAAGGAGACACTTTTGTTAGAAATCACTGAAAATGAAGAGGAAATGTTTTTCTCTCAGATTCACTGATCTGCTAAACCCCAGGTTGAGAACCCCTGGGTTAGTCCAATCTCTTCACTTTAAAGGTAATCTTTAAAGTGAATCTTTAAAGATTCACTTTTATCTGCAATATGTAAAATGAGTTCAAATAAAATTAATTCAAAGAAAACTGTTGATGGAGTCTATGCAGTTGGCCTCTCTCAAATCAGCACACTTCCCTTAAGGAACTTGGAGTTAAAAAAAAAACACTTGGAAAAGTTGCCCTTAAACCATTTCAGCTTTTTTAAAAATTGAAGTATAATTAACATATAATGTTACATTAGTCTCATGCATACAGCATATTGATTCAACAATTCTGTGTATATACATACATATGTACATGTATGTATATATATATATATGTATGTATGAGAGAGAGAGAGAGAGAGAGAGAGCAGGGGAGGGAGCAGGGGAGAGAGGCAGAGGGGAAGAGAGAGAATCTTAAGCAGGTTCCACACTCAGTGTGGAGCCAGACAGAGGGCTCGATCCCATGACCCTGGGATCATGACCTGAGCTAAAATCAAGAGTTGGACGCTTAACTGAGCCACCCAAGTGCCCCTGATTCAACATTTTTATACGTTATTCAGTGCTTGCCATAATAAGTGTGGTCACCATCTATCACCAAACAGTGTTATTACAATATTATTAACTATATTCCCTATGCTATACTTTTCACCTTTGTGACTTGTTTTATAACTGCAAATTTGTACCTCTTAATCCCCTTCATCTATTTTGCCATCTCCCTCCACCCACCTCCCCTCTGGCAACCACTAGTTTGTTCTCTGTATTTAAGAGTATTATGGGGTTTGTTTGTTTTCTTTGTTCATTTATTTTGTTCCTTATATTTCACAAATAAGCTAAATCATATGGTATTTGTCTTTGTCTGTCTGACTTACTTCACTTAACATAATACCCTCTCGGTCCATCCATGTTGCCACAAAGACCATTTCTGCTTTCTGCTCAGTGTTCCTGGTCCCTAAGGCCTGCTTGGTGCAAAGGCCCTTGGGGAAGGGGGGTTATAAGAACGATTTTCAACTTAGTATCTCAATGAATTATGCTGCCACCATACTAAGAACAAGAAATATGACACAATTAATTTTTGAATAAATGCCAATGAGTAGATAAATGATATATACAAATATCAAATCATTATGTTGTAGGCCTGAAACTAATATAATGTCATATGTCGATTATATCTCAATATAGAAAAAGGAATGTGACTATAGGTTTGGGATGCAAATTCACCTGAGCTGTATTCTGGTTATTTTTAAAAAATACATTTTGTAGGGTGTGGAGTAAAGCTGTAAAATATTTTTTAAACCAAAGAATTGACTAAATGTGCCCAAACAACTTATTGAATTCATGTCTCTACCATTGATTTATAATGCCTCCTTTATCATGTATTAGATTATTAAATGTACTAGTATCTGCTTCTTGAGTATGTAATATGTAATTCTTTAATTCTTGTGCTATTCATGTGCAACACATAGGCTCATTTAATTGTATCTCTGAAATTTTGGACATTTGAACAACAATAATAATAACAATAAAATAATAATAATAATATTTAAAAAGATAATATTTAAAATATTAAATATTTAAAATATTACATATTAAAAATGATATTTAAAAATGCCCTGATAAAGAACAAAATACCTAGCCTTGAAGTGAACTGTTATTATCCCAAGATCCTGAGCAGCTGTGTCTTTCAAATCATTTTGAGTACCACCAACAGTAAGAAATACCTTTTTTCATTAGCACACACATGCATGCATACGCATATATGTGATTCAAAGAAAAGTTTCCCCAAACTGACCTCTCTCTTTTTTTAATTTTTCTACCTCTTCTTCTCCTTCTCCTTCTCCTTCTTCTTCTTCCTCTTTTTTTTAAGTATGCTCCACACGGAGCCCAATGTGGGGCTTGAGCTCTTGACCCCGAGATCAAGACATGAGCTGAAATCAAGATTTGGACTCTTAACCAGTGGAATCACCCAGGTGCCCCGAAACTGACTTCTCTTAGTAAGTGATGAGGCCCACTGATAACTTTTTTTTCTATGACATTCCATTCCATTCAAAGAAATCCTGGCCAGTGACCTGCTATTTATGACCAAAGATTAAATTGCAGCTCATAGCTTGATAAACATTGGACTGGATGAATTCTGACATTCTATGAGATATGTATGGATCACATAAATAAGTACAGTAATGGGGCAAATGTTTTCAAGATATGCTTTTGTTTTATTTGTATCTCTCTTTATTTTGAGAAGTTTTTTATCTACAGAAAAATTTGAAATAGTAAAATAAATGCCCTATACCACTCACCAAGATTGACAATTATTTTACCACATTCTCTCTTTCCCAATACCCCCACATGTGTGTATTTAAGTTTATTCATATTATTTTTGCTAAATTACTTGAAAATAATTTGTAGATGTTATTTTTTAAATTTTTTTAAGTTTATTTATTTATTTTGAGATTGAGAGAAAGCAAGCAGGAGAGGGGCAGAGAGAAAGGGAGAGAGAAAATTCCAAGCAGACTCCACACTGTCAGCTCAGAACCCGATGCAGGGCTCGAACCCATGAACTGTGAGATCACGACCTGAGCCCAAATCAAGAGTCAGGTGCTTAACTGACTGAGCCAACCAGGAACACAGGCAAACATTATATTTTATCCTGAAATATAATATTTGATTTCATTTATATTTTTTTTAAGATTTTTTTATTTTTAAGTAATCTCTAACATCCAATGTGGGGCTCGAACTCACAACTCCAAGATCAAGAGTTGCATGCTCCACCAACTGAGCCAGCCAGCCACCCCTGGAATATAACATTTTAGCCTGTATCTCTTGAGAGTAGGGATATTTTGCTCCAAAGTCACAATATTATTATCATATCCAAGAAACTTAACAATGCAACAATATTATCTAGTATATAGATCACATTCACATTTCCCCAGTTGTCCTTCAAATGTCCTTTATAGCTATTTTTCTCCCAACTCAGTATACAATAAAGGACCATGTAGTGACTCTTCCATATGAGACCCTAAACAAGAATTCCTGAACTGAGCCCAGTCAATTCACACAAGAGGTAGTTTTATATCTCTGTCTTTCTCTATATATAATCAAGAAATAATACACACACACACACACACATACACACACACACACATATATGTATATATATATGTATATAATTTATTGACATAATTTTAAGCTTACAGAAAAGTTGCAGGAGTAGTACAATGAATTCCAAAAAGTCTAGAGTCACCAAATGTTAATACTTTGCTATATCTGCTTTATTCCTCTTTTAGTCTCTATCATTGATCTACTCTATCGGTATCTCTCTCCCTCCCTTGTTGTTTCTTTTTTTTTCCCCTAGTTGTTTCTTTTTTTTTTTAATTTTTATTTATTTTTTAAATTTACATCCAAGTTAGTTAGCATATAGTGCAACAATGATTTCAGGAGTGGATTCCTTAATGCCTCTTACCCATTGAGCCCATCCCCCCTCCCACAACCCCTCCAATAACCCTGTTTGTTCTCCATATTTAAGAGTCTCTTCTGTTTTGTCCCCCTCCCTGTTTTTATATTATTTTTGCTTCCCTTCCCTTATGTTCATCTATTTTGTCTCTTAAAGTCCTCATATGAGTGAAGTCATATGATATTTGTCTTTCTCTGACTAATTTCGCTTAGTTTAATACCTTCTAGTTCCTTCCACATAGTTGCAAATGGCAAGATTTCATTCTTTTTGATTGCTGAGTAACACTCCATTATGTGTATATACCACATCTTCTTTTTTTATTTGTATTTATTTTTAATTTTTTTTAGTGTTTATTTATTTTTGAGACAGAGAGAGACAGAGCATGAATGGGGGGAGGGTCAGAGAGAGAGGGAGACACAGAATGTGAAGCAGGCTCCAGGCTCTGAGCTGTCAGCACAGAACCCAATGTGGGGCTCGAACTCACAGACCATGAGATCATGACCCGAGCCAAAGTCAGAAGCTCAACCAACTGAGCCACCCAGGCACCCCTATACCACATCTTTTTTATCCATTCATCTATTGATGGACATTTGGGCTCTTTCCATACTTTGGCTATTGTTAATAGTGTTGCTATAAACATGGGGGTGCATGTGCCCCTTTGAAACAGCACACCTGTATCCCTTGGAGTATGCCTAGTAGTGCAATTGCTGGGTCGTAGCGTCATTCTATTTTTAATTTTTTGAGGAACCTCCATACTGTTTTCCAGAGTGGCTGCACCAGTCTGCATTCCCATAGTTGTTTCTGAACTAAGAGTTAGCAGTAGTATGATGCTCCTTTATCCTTAAATATTTCAGTCTGTATTTCATAAAAATAAGAAATTCTCTTATGTAACCATATACAGTTTAAAAAACAATTAACATTTATACAGTGCTATAGCCTAATCTCTATACTGGATTAAGATTTCATCAACTGTCCTAATAATGTCTTTTATAGCAGAAAACAAAGCCTCTAAAATTCCAAGATATGCAGTTGCCTTCAGTTATCTTGCCTCTTTAGACTTTTTAAATATGGAACACTTTCTGAGTCTTTGTATTTCATGACCCTGACATTTTTCGAAAAGCTCAGGACAGTTATTTTGCAGATGGCCTTCACTTGCAGTTTGTCTCGTGTTCCTCATGGTTAGATTCAGAGCATGCATTTCGGGCTGGCATGCCCGTGAGGCCCGTGAGGCTGGTTCAGGCTGGTATCTGCCAGTGAATAAAGTTACTGCTTTCACCTTTCTAATTAATAAATTTTGTTTAAAGAGATACCTTGATACTCAGTAAATATCCTGTTACTATCCAAACTTTCTCCTGCTGGTTTTAGGGCTCACTGAGGATTTTTTTTTTTAAGATTTTACCTTTAAGTAATCTCTACACCCAACCTGGGGCTCACACTCACAACCTCAAGATCAATAGTCATGTGCTCTACCCACTGAACCAGCCAGGCACCCCAGGACTATTGCCTACATCAGTTATTATTATAACAGTGGCCAAATGGCCAAATTGTGATTTTTATATTTCCATCATTCCTTTACATTTATTATTTGGCTTGCTATAGTAGGGAAGATTTTCTCCTCTTATTTATTTGCTTGGGTTTGTTGTTGTTCATTCATTTAAATGTGTACTCATAGATTCTTACTTTATTCAATAAATTATAACCCTTGGGGCACCTGGGTGCCTCAGTCAGTTAAGCATCCAACTATGGCTCAGTTCGTGGTCTCACGGCTCGGTTCATGGGTTTGAGCCCCGCATCAGACTCTGCACTGACAGTGCAGAGCCTGCCTGGGATTCTCTGTCTCTGCCCCTCCCCCACTTGCGCAAGAGATCTTTCTCTCTCTCTAAAAAATAAAACTTAAAAAAAACACTAAAAAATAAATTATAACCCTTAGTGTTATTTACATTTATGCTCAAATTGTTCCAGAGTTTTTCAAACTGGCTTCTGTGACCTTTTAACATGTCCCCACCATGTCTTGAGCACTTCCTTACTTTTTGGCACAAGATGATCCAGGCTTATCCTGTTATTTTCCTTGCTCCAGTCCTAAAATCAGCCATTTCTCCAAGGATCCCAGGTTCTTTTTAGTGGAGAATGTTATTTAGAAACCAAGATCTGGGTTCTGGGTATGTTTAATTTTGTTGGGATTTGATTACTTCTAGACCCTCTCAGCAGACAGAGCTGGGAAATAGATACATGTATGTACATATACATATGTATGCATATATAACACATGTGTATTGAATACATACATAACATTCACACATATCTATGCCATTTCTATATCTAGCTGTCTCTACGTATTAAAACTGATACTTCTGGGGGCGCCTGGGTGGCACAGTCGGTTAAGCGTCTGACTTCAGCCAGGTCACGATCTCGCGGTCCGTGAGTTCAAGCCCCGCGTCAGGCTCTGGGCTGATGGCTCAGAGCCTGGAGCCTGTTTCCGATTCTGTGTCTCCCTCTCTCTCTGCCCCTCCCCCGTTCATGCTCTGTCTCTCTCTGTCCCAAAAATAAATAAACGTTGAAAAAAAAATAATAAAAATAAAACTGATACTTCTGGTTCCAATCCAACACAGCAGTTCCATAATTGTAACTACCTTCTCCAACAATGAAAATCTGGATCTCATCATTCACAATATATTGACTTATTCAGTCAATCCTAGAATGCATAGACAGTAGTTTCAGAATTGTGATCTCATGCCTATGCTAAAAAAGCTTTCTTACTAGAGTTCAATATTTGTTAAGAGTTCATTTTCCCTTTAGCCTTGAGAGCTTGTGGTCCAAATTCTGGGTATCAAAATTACTTTGATTAATGCCTCCTTCCCCGATGTGACTATGTTATGCATTTGAAAAGTGCTTCTGTTTATTTGTTGTATTCAATTTTAAGATCCCCTAAATTGTTATTTTAAGCCACTAAATTCAGCGATGGATAACCAGCAACCATGGCACCATATCATGAGACACTTGATGTCAGTTTGCCCCATTATCATTAATGAAAAGTTGGATCATTTGGTTAAGGTCTCATGTACCAAATCACTCCATTATAATTATTCAGTAATCTGTGGGGTGTCTTATCTTTTTTCTTTAGTAAGTCTTGATACATAAACTTAAGACCACCATAACTACAATCGAGGGACCCTACTTCAGAGTTACATTTTTCTCTGTGGAAATGCCTTCCTTAATACCATAGGAATACAGAGAGAAAGCTAGCACCTATTGACTGATTACCCAGCAGGTGGACTCCACAGCTTGCAGAGAAGGTGGAAACCCAGCTGTGATGAAAACACTTAATTCTATTTGTAGTTCAACAGAGTCTGTGCTTGAAACAGAATGCTACAAACTGTAGGTTTTCCAACTTGTGATTCTGATCCCAAATCATGAGATTTGGAGAAAGAAAAGAAGCAAAGAGCAGTCTTTTTATTTTAGGCTTTTCATAAGGAGCTCGGATTGGAAGCCCAGTGAGAAAGAAGTCTATTAAGGACACTGCTTATCACTTTCAGAATAACACAGTTGTTTCCTAGTTAGGACAAAGGTCCCACCATGTAAAATTAGTCTGTTCATGTTGCTTTCTTGGTTAAGTGTTTTGATTTCTGCTTTTAAATATATTGTCTGATCATATTCAAGCAATTAAATCACAGTCCTTTTATATTCCAACCTTACAAACATTCATGGCTAGGGACACCTGGGTGGCTCAGTCAGTTAAGCATCTGACTCTTGATTTCGGCTCAGGTCATGATCTCACGGTTTATGAGCCCTACATTGGGCTCTGCACTGATGGCATGGAGCCTGTTTGGGATTCTCTCTCTCTCTCTCTCTCTCTCTCTCTCTCTCTCTCTTTCTCTGCCTCTCCCCTTCTTGTGTATGCACTGTTTCTCTTTCTTTCAAAATAAATACACTTTAAAAAATTTTAAAAACACAAATGTTTACGACTATATCTCTGGCGCCTAGGATGGCACTTAGTAGGGGTTGAGTGTGTGCATACACGCATAAGTGAATACATGGGGATTCTCATTCTTTCATTCATACCTTATAGATTTATAGCCTGCCCACTGTCCTGTTAGATGCCAGGAATTACTGTAGGCGTTGAATCACAAAGGTTAATAAAATACAGCCCCTGCTTCAAGGGCTCACAGGCTAGACGGAAAGAAACCTAAACAGTGAATTATAAAACTTGGGAGGGGGCAGACACTGATAGAAATATGCACTGGGTTTGTTGTTGTATTTATAATGTATTTATTATAATACATTGTCCATGTATTCACAGTTTAGACGCATCGAAGTATTATTCACGGGGAAGTGCAAAAAAAAAAAAACCACAGCATCTCAGCAAGCAGCACAAAGAACATATCACAATTCTAGAAAAGACAGGTGAAAGACACCACAGTCTTGTATACATATTTATCAACGTCATCACCATCATCATTTTTTATTTTTATTTTTTTTAATTTTTTTAACATTTTATTTATTTTTGAGACAGAGAGAGAGACAGAGCATGAATGGGGGAGGGTCAGAGAGGGAGACACAGAATCTGAAACAGGCTCCAGGCTCTGAGCTGTCAGCCCAGAGCCCGATGCGGGGCTCAAACTCACGAACCGCGGGGCTCGAACTCACGGACCACGAGATCATGACCTGAGCCGAAGTCGGCCCCTTAACCGACTGAGCCACCCAGGTGCCCCCATCATCATTTTTTAAAAGGATTACTTGAATTAGCTGACAAGTACCTGGGGTAACCAGTGTTGCTAAACTGTTTCAGAGTAGTGCAGTTTTATAGGAACAGGGAAGAGAGGGGTGAGAAAAGGCCTCCTGCAGTTAACCTGAGTTAAAATTGTAAAATGCTTTTATGAGATTTTTCTTAGTGTAAATTGTAGTTTTAAAAATGAAGACAGTTGGAGAAGCACCTGGATGGCTCAGTTGGTTAAGTGACGGACTTCGGCTCAGGTCATGATCTCACGGTTCGTGGGTCCGAGCCCTGTGTTGGGGTCTGTGTTGATAGCTCAGAGCCTGGAGGCCGCTTCAGATTCTGTGTCTCCTCCTCTCTCTTTCCCTCCCCCGCTCGTGCTCTGTCTCTCTCTCTCTCTCTCTTTGTCTCTCAAACATAAATAAACATTTAATAAATAAATAAATAAAATAAAAATAAACACAGTTGGAGGGGCACCGGGGTGGCTCAGTTGGTTGAACATCCAACTCTTGTTTTCTGCTCAGGTCATAATCCCAGGGTCATGGGATCGAGCCATAAGTCGGGCTCCACATTAGGTGGAGTGTGCTTAAGATTCTCTCTCTCTCTCTGCCCCTCTCCCCCACACATGCTCTCTCTCTCTCTCAAAATAAAAAAGAAAAAGAATAAAATTTAAAAATGAAGACAGAAAAAAAAATTAAGACAGGGTGCCTGGTTAGCTTGATCGGTGGAGCATACAACTCTTGATCTCAGGGTTATAAATTAATGCCCCATGATGAGTGTAGAGATCCAAAAAAAATAAAATAAAATAAAATAAAATAAAATAAAATAAAATAACTGCCCCCCAAAAAAGTCAAAAGTGAAAGTCAAAAAAGAAAAGTATTTACAAATCATGCATAAGTCCACCCATACATAATGGTAAACATCTTTGTTTATATGCTTATTTTTCTAGAACATATACATTTTAAAATACACAAAAATAGAACCAATCTGTATATTCTCTTTTGTGACCTGCTTTTTCTCACTTAACAATACTCTGTGAATATGTTTTTGCATCAACAAATATTCTCCTATGATTTCAAAGTTAAGGGAAGCACTATATGGAAAGAGAGAATGTTGGAATAAAATTGCCGACTAAGATACAAAGTTAGATACAAATGCAACTATTAGTATTGTCATTTTTACCAGGGGAAATCATTTACAGTTCTGCTAGACAGAAAAAATCATGCACAGTCTAATCCATCTTTTCTACAAGTTAACATGTATATATGTAATTTCATGGAATCTGGGCCCTATCAATAGTAATTAGTAAATTAAAGTTCCATTTCTCTAGATCTACACTATTCAACATAGTAGCCACTAGCCGTATGTGGCTGCTGTGCACTTGAAGGGCTAGTGCAACTGACAACCTGAGTTTTTTGTGTTTTTTTTTTTTTTATCGTGCATGTGCCTCTCACCATAAATGATTGATTGATTTTTGTTCAAGTATAATTAACATACAGTGTTATATTAGTTATAGGTGTACAATATGATTCAACAGTTCTATACATTCTCAGTGCTCATCATGATAAGTGTACTCTTAGTCCCCTTTGGTTTTTAATATTTTTAATGTTTATTTATTTTTGAGAGAGAGAGTGAGACAGAGTGTGAGAGGAGGAGGAAAGAGAGAGAGGGAGACACAGAATCTGAAGCAGGCTCCAGGCTCTGAGCTGTCAGCATACAGCCTGATGCAGGGCTTGTATCACAAACCGTGAGATCATGACCTGAGCCAAAGTTGGACACTTACCTGACTGAGCCACCCAGGTGTCCCATCTTAGTCCCCTTTATGTCATTCATCCCTCCACTCACCTCCCCTCTGGTACCATCAATTTCTTTTCTAGAGTTAACACTCTGGGTTTTTTTTTTTTGTTTGTTGGTTTTGGTTTTGGTTAGTCCCTTTTTCTCTTTGTTCATTTGTTTTGTTTCTTAAATTTCACATATGAGTGAAATTATATGCTTTTTTCTGATTGACTTATTTCACTTAGAATTATACCCTCTAGATAAATCCATGGTGTTACATACGGCAAGATATCATTCTTTTTTATGACTGAGTACTATTTCATTGTATATATGCCACATCTTTATCCATTCATCAATTGATAGATGCTTGGGTTGCTTCCCTATCTTGGCTATTATAAATAATTCTGTAATAAATAAGAGTGCATATATCTTTTCAAATTTGTTTTTTCAGTTTCTTTGGATAAATATTCAGTAATGGAATTACTGGATCATGTAGTAACTCTATTTTTTATTTTTTTTAATTTTTAATTTTATTTTTTTTAATTTTTGAGACAGAGAGCATGAGTAGGGAAGGGTCAGAGAGAGAGGGAGACACAGAATCTGAAGCAGGCTCAAAGCTCCAAGCTGTCAGCACAGAGCCTGACATGGGGCTCAATCCCATGGACCATGCCATCATGACCTGAGCCGAAGTCGGATGCTTAACGAACTGAGCCACCCAGGTGCCCCTCCATTTTTCATTTTTTGAAGAACCTCCATACTGTTTTAATTTTTTTAATTAAATTAAATTAAATTTTTAAGTTTTTATTTAAATTCTGGTTAGATAACATACAGTGTAATATTAGTTTTAGGTGTACAATATAGTGATTCAACATTTCCACACAACACTTGGTGCTCATGATGACAAGGCCACTCCTTAGTCCTCCCCACTTATTTTGCCCATCCCCCACCACCTCCCCTCTGGTAACCATCAGTTTGTTCTCTATAGTTAAGAGTCGGTTTCTTGGTTTGCCTCTCTTTTTTTTTCCCTTTCCTTGTTTGCTTCTTAAATTCCATATATCAGTGAAATCATATGGTATTTATGTTTCTCTGACTGACATATTTCACTTAGAATTATATTCTCTCTCTAGCTCTATCCATGGTGTTGCAAATGGCAAGATTTCATTCTTTTTTTTTACAGATATTTTTAAATGTTTATTTATTGAGAGAGAGAGGGAGGGAGAGGGGAAGGGGCAGAGAGAAACCAAGCAGACTCCACGCACAGCACAGAGCATGACACGGAGCCCGATCCCACCACAACCGTAAGATCATGACCTGAGCCACAATCAAGAGTTCCACGCTAAACCGAGCCATCCAGGTGCCCCTTCACTCTTTTTTATGGCTGAGTAATATTCCATTGAATATATATACCACATCTTCTCTCTCTCTCTCTCTTTTTTGCCCCCTCAGATCTAGGGTTAGGGTTAGGGTATGTGCCAGGGTGAGGGTCTGTGCCTGGTATCCTGTAGTACAGAGTCCTCTCCAGAGGGTTAAGATTAGGGTTAGGGATTAGGGGTTAAGGGTTAGGGCTAGGGTTAGGGTGTATGCCTGGCATCCTATAGTTCAGGGACCTCTCCAGAGAATAAACCCCAAACTTCTGCTGGGGTGAGAATAGACATGGAAGCCTTCTATCTAGCTGAGACAAGGAAGGTTTTGGGGCTCTATATATTCCTTAAATGGATATTCATTTGTTCCTTCTGTTTTTTTTTTTTTACCTTCACACCCATTTTCAGAAATATTACCCATTCTTAAATGTTTGGGGTCTTCTCCAGAATAACTAGGCTGTTTTTCAGCTTTTCTTACCATGTGTTCAGGAAATGTTTTAAATTTTATTTTATTTTTTTTATAATTTTTTAGAAATTAAATTTATTAATTTTAGATTAATTTTAGTTTTAAATTAATTAATTTTAAATTAATTAAATTTAGAAATTATTTATTTACTTTGAGACAGAAAGAGAGGCACAGAATCCCAAGCAGGCTCTGCACTGTCAATGCAGAGCCCCATGTGGGGCTCGATCTCACAATCCAAGAGATCGTGACCTGAGTGGAAATCAAGAGTTGGACACTTAACGAACTGAGCCACCCAGGTGCCCCTAAATTTTATTTTAAAATTGAAATAGTGTAAACTATTTTTCCATTCCGTTCCATTCTATTCTTTTTTTGGGGGGGATCAAACCATTTTATTCAAAGGTTTCGGGGAAAAGTCGAAGTGGAGTGGAAGGTGATCTACGTTCTTGGCTCAGCAGGAATCTTGCGAACCTCACAGTCGCCAAAAGCCCATTCAATTCTATTCTTTCAGTAGGACGACATTTCCCTTAAACTGTTGCAACTCATAGATATCGCTGCACTGTACTTCCTGGCTTTAGTAGGTGAGTCATCTCCAGTATTACACATAAACACATTATCACTCTAGTTAGGATCAGAAGATTGAGTAAATTCAATAATTCAGTAACTTCCTATGTACTAATATAACATTGAAAGGTGTTTACTTGAACCTTTTATACAGAATGTACCACTTACACGGATACATTCGTGAATCATAATTGGTAACTACACTGAAATATTTATGCTTTAAACTATGATGGAATTAAACTATTTTTAAAATAAGAAGTATGGACTAATTTTTAAGTTTAAAATGAAGGCATATCACTGAGGGAGAATTGAGTAGAGATGTAGATACTAGTAATGTGCCGGAAGAAGGAAAAAAGAAAGAGCTTAGGGGCACCTGGGTGGCTCAGTCAGTAAAGCATCCAATTCTTGATTTCGGCTCAGGCCACCATCTCACGGTTCATGGGATCAAGCCCTGAGTCGGGCTTTGCACTGATGGCATGGAGCCTGCTTGCGATCCTCTCTCTCCCACTCTCTCTGCTCTTCCCCCACTTGTGTTCTCTGTCTCTCTTTCTCTCTCTCAGAATAAATAAACTTTAAAAAGCACAAAGAAATTAGAAGACAGTATGTTTTAAGTGTCATGTAATTTGCTGGAGAAGAAAACAGAAAAGCGGTTTGTTGTTTTGTTGTGTAAAAACTGAATAAAGATAATAAAATGGACAGTAATACGGGACATTTTTGGCAAATACAGAGCGAATTTGATGAGAATAGTCAAGAAAGAATCAATAAAATTAGTTGCCTGCATTCAAAATTGAACATTCAGTGAAAATTGTTTTAACAAGTTCTGAACTTGTAACTTTGGTCAGCTTGACAATGGTTTGGATTTTTTGTGCATAAAAGAAAACCAGTTTTAAATTGCTCAGTTCTCTGAAACAGACTGTATGAAAAGCATCATGGATGCAGTTGTTAAAACTGTTCAACATATACGTGTAAATGCTTTGACTCATCACCAGTGGTTTTGGAACTGTTGAAAGAAGTAGACAATGATTTTAATGATCTTGTGTTTGTTACCAGTGCTCGTTGGTTGAGCCACAGAGAGTTTTAAAACTTTTACTGTGCTGTTGACTGCAAGTCTAGATTTTCTTGAAACAAAAGGAATGCTTGCTAAATATTCATGAATAAAAAATGGCGATATGATTTACATGTTTTCCCATAGATATTACACTGCGTATGAACAAGATAAATTTGAAGCTCCAAGGAAAGGAAAAGCTTATTTGGGATTTAACCAGACAGATAGAAGAATTTTTGTTAAAATTGACACTTTTCATGATTCAAGCCAATAATAATAATTTCTTACATTATTCTAACATGAATCAATATGCAGAAGATTTTAATTATAATAGGGTTTTGTAAATTGGCTATAAAAACTAAGAAAAATTTTGAAGAATGCTCATTTATATTGATAAATTCAGCATTGGTTTTCAAATAGCACAATACCCCTTTGAAACTAATACCGAGTTGACACAAATTAATGAATTTACTTAGCTTGGAAAGATGTAGTTTTGAAGTCAAAGAAGTAGCAGAAACCCAAAGACAGTGATGTCCTGGCAGACACAGGAAAACGTTTTGAAAGATGTAAATAACAAAGAAAGATGAAGTAGTAAAAGAACCAGAAAAAGTGAACAAAGATTGCCGAATGTAGTGAAATCCCAGGCATGTTGGGGGAAAAAGAATACACACACATACGCATGTACATGCTTACACATACGTGTGTGTTTGTATACCATTCATCACCAATGTGAGGCTGCCCTCATCTTGAGCAACAGGTGGGAAGGACAGGCAGAGGAAAGAAGCTGGATTGATCCAGGGTTTTGAGTGTGCAGGGACAGAGGACTAGGACTTGAGGACTTGACGGTGAGAGGACCAACCACAGAGAGAGAATGGAAAGGAGGTGAGTGAGAGAGTGAGGAGGAGATAGGGTGGTCCAGGGACTCACATCCACGGTCCTGATGTGGTCAGAGAATGGGCACAGCACACATATTCTGAGTGGCCCATGACCTGTATGTGACGCTGCCTCCTCTCCTGCCCTGCTCCAGGTATCCACAATTACTGAAGCTGAGATCAAGGAACTGACACAGGGCATTGGCCGAAATCTTCCACCCAGAAGCCCAACTCCTCCCAGGATGAGGTAGGCTTTGAGCTGAGGTCATACGGGTGTCAAAGTTGGCAGTGAAGGTGAGCTAGGACCTGGAGGCCTGGTAGAGTGGCTGGATAGGGCACGGACCTATTGGGGATTTTGATTAAATCTGTGAGCAATGGGCTGAAAGTATCAAAAAGGAGACCTTCCTGTTTTCCTCACCCCTGCACTTGAAAAGGCAGACTGTTTCCCTTAAGTCAAGCCTGCTTGTTGCCAAGAGATTCAAGCATGTCTTAGACACTGCTGTGTCATATATGCCTCAGGAGCATGAGGTTTTTGTCCTTCTTCTTTTTAACATTCTGTTTTCTGTGCAGTCACCATTTGATAACCTTATTTTGATAATAATTTTAACAGAAAAGTTGCAGAAAGAGTACAAGGAGTTCTTGTTTATCTTTACCCACTTTCAACCATCATGGATACTTTATCCCATTTGCTTTATCGTCTCTCTCTTTCTCTGCATATATATATATGCATACACATATCTATACATGCATATGTAATTTTTTTTCCAAACCAAGAGTTAGTCAGAAACATTATGCCCCTTTACCCAAAAGGCTTCAGGATGTAATTCCTAAGAACAAGGACGTTCTGTTACGCAACCGCAGTGCACTGATCAAAGTCAGGAAATTGAACATTGCTACAAAGCTATTTCCACAGTCCTCGTTCCACTTTTGTCAATTGTTCCAATAATGTCTCCTATGGTTATTTTTCTTTCCTGCTCCAGGATCCAATCCAGAATCACACATTGCGATTTAGTTGTTATATATTCTTAGTTTCTTTTCATCTGGAACAGTTCAGTTCCTCAGCTTTTCTTTGTATTTCTTGACCTTGACATTTTTTGAAGAACATGGGCAATTCATTTTGTGGAAGGTCCCTTAGTTTGAATTGGTCTGATGTTTCATCATGATTAGAGGAAGGTTGTGCATTTTTGGCAAGAAGACCTCAGAAAGGATGTTGGGTCCTTCTCCGTATACCGCAGCAGGAGGCACGTGAGGACAGGTTGACCCAGTCAACAATCTTACCTTTACTTTGTAACAACAGCAGAACGTTCTTTTAGCTTTATTCTTCTCATTTGGCAGGTATCTTACATTGCAGTATGATTTTCTGTTTTGCACAGGCATAATAATGTGAAGTTTATATTTTTGATTAATTGCAAATAACCAAAATGCAATAAACTGGTGTTTTGTTTTTTTTTAAAGGAAGCATGTTTAAAATAGTATGTGTTAGGGGCGCCTGGGTGACTCAGTGGGTTAAGCGTCTGACTTCGGCTCAGGTCATGCTCTCACGGTCTATGAGTTCGAGCCCCGCGTTGGGCTCTGTGCTGACAGCTCAGAGCCTGAAGCCTGCTTCAGATTGTATGTCTCCCTTGCTCTCTGTCCCTCCCCTGCTCATGGTCTGTTTCTGTCTCTCAAGAGTGAATAAATGTTAAAATTTTTTTTAAAAAATGTGTTAATGTTCACTTGTGGGGTTTTAATGTCAACTGGTATACTTAGATTGAAACCAAATCTATTTCAGACAAAAACGAGAAAACTATATATTTGTAATTAATTTTGAGAATATGCAAGTTAAGACTAAAAAAAACCTTCCTGACACAATGAACATATTTGGAAAATAGTAACATCAATATATCCTTAGAGTGTTAGACTTTTATGATTAACATGGTGATATGCCAGGCAATACATATAAAACCAGAAGAAACGTATGACTTAGTGGGGAGGAGTGAATTATCATCTACAATGCACATCTTAAGAGTAACTGCTATATAACAACTTTAGGCAGATTCTCAGAGCCTGACAGAAGGGGGGTCATGGGACTGGTTGTGTCAAGGGGAAGAAGCTGAAAATGGAGCCAAAGAAGATTTTAAAATCCGAGCTGTGTCAACATGCATAAATTCACTTGCTTTGAAGAAGCTGCAATGGGATTCAGGAACCGGTAAAAGAATATTTATTGTTTTGCCTTTGCATGCCAAAATGTGATCTCTTTTTCTTCTACCCTTTCCTTAAAACAACAATTGTCTGCATGTAGAATGAGTATATTTTAAATGAACCACTCAGTGATTTTTATCTGCTCTCATTTCCAGTACTGAGCGGCAACATGATAGACTAGAAATTCTCCTGACTTGCAGCACCTGGGTGGCTCAGTCGGTTAAGGGTCCGACTCTCGGTTTTGGCTCAGGTCATGATCTCACAGTTCAGGAGTTCAAGCCCCACATCAGGCTCTGTGCTGACAGTGCAGAGGCTGCTTGGGATTCCTTCTCTCTCCCTTTCTCTCTGCCCTTCCCTGCCTCTCTGTCAAACTAAATAAACTCAAAAAAAAAAAAAAAAGAAAAAGAAATTCTCTTTATTTTACAGTCAGACTGACCCACATTCCAAACCTCACTCTGCCACAGACTGGCATGTGGCCTTGAGCAGGTCACATGGCCCCAGTGTCTATGTCGTTAAACGGGGAATAAATTTTGCTGGATTGGAAGGATTAGAAATGACATACTTTACAAATACTTTGGCCCATAGTGGACAGTATTCAATAGTGGAAGTTGGACATAAGAGCAATATAATTTAAAGAAAAGAGCCCTGAATTGGAAACTGGGGTACCAGCATCCAGGTCCCTGGTCCCTGGTTCACTAACAAGCACCTGACCATGGCTGGTCATTCAAATTTACTGGATTTTAGTCCAAATAAGGAAGGAGTGTTGGTTGGAGAGAAACAGAGGTCAAGTACAAGAGCTGACTGCCACACTGTGGGAACACAGCTGAGCAAGTGAGTGGGCTGTGGCTGACATTGATCTGAGCCTTGAATGATCACGTGTGGGCCTTTCCACTGGTCATAGGAGGTGTTTCAGGTAAGGACAAAGACCCAGGGGACCGGTAGGTAAAAGGGCAAAGCGTTGCCATGCGGCAAAATGGCAGCTCCACTCCAATCCCAGTGCAATCAGCTTCGGGGACTACCTCTGAGTGTTGAGCTGTATCAAATACATTTTAAGATAAATGGACCCTTTGTGGTCTTTGGAAATCTTTTAGCCCTGCCGTAAAGAAATGGCAACTGAAATGGGAGTTGCTCTGTAAGCACCCATGTACTCACCATGTGGACTGGGGCAAAGGAAACTACCAGTTAGATATTAGTCTTAACTCATTAGTAATTCGTAATTAATCCTTCTATGGGGCTTTTTACACACTAGGCACTGATCTAAGTGCTGTACCTCCATTAATTCACTTAATCCTCAGGACAATTGTGTGAAAGAGGGATACTCCCTTCACAGATGAAGAAACAGACATGGAGAGATGAGATCATTTGCCAAAGGTCACCGGCCAGCAAATGGAAGAATCAAGATTAGGATCCAGGCTGGCTGACAAAACCCCTGATTCTAATCATTCTATGAACTGTCTCTAGAGACTGAGGAAGTAAGGAATCATTCTTACAGAAAAATACACATTTAACTAGCACTGAGAGTTGAGAATTTAGCCGCATCTTCAAGTACAGCTGTACTTAAATGCTGCATTCAGACAAAAAGCCAGGCGTTACTTTTGGACCCAACTACACTCCATTATTTTCTTTGGTAACACTTTTAATTATGTCATTTGGGCATAGGCGCTTAGGTAATGCATTGCAATAAATAAGTCTTCCCTCCCCCTAATGTGTCATTCTTTGCTGGAAGTGAGAGGAGAGGAGGAAATGGAGTGGGTTGGACAGCATTTCATGTAGGGGCTTTGTGTCAAGTGGAAGTTCTCTTAAAAGGCCCGGGGTGCCAGTGTGTTAAGCTTCTGACTCTTGATATCTGCTCAGGTTGTGATCTTGTGGTTGTGGGATCCCCACGTCGGGCTCCGTGCTGAGCATGGAGCCAGCTTGGGATTCTCTCTCTTCCTCTCTCTGTCCCTCCCTCGCTCATGCACACTCTCACTCAAATTAAATAAGTAAACATTTTTGAAAAAGGCTGGCCTGGTATATCTTCTCGGGTTGTGTGACAGAGACTCAGGTTGTCAGTTTTCCTTCTAAGTCAGACTTTGTCAAGCTGGGGGAATACTCTGGGGGGTGTTCAGACACATCTCAGGGCACTGTGAGTCTGCAGGGGTAAACACAGCGGCTGCAGGGTAATAGCAGGAACTGACTCTCCATGTCTTTGTGTCCTGCATGCTAGGTCTAAAAGGGTCAGCAGGGACAAAAATGAGGATTACGACTGTCTTGAGGAAAACCTGTTTTGTTATTTACTTGTCTTAAATAATTATCCAGAGTTCTACCAACAAACTTCTCAGGGCTTCTGAATAGGCTGTGGACTGCCTGGCACTCTGGGGGGTGCGACTTTGGGTCAAACGATGAGGAACAGAGTGGGGAAATCGCACGGGCTGCCTGTCATCCTCATCTCCCTCCCCAACCTCTGAACCCAGAGAACCTGCTCTTTGCTCGGGGTCCTTTGGGGTGTCAAGCATAATGTTCTAGTCCTCAGTTTATTTCAAAGACACAGATATTGAAGGCCTACTGTGTGCCAGGCAACATGCCAAGCACTGGTGAAAAGAGGTGTCCTGAAGGAGCATGGTGCTGAGAGTAAGGTGTGCCTTAATAATGATATCAACATCTTCATCACCGTCTCTCCCTACCATTTACTGAATGCTTGTCACATGTCAGATGTTACCCTCTGTGCTTGTCATGTATTTACTCAGTTAATTTTCACAACAGCTCTATGAAGTGGGTACTATTATTAGCTCCATTTTACATTTTACAGAGGTGGGGAAGCAGGCCCAGAGAACTTGATGAACCTGTTCACTGTCACATAGCTAGTAAGAGGTGGGTTAGGAATTCACCCCAGGAATTGTTTGCTGGAGATAGGCAGTAGCTCCAGAGAGGAGGGAGGCAGGACACCCTCTCCAATTTCATACACACCCCGATGGGGAGGGGCACCTGCTGGTGGGAGGCAGGTGGACTCATACATCTTGGCTTTCCGGAGCTGTAAGAAAGTGCAGACATGTTGAGACACAGGCAGGGTTATCAGAGGTGGTACCATGAAGGGGCGAACAGCCGGACTAGAGAGCCACCTGTCTGGCTTCTAGTCTTGGCTTCACCATTTTCTAGCCATCGAACTTCCTTGTACCTCGGTTAACCTGTTTGTAGAATAGGGATAATTACACCTGCTCCTTAGGGCTATTGTAAGGATTAAGAAAGCATTTGAGACTGAAGAATGCTCTTCTCTGGGAAAACCACAACCATGAGGCTAGTTTCCCAGCAGCCTTCAATTTTGCTCATTTTTGTGAATATCTCACTTCAACTCCATCCCATCTGCCATTTGCTTGAAATTTGCTTGAGGTAATGAAGTTCACTTAAAACTTTCTATATAGCAGGGATGCTTGGCTGGCTCAGTCAGAAAAGTTAGTGACTCTTGATCTCAGGATCATGAATTCAAGCCCCATGTTGGGCATGAAACCTACTTAAAAAAAAAAAACAAAAACTTAGAGGCACCTGGGTGGTTCAGTCGGTTAAACTTCTGACTTCGGTTTGGGTCATGATCTCATGGTTCCTGAGTTCGAGCCCTGCATTGGGCTGTCTCCTCTCAACACACAGCCTGCTTGGGATCCTCTGTCCCCCTCTCTCTCTGCCCCTTCCCTACTCGCAGGCTCTTTCTCCCTCTCAAAAATAAGTAAACATTAAAAAAAAAACTTAAAAAAATTTCCATATAGCTTTACTTTACAAACTTGGTTTAGCTACAAGTCTTTTTTTCTATTTTTCAATTGAGATAAAATTTATATAACAGAATTAGCTATTTTACAGTGAAAAACTCACTGGCACTTAGTGCAGGTACAATGTTGGGCAACAACCAGCTGTATCTAATTCCAAGACACAAGACATTGTCATCACCCCCAAAGAAACCCCGTACCCATTGTCCCCTCCCCCCACAACCATTAACCTCGTTTCTATCTCTATGGAGTTGCTTGTCCTGGACATTTCAAGTGGTATCATACACTATTTGTCCTTTTGTCTGGCATCTTGCACTTAACATGATGTTTTTGAAGTTCATCTATGTTGTTGTCAGTCCTTCATTCCTTTCTATGACTGAATGATATTTTGTTTATCTCTGCTCATTTATCACTGGGAATTTGGTTGTTTCTACCTTTTGGCAACTGTAAATACAATTGTGTACAAATTTTTGTTTGAACACTTGTCTTTTATTTGTTTGGGTACGTACCCAAGAGTGGAATTGCTGGATCGTATGGTAACTGTACGTTTAAGTTTTTAAGGACTCGCCAAACTGTTTTACAGAGTGGCCACACCATTTCACATTTCCACCTGCAATTTCTCCATGGCCTTGCTGACGCCTGTTACTTTCTGGCTTTCATAATGTATTTATTTATATCAGAACTATCCTTGTGGGTGTGTAGCTGTATGTATTGTGGTTCACACTGCTTTTTGGTTTTGCAGTGGCACACTCAGTTTTGTGTTGGAATCTGCTGAGTTTTTCTTTAGCAATCCCCATGTTTGGGGTGGCACCTCTGTCAGGTTCCGGGCAGCAGCCGGTTTTAACCTCATCCTGAGGTGATGCCAGTATGCAGGCAAAGTTGAGAATCGCTGTGTCAAAGATTCCAAGCCAGTCTCAGTTACATACTTTTTAATCAGAAATTCACATCACGCTTAACTTACTGGGCCAGGCCCACATTTATCTGAAAAATGGTGGGGGAGTGGTACGGCTTTCTGACAGCCATTTCAACCCTAAGAGCTAAGGCCAGAGTTTTGTTTTGTTTTTTTAAGAGAGGAAGTGATTTCACCACAGCTGCACACAGGGGGCAGGGAGGCAGAGTGTCTCCATGGGTCCCAAGTGAACTGCTGAAAACAGAAAAAATAAAACAGTTAAAAGGCTAGTGGCTTTGATGGCAGGTGCAGCTGCTAAGGGCTGCTGGTCCCCACCCCACCCCGCCCCCCACCTCCCTTCACAAGGAAGGCTCGGTGGCCTCTGGGTTCTTACAGCCTGGGAGGTTTCCAGTTAGCACTCTGTTTCCCTGCCGCGGTCACCACCTTCCCCTCTTCACTGGAGAGCCTTTTTCCATTTTCTTTTTTAACTTTTTTTTTTCCACAGAGAAAGAGAGAGAGAGAGAGACAGTGTGTGTGTGCAAGAGTAGGGGAGGGGGCAAAGGGAGAGAGGAGGGAATCCCAGGCAGGCTCCACCCCATGCTCAGCATGCTCAGCATGGAGCCTGACAGGGGGCTTGATCCCACGACCCTGGGATCATGACCTGAGCCGAAATCAAGAGTTGGACACTCAACCGACTGAGCCACCCAGGCACCCAGAGTCTTTTTCTATTTTTGACTTCCTTTTTCTCTCTAGGTAGTTACTGTTGCTGAGCAGTGTGACTCCAAGTTTATAAAAGCTCTGCTGCAGACGTCCAAGTTGGCCTGACTACGAAGAAGCAGGTGGACTCATGTGAAGGTGAGTTTTGGGTAAGAGTAATACCTAACACAAGTAGCGTTTTGTTAAGAGGATCACCTACGCATTTTTCACTCTAAGTACAGACTTCATTCATGTTATTGTCACTATTGTTACTACCCTCCAGCCATCTCTCGCCCACAGGAACACACCTGGAGCGGAACAAGCGGTTCTCCTCTCCTGGCAGCGACGGACAGCGTGCATCACGGGAGCCGCGTCGGACAGGACTGGGCCTGTGGGAGGGGCTTTAGGGGAGTGTTTAAGGAAGCCAGGTGATCTCTGGATTGGATGCTGGCTGGAAGTGAGGGATTTCCACGGTAGGGGGTCTTCATGCATCTTCCCGAGAAGCAGGGAAGACCAGAGAAAGGCTGTGATGGGTAAAGGAGCAGCAGTCACTCCTATTGGCCAGGATTCGGGGATGTGTGGAGACTGTTGTGGTTTGGACAAGGTTCACTTGTTCTCCGTGTTCGGACAGGATTACAGAGTGGTCTTGTTTTTGTCTTGTCCCATCCTGGTCACAGAGTGGCCTTGTCTGATGTTGGTGTTCTGAGGAATTATTTATGTTCATCGGAAGATGGCCCGGACCAGTTCCCATATGGCAGGGGCTGCTTTTCTGTGTCAGACTTCACTTTCAGCCAAGAACAGACAAGGTCAGGCCAGAGGATATGAATCCCTGATATCCACATTTTCACCATCGCCAAGATTTTGATTAGGAGGTTGTTTCAAGAGTGTAGGCAGTGGGGGGCTTGGGTGGCTTAGTCGGTTAAGCGCCTGACTCTTGATTTCAGCTCAGGTCATGGTCTCACGGTTGGCGAGTTGGAGCTCTGTGAATTCGTGGGGCTCTGCGCTGGTGGCTTGGAGCCTGCTTGGGATTCTCTCTTACCCTATCTCTCTGCCCCTCCCCCACTCGTGTATGTGCGAAGTCTGTCTCTCCCTCAAAAATGAATAAATAAACATAAAAAAAAGGGTGCAGACAGTAGTTTGGTAAATTTCTCCTGCTTTTCTGTTGCAGGATATGTTGCTGAATTATCTGGTGTGACAAAAGCTGCACAGGATACACTGGTCAATTGTAACACAAACAATTCCCACAAACAAAATGATTATTCATCCTGTAACAGGATTTATCCTGGCCTCCAAGCCAGGGGCCTAGCTTATAAAACCCAGACAATGAGAACACATTCCAGAATCCAAATAGGTACTCACAGCCCAGTTGGAGACGTTTAAAGAGGCCTCAAGACTTTGGTTCCTGTTCATGACCTACCTTTAATAATCTTGCCAGGATTCTGTCATTGGTAGGTAATACACTACATTGTGAGCATCTTTACAATAACTCCTAAAATTACCTCAACAAGACGGCTCCATTTCAAGGCCCATTTATCTCTGATGTTGCACTAACGTCGCGAAGCATTGTTGTTAAACTCCACGTTTGTTACAGCTATCCGATGAGCTAATGGCAAAGCAACTCAAGGAATTTCATTTCTATTTCACACCTTGCACAAGCAAGGTGAGGCACTTACACTGGCCACTGCTGCCTGCACCACAGGACACAAGCTGCTGAGCAGGACTGGCTACATAATTTGCAGGCTCAGTGCAAAAGGAAAACACCGGGCCCCTTGTTCAAAATTACTAAGAATTTCAAGAAAGTGAGAGCAGAGAAACCAAGTGCAGGGCCCTTCTGAGCATGAGGCCCTGTGCCAACGCATAGGTTACATGCCCTAGAGGCCCACCCTGCCACTGACTGGCAAGTGGCCCACTTGAGACCTTTGGAGTCCTACTGTTCCTGCAGTGTGACAAGGGACAACTGTATCCCCCTGACCTGACTCCAGAGGAGTGGCAAGAACTGGAGAATATCCCAGGATGAAAGCAGGAACTGCAGACTAAGCTGTGGAGACTGAAGGGTGAGACAACAGAATAGCTCGTGAAATTGAGAACCTGGGATCCCAGAAGAAAGGAAAACACGCAGAGCAGCAAACAGGTGGCTGTGGGTGGGAAAAGGTAAATGCAAGTGGTAAAAAGGAAATCTAGTTCTTAATGGGATAGTTTGTAAAGATCACTTATGAAGACACTGCCCAGTTCCTTGTAGAAAGGTGAAGGACTCAGGAAAATAGCCACTAGGGACTGCTTGCAGGAGAGGGGAGTTTAATACCTAGGTTCTTCCTGCTTTTACGGGGGTACATGAGTTCACTGATTTAAACTTTGTCCTGCTTTTACAGCAATTCCTGTGGAGCTTCCGGACGCCCAGAGACTCACAGAAGACTGATGGGATGATGGAATCATCTGCCTAGTAATACTGTCAGTGGAATAAAGGAGGGCTTCAGTGCGCAGAAATTGATGTTCTCTCCTTTGCTACATCGTGTTGAACACCAGCCATAAGCCCCAACTCAAAGACAAGCCCACAACGGAAAGGTTCACTGCCTCGAACAGAGGCATCCGAAATGGTGGAGCAACTCTGAAATCTGTAATTAAATCAACATTAACAGTCTTATCCTCCGACTTGCTTCTCCACCATTCCCATTTTTCATGCAAACGCAGGTAACTTAAATACCCAAGAGATTTCTCTTTGGTTCTGAAATGCAAACCGACCTTTGCTAATAATAATGGCAATAATTCTAATGGGTTTAACTGTAATATTCGAAGAGTTAAGGAAAAAGCGGCAGTACTTTTAGACTACAGGGTGGATACTAGCGCTTGATTTTCTGGACTTGGCCAGGAAATAAGAGGGGCCCTGGCTTGGGGGATGGTCTGGGGGAAGTGTAGGGGGTGGGCCCCCCGGAAGTCGTGCTGCGCTGTTCAAACCTAAGGTGACCTAACGGATGGCGGGAGCGCCCGCCCGATCTTCGGCGCGGGAGCGGCCATTGGTGACGCACGCCGGGGAGCACGGCGCCCACGTTTCCACCATTACATTAGCGAGGCCCCACACCCTGCGCTCTAAGTTCGGGGCTGCGGGCGTCCTCGCTTCCTCCCTCCCGGAGGCGGGCCCGACCCCGCCCCCGCGCCCCGGATCGCTCCCGGCGGTCCCTCCCACCTCCTACCCTCGGCCTCCCGGGCGCGGCGCACTCCCCGCCGGCCGCAGCCTGACACGCCGCACGGCCCCCCAGTCTCCCGTGGCCGCCTCCCCCAGGCATGGCACAGGGCCTCGCCTCACTATGGCAGCAGCACGGCACAGCACGCTCGACTTCATGCTCGGCGCCAAAGGTGAGGGCGCGCGGCCGCCACCTGCCCGGCCCCGGCGCGGCCGCCCCCGCCGGGCCGGGGCCAGCGGGGACCAGGCGGGGCGCGCGCCGCGGGCCGAACAATGCGGATGGCCCGCGCGGCCCCGGCGTCTCTCCCGCTGCCGCGCCGAGCGCGCTGAGGGGCCGCGTGGACCGGCGACCCGGCGGAGGCCGCGCTCCTGGTCGCACCGCGCTCGGTCCCCGCTGCAGCGTGGGGCCCGGAGGGGCCCCTTCCCCGCACCCCTCCGCCGGCGGCGCCGCCGCCCTTCGAGGCCCGGGTCGCCCACCCGCGCCCCACGCGGGCGTGGTCGCCGCTGCGAGGGTCCCCTTTGCGCCGCGTGGCTCGGGAGGAACACCCCCCACGTCCGCGGGCCCCCGTTGGGGTGGCGGTGCAGGGGCGGGGGGGGGCGTGCGCCGCTCGGGGCCGCCCGCGTGACCTTTTCCTGTTCTCGGAGGCGGGTAAATTCCCTGCACCCCGGGGCGCGGGGTCCCCTCGTGGGAGCCGCGCGGCGCTTGCAGAATTCTTTAGCAGACTGCGTAGGAGACGGGTCCCGCGGAAACAGACGGGGCGGGGGGGGGGGGACGGGAGGGGAAACGATGATTCTTGCTGGGGGGGGCGGGCGGCGAGATCTGGGCGCGGGAATTATAACTCCCCCAATCGAGGAGGCTTGGAACACAGAGCCGGCCACAACAGAGAGCTGGAAAGTTGGAGCTGTGTGTAGGAATTAGGAAGGGGAAGGGTATTTTGCATGGTTTCTCTAGGTGCTTCTCGTGTGTGTTGAGGGGGGGAGGGGTAGGACTGCCAGCCTTTTTTCTGGTGGCTTTTAAACCTTTAGGCGCTGCAGACTTGAATCAGCGCTTCCCGTACATTCCATTTGTAGCGTCTCATCCGTATCTCGCCTTTTCACCGTTTTCCTCAAACTGGATGGAGCAACCTTTTCGGCTCCCACCTAAAACCTTGACTTTCTCACTTTCTCTTTCCTTGAAATTTTGAATACTCACTTTGCGTTTCTCTCCCCCAAGTTTAAAGGCTTTCCAAAGGCAAAGATTTAATTAAAAAACAAAAAACAAAAAAACCTTTCAGGGTTAGAAGCAAGACCTAGGTTTGCATCTTTCTTGATTGACTCTGCATGTGAATTTGGCCTTAGGTCTCAGCCTTTCCGAGTATTCCCTTCCCGGTGGTTAAGAAAAAAAAAAGTGGGGGAGGACGGTGCACACTTTATAGAGCTTAATGTTAAGGCAGTTGCTGCAAAACATACAAGGTTGTTAAGTAATGTCAGTGTATTCGGGTGGTTGGGAAGTGACTTGGAGAAAACAAAGCATTTTTTAGTTCCCGCATTTCTTAGTTGAGGGTATAGAGAAGGGATACAAATGAGAGAATCAGGAGATAAAATGGTGATTGGGACCTGCAGCTAGTGTGGGGTATGAGATAGCTAAGGTTTTGTTGAGTGATTGACCTGCCAATTTTAGGGATTAGTGGTTACTGAAGGTTCTTGCATACTCAGTTTAGAGGTGATGTATGAGCTTGAGGCCTGAGGAAGAAATAGTGGTTCAGGGTCATCCAGTTGCTAAGAGGTGAGTCTAGGAAGTGTCCTTGGTAGTAAGCATTTGTGAACACTCACCTGTACTTACTGAGCATGGTTTTTCTAGGCTTTAAGAACGGTAATCTCAGGAGGAGGCTGGAAGATTATGGCATTCTCTCCATCTGTGTCCTTGCCTGAAGCCTTAAACAGCTTTCAGCTTCATTCAAGTGTTCTATGTTGAAATGATGGCTTACAGTGGGCATCTGTGTTCCGTTGTGAAAGTGGGGGGAAACCTTCACCCTATGAAGAAAATGAAAGAGAAATTTATTATTTTTTTTATGTAGGCTCCACGCCCAACATGGGGTTTGAACTCATGACCCTGAGATTAAGAATCACGTGTTCTACTGACTGAGCCAGCCAGGCGCCCCAAGCAAGAGAACTTTAACACTTGGGGTTGATACTGGCTAGAGAGGGAGAGAACCATAGACCTAGAACATAGGCACATATCACAGTTTAGAAGGGAGCTGGAGAAACTGGAAGGTTCTGAGCTGGCAAGGTGTGTAAGTGGCATCTAATTAAAGAAAAAAAAATCCTAGCCAATTATCCTTAATTCTCAATCTGTTGGTCTTAAAGTTGAGAAAGTTTTGTGTTTTTTTTTTTAAGTTTATTTGTTTATTTTGAGAGAGAGCTCATGTGTGCGCATGCGAATTGGGTAGGGACAGAGAGAGGGAGAGAGAATCTCAAGCAGGCTCTGGCTGTCAGCCTCGGGGCCCGATGCAGGACTCAAACTCATGGTTCTTGAGATCATGATCTGAGCCGAAATCAAGAGTCAGACACTAAAAATGACTGAGCCACCTAGGCACCCCAAAGATGAAAAAATTTTGATGGCAAGCTGAAGAAAATTCTAGGAAGAAATACTACTAAAGAGGGAGGTGTGTATGTATGCATCTTTGTTCTTGAGTCCCTACAAAAGTGTTCTGGGAGTAAGAAAACTCTGATTCTTATTGTATTCCCCCATCACTTGATTTGGGGGGAGACCTGTCACCCTTGCTGCCTGTAGGTGTATACACATGGAAAATAAGGGGATTTGGCTAGAGTAGGATCTTATAAGTTCTTATTTTCATAATTTATGTTTATTTATTTTCTAGAAAGAGAGAGCGCAAACTGGGGAGGGGCAGAGAGAGAAGGAGACAGAGAAAATCCCAAGCATGTTCCACCCTGTCAGTGCAGAGCCTGATGCCAGGCTCGAACTCACAAATGGTGAGATCATGACCTGAGCTGAAATCAAGAGTTGGCCACTTAACCAACTAAGGCACCCAGGCACCCCCGTTCTACTTTTCATTTAGGGGCACTAGGTGAGAAATCTACCACCTGTGTGTGACGTCTCCAAAAACATTTATTTTAATTGATAATGAGTCAAAAGGCGTTAGTCTTGGCATGGTGAGTACTGGATGTGACTCAGGGGTGAGTCAAATGCCTGTGGAGCCTGGATTCATGTTCTTTTTCCCATTTGTCAGTAATCCTTCCTAATGCTCGAGTTCCATGATGTGATTTTAATGGAATTAAACTTGAACCACTTAGTTATTACATTGCGATTCCATATAACTTAAGAGTGCAAGCCAGCTGGTATCCAGCAGCCACTGGGCCACTAAGGACAATTATAGGTTGGGCCTGGTGGTGCCTCTTTAGTGTTGTGGCTGATGACATAACTCAGGAAATTTTAATTTTTGCTAAAAACAAAACTTCATCTTTGGTCATCTTGTCAGTAAAGTATTGGACTCTTGAACCCAGAAAATATTTTATGATTTCTCAGCTGAGGCGAACAAGAACCAACATGTCCCATGTTTGTATGGTTTAAGCATCCCTGGGCTGGCGGAGGACACATGGTTTTTGTTTTTTTTGTTTTTTTTAATGTTTTTATTTATTTTTGGGACAGAGAGAGACAGAGCATGAACGGGGGAGGGGCAGAGAGAGAGGGAGACACAGAATCGGAAACAGGCTCCAGGCTCCGAGCCATCAGCCCAGAGCCTGACGCGGGGCTCGAACTCACGGACCGTGAGATCGTGACCTGGCTGAAGTTGGACGCTTAACCGACTGCGCCACCCAGGCGCCCCAGGACACATGGTTTTTGTTCCTAGTCATAGATGCTAGGCAGCGTCTGAGAAGAGCTCCACCCTCTTCCCTGATGAGGGTCAAAGGCACAAAATAAGAACCCCTACCTTGGTACACAGAGGTGAGTGTGGTACACATGGCCTCTGCCTGCCCCGTTAGAGCCAACAGTCTTCTAGCTGGCTGGTCAGCCCTCAGGTCTAGCAGTTCCATGCCTCATTTCTTCCCCTGAGCTGGGAGTGTCTTTGAAGGCAGGCCCCAATGTCTGTATCCTGGACACAATTCTGGTACATCCTAGATGTTTAGTAAGTGTTAAATGGACCCGATTGATGTTATGGTAAAGATTGAAAGCTAGTTCAAGTACCCTAGGGGAAAACAAGGTACACATTATGGGTCCTGAGTAAAGAAACCTGTCTGATGCTGTTATGTTCATGTTTGGACCGCTGGTCTCTATATAGGGACCAAAAGTGACTTGTGTTAATCCAATTCAGAAATTAGTTTTATAACAAAGATGTTGTTTAGTAAATTAAGAACAGAAGGCTGCTTGGGGATTATAGGCTTGGCCAAAAAGGTTTAGGGTAGGGGTTCTTCTTTTGTGCCTTTGACCCTCATCAGGGAAGACTGTGGAGCTCTTCTCAGAGTAAGAATTTGCTATATATTTTTTTTAAGGTTTATTTATTTAAGCCCCCTCTACACCCATCGTGGGGCTCGAACTCATGACGCTGAGATGAAGAGTCTCCTGCCTTTCTGAGCCAGCCAGGCGCCCCCTCAGTAAGAATTGTAAATGCATAAAGTAACCTAATTACTTTAAAATACAATTTTCAAAATAAAAAAAATCCCACATATGTAGCATAGTAATACATGCTTCTTCAGTAGCATACTAAATAACAGTATCTGGCATCAGGCCTAATAACTTCCATAATTTCGAGGTAGAGCTGAGAAAGTCGGTTATTTCAACTGTGATGTAAGAAAAAGCTGTAATGATTTTATTGGTGACAATAGCCCAGTATAGTTGATAGGTGGTTTTACAAGCATAATTGAAGAAAATGCTCAATTTCAACTAGTGTAAATGAGGATGCATATTTTTTCTCATCTAAGTTAACAGACCCCCTGAATTTTATCTACTGGCCCCTGGGGAGTCCAAAAGCTCCCTGATTCAGAGCCCCTACAAGCTGGAGAGAAAGGAGACTGTCTTTGTAGTTTCTTTTAGGCAGAGTAGGTTTCCACTCAAGGCCAGAGCTGTAAGCAGATATCCCTGGCTCCTCTTCAAGACAGACACCCTTTGAAAACATAAAAGCCAGTATTTATTAGTTGCCTTCTGGGCTAAGCATTGCCCTAAGCACATTACACGTTATTTTACGTAATCCTCACTACAACCCTGTGGTAGGTCCTGTTATCCCCATTTTAAAGATGAATAAATAGGCCCATTGAAGTTTTTCACCTTATAAATGTGGTAGCTGGGATTGAAAGCTTTGTCTATTTGATTCCAAGGCCTTTGTTAATTCCACAGCTGCGAAGCCTCTTAGTTTGAGGCTGTGATTCCCAATCCTGTCTCCCCCCACCCCCGTGCTTTCCTGGGGGCATTTGGCAGTATCTGGGGTCATATTTGGTTATCATGAGTGGGGAGGCCAGGGACGCATGCTCAACACCCTACGATGCACTGGACAGCATCCCTCCCGCCCCCAACATTGACACCCCAAGACATCAGTGGTGCTGGGGTAGAGAATCCCCGAAGTAAATTTTTAGCTAGGTCATTGCTGTAATCCGGGTTACTGATCTGGTTCTTTTTGGAAGTCTCCATTATACACACATGAGTAGTTCTAGAGGGAGGGAGGGAGGGTGTTACCTTCCTCCAAGGTTTGCCCTGGGGTTGGTTCAGAGCAGAGGGCTTGGCCAGCATTTCCTACGCAGCTGAGCCCATTGGCTTCTGGTGATCTTCGCTCCTTGATTTCCTGAACCTTCCATCCATTCTTGGAGCTCCCACTCTTTCCTTGTATTTGTTAAGTTGCTTTCAGGTAGAAGCATATCGTCTTTGTGTGGTTGAAACCCCCAAAAATCCAGTTTTGATTGCTACTATTTATTGTTCAAGAGGAGAAAACTTTCCCCTTTGTCTCAGCATTATCATTCCTCTTATCCTATCACACTTTATGTACCATAACAACACCCCCGCCCCCTCAGCACAGGCTTTAACAATGAAGCCTTGAGGGGGCTGATGACTGGGAAGAGGGGAGTGCCTGCTTGGGTCCTTTTCTAGATTGGCCAAATCATGGTCTGGGCTGGGGGGGAGTTTCTGGAATTTGCATTTTTAGCCAGCTTCCTTCCACTAATTCTGATGCTAATTACGTACACGAACCACTATAATAGGATCCTCATTAAAACAAAAAACTCTCCTATCAGGAACCTGGGGCATCCCCCAATCTCAGGCACCAATCAGCCAGTTAAATCCTGTGCATTCTACCTGCTACACCCAATTCCTTGCTCAGCCATTTTCCCAGCTGCACTTCTTGGCCACATTCTCCCAGTTTGTCTCCATTTTGGGGACGGGCTTGATCGCCAGAAACTCAACAGATTCCTTGTCCCGTTTCTCATTTAAAAAGCCTCCAGTGTGTCCTCATCTCCTTGTGGCTAAAGGCGGAACTCCGTATCATCCCTCAGTTCTCCATTTCTACTCAGTTCACCCTCCCCCAACACACATTTGAGTCTCATGCTCCCTGTGCTTCCAAGTAGCTGGGAGGCACCCACACTAGGAATTGAACAGCTCTGGGTGAGGTATTTTTTGTCCTTTAGGTATTCTTTCAACTTGAATGTTGTTTGCAAATGTTTTATGGACTGTTTGGGGGAGGTCTCTGGAATCTCTCTTCCTTTGGCACACTCTTACTTTGTTTTTTTTAAACTCTTTTTACCCCAACTCTGCAAAGATTCTTAATTGCACTAATGAAGCTGTATTTGACTCCAGGCTGAGTAATTGCACATTGCTGGGAATTAGTTTTGTGAGCTTGCCATTAAAAAATTGTATAAACCATAATGAATCTTTTTAGAGTGTAGTTCCAAAGTTACACCCATTTTTTTTAAACCTGTAGAGGTAGTGTATGGTAAAATTACTTTGTGCTTTATCTCAAGAAGCCTCATCTAGTTATTTGGTGGTTCTCTATCATAATTTTAAGTGCTGTGGAAGGGGTAACACCTGTTTAAGAAATTGACTCCATAATCCAGGCATTAGGAACAATCTCCACTCCACCTAATGAGAGGTGCATTTTCAAGTACTCTGAAGTCCTGCGTGTGACATTTGTTAAGGATAGCGTTTTCCAACTTAGTAATCAACAGTGGACACTGTGTTTTTTTGAAGGGGGAAAGCTGATTTTAAGTTGGCTAAAATTAAGATAGAAAATGTATGCATCATGTATGGCAAAAACTTAATATTTTTAACAAATAACAAACCAAAGGTCTGATGACTAGACACTAGTATACCGTTAAATAAAATCATATTTGGATAATATAGAAAAAAACATACAAGTGGCATAGAAGTATACATGATGGTGTTCAACCCAACAAGGAGAGAAGCAAATAAAAATAGAATGTTCTTTTTAACTTCCCAGATTGGAAACTGAAAAAAACTTAAGATATTAATTGATATTTACGTTAATTGATATTTAGGGGCACCTGGGTAGCTCAGTTGGTTGAATGTCCGACTCTGGATTCAGCTCAGGTCATGGTCACAGGGTTGTGGGATCGAGCCCTGTGTTGGGCCCTGTGCTGAGTGTGGAGCCTGCTTGAGATCTCTCTCTTCCTTTACCCCTCTCCCCTGCTCTTCCCTGTTCCCGCTTCTCACTTTCTCTAAAATATATTAAATGAGCATAAGAAATTCGTCTAAACATAATGGAAGGTTTTGCAGTGCGTGAGTTAGCAGCTTGGAAATCTTTGCATCTAAATATAATGAAATGGGCTGTATTTGAATGGTCACACAGGACTTTGGTACTTTGTTGGGAGATGGACGGAACAAAGTGCTGTGGTCTCATAGCTTTGAAAAGTTAGAGCTTTTGGTGTCAGGCTCCGTACCTGGGTAGGATTTGGAATTACGGGCTTTGTCGTTTGAGTTGAGACCAATGCGGTCATACTAATCCTTGGCAGGTAAGGATTGGTTAGAAAGTTCCTGGATTGTGGCTGGGCATCTGTTTAAAAACGTGTTCAGTGAAGCTGTTTCTGAGTTTAGTATCTGGAGTCCCACACATTCCAAGCGTTTTAATCCGCCATCTCACTGCACTTGTAACCCAAGCCTGCTGGTGTGTGCTGCCACTCCAACCACCATTTCATGGTAGTTTACTTACAGGCTCAGTTCTTTTTGAAGAGTCGAGAAACCTCCTCAATTGAATCTTTAAACCAAGTATGTAAACCATGGCACAAATGCTCTTTGAAACCCTTACAACTAGGCACTTCTCCAGACCCCAGGAAAAACAACTCGGGGGCCCTAAATTGTGGTGGGCCTGGATTTCATTAAACTGATACTGTCATCTGAGCTCTGGAAGGAGCCACTGAACTAGTGGCCATGCTTGCGATCAATTGCATTTATATGCCAAGCAGTACACCCAAAAGGAGCTGGGAAGAACTGGTAGCATGTTCCAGAAGACCCTCTGGGTTAGTTTCACATGCACCTTAATTTCTCCCTCTGCTTGAAGGCGCTAATGATACCAAAATCCCACACACTGTGTTGTTGGGTGGGATGTCCAATAAAATGTTTGGAAGAGTGTCAAATGATACATAAAACACCTAACACTAATTGCAATACTGAGTACTTTGAAATTGTGCCAGTGGATAAAGATGTTCAGTTATAAAGACCTGTGAATTTAACTTACTGAAAGAGAAGGCAAGTTCTGCTGGCAAAAGAAGAGGCAGGAAGTAAAGCATTGGCATGTGATTTGAAGGTTGGTCTTTATTTAAAGGAGCTCTTTAAGTTAAAGCAGAATTTTTAAGGAACACTCTTGAGTTTTAAGGTATGACATGTGTTTGTGTTGCCTGACTCCATTTCCTTAGAATGGACATTTCTCCAGTGAGAATCCTGAAAAATTTCTAGGACCTGTTGTATCTAATATTTATTTATTTTTGAGAGAGAGAGAGACAGAGAGACACAGAGTGTGGGTAGGGGAGGGACAGAGAGAGAGGGAGACACAGAATCCGAAACATGCTCCAGGCTCAGAGCTGTCAGCACAGAGCCCAGTGCAGGGCTGGAACCCACAAACTGAGAGATCATGACCTGAGCTGAAGTCTGTCGCTTAACTGACTGAGCCACCCAGGCGCCAAAGACATTGTTGTGTTTAAGACCTGTCAGCTCACACAGCTCACCAGCTCACGCTTCTGCTCAGGTCATGATCTCACGGTTCTTGGGATCCAGCCGTGCATTGGGCTCTTCATGGGATCCAGCCGCGCATTGGGCTCTGTGCTGACAGCATGGAGCCTACTTGGGATTCTTACTTTCTGGGATTCTCACTCGTTTCCGTCTCTCTGCCCCTTCTGCTCTCTTTCTCTTAAAAAAAAAAAAAAAGAAAAAAAAAAAAGAAACTGCACGACTGATATGCTAATGGACATTCTTAATTTCTAGAGGTGAATATATAAGTATCTTAAACTTGGTACAGGGTGGAATGCTTTTTTTAATTATTGAAGTATAATTGATGTATGATATTAGTTTCATATGTACAATGTTTTGATTTTATATTTATGCATTGTGAAATGATCAAGACCATAGGTCTAGGTAACATCCATTACCATACATAGTTAACAAATTTTTTTTGTGATGAGAACTTTCAAGATCTGCCCTCAGCAACTTTCAACTATATAATGCAGTGTTAACTAGAGTTACCATGCTGTGCATTACATCTCCATAACTTTTTAAGCATTTTGTGAATATTAAATTGTTAATAGAGCTCTTGTGTTTTTTTCTTTGATAAAGGATCTGGCTTTACTTGAAGAAACTGCAGGAGCTGTTCATGTAATGGTTTATGTGTTTGTCTTTTTACATAATTTTTTTGTTTTGAAAATTATTTGCTCATTTTAGCCTATGTGCAAGATATGTAGGGAAATATAAAGAGGGGAACCCAGATCTATAATACTATTAGAAGTAGATAACCACTGTTGATGATTTGCTATATGGAACAAATTACTTATTCTTGTCACAACTATAATTGAGGAAAGACAACACGATGTTGTGATTAAAAGCACTGGATTTTGGACTCAAAACTCACTGAATTTGAATCCTGGATCTATAACTTACTAGCTGTGTGACCTCAGGCAAGTTCTTGACCTCTCTGTGCCTTACTAAGCTGGCATTAATAGCATTCAGTCTTGCCATTAAGTACAATGCTAGCTTTAGGTTTTTTACACTCTGTTACTGCCTTTTTGTGTGTGTGTTTTTGATGTATCATTTTCTTTTTTTTTTTATGTTCATTTATTTTTGAGACACAGAGAGACACAGCATGAGCAGGGAAGGGGCAGAGAGAGAGGGAGACACAGAAGCGGAAGCAGGCTCCAGGCTCCAAGCTGTCAGCACAGAGCCCGACGCGGGGCTCGAACTCACGAACTGTGAGATTGTGACCTGAGCCGAAGTCGGACGCTTAACTGACTGAGCCACCCAGGCGCCCCTGTGTGTGTGTTTTTATTTTGAATGGATGTTGGATTTTGTCAGATACTTTGCATCAATTAATAATGTGATTTTTCTTTAGCGTCTTATTACATATGGTGGATCACATTGATTTTTGTTTTAATATTGAACCAGCCTTGCAAACCTGGAATAAATCCCGCTTGTTCATGGTACATAATTATTTTTATTTATTGCTGAATTCTTATTTGTTAATAATTTGCGAAGGATTTTCGTGTTTATATATTCATGAGGGATATTTGTCTGGTCTGTAGGCTTCTCTTTGTGGATTGTCTTTGTGTGGTTTGGTATTAGGATCATAGTTTCATAAGTTAAGCATTCCTTATCCGTATTCTGTAAGAGATTTTGTATAGAATTGGTGTTACTCTTTAAATGTTTGGAACTCTCCAGTGAAATCATCTGGCCCTCAAGATTTCTATTTTGGAGTTTTCAAATTACAGATTCAATTTCTTTGATAGTTATAGAGCTATTCAGATTATTTCATATTGGTGAGTTATGGTAGTTTGTTTTTTTAGGAATTGGCCCATTTCCTTTTAAGTTGCTAAATTTATGTGTGTAGAGTTTGTGGGATTCCTTTATTCTTTTGGTGTCTGCGGGTCTGTATTGATATCTCTCGTTCTGTTCCTAATATTGGCAATCTGTTTTCTTCGCTCCTTTTTTTCTCTTGTCAGTCTTGCCTAGAGTTTGTCATTTTTAGTGATCTTGATAAAGAAATGACTTTTCGCTTCATTGATTTTTTTTTCTCTGTAGTTTTTCTGTCTTTAATTTCATTGATTTCTGCTGTTATCTTTATCTCCTTCTGTTTACTTAGGGTTTATTTTTCTCTTTTTCTATGTTCTTGAAGTGAGAGCATAGATTAGCAATTTGTGACTTTAAAATGCTGACTAGTACTCTTTTTTAAAAAAGTATTTTTTAATACTTATTTTTGAGAGAGAGAGAGAGAGAGAGAGACAGTGTGAGTGGGGGAGGGGCAGAGAGAGAGGGAGTCACAGAATCCCAAGCAGGCTCCAGGCTCTGAGCTGTCTCGGGGCACGAACTCAGGAACTGTGAGATCATGACCTGAGCCGAAGTCAGTCACTTAACCGACTGAGCCACCCAGGTGCCCCTTTGACTAGTACTCTTAAATATTGTCATTCTCCAGTGCAGCTTCTCTGTTAGCTGCTAATGTTACTTCTATGTATTCCTTAAAAAGCAGGGGTCCTAGTTATATAGGTTATTAGCTGTTATTCCCCCCCCCCCCCATTTAATAAGTTGCCAACTTGAATGGAGGAAGTATTCATATTATTCTAGTCTCAAATTCTAAGAACGTCACTTCTGGAAATTCAGGTTGTAGAATTACAGCTGAGTGTCCCTATGCCTGTTGGTTAGGAATTTAGAGCTGGAAAAGACCTTAGACTAGGGGTCAACAAAGTTTGGCCCTTGGGCCACATCTTGCTCTTCTGGCATCCTTTGTTTGGCTTCCTGGTGACTGACACAGCCCTGATTTGGCCTGCAAAGCCTGAAATCTTTACTGTGTGGCCCGTTATGGAACAAGTTTGCCCGCCCATGTCTTTAGACCATCTAAGTCCAGTGGCTTGCTTTAGAGCCATCTGGAAAAATATTCAAGCACTGATTCCCAGCAACACCCCTCCCCCCCATGGCCTTTCTGTCATCTGGAATCCATCATAGTACACACCCCTCTCGTTGTCCAGGGAGTTTTTGACTTGTGTCCTTTGTCTTTATCTCTGTGGCATTTATGGTTCCAGCACCTCCTGGGTGCTGAGTAATCTTGGAGGTTCATTCTGGAGGGTGCCATCCTGAATGTTGACTTTGCTGAGTGTGCCCTGGCCAAAGCCGGAGGAAGAGAAGGTGCCGGAGGAAGAGACGGTCTTGGGGTTGCCTCAGGGGCAGCTTTGATATAAATGTAATTCTTTTGATAACATGAACTCCAAACTGCTTTATCTCTAGAAATACTGTTCATTGTTGATTTGCAGTCTGGCATGGAAGCTTGGGCATAAGCCCTAGAATTGTTTGTAGAAATATAACTGGGGGGCGCCTAGGTGGCTCAGTCGGATGAGTGTCTGACTTTGCCTCAGGTCATGATCTCAAACTGAAAAGTCACACTTACCAGTATCAAAAGGAGTATATATGGCTTCCAAAGAAATGAAGAAGATAAAAGCAAACACTCAAAAGGGAAAAACAAATTTAAAATTCATAAAACAAATTAAAAATATAAGGCAACATTAAAAATAGCAAAAAAATATGACATTTATAATAAAAGTGTTAATGATCATGATAAATATAATGGAATCTACTCCCCTATTAAAAATTAAGATTCAGGGGAGCCTGGGTGGCCCAGTCAGCCTGGGTGGCTGACTTCGGCTCAGGTCATGATCTGAGGGTCCATGGGTTTGAGCCCCGCGTTAGCCTCTGTGCTGACAGCTCAGAGCCTGGAGCCTGCTTCACATTCTGTGTCTCCCTCTCTCTCTGCCCCTTCCCCTCCTAGTGCTCTCTCTCTGTCTCAAATATAAATAAACATTAAAAAAATTAAAAGGAAATATAAATGGTTGATAAGACACTCTGCCCACCTAAAGTTAGCGGGAAGAGAGCTGGATATTCCTGGTACTGGCTAAGTGTTCCTGGATAGTAGAATCGGCAATCCCACAGTTAGTACTTTGGGGAAGAAATCTGGTTTTCCTTCTGGGTGGAGCTGAAGGAAAGCATTGCTGTCTGACTTTGGGCCAGCTTGTAACCCATTTTCATCTCTCTGCTTTGTGGGATGAAGGGGTGGTGGCAGGTGGCCACTGGGACCTTTCCACTCCTCCCAGTGGACTGTGGATGGCAGTTGTGAACTGAAGGTGAGGGCTGGTTATTTTTCTTGGTCCAGGCGCCTTAGGTTAAATCTTCTCCTGTCCTCTAACCTCAGACTCTACAAGTCCCCTCTTGCCACCTTGCTCATCCGTTTTATGCTGCAGCTGGGTCTGGTTTCATCTCATTTTGGGGGCTTCTAACCGTTGGGTTGAGTGTGGCCCTCAGAGAGGGCTTTTTGTGGTCCTGGCCTCTTTGTGTCCTCTGCCTTGGTGGTCTTCTCTCTTCCACAGCTCTACCCCGAGTTGACTACTTCCTCTTTGAAAACATGGACCTTGGACCTGTGCAGTCTGGGGCATGCCTTGTGTTGCTCAAATGATGCCTTCTGGGAGAGGTCAGGTGGCCAGATGTCCAGCATCTCATGACCACAAATTGTTCCATTCTCCCCATGTGAAAGCCAGGCTTTTGCATAATCTCCCCTTTCTGTGCCTTACTTGATAACTCTTGGTTAGCCTCCCATGTGGGCTAGGTCAGAATGTGGGCACTCTCTGGGGGTGCTTCCCTCTCTGTGCTCACTGAGGCTTGTGGGTTGTGGCTGATTTGAAGACTCCTTGTGGGGGAAACGGGTGTACCAGGAAGAAGAGGGTACAGTATTGGGTTCCAGAATAAAGAGGGGTTAGGATTGTGTCTCATAAATTATATTTTTATGAACCCTTCTTTAATTTCATAAGGAGATTAGTTCATAAGGCTCATGGAGAGACGTAGAATGAGGCTCTTGCCTCTTTCCAGTAAGTGTTGGGGGTGACGGGAAATGCCTCTTGAACTGTTCTCTTGCTTTCTTGCTCTCTTGCAGCTGGGAAGGGAAGGCAGGGCAATGAAATAATTAGCAGCATATTTACAGTATGCCTAGTGTACTGTAATGTGAGTTTTAAGAAATAGTAGTTGTGGCCGGTACTGTA
This sequence comes from Felis catus, assembly GCF_018350175.1. Taxonomy (NCBI): domain Eukaryota; kingdom Metazoa; phylum Chordata; class Mammalia; order Carnivora; family Felidae; genus Felis; species Felis catus. The sequence goes on from NC_058386.1 coordinate 18,224,623, forward strand.
AACAGCCTCATGTGGGTTTCTTAATGCACATTTGTGTGAAAAGAGCTTGGGTGTCATTTCTGTGTTGTGTTGTATGGTTGTCAGTCTAATGTCAGTACTTTTTTTCTTTCTTTCTGTAGCTAACTTTTCCTTGGTTTGGTTCTCTGTGAACATCAGAAACTGCTCGGAAAATAACCCCCCAAATTGTTTGTCATTTGTCCCTTTCTGTGTTTTGTGGCCCTATATCACTGCTATGATTTTTAAATTTAAAAGAATTTTTAAAATATTAATTTATTTTTGGGAGAGCGCAATCAGGAGAGGGGCAGAGAGAGGGAGACAGAGGATCTGCGCTGACAGGCTGATGTGGGGCTCGACCTCTCGTGAGGTCGTGACCTGAGCCTAAGTCCTATGCTCAACCGCCTGAGCCACCCAGGTGCCCTAAGCATTTTTTTTTTATTGATGTGTAATTGATGTTAAGTATTAGATTTAGGTGTACAACATAATGATTTGATATTTGTATTGTGAAGATCACCACAGGAAGTCTAGTTAAGATCCATCACCATATATAATTACAGGTTTTTCCCTTGTGATGAGAACTTTTAAGATCCACTCTTCCCAGCCACTTTCAAATACATGATGCACTATAGTGGCCATGCCACACATAGCATGGAACTGAGGCACTGAGTGATTGAACTGAGGCACTGAGACTGGCCGCAGGTGTGTGTTCGTGGCATGAAAGCCATGTCCGCTGCCTGGGACAGTGCCTGCACACACCAGCTGCTCAGATACTTGTTATTCCTTAATGGGTCGGGTGGATGGGTAGAGGAGACTGCCCCTTGGAGCCCCTTTAACCTGTGCCTAAGGCCTGGCTTATTTATGGTTGGTTGTAGGGGAACAGTTGACTTCTGGAACTTTCTGTTGCCTTGACTACTTCACAGTACCTGAGAATCTGGAAGTGCAGCTTGTGTGTTTGTATTTTTTGGGACAGGTTTATTGAGATGACTCTCTTGCCATACTGTTCCCCCATTTAAAATATTCATTTCAGTAGTTTTCAGCACATTGTTTTGTGTGACCATCACCACATTTTAGAACATTTTCATCACCCCAGAAAGAAATGTGTAGCCCTTAGCCATCATCCCTCTTCCTCCTAGCCTCTTGTTCCTCCCAGCCTCTGGCATGCGCTCATTTGCTTTTAATGTGTAGGGATATACCTTTTCTGGCTATGTCATATAAATGGACTCCTTCAATATGTGGTCCTTTGTGACTGATTTCTTTCACTTAGCATCATGTCATCCATGTTGTAGCGTATATCAATATTGCATTCCTTTTATGGCTGAATAATAGTTCATGGTATGGATATACCACGTTTTGTTTATCCATTTATAGCTTGATGGACAATTGGGGTGTTTCCACTTTTTCATTATTATGAAACATGCTGCTCTGAACATTGCTGTCATCTTGGGTTTTGTGTCAGATTAATCATCTTGCAGCTGTTGTAAAAAGAACTGGATGTGGGACTAGAAGACCAAGCCGTAAGATAGCCCAAGGAACCACATGCTTGACCTTCACTTTAATCCTTGGAAATTTATTAGGCTTCTGAATGTCTGAGAAGTCTCCTGATGCACAAGACCCTTGTTAAAATTTAAAAATAAAAAAAAAGTGGGGGTGCCTGGATGACTCAGTCGGTTAAGCAACCGACTTGAGCTCAGGTCATGACCTTGTAGTTCATGGGTTTGAGCCCTGTGTCGATCTCTGTGCTGACAGCTCAGAGCCTGGAACTTGCTTTGGATTAAGTGTTGAGCTCTTGTGAAATGTGAAGGTTTTCTCTCTATATCACTTGATTTCAGTAATCTGGGCTTGCTGCCTGTCAACACTGATGTTTGTGATTACATGTAGCATATCCCAAGTGAGTTCAAAGATATTCTCACACCCTTAAATACTTGTGAGCATGCACTTGGGTGAGAGGGAGCCCATGAGGAATGCTGTGCTATTTTGTTATTCTCAGAGTGGTTATGCCAATGGTGGTGGTAACTCTGGAATAGATTTTTTTTTTTTTTTTTTTAATAAAGTAGGTTCACGCTCAGCTTGGGGCCCAACTTAGGGCTTGAACTCCCAACCCTGAGATCCAGACCTGAGCTGAGATCAGCAAGAGTCCAGATGCATAACTGAGCCACCCCAGATGCCCCTGGAATGGAGGTTTTTTTAATGTTTGTTTATTTTTGAAAGGGAGAGAGACAGAGCATGAGCAGGGGAGGGGCAGAGAGAGAGGGAGACACACAGAATCCCATGCCGGCTCCAGGCTCTGCTGAGCTTGTCAGCACAGACACTGACGCGGGGCTTGAACTCACAAACCCCAAGATCATGACCTGAGCCGAAGTCGGATGTTTAACCGCCTGAGCCACCCAAGTGTCCCATGATTTTTTTAAACTTGATATAATTCATGTTGAGTAAATTTTGTGTATAGTTCTGAGTTTTGACCAATGCATACAGTCACGTAACTACCACCATTGTTGAGATTAGGACATCTGAGTGGATTTTTATTTTATTTAATAAATGACTTTTATTTTTTTCAAAATTTATTTATTTATTTATTTTGATAGAGCAGGAGCTGGGGAGGGACAGAGAGAGAGGGAGAGAGAGAGAATCCCAAGCCAGCTCAGTGCTGTCTGGTCCGACGTGGGGCTTGAACTCAGAAACCGTGAGATCATGACCTGAGCTGAAACCAAGAGACGCTTATACGATTGAGCCATCCAGGCGCCCCTGAGTGGATTTTTAAAGCAGATACCTGAATGACTTCAAAGTGTGTTAGAATGCAGTTTGCCTTTTCTTCCACTTTAGGTTTAGGAGCCTATCAAGGTGACCTGAAAGCTGGTTTTGTGTGAAGGAAAACTGCACAACGCAAAACTGGCTCTTAGCTTCTCTGACATCAGATTCTCAGGTTTTGGGTGAAGGATGCCTGCGTTGATGCTTCTCCTTGCTGTGAGCTGCTGACTTCTCTGTTGCCACTGCCCATTAGGGGAGTACGGCTCTCAGAAAGGAGGAGGGGGGTCGGGGTGGCCCCTGACCTGAGCATAAAGGGGAAGTGGGATGGGGAGACAGACCCAGTGGGATCAGAGAGTCAAGTGGAGTAAGGCACGGGGCTCTGGAGGTACCAGGGTCTGTGCAGTAGGCGCGAACTGGAAGGAGGCCGGACGTTGGGCTCCACCACTTGGGTATGGTGCGATGATGGGAGTAATCAACCCCTTGGCTATGAAGTAGCTTGAGCCATTGTGAGGGAGAGCTAGGAAGCAAAGAAATGGGGGACGGAGGCTTGATGGGGACGTGTGGAATTTCCAGCCTTCATAATTAAAGATATGTTTGGCAAGAATAGAAATTTGTCTCCTAATTTCACTAGCCAGATGCTGCTTGAATGTGAGCGAATTCGCTCATTCCAAACCCCTGACTTTGCAGAGGTGGCCACTGGGGCTCTGGCCCATGGCCGGGCAGGCTGATGGCCCTGCACAAGAGGTGACTGACACACACCCTATGTCCTGAGTTTTCTTTACTTAAGTTTCTGAAGTTGAAAGGACTTAAAGATGCAAAGTTGGGTCTGCAGGTGCAGAGAGAACCTGCAGAGTTTTTTTTCTGGGTGTGTGACAATTGCTTCTCCCCTCAGGGCATCCTCTGCTGGAATTCATCTTGTTAAGGAGGTTACAGTATCTTGACCATTACTTAAAATGGAAGAAAGAAATGGGAATACGTATGACTGAAGCGTGTTTTCCCCTCTTTATGCCAGGGTGCTGGGTATCTTAGGTTTTTACTCAGCATGAATCCCTTACTCATTGTTTTGGGCTTGTAAGCTGGGTGGGTGCAGCTCATCTGAACTTCTGTGACTGGGGCTGCCCACCTAGTGGAGCAATGATTAAATGGCAGTACTAGACCAGGAGGGATGGAGGGAATGAACACTGGTGTCAGGTTCCCTGCAGGAAACCTGCAAAGTGGTGTCCGCATCTTATGGTTGAGGAAGTGAGGTATGTGAGGGGTGCCTGGCCAGTGAGCTTGGATGGGCAGAGAGGCTGTGGTGGGGGATTTGTGGGAAAAGTTTCAAGGGGAGCTTCATGGGGGATTTTAAGTGGCAAGGGTATTAATATCTAGTGGGGGGTGGAGTAGAGAAGTCCAAGCCCATTTTCAGACTTGACTGAGACAGTGTGGCTAGCATTTAGGCAGGAGGTACCTTCCAGCTGGATATATGCATTTGGGATTCAGCCATCTGGAGCTGATAGTCACAGTCAGAGCTCTCCAGGAGTGAATCTCTGGGAGAAAATGAGGCAGGAAGATGAAATGTGGGCCTTCATTCCCTGCTCTTCTCCCCTCACCCCCCTCTTCCCTTCCTTTCTCTCTTCCCTTCCTTTCTTTTGATAGTGGTGTATGTAATTTGGATCAGATCTTTAAGTTGATTTCTTTTAAAGTTATTGTTGAATAAACTCAAAGTGGGCAGTGGTCTGGAAACGGGGGCATTGAGTTGTCTAGTTGACAAATGACATATTTTGCCCTGGGACAGGTCCTTGTGTTGCTGAGCACTTTGGAAGGCTGAGTGGTATACTAGTTGCACATCATTCTTGCCTGGCCAGAGTTTTTTTTAAGAACTTCTGCCAAACGACATTTTATTAGCCTAGTTTGGATTACCATGCCTACTTGAAAGCTGTGTGAATATATCTCTTAGCATTTGAATCTACTTTCAAATTCTCTGGTTTGTAGGCATTTATGACATTGCAGTCTTTGTGTTCCCAAATTTGGATATGCTCTGACCCCAGGCTCAGTTTTACTAGTAGTTCTCAAGGGATTGTATTGCCCACTCCACTTCTGCCCCTGGGCAATGATGGTGTGGAGTCTTTAAAAAAATTTTTTTTTATTTATTTTTTAAAGTATTTATTTTGAGAGAGCGCGAGTACATGAGCGAGCATGTAAGCAGGGGAGAGGCAGAGAGAGAGGGAGAGAGAATCCCAAGCAGGCTCTGCTGTCAGCACAGACCCCTATGTGGGGCTCTATCACACAAACCATGAGATTATGACCTGAGCCAAAATCAAGAGTCGGTTGCTTAACCAACTGAGCCGTCTAGGCGTCCCTGTTTTTACTTTTTAAAGTTTGTTTATTTGTTTATTTTTGACAGAGAGAGGGAGAGAGAGCATGCATGCACACAGGAGGGGCAGAAAGAGAGGGAGACAGAATCCCAAGCAGGCTCCACACTGTCAGCACAGAGCCTGATGCGGGGCTCATTCACACAGAGAGTGCCCTCCCTGAGCCAAAATCAAGAGTTGGTCACTCAACTGACTGAGCCACCCAGGCGCCCCCTTAAATTTTTTTTTTGTTAACAAAGGGGGGGTACTACCCACATGTCGTGTGTATGACTGGGATTGCCAAGGTCCTGTGAGGCACAAGACAGTCCTTCCACACCATATGTTGTCATCACCAATTGAGGAGCCCTGATATAGCCAAATATATTTCGTTCGGTTGTGTTACATGTTTCTTACTAGATGGGTATGAAAGGTTGAAATTAGATAATAACTGCAGAGCATTTTCTGGGGCATGTCCTAGGCTACCTGTGGCTATAGTTAGTAAGGAGTTTGGGTTTTTGTCAGACTTTGTTCAACATTTTCTATAACCTTTTTGTGACTCGAGTGTAATTAGTTTGGAAATAGCGGGGATTTCTTGTTCATTCTTGTTATCTAGTGGTTTAGATCAGTGGTTCTCAACCATGGCTGTGCATTGGAATTTCCCAGGGAGCTTTGAAAAATACTGATGCCTGAGTGCCACCCCCAGACTTTTATTTGATTGGTCTAGGATGTGACATACCGGTTTTTAAAACTCTCCAGGTGATGATAATGCACTGCTAGGATTGAAAATCACTGATTTAGAAGTTCTAGAAACTCTGCAAAGATATTGCAATATGGATGATTAATTTAGCTAACTGAAATAAATTCATTTCCCTGCAAAACATTTATTGAACACCTGAGGTTAAGATGACCAAGCTAGCCACATCATTAAACCTAGCAGAGCTCAGGTCTTTGGCTTCATTTTATTTTATTCATTTATTTTGTAATTAAAAAAAAATTTAGAGTGCGAGGGAGAGAGGGCAAGCAGGGGACAGGGGCAAAGGGAAGGAGAGAGAATCTTAAGCAGGCTCCCTGCTTAGTATGGGGCCCACCTTGGCGCTCGAACCCATGACCCAGGGATCATGACCTGAGCCGAAATCAAGAGTTGGACACCCAACTGCCTAAGCCACCCTGGCACCTCATGGCTTTGTTTTCATTTGAAAACCTTGGTTCTGGGAAAGAGTTGCTGGGCAGTTGGTTCAGCTCTGGCTCCCCTTTCTCAGTCTTCTCCAAGGACTGTGAGTGATGTGGATGACAAGAGAGGAGAGAGCAGGAGGATAGTGCAGAAAAGCACAGTCCCTGTATCCTTGGCAGGGCTGGCATGTTCTTTGCCCACAAGGGACCAGGCAGTGGCGACAGCCAGGAAGAACATTCAGACCTGGCATATTTGTGTTGAATTGAGGGGCAAGCCCACAGTACAGAAATAAGTAACACTCTCAATTGGGTTTCTTTCATGTGTTTTTCTTCTGTTTGAAACCTGGCTGGATGGGGGGCCTCCATTAGCCCCCTCAGTGCTTTTCTGCCAGTGCCAGTTAGAAAAGGGGGATGGTCACCATGCTGGGTTTGGCCAGCAGACAAGGGTTTTAGGTGTATCAAAGATCCCCCTTTCCTTGGCCCAAGGGATAGATTTTGCCCTGGCTGAGCCTTGGAGCTGAGGTCTTCATTCACTGTACAGCCTGGCCAGTGATAGGGTGGCCCTGTCTAGATTGTCCCCTTCACCGGCATGAGGGATTTGTGTTCTGTTTTCTAATGTGCCAGCAGGACCCAGTCTTGAGGCCATTTACCAGGAGTGATGATTTGTTTTATATACTTTCGAAACAGAAAACATCTGTTCTAGCCGAGGAGGGATTGAATAATGACATAGTGGTTTTCCTATTCAGGGCAAGTACTGCTTGGGGTATGTGGGACTCGGGCACACTGGGCATACTTGTCTTTCCCGCCCTGCAGCTCAGTCACTTCCATGGTGGCTTGACCCCACCAGGCTTCAGTGACAAACACACTGAACAAGGTCAGTTCTTTTTTATGAAGTTTGAAATCAGAATTTTTTTAGGGGGTGGATTTCGGTCTTAAAACCGAATATAATTCAGCAGATAAAATTCAGGCTTCCCCCTTTTAATTTCCTGAAACCAATTTCAGAATAGCGAAGCCAGCTATTTTCTGCCAAATGAGTTTCCCAAAGGCATAGTTCTGTGGGAATGAGCTAGACTAATGAGACATGAGGTCACCACTCGTGTTCGTTGATGCTTATGCTGTGGGTGTGGTGTGCATTCTGCTCCAGTAGTCTTTCCCTGATGGGGGGCTTTTCCCTAGAAGCAGCCTCCCTTCATTTGCTCGTCATAGGGATTGGCCACCCTGACATTATCTGGCTCCATAAACTATCCTGCTCTCTCTCACTGTGTACCCTGCTCTCTCTCACTGTGTCCCTTCTGGGTGCTGCCTTCTCAAAGGAGGAGAGCCCTTCCTTGTGCATGAACCCCAACTGGTGTTTTTATGAGCAATTTGAAGTCCCTTTGCTTTCTCACTTCCTCTCACCATTTCTGGTACCACACAGGCCTCTAGGTTGTGACTTGCTTGCCTCTACCTGCTCCTGTTTGGGCGCTTGGGGGTGCACACTCATCTAGTTTTATTTTAAATGTTGTCCGTGAGTTTTAGTTGTGCTATCCTAATATCTCTGTCTCTGGGGATTTGGAAGATTAAAAAATGATGCCTTCACTGCCATTTTTGCTATGCTATTTGCTGTTTTTTAAAGTTTATTTCTTTTGAGAGAGAGAGAGGATGAGCAGAAGAGGGGCAGAGAGGGGTGGACAGAGGATCCGAAGTGGTCTCTGTGCTGACAGCAGAGAGCCTGACGCGGGACTCAAACTCCTCAACCGCAAGATCATGACCTGAGCGGAAGTCAGAGGCTTAACTGACAGAGCCACCCAGGCGCCCCACTATTGTTTGTTAAGTGATGTTAAAAATATGAATTTTGGTGGGTGTATTAGTCCTCTGGAGCTGCCGTAACAAAGTGCTACAAATTGGATGGCTTAAAACAACGGAAACCTATTCTCTCCCAGTTTTGGAGGCCAGAAATCCAAAACAATTGTTGGCAAGGCTGTGGTCCTTTCTAAAGGTTCTAGGGGAGAGTCCTTGCTTACCTCTTCCAGCTTCTCATGGCTCTTCCGTGTTCTCAGCCTGTGGCTGTTATCAATTCAGTCTCTACTTTTGTCTTTCTGTCACCTACTCCTGTGTCTCCTTTTCTGTCATAAGGGCACTTGTCATTGGATTTAGGGCCCACCTGGATAATCCAAGATGATCTCCTCTCTAGATCCATAATTACATCTGCAAAACCCTTTTTCCAAATCAGGTCACATTTTCAGGTTCTGGAGGTTAGTATGTGGACATATCCTTTGGGGGGGGCCACCATTCCACCCACTGTACGTGGGGGGGGGCAGGTGAAATCAGGTTTTTAAGGGGCAACTGACTTACATTTTTAAAAAAAGTCTGTGCCAGCCAGAATAAGACATATCTGCTGTCCAATTTGGCCTCTGACCCCATTTGTGGTCTTCATTTACTATGCTCTGGAAGGTCTTTAGAACATAGTTCCAGACATCACTGGAGATACATTCTATGTAGAGTGAAAAAAATACTAACTTCTAGTCCAGGTTTTGGCACTAGTTAGTTTATGGAAGGAATTCTAGTGTAATTTTCTTGTGAAACCACACTGTGGCAGCTGTGAATCTTTCTGTTTTTTCTTTTGCCTTGGTTCAGGTCACAGACCCGCTTTTCATTTTGACGCTTTGCCGCCTCCGCTATTTTATGTGGAAAAAGCACCATCCTGTGCAGGGCTCATGGGCCAGTACAGAGTAATTCCTTTAGTCTCATCTCGGTTTTTTATCTTACCCTTCTCAGAAAATGACTGCTTAGCATATAGAACTAGAAGAGAAAAAATGGCATTTTGCCTTTCCTCTCAGTCTCATAATGTTGGATATTCTTGAAGATTCTGGCTTCAAATGAGTCTTCAGAGATTAATGCAATTTCTGTAACCTTGATTGAGCTCCATTTTGGAGGTGGGTGGGTGGGAAGGAGGGGGAAGAGTGGCTTCTGGCCAAGGAGGGGTTCACACTGCATAGCAGGTTGTCCCATATGGAGTTGTTCAGTTTCTACCCATATAGAAATAAGTTACTGAGTGGCCCTGTTTGATTTATGTTTTTCAAATTATAATAGCAACCCATCCTTACTGTGAGACATCTGGAACATAGAACCAAAAGTTTTGAAGTCATTTATAATACCCATCAACAGAGGATGGAATCCCCTTTCTAGCACTGTATATGCTCATTAATTTACCCTAAAGTAGAAGCTCCTTTATTTGCATATCTTTGATTTCTGGTTTAGGCTAAATATTTTGTTGTGCCATCTCTAGTTGGCTGAATACATGTCTGCATCCTCAGCACAATTATTTTGTGGGTTTTTTTGGTGTCTTTATTGTGTTACCTGGTAATCTGTGTAGTGTCTCCTCATGGAGTTGAACGTTTACACAGCTCATGACAAAAGGGATAGGTGACACTGGCAACTCTTTGTTCAGGTTTTCTCAGAAAGTTCGGTTGTCAAACTGCCTCATTGGCTTTCCTCTGGAATGTACTTCATCCTGACCACCTTGCCTTCTCTCCCTTGTTCTCTAGCTGATGGTGAGACCATTCTAAAAGGCCTCCAGTCCATTTTCCAGGAGCAAGGGATGACGGAGTCGGTGCACACCTGGCAAGACCATGGTTATTTAGCGACCTACATAAACAAAAACGGCAGGTGAGGTGTCCTTGAGTGCTGCTCTTCAGATCTGAGTACTTCAGTTGGGGGCGGGGGGTGGAGGGTGGGGGCAAAGGGCAGTGGTGGGGTGGTGTCCAGGTATTTTTATTTCCTCCTGTGACACCTTGTAGGAGGGAGCTAGAATTCAGTGCTTCTCAGCCCTAACTGCACAGTAGACTCGTCTGGGAGCGCTTTCACAAGATGCCATTACCCCAGTCATTCTCCCAGAGATTGAGGCCACTGGGCATCAGTATTTTTCCAAACTCCCCTGCCTAGATGATTCTGCTGTGTGGCCAGGACCCAGAACCCCCCTGGGCAGCATAAGCACTGTGAACTGGCAGGCCATGATTCAGACTTGGTTAAAAGATTCCTGGGCCCCACTCCAAGAATTTCTGATGCAGTATACTGCTCTGGGGCAGCACCCTAAATAGCATTTCCAGCAAGCTCCCAGGGAGTGCTGGTGGTGCTGGTCGGCTGATCCCACTGTGAATCCCACTGCGATTAGCACGGTTATAAGTTATTATCAATTAATGCAGACCATGGTCAAATGCAGGATGAGAATGTCTGCAAGAAGGTTGACAGGAAGATGAGGAGATCCAAGATTTCAAGTTTTTTTTTCCTTAAGACTTTATAGACTATCTAGACTTTACATAATCAGTATGTAGATGAAAGCCAATATGTTCTGGGAGTTGGAAAGGAAACCTAAATTAAGAAGTGACCGATAAGAAGCTGCCAGTGTGTTGAGCTCTTTGTGCTCTCCTAAGTCTAGGTTTGTATTCTATCTTGTCTGGTTTAGCGTGAAAACTAGTAAGATTCTTAGTGATTTGCACTATTAATTTAAAACATTAAATTTTTTTTAATGTTTATTATTTATTTTTGAGAGAGAGAGAGACAGAGCGCAAGCGGGGCAGGGTCAGAGAGAGAGGGAGACACAGAATCTGAAGTAGGCTCCAGGCTCCGAGCTGTCAGCACAGAGTCTGATGCGGGGCTCGAACCTATGAACTGTGAGATCATGATCTGAGCCAAAGTCGGACGCTTAACCAACTGAGCCACCCAGGTGCCCCTGCCCTGTTAATTTTAAAATGTGAACTCCTGGGTATTTTCAGTGACTTTAATTCCATTCCCCCAAGGTACAAAGTACTAGAATTCCACATGGTTTCATTAATGTCCCATGTTCTCTCACTTGTTTTTCTATTAAAAGAAAATATAACCACCCCCATGCTCTTACAGAGGTTCAGAAGGCAATGCTGGAAGATGAGGGAAACTTCTTAGCATGCCCCCCGCCCCGCCCTTTCATTATTCTCTGTATAAGTCAACATGGTCCACCCCATGGGGGTAATGGACTTCCCTCTCTTGATGCCTCTCAAAGACTTCCCAGCTCCTCTCTCCCCAAGCCCAGATATGTATTTTTAACTACGTAGCGAATCTCCATGTATGTGTTTAGCAGATACCTCAAATGTATCTAAAATAATTTTTTCCTCAAGGAAGATGTTGATTTGACCCCAAATCAACATCACCACCAAACTCTCCTGCCTCCCCTGGTCCATGCTCTGACCCAGTTAACAGCACGTTTCCTGGAAGTAGAGGTTTGCAGCTGTCCTTGATCCTTCCAGCTCCTGCAGGTTTGCATTCAGTCCCTCTCTGTCCTGGCCTCTTTTCTCCACCTTCCTGCCATGGTCTCTTGCTGTCCTGGGTATGGGCCATCCTTTGGGAACCACAGCAAATTGAGCCATGTCCCCTTTTCCACTCTAGGTGAAGCCTTGAATCTCGTAACAGTCTCCTAACTGCCTTTGCAGCCAGGCCCTGCCTACTTCTGTACCTCATTTCTTGAATCTTGTACCATATACACCAATTCCCGTTGTCTAGGGAGTCTAGAATTCTTCCTGGAAGGGAATTTTGAGTGACAAGAGCTGTTTGCTTCTGAAAGCAGAAAAAATGAAAATTAACATGGTTATTTTAAATGTTTTTACTTAGAGAGCGCGCAAGCAGGGGAGGGGCATAGAGAGAGGGAGACAGAGGGTCTGAAGCAGGCTGTGCTGATAGCAGAAAGCCCTGTGTGGGGCTTGAACTCACAAACCTTGAGATCATGACCTGAGCTGGTCAGATGCCTAACCATCTGAGCCACCAAGGCTCCCCAACTGGCTTTGTTTAAAAACTTATTTTCCACATTGGTCTCCCTCTTCTTTTGCTTGGTCAACTGGGACTCATCCCTGTGGTTCCTGTCCTGAAACCTCACTTCTCCCGCCCAGGCATGGATTGGTGGTGGTGGTGGGGGGTGGTTGGCAGGCCACCAGGCTCAGGGGGACAGCACCCGCTTCTGGCTTGACTTCTGGCTAATGGCCACATTGTGATGCTGAGGTCCTGATCCTCATCCACCTTTTTACATGTTTTCCACCCCGCGGTGCCCCCGCCCCACAAATTTTCCTATTTCTTTCTGTTTTTAATGGTTGAGTTTGTTACTAGACCTTAACTTCCTGCATTGTCTGTGTTCCTGTGTTTCTGCAGTTCTCTGGCAGAGGACTCAGCTAGAATCAATCAGGTGGTTAAAAGTGATGTTTTTCTACCCTTCCCCCATCCCCAGCCCCTGTCCTTTGTGCTGCTGGTGGTGGAGGGGCAAGGAAAGATGATTAGCTACATTCAGATGTAATTGATTTGTGCTTTCCTGGGCCTGAACTTGATTTTGGGGCTGAAGGTAAAATTAACTAGTAGTGTTTATTTTTTTAATCTAAGCACACTGCCGGTATTCTCTGAACAGAATTCTTCTAATTTAGTGTGTTTCAAATGTTTCTTTAACCACAACTTATGCTAGGAAGTAATTTTATGTCATAACCCTGTACATATTCCTCTGTGTCTATGCAGTACAGATACACGTGTATGATTGAAACAGAAGTTTTTCCAAATAATTAACTTCTATTAGATGTGATACACTCTGACATTTTAAGAAAAATGTGCAGATTCACCAAATTAGGGGTCAGAAAGCTTTTTTGTAAGAAGCCACTTAAGTGTCTGTCACATTCTCTCTCTCTTTTTTAAACAACTCTTTAAAAAATGTAAAAACCATTCTTAATCTGCAGGCTTTGCAAAACAGCTTGCGGGCTGGATCTGGTTTGCAGTATAGGGCTGGGGTGTGCCAATCCACAACTAAGTCAGTTTAACCACCACCTGCTTGCAGTCAGAAAAACAAGGCTCTGGTTTGAACTCTCTGAAGGTTAATTGGGAGGACCCACTTGCCCTTTCCTACCCTCCCTTCATCTTAAGGCCATGGTTACTAAACCTGGCCCAATCATGTGCTAGGGAACCTTCTTAAAAAGCAGGTTCACAGGGGCTTCTGGCTGGCTCAGATGGTAGAGCATGCGACTCTTGATTTCAGGATCGTGTGTTCGAGTCCCACTTTGGGAGTAGAATTTACTTTGGAAAAAAAAAAATCATCAGGTTCCCAGAACTTGCTACTGAATCACTTTCTGGGCCCAAGAACCTGTTATGTGAAAACGTTAGCATGTGGTGACTCCATCTAAATCTTCCCTGATAGGTGGCTCCCTCACCCCCAAGAAGAGGCTCTTCTAAGAAACCAAAAGGGTTAACTATGTAATTTAGGGGAAAAAAGAGCAATGGTCTTTCCTTTTAATTGGGTGGGTTGGTGTCTTTTTCTTGGGAATGCCATGATACAATTCCTAACCTTACAATTATACTTTCCTTTGTAGTTTTGCCAATTTGAGAATTTACCCACATGGACTGGTGTTATTGGACCTTCAGAGTTATGATGGTGATTCACAAGGCCAAGAAGTTGACAGTGTTGGTTTTTCACTTTTATTGACTTTTTATTTACTTCGATGTAATTATAAGTATTTGAGGATCATTAAATGTCTATTTTAATGGTAAAGTTATTTTACTTAATTGCTGACAACCCAGTTAACTTTAAACTTTCCTCCCTCCAGATCAATGATTTTAGAAGAAAAATAGTTGTTCCTCAGTTATTGTTAGGAACCTGGCTTGTCATCATTCCCTTGACTGCTTGAATACTGAGTAATTTTACTTGTTGCCACTGGATGGAACGTACACCTTTAAGCAGGATGTTCTCTGTGCCTTACCCTTCTGCTCTCCCCTTCCCCGTTATTTCACTGGTGACTTAGACTGAGGTTGGGTCAGCACCTTGAGGCCTGGTTGGTGTGGTGTGTGGAACTGGGCCAGGTCTGGAGGCTGCTGAAGGGATGGGGGAGGACAGGAGTAAAAGTACAGGTCTATCACCACGGCCTCAGCCTCCTGGTCTATAACTTCGGTGTACCTCTTAGCCTGTTCTGTAAGCCCATTGACTTTTCTTTTAATTGTAGCTTCTGAACAAAGTAGAAGAAAGAATGAAAGAATTGAGTCGGGACAGTACTGGGCGGGTGAAGCGGTAAGTTCACTCCTGAATGTCGGGTAAGATCATCGGAATGGTCGTGTTGTCCCCGAGTACGGGCTGCTTTTGGCAACATGATAGCCTGAGCTAGCGGGTGCCTCACACCCAAACAAGACAAGGTAGAAAGGAGATAGGGAGTGAGTCTCAGGAGCTGGAACTGTATAAAGCAGAGAGCTGATGGGGCTTCCATCTCAGTCACAGGGGAGTTAGAAAACTTCCCAACCTGGTCCAGTAAAGTGAAAACGCGCTCTCTCTGCCCAGAACTCTGCGCTCTCAAGTGGAATTCAGTTCTAAGATTCAGGACAAGATGAGGTGACAGAAAATTTGTCTCACAGCTTTCAAGTAAGGTAACTGCAAGATAGGAAGAATTGAGAGGCCACCCACTTTGAGCAGCCACAGGTCGGTTCTTTTCAAATGGTAATGAAGACAGTTTTTGGCTGTTTAAACTTAAGTTAATAAAAATAGTTCCATTCCTCTCCTCTCACTAGTCTCCTGTTAGTAGCTAATGGCTAGTGACTATCATAGTGCACAGCACAGATAAGGAACGTTTCTGTCCCTACCAAAAGTTCTCTTGAACAGTGTAGAGGTATTTGTCCGTGATGTCAGTTGTTAAAAGAGCTTTGATAGAAATAACAGTTTTGACGTTTGTTGGAATGGACAGAGTCTCGGGTGGGTCCTGGGAATTAAGAATAGAAGTGAATCATGGATGCCCAGCAGGTAATTCTCAGCAGTTTGCTCTTCCCTGTCTGGGTGGCTCCTTATCAGGCCCCAGGAGTAGGAGGCTGGCCCATTACTCACAACAGCAAACACACTGCACCAAGGTTGCACCACCACTGATGGAAGCGACCAGAATACAGATTTCCCTAGTTGACAGCACTTTCTAGAAGAGGGAATTCATTTTGGCAAGACCGAGGATGTGTAAGGACTGAATTGCTCAGCATGCTGAGTTCCTCAGCCTATAGGAAAGCTCCAGGGCTGATGTAAGCTTAACCAGAAAGTTGTTTGATCTCTGGTAAGGTAGAAAGCAGGGAACTGCCAGTAAACGAGTGTAACAGTCCACAAGTTGCCCACTTTGTTGAAATCTGCCAGAGTACCTAGATTTGTGTATCCCGCCTAAGTTCAGTGTATGCATCTGCAGCTATATTTCCCTCTTTCCTATCCTTAAAAGTATGTTCACACCCTCACACTTGTGGATTTTCCATCTTTCCCTGCTTGCACCATTTTCATATCTGCACCAGCTTGCATTCAGCAGGTTCCCACTGTGTTGTAAAATGTGTTAACTCCATGATAATGAATTTGCCAACATCAAAATGCCTCTGATTTTTATTGGTCTTTTATTGGGGTTGTTTTTAGGAGTGAGTAAAGAGATGGAATGCGTTTGTGGTTTTCGGCATTCATGACAAGTCTGATTCTTTTTGGTAGAGGAGTTTTGAGAGTGCAGTTAAGCTTCATATTTTCAATTCACAATACAGACTTTTGCTTTTGCTTGTTGCTGCTGTTAAATCTTTTCATAAAACCAGGGTGGAGGGGTCGAGAAGTTATTGGGAATATTTGGTGGTAGGCTTTTTGTTATTGGCCTCAAAAGGACAAGGATAGTGCCACTTTTCTCTTTGGGGAATGACATGGTTAGAAATTCAGTCATTGGGACGCCTGGGTGGCTCAGTCGGTTAAGCGTCCGACTTTGGCTCAGGTCATGATCTCATGGTTCGTGGGTTCAAGCCCCGCGTCGAGCTCTGTGCTGACAGCTCAGAGCCTGGAGCCTGTTTCGGATTCTGTGTCTCCTTCTCTCTCTGACCCTTTCCTGTTCATGCTCTGTCTCTCTCTGTCTCAAAAAAATCAATAAATGTTAAAAAAAAAAAAAAATTAAAAAAAAAAAAAGAAATTCAGTCATTAACAGGTAACTCAGTAACATCTGAAATTATTGTTCCCCTGTGGCTGATGACGTAAATCTGAATTTTCAACTAAGAAGCTATGGGATGTATTAGAGAATTTATTTTCATATTGTTTTTCAAAAGAAAAGGAACAGGAAAACAAACTCACATCATTTAAGTTTTGTTGAGAAGTGGAGGGACATATTGTGGTTTACCCAGTGTACCTGAGGCCCAGGACATACTTTACCTGACTTTCTCTCTAGGATCCATTTTTAATGTTCAGCAGTGACAGTTGAAACCAGAGTTGTGTGGGGCTCCGGAATATCTCCTGTAGCCCGTTCCAAAGAGATAGATGTACTTCATGCTGGGATGAGTGCTTCATCAAGATAGATGGCTTCCCCATCCTGTTAGAGATCCTTTTTGTTTCTTTGCCAGGCTTTAAAAACCAATGTGTTGGGGTGCACGGGTAGCTCAGTTGGTTAAGCATCTGACTCTTGATTTCGGCTCAGGTTATGATCTCACGGTTCATGAGTTCGAGCCTGAATCAGGCTCTGCATTGATGGTTCAGAGCCTGTTTGGGATTCTTTCTCTCTGTCCCTTCCCCACTTGTGCTTGCGCTCTCTCTATCAAAATAAATAAACTTTATGGATTCTTTTAAAAAAATATTTATTTATTTTGAGAGAGGGAGGCAGAGGCAGAGAGAGAGAGAATCCCAAGCAGGCTCCATGTTGTCAGTACAGAGCCCAATGTGGAGCTCAATCTCCTGAATTGTGAGATCATAACCTGAGTCGGTGGAGCATTGCAGCTTCTGATCTCGGGGTTGTGAGTTCGAGCCCCACATTGGGTGTAGAGATTACTTAAAAATAAGGTTTTTTAAAAAGTGTATGTATTTTGAGAGAGAGAGCACAAATGAAGGAGGGACAGAGACAATTAGAGAACTCCAAGCAGGCTCCGTGCCATCAGCACAGAGCCCGATGTGGCGCTCAGACTCAAGAACCGCGAGATCATGACTGACCTGAGATCAAGAGTCGGACACTTAACTTGACTGAGCCACCAAGGTGCCCCAGAAATAAAATCCTAAAAAAAAAGAAAAACAGAACCATTGTGTTGGCAATCAAGGGAAGAGCTCTTTAGCCAAGGCACTAGTGACACAGTTGAGAACAGACATGTATTTTCAGCAGGTTTGTGCATAGTTCAGTAATTGTCGATAGCTGGCTGGTGGTCAACCAGGGGTGGATTTACTCCCTTGAAAACCCATGACTTGATATTTGTCACCATCATCTAATGTCACAGGTAGTTTACCTCCCCACCTCCTTCCACCCACCAACCCTCAGCTGCGGTGGAAGAGGCTACCTCCAAGTCCTGTTTGCCTGTTCTGGAGAGAGGGAGTGGGAAATATTACCCTGTTTGGGGCACCACATTTTACAAGACAAACCTCTTGTCTGCTAGTAATTACAACAGCTGCATTTGTTCACTTAAAAGATCAAGTGGTTAAATCAGGAGTTGTTAGGATTAAATGAGAGTTTATGGAAATTTGCTTTGTGTAAATCTCTGTTTTTTATAGTTGTTAGTGTTTGCTCAGAGGAAGCTTCATTAAGACAGGTTCAGATTGTATTCCTGGCAATAGGTGAGTGAGGGGAACAAAGAGAGTCATCAGAGCAAGTCAGAGGTAGCAGATGCCAGTATACAGCTGTTTTATTGCTAAGCTGTTTTATGGTTGAAACCACTGTATCTGAGAACATATGACTTGCACATAGTTGTGTTATACGTGTAGTCAGTTTTCATTTTGTGTTCCTGTTAGATTTGCGAAGCTCCTTTTCTGGGTCTTGTTTTCATTGTCATTTAGTGTCCTCTGCTGGTAGTTTCTAGTACATTCACCTTGTCTACAATACTGAACTTTTACAAAATGGAATGGAATGGGAAAATCATCAGTTTGCAGTCCTTGTAGTAATAATAACTGGTTTGGCCAAGAATTTTCTAGATGCCAAAGCCACTACTGGAGGTTTATTGGGAGATCAGGACCTTCACCCAATTTCAGAGGACTACCCCATAGCTTGCTTAGTAATTTCAAAGGGAAAAAGGTACTATTGCAAATGAAGAGACCTGGTGCCATCTATTTGAACCAAGTGGTCACACTTACATCTCTAACGATAGGAAGCACACATCTTCTGCCCCTGATGTGATGCCTGTGTAAATACATGCCAACCTGACTTTGATGAAGAGATCTTCAGGCAAACCCTCATGAGGGATTTTCTGCAGAACACCTGGTCTGGACTGAGAGGTCAGGGTTGTGAAACACATGAGAGGAAAAACTATACTAGATGAAATGAGGGTCAAAAAAGGAAAACAAAATATAGTGTATGATTCTTCATTCAAAAGCAGAATAGCTATCAATGACATGATTGAGACGATTGTGGGGATATTTAAATATGGATTGTGTACTAGATGATAGTATTGTTTCCATGTGCGCTTGTATGAATTTGGTAATGGCAGTGTGGTTGTGTAGGCAGTTTTGATTTTTGCTGAAGTATTTGGGGTATGAAGTATGATGTCTGAGGTTGCCATTTTCTCCCAACTTTTTTTTAAGGGAAAATTAAATTATGCCAGAAAGGTTTATTTAAAAAGTAAACTCTTAATGTACCACAGTTGTTTAGATTTGGTAGGGGCCATGTTTGTATATAGCTGAAAGACCAAGCTTTAGATTTATATACTACTCAGGAATTGGCCATGAGGTCATTATGGCTTGCTTTTTGTACACTCATGCTTCCAGGTTCACTTAAAAAATTTTTTTTTGTTTATTTGTGAGAGAGAAGGAGAAAGAAAATCCTAGGCAGGCTCTGCACTGTCAGCCCAGAGCCTGATGTGGGGCTCAAACTCATGAACCATGAGATCATGACCTGAGCTGAAGTTGGATGCTCAACTGGCTGAGCTACCCAGATGCCCCCACTTTTATTTTTAAGGTACTCTCTACCCACAATGTGAGGCTTATACTCCTGTGGATCACCCCTGAGATCAGAGTTGCATGCTCCACTGAGCCAGCCAGGTGCTCCTCCAGATTCACCCTAAAAAAAAAAAAAAATTTTTTTAACATTTGTTTATTACTGAGAGACAAAGACAAAGCATGCTCATGGGAGGGGCAGGGAGGGGGAGACACAGAATGTGAAGCAGGGGCTCGCACTCACCGCGAGATCATGACCTGAGCTAAAGTCGGATGCTTAACCAACTGAGCCACCCAGGCGCCCCAAAAGATTCTCTTTTAAGGCAGTGTCACCATAAGCAGCCCGTAAGCAGTTCCTGTAAGGCTCATTCCTTTTCCCTTTTTTCCAGATTACCACCCATAGTTCGAGGAGGGGCCATCGACAGATACTGGCCCACTGCTGATGGTCGCCTGGTTGAGTATGACATAGATGAAGTGGTGTATGATGAAGATTCACCTTATCAGAACATTAAAATTCTACACTCAAAGCAATTTGGAAACATTCTCATCCTTAGTGGGGATGTTAGTAAGTATTCATTCCATCCCTACCCCAGTTGCATAGCAAAGTGACAATGTTTTCCTCACAAATACACCATTGTGGATTTGTCCTACTTTGTCCTTGGCAGTGCTGTTTGTTTGTTTGTTTGTTTGTTTGTTTGTTTTGATAGGAATGTTTATGTCACATTAACCTGTGAATTGTCTGGGCTTTCATGTTTTATGGCAGAGCCATGAAAACTTGGTCTTGATGTTCCTTTTTTTTAGTTTTCTTAGTGTTGAGTATTTGGATAATACTTCTGTAAAGAAAATATGATTGTTTATTTTTTAGGAAATCTTTTTGTTATGGAAAATTTCAAGCCCAAGTGTACAAAATAGTATGATGAACCCATGTATGTTCACCATTGAGTGACAGTAATTAGCAACTCCTGGTCAATCTTGTTTCCTCTAAACCCTGGTTTGCTTTCTCCCTCTCATATTTGGAACAACTCTTAGATGTTACACTTCATGTAATGAAATATGTAATTGCTTTTAATTGGCATATCAGAACATTTGTAAGACTGAGTTTTCTTCAAGGTATATGTGTGTGTAATCTGTATGTAATGTATTAGGTGTCAGATGGGTAGGGTTGATGAAAAATCCACAGTCCAGAAAAAATAAAAGTATCTCTGCACATTGTTGACAGTTTTTAAAGATCAAAAATTTTTTACATTTGTATTTTAGGCTAGATTCCAGCACTTTCCAGTATGGTGAGTCAGGTCATGGTATGGCTTTGGGTAGAGTCACCATTTTGGACCTATGTTTTTCCTCCCTAGATCTGGCGGAGAGTGATTTGGCGTACACCCAGGCCATCATGGGCAGTGGAAAAGAAGACTACAGTGGCAAAGACGTGCTGATTCTAGGGGGCGGAGATGGGGGCATATTATGTGAAATAGTCAAACTGAAACCAAAGATGGTCACTATGGTAGAGATATCCTTTACTTAGAAATGAAGTTCAGTTGACTTCTTTTGCTTTCTTCCTCCTTTTTTGTCTTAAGGCTCCAGTTAATGTTATGAGGCAAATGTGTTATAAATACTGTCTTGAACGAACATTTCAATTTAGTCCTAGTAGCCTTTTCATGTGGTTACGATCAAAGCAGCAGAGATGGCTCTAGTTGCAAAATAAAGAGAAAACAATCTTGGTCCAGCATCTACTGCTTAGCACTTCCTGGAAGGGCTTCATGAGGAGAAAAGAAAATTCAGTCCCTTTTGAATGACCTTGGTACAAAAATGAAATCATTATCTCATTCATGGGTTTTTTGGGGGTAAATATGAAACCCATTAGTGTTATAAAATAATTGTCTTACCTTTTCTTTATTTTTTTAAAGATTCTATTTTTTTTATTTTTTTAATTTAAAAAAAATATTTTTGAGAGAGAGTGTGAGTGGGGAAGTAACAGAGAGAGAGGGAGACACAGAATCCAAAGCAGGCTCCAGGCTCTGATTTGTCAGCACAGAACCCAACGCAGGGCTCAAACTCATGAATGGCAAGTTCATGACCTGAGCCTAAGTCCGACGCTCAACCTACTGAGCTACCCAGGTGCCCCTAAAGATTTTATTTTTAAGTAATCTCCATCCAGCTTGCGGTTTGAACTTATAACCCTGTGATCAAGAGTCACTTGTTCCGTTGGTTGAGCCAGCCAGCTGCCCTGTACCTTTTCTTTAAGGTGTTACTGTTTCAGGGCACCTGGGTGGCTCAGTTGTTAAGCATCTGACTTCGGCTCAGGTCATGATCTCATGGTTCATGAGTTTGAGGCCCACATCCAGTGAACCCCGCTTCTCCCCCCTCTACCCTCACCCGCCTCTTGTGGGATTCTTTCTCTGTCCCTTGCTCACTGGCACCCTCTCGCTCTCAAAACAATAGTGTTACTGTTTCAGAATTCTTTGATCTAAATTCAGGATGAATTTCTCCTTGACCTGTTTGAACATTGACCAAATGGTGATTGATGGATGTAAGAAATACATGCGAAAAACATGTGGCGACGTCTTAGACAATCTTAAAGGAGACTGCTATCAGGTAATTATATTTTCCGGATAACATTTTTAAGTCAACTGATACGTTATTGACTTGAATTGTGCCTTCCTAAAACAGCTTTAAGTATCATTGGTTAAGAAATAAATAGATCACCTTGTAGGGAAGGAAAAATTTTCTCTCTAGAATGTGGAGGAAGGAGAGTAAAATATCCCCCCAAACTGAGAAGGCACTTTGTGACCAGAAAACAAAGTAGGCCACTCCATACAGGTTACACAGAGTTTTATTCAGAGATACTTGCTGACAGGTGGGATGGGGCAGAGGATGACCCGTGGCAGCTGTATAGTTATTCTCTGCAAAGTCCAGACTGTAATCCACAGATTTATAGAGTGAGAGGATATGCAGGAGGGGCACTGTAGTGAGATCAGAGGGTTTGGGTGCACCTACTTGACAACTAACCTTTAATTATATTTTATGGCACCACCTGTGCATCAGGAAGGGGGAAAGACTATGTTATCTCTAACAGATTCATGGGAAGCCAAATCTATCCTGGCCTGGATAGGCATTTCGAAGGTATTTATATTAATCTCCAAGGTGCTGGAACACATAGCTCCGTGAGAGGTCACTGAGCAAGCATGAACAAGGTGGAGGGCCAGAGGTGGACAGACTCTGTATTGTCAGCGCTCTTACCCCCTGCCCTTCTGGTTCTTGGCTGAGATTCCTATAATGAAAGACAGCTTAACAAGAGAAGGACAAGTTCATTAACATATATAGTTCGTGTATGCTTGGGAGAGACCTAGAGATAACTGAGTAATTCAGAGGTAGCTTTAGGATTTAGACTTAAATATCATCTGAATAGGGAAGGGGGTCGTAGGTGTCTTAGAGTGACCATTAGTAAAGATAAAGGGCCCTTGGAAGAACAGATGGGACAGGTTTGATGTTTGTGACAAAGTTTGGTGTTCCGTGATAAGGGTCAACCTTCTCTGGTTGAATCCCCCAGAGAGGGGATCTCTGACAATTGAGTTTCTTTCAGAGGCTCCATCTTTTAGGCAGATGAAGGCGGAGTTTAAAGAAAGCTTCTCTGCATTTGTGGTTTTTCAAGTGCCTACCACTCAAAATAATCAATATATGAAAGTGCCATATTTTGAGGTGATGTGTTCTGCTACTCTTCAGACCTCTTTGTGTGATTTATATGTGTATTTAAACATTTGCTTCTTGCTAAGTAAATTAGTTTCTGTCCTAAATTGTACTGTGCTTGCAAGTTAACCAGTCATTACAGTTTATCGGGTACATTTTGAATTGTATTTTGAGCATGCATGTGTTTAGTGCCCATATCTACAGTACTTGTTTTGAGCAAGATAACCAAGCAAATACATCTTTTTAAAAGTAGGCTTCACGCCCAGTGTGGAGCCCAACATGGGGCTTGAACTCATGACCCTGAGACAAGACCTGAGCTGAGATAAAGAGTCAGACAAGGGGCTCCTTAGTGGCTCAGTCGGTTAAGCAGCTTGGGTAGTTTCCCTTCCATTCCAATTTTATCTTACCTAAAAGACTTTAAAAAAAAAATTTTTTTTAACGTTTATTTATTATTGAGAGACAGAGACAGAGCATGAGCATGGGAGGGTCAGAGAGAGGGGGAGACACAGAATCCGAAGCAAGCTCCAGGCTCTGAGCTCTTAGCACAGAGCCTGACACGGGGCTCCACACTCACAAACCGTGAGATCATGACCTGAGCTGAAGTCGGACACTTAACCGGACGCTTAACCGACTAAGCCACCCAGGCACCCCTAAAAGACTTTTTATTAAGAATGACTGCTGAGGGGTGCCCGGGTGGCTCAGTTGGTTAAGTGTCCAACTTCAGCTCAGGTCACGATCTCATGGTTCGTGGGTTCGAGCCCTGCCATTGGGCTCTGTGCTGACAGCTCAGAGCCTGGAGCCTGCTTCTGTTTCTGTGTTGCCTCTCTCTCTGCACCTCTCCCATTTGCACTCTCTCTCTCTCAAAAATAAACATTAAAAAGAAATGAAAAATATAAAAAAAGAAATAAGAATGACTGCTGAATATCCCTAAATGTTTTGTCTGTTAATACATTATTGTCTCTTTTTAAATAATTCATATAATGAATCATGTTGACAGATTTCTCAAGATTCCCATCTTTGTTTCTCAACTACATCTTTCTTGGGCCTAATACAGTTCTTTAAATAAACTGCTAGATTTAATTACTCTTTTACTTGATTTTTTTTTTCCACATTTTTATTTATTTTTGGGACAGAGGGAGACAGAGCATGAATGGGGGAGGGGCAGAGAGAGAGGGAGACACAGGATCAGAAACAGGCTCCAGGCTCTGAGCCATCAGCCCAGAGCCCGACGCGGGGCTCGAACTCACGGACCGCGAGATCGTGACCTGGCTGAAGTCGGACGCTTAACCGATTGCGCCACCCAGGCGCCCCTTTTACTTGAAAATCTTGTACACTCATCAAAATCAATCTTTATTTTTTTTGTACTACTTGTAAGGATTTTAGTATTAAAGTTACTCTATAATTATAAAAGGAATGGGGAGCGCTTTGGAACATTTTCTAATTTCTAAAAATGGTCAACAGAGTATCTGTTTTTCAAATGATAAACACTTGCAAAGACCTGGTGTTTTTTAATAGTAATATTTTAATGGCTAAGGGGCTTGCCTGTTGCTACCCCCAGACCAGGAACCCTCAACCCCTTGAACACACCTAGAAAACTCTCAACCTCAGAATTTTCCAGGCTCCCCTTAATGGTTGTTCTAATCCAGCAAAGTGGAGGGGGGGGATGCATTCAGACACCCACCTTCCTCAAAAGCCAAACCATTTCAAAATAAAATACTATTTTTACCATTCCCTAGAATGTCTAAATGTCAGTGTCACTACCTGCCTTTGGTGCTCTATTTTCAGACAGACTTGCAAGTCAAGAGTTGTTTTCCGGGGCGCCTGGGTGGCGCAGTCGGTTAAGCGTCCGACTTCAACCAGATCACGATCTCGCGGTCCGTGAGTTCGAGCCCCGCGTCGGGCTCTGGGCTGATGGCTTGGAGCCTGGAGCCTGTTTCCGATTCTGTGTCTCCCTCTCTCTCTCTGCCCCTCCCCCGTTCATGCTCTGTCTCTCTCTGTCCCAAAAAAATAAATAAAAAACAAAAAACAAAACAAAAAAAAAGAGTTGTTTTCCAAGGACATTAGTAAACTGTCCCACATATATCCAGCCTCTAATTACAACTATCTACAACTCAACATTACTGCAGGTTTGCGTTTGTGGTTCTGTTTATGCTTAAATTGTTTTTCTGAATCCATATAAGGAAGTTAGAAAAAACAGCCAGGGAGACAAGAATCTGAATCACCCTTCTAAAGTTACCCTATAACCTTGTATAAATGTCCTTTGAACTCTCTAAGTTTAATCTCCACCCATAAAATTGAAATAATACCCACTTGGCACAGGTGTGAGGATTACAGGTTAAAACACCTTAGCCAAGTCTGGCTAACAATGCAAACATTATTTGCCAACAATGGTAACTTTTAGCTTTGTGTGAAACAAATCTGTCATGCTCTGAAGAACCTAATCCCCTCTCCCTTTTTAAACTCTCAAAATAGTAGATGTGAAATATGTATGTATCTTTTTCTCCCTTTGCCCACAAAACAATCACAACTACATTTTAATATAGATAGAATTCTTGCCTCGGCTTAAAAAATTAACACACATGTACCATGAAATCAAAATTGGATGCAAACACATTAGGGAAGATGGGGTAGGGAGGGGTAAGTAATTTACATATCAACAAATTAAAGCACTCATCTAAATTGTTTATAAATCTGTAGATACACATTCAAGATTCTGTTCAAATGTATTTGCTTGGGGTGTGTGGGTGGCTCAGTAAAGCATCTGACTTTTAATTTTTTTATTAATGTTTATTTAGTTTTGAAAGAGAGAGAGACACAGAGCACCAGCAGGGGAGGGGCAGAGAGAGAGAGGGAGGAGACACAGAATCCGAAGCAGGCTTCCAGCTCTGAGCTGTCAGCACAGAACTTGACACCAGGCTTGAACTCACAAGCCAGGCTTGAACTCAAGAGCCATGAGATCATGACCTGAACTGAGCACAGAGCCTGCTTGAGCTATTCCCTCTCCCTCTCCCTCTCCCTCTCCCTCTCCCTCTCCCTCTCCCTCTCCCTCTCCCTCTCCCTCTCCCTCTCCCTCTCCCTCTCCCTCTCCCTCTCCCTCTCCCTCTCCCTCTCCCTCTCCCTCTCCCTCTCCCTCTCCCTCTCCCTCTCCCTCTCCCTCTCCCTCTCCCTCTCCCTCTCCCTCTCCCTCTCCCTCTCCCTCTCCCTCTCCCTCTCCCTCTCCCTCTCCCTCTCCCCCTCCCCCTCCCCCTCCCCCTCCCCCTCCCCCTCCCCCTCCCCCTCCCCCTCCCCCTCCCCCTCCCCCTCCCCCTCCCCCTCCCCCTCCCCCTCCCCCTCCCCCTCCCCCTCCCCCTCCCCCTCCCCCCCCCTCCCCCTCTCCCCCTCTCTCCCTCTCTCCCTCTCTTCCTCTCCCTCTCTCCCTCTCTTCCTCTCCCTCTTTTCCTCTCCCTCTCTTCCTCTAGCCCTCTCCCTTGCTTGCGTGTTCTCTCCCCCCCCGCCCACAAATAATAAATAAATAATTAAAAATTTGAAAAAGAGAAACTTAAATGTTCTATAAAATATCAAAATACATAAGGCATTTCCATTAAAATTAGAAATAAGGTGAAAATGCTTATTATTACCTTTATTCACTTTTGAGGCATTAGCTAATGTAGTAAGGTAGAAAAATGAAAACAGTAAAAATATAGAATCATTTGCAGATGATACGAATGCTTAGAAAATCTAGGAAACTCACCTAGAAAACTAGTTGAGTTCATGAGAATTTGGTGCAGTGATTGGACAGAGACAGTCTAAAAAAATTTTTTTAGCTTTGTTAAATGCAAAACAGTTTGAATAGAAATTGGAGGTGGAGAATGGGTTGGAGATCCTATTCAAAAAAATGGCCAATTGAGGGTTTTTTTAAGCTTTTAACTTTTTTTTTTTACATTTTTATTTATTTTTGAGAGACAGAGACAGAGTGTGTGTGGGGTGGGGGGGTGCAGAGAGGGAGGGAGACACAGAATCAGAAGCAGGATCCAGGCTCCGAGCTGCCAGCACAGAGCCCGATGTGGGGCTTGAACCCACGAACCATGAGATCATGACCTGAGCTGAAGTCAGCTGCTTAACTGACTAAGCCACCCAGGTGCCCCTAAGCTTTTAATTTTAGTACCTGTGTAGTTTACAGATTGTTATATTAGTTTCAGGTGTACCATATAGTGATTCAACAATTCTATATACTTCTCAGTGCTCAGCATGATATATGTGCTCTTAATCCCCTTCACCTAGTTCATCCACCTCCCCTCTGGTAACCATTGGTTTGTTCTCCATAGTTAAGAGTCTGTTTTTTGGTTTCTCTCTTTTTTAATTGTTCATTTGTTTTGTTTCTTAAATTCCACTTATGAGTGAAATCATATGGTATTTGTCTATCTTATACTGAGTTATTTCGCTTAGCATTATACTCAAGCTCTGTCCATGTCATTACAAATTGCAAGGATTTATTCTTTTTTATGGCTGAGTAATATTCCATTGTGTGTGTGCACAGGCCACCTCTTCTTTAATTGATTGACACTTGGGCTGCTTCTGTATCTCAGTTACTGTGAATAATGTTGCCATAAACATTGGTGTGCATGTATCCCTTTGAATTAATGTTCTTGTATTCTTTGGGTAAATACCTGGTAGTGCAATTGCTGGATCATAAGGTAGTTCCATTTTTAACTTTTTGGGGAACCTCCATGCTGTTTTCCATAGTGACTGCACCAGTTTGCATTCCCATCAACAGCGCATGAGTGTTCCTTTTTCTCCGCATCCTCACCAACACCTGTTGTTTCCTGTGTTTTTTATTTTAGCCATTCTGACAGGTGTGAGGTGATACCTCATTGTGGCTTTGATATGCATTTGCCTGATAATGTGCATCTTTTCATGTGTCTGTTGGCCATCTGGCTGTCTTTGGAAGAATGTTCATGTATTCTGCTCATTTTTAAATTGGATTATTTATATTTTGGATGTTGAATTGTGTAAGTTCTTTATTTCATCCTGACCCTTTATCAGATATGTCATTTGCAAATATCTTCTCCCATTCCATAGTTTGTCTTTTAGTTTTGTTGATAGTTGTGCAGAAGCTTTTTATTTTTGCTTTTGTTTCTGTTGCTTCTGGAGACATATTTAGAAAAATGTTGCTATGGCCAGTGTTAGAGATGTTACTGCATGTGTTCTCTTCTAGGATTTTTTATGGTTTCAGGTTTCACATTTAGGAATAATGACCCATCGTTAAATACCTAGGAGTATATTTAAATAAGAATGGTATTGTGGGACTGATAAGAATTAGGTCAAGGTCTTACTGAAAGACTAACTGAAGTTGGAACATATGGAGAGACATGTTATATTTCTAGAATGAGAATACTGGAGCAGTGTCTGTAACTTCCTATTACAACTAATACCAATCAGAATCCCAAGGAGGTTTTTAGAATTAGACCAAATGGTTTCAAGTTCATTTGTAACAATACATACCTAAGAATAGCCAAGAAAAACAATTTTAAATAATCCTAGTGAAGGGAGATTTGTGCTGTTGTTTGTTAAAGCGTAATCAAATAGGAAGTATGATGTTGACACAGGAATCGACAGATAAGAGGAATGGCACAGAGACTTTGAACATGTCTCAGTGTGTATTTGTACACACACAGCTAATACATGACCTAAGGTATATTTCAAGTTTGCTTGGGAAAAGGAGATTTAGTTGATTTCATAAGTGGTGCCAGCACGATGGGCTGTTCTCATTTACATGAGAACAAAGTTAACATAACCTCAGAAGCCATAGAAAAATTAATCTCAGATGGCTTAAGGTCTAGATACATAAACTTAATACATTTAGGGGAAATTTAGCATATTTAATCTTGAAGTTGGGAAACCTTTTAAAGAAAGACAAGAAACCCAGAAACTGTAACAACATAATACCATAAAGCCAAAAAACTAGTAACAAAAGTGACAGGGATTTAATCCCTTTAATAATACAGAGAGCCCCTCCCTACAACTTAAAACTTAAAAATGAGGATGACTAAATAGAAAAATGTAAAGGATATGAACTGGTCAATCTCAGGAAATGAAAATCAAATATCCTATACATTTTTTTTATGTTTATTTTTGAGAGAGAGCGAGAGTGTGAACACACAAGTAGGGGAGGGGCAGAGAGAGGGAGACACAGAATCAGAAGTAGGCTCCAGGCTCCAAGCTGGGAGCACGGAGCCCTGCTTGGGCCTGAACCCACGAACCGTGAGATCATGACCTGAGCTGAAGTCGGATGCTTAATTGACTGAGCCACCCAGGCACCCCTATCCTGTAAACTTATAACAAAATGTTCACCCCTGTTAGTGACTCCGCAAGTACATGTGGAAACATGAGCAAGGGAAGGGACCTGACATAATAGAAGAGGGACAATATACAGTGCTGGGGAGGATGCCAGGGAAACAGATGCTCGCAATTATTGCTAGTTGGAGTGTGAATGGCCATCAAAACTAAAAACTAAAATGTACATGCCTTTTGTCTCAGCAACCCAATGTTTGAGTGTCTAGCCTACAGACAGGCATCTATGCACGGAGGTTGAGTAGCCTATTTTTTAGTGGAATGATACAATTTTTAAAAATACCATTACCTGGAATGGTGTTAGATGAAAATTTTCAAGTTCAGCATGTGTGTGATCCTAGCTTGCTTGCATTCTTTCTGATCCTAGTTTTACAAAATGGGACAAGCATTTGTGTTTTTGTGTTGGTAAAAGTGTATATGAGCATAGGAAAAAACAGCATATCAAATAGGATTGATTAGTGTTTTCTATGTCTTTATATGGTTGCACTTAGATGGTGTATTAAGTGAAGCAAGTTACAAAACAACAGGACTATAAAATTGTGACTGAGGATTTGTATAAGAACATTCATAGGAAAAATTCTGGAATAGGTTGTTCAGGGAATTGTGGCAAACTTGACTTCTGATTTACATGAATTTGTTTTACATGAGTGTGTATTTTGTAACTAGAAAAATAAAAGACAAGGAGAGTAACTCCTGCTAGTTCAAGATGTTGCCCGCAGCCTACACATCCCCAGCATGTACCTATAGTACTTCAAAGAGAAGGCAAACCCCAAACTTCCTGTACAGTTGACCCTTGAACAACATGAGGAACATGGGGGTTAGGGGTGCTGACCCCCCCAACCCTCCCCTATAGTCAAAAATCTGCCTCTAACTTTAGACTCCCCCAAAACTTAACTACTCATAACATGTCCTTGACCAGAGACCTTATCAAGAACGTAAATAGTAGGGGGGGTGCCTGGGTGGCTCAGTCGGTTAAGCGTCTGCCTTTGGCTCATGGTTCACGAATTCTAGCCCCACATTGGGCTCTCTGATGTGCACACAGAGGCCGCTTCAGATCCTCTGTCCCCCCTCTCTCTGCCCCTCCCACACTTGTGTGCGTGTGTGCATGCGCTCTCTCGCGCTCTCTCTCTCCCTCCTGCCCCTCCCCCTCCCCCCTTTCCCTCTCCCTCCCTCTCCCTCCCTCTCCCTCCCTCCCCCTCCCCCTCCCCCTCCCCCTCCCCCTCCCCCTCCCCCTCCCCCCTCCCTCTCCCTCTCTCTCTCTCTCCCTCTCAAAAATAAATAAATAAATAAAAACTTTTAAAAAATGTGTTATTCATAGCAAATACATTGGCATGCATTAAAAAAACAAATAGTAGGTTAGCACATTTTGTATGTTATATGTATTGTATACTGTATTTTTTTTAAGTTTATTTATTTTGAGAGAGCACACATGAGTAGGGTAGGGGCAGAGAGAGGTGGGAGAAAGAGAATCCCAAGCAGGGCCCACACTGTTAGCACAGAGCCTGACTTGGGACTCAATCTCACGAACCATGAGATCATGATGTGAGCCAAAATCGAATCCGATGCTTAATCGACTGAGCCACCCAGGTGCCCTGGCTCCGTTTCTTATTTTGGGTACCTTTGGGCAAGATATGGTACCCATCTCTTTTTTCTCTCTCTCTCTTCCGGAAGTATTTGTGTGTCATCCTTGCACAGGGGCCATGCTAATCTTCTCTGTATCGTTCCAATTTTAGTATGTGTGCTAGCAAAGCAAGCACTGTGTAACCTCTGTTAACTTTGTTTTCCACTTATAAACTAGGGGTCATTAATAGTACCTGTAGATTGTTGCTTAGATTAAATGAGAAGGCATACTAAAGCATATAGTAGGCACTGAATTGTAGCTCTTATAGGCATGGATGGAAGTCATTCCTTGTTCATGGAGGTGTTGTGGATCTCAGCAACGGCTTGCATTTTCCTCCCTCCTCTACAAGGGCTTAACTGCTTCCACATGAGTTGGCTCACATACATCTATTCCTTTTCTCTTTGGAAGGTTCTAATAGAAGACTGTATTCCAGTACTGAAGAGGTACGCCAAAGAAGGGAGAGAGTTTGATTATGTGATTAATGATTTGACAGCTGTTCCAATCTCCACATCTCCAGAAGAAGGTAGATTCTGTTTTTTGTTTTCTAACCAAGACAATGTTCATGAAAATGGTTTTCTTGGCACTTTGTGAGAATGAAAGGCTCTTAGAGATTGTCTACATAGTAAGTTCCTTCATTTTTTCAAGGTAGTTAAACTGCAGCGCACAGTGGAAAGATGGCTGGATTTGGCTTTGGTCAAATCCTGTTCTGTCACTAAATAAGCACATTTACTCAGTCATTTGAGAGAAACATTAAATAAAATGACTCAATCACATTATTGAGAAATTAGCTTGTTTGGTAATTTACTTAAATTATGTGATTTAAAAAAAAATTATTTGAGAAAGAAACAGTGTGAGCAGAAGGGCAGAGAGAGAGAATCCCAAGTAGGCTTTGAACTGTCAGCGCAGAGCCGGACGCATGGCTCTTACAAAACTGTGAGATCATAAACTGAGCCGAAATCAAAAGTCGGTGCTTAACCAACTGAGCCACCCCGGCTCCCCTACATTATATGATTTTTAACCTGTACTAGGACAAACTGGTGACCTTTCTAGGCAACACCAGTGACTATTCCCCTTCTCAAACCACACGCTGTAAATCACTGCTGGTTTGGCATGTCAGTGTTACTGTTTTTCTATAACCTTGTCTTCCTGCTGAATTTGCAGACTGGGTCCCCACCTGATGACCCTTGCTGTTTCTCTCTTGGGATGTTGCAACTTCCCTCTTAAACCTGTTGTCTTTTAGATTTCATCCACTGCCTTTCTGTCTAATCTTTATTGGTACTGTGAGAGCAGTGCTAAGCACAAGGACGTTTGCTTTTTTTTTTTTTAATTTTTAACGTTTATTTATTTTTTTTGAGACAGAGAGAGACAGAGCATGAACAGGGGAGGGTCAGAGAGAGGGAGACACAGAATCCGAAACAGGCTCCAGGCTCTGAGCTGTCAGCACAGAGCCCGACGCGGGGCTCGAACTCACGGACCGCGAGATCATGACCTGAGCTGAAGTCGGCGGCCCAACCGACTGACCACCCAGGCGCCCCAAGGATGTTTGCTTTTGACGTTGAGTATATGCACGTGTGTGCAAGACACCCCAAAAAGACAGTACATTTTTACAAATAAGATTTTGAATATGGAGTCTCAAGCTCTTGGCTACTTTCTTTTGTTGGTATTTTTGAATATTAATGTGAATATTTGACATTAGATGTTTCTGATGCATGTAAACCCATATTTATATAATTAATTTTTTTTATTATCCAGATTCTACATGGGAGTTTCTCAGACTGATTCTTGACCTCTCGATGAAAGTACTGAAACCGGATGGGAAGTATTTTACACAGGTATACACTTAACTCTTTTTCCCCAGAACGCTCGATAAGAATTTTTATATTTTGAAATTTGCATGCATATTACTGAAATTTATATTTGTTAAGGATAGAACATCATAACTGTATTATGTTCTTTCAGACAACAAGTTTGTAAATAGCTGACCTGTCCTCTCCAGAATTAATGAGTTCTCTTATGTCCTTTTATTGCCCACTGTCCTAATTTATCAACCTTGGGCTGTGGCTGTAGTATGAACTCCTGCCACCAGATGGAGATACAGATTGTGATTTTATTTGTTTTTTGTTTGTTTGTTTTTTAATTTCTCTCCCCTTATCCTCTAGGAGATTCTTCATTGGAAAGCCAGTTTATCAACATAAAGCTTAATAAACTGCTTTGACTGTAGTATGAGTTCCTGCCACCAGATGGAAGCAAATTGTTTTTTTCCCATTCTCTAGGGGATTCTTAAATTTAAAAGAAAGTTTAAAATTTGTATCTCTTGTTATGTAATATATATATAATATATATATACATATACATATATCTTGTTATGTATGTATGTGTGTGTGTGCGTATACACACCCTGCTAAAGTCCTGAAGAAAATTCTGAAAATGACCACAAAAGGTGCTAAATGCTGATCGAGTCTCTTTACTTGGTACACCAGTCCCTTAATTCATAAGCAGAAAATAAGCACTTACCTAGGCAGTATTGCACTCTGGTCCCTGTAATTCTTAAGTGTTTTCAGGAGCCCTCCCCCACCCCTTTAAAAAGCAATAGCATATTTAAATGTCAAAAACTAGTAGAGAGGACTTAACTTTATTCTCCCAAAGAGGCATTTTAATGCAGGCTCTGGGCACTTGTTGGGATCTGAGATTAATAATGGTGAATACAACTTGGGGAAACTCTAAGGGACACCTTGAATTAGTCTTCAGCCCATCCTGTTTTCCTTTTCTTTCCCTTGCATGTAAGACCCCACTCTCCTCCATGGTGATTAATCTTAGAGGCCTTGAACTTGGTGAAAGTATTGAGAAGCTTCGAGGGAAAGAAACAGACAACTGTATATGAATGGAATTTTTTTGCCTGATGTTTAGAAATGATTTTTTTTAACACATTCTAGACTTGAGTCTCTAATTTTTTTTTAATGTTAATTTTACTTTTGAGAGAGAAAGAGAGCATGAATCGGGAGGGGCAGAGAGAGAGAGAGACACACAGAATCCGAAGCAAGCTATAGGCTCTGACCTGTCAGTGCAGAGCCAGACACAGGGTTTGAATTCATGAACCGGGAGATCATAACCTGAGCCAAAATCAAGAGTTGGACGCTTAACTGACTGAGCCTCCCAGACGTCCCTGTCGTACCTTTTTTGAAACTGCCATGTGATAATGCTCAGGAGATACTCTTGATTCACGCCTACCCCCTTTACCTCAGCACGTAGCTTAGAACTGAAACGTAAAGAT
This sequence comes from Felis catus, assembly GCF_018350175.1. Classification (NCBI taxonomy): domain Eukaryota; kingdom Metazoa; phylum Chordata; class Mammalia; order Carnivora; family Felidae; genus Felis; species Felis catus. The sequence goes on from NC_058386.1 coordinate 18,258,624, forward strand.
GGAATGAAAATGTTGTTTGACCTCTTAGCGGACCTCAGGCAGACTAAATGTCCTGCCTGAAATTGCGTCACAGTAGCAAATTCATGATGTCATTAGTAATCACCGTGGCTGCATGAAGGCAGCCTAGTTAGTGCCACAGAGCTGGGGAAAGCTGTGGAAATGGAGTGGGTGGGAACTGAGCTGGCTCTGGTGGGCCAGGGGAATTTCAATCCAGGGAATATTTGCTTTCAAGACCAGGGACTCGACCTCCTTCCCTTCTCTTCCCCACTCCCCTTTAAAAAAAAAAAAAAAGTAACAAAAAAACTCTAGAGGTTCTTTGATACATACAAACTTATGTATGTGGCATTCATGTAAGTTATTATGCAAAATACTACCCCCTCCTTGAGAAGTGGACATAACTGGTACCCTTGACACGTCTACATTACTCCCTAAACTCCTGTCCACCTTTTAGAAGGTAACCCATCTTTAGTGTTATTCTTTTTTATTCTTGTACTTTTTTTTTCTTAAGTAAACTCAGTGCCCAAGTGGGGTTTGAACTCACAACCCCAAGAGCAAGAGTCACATGCTTTATTGACTGAGCCAGCCAGGTGCTCCCCTGTACTTTTCTTTATAGATGTTTCACATATGTGTAATTTCCTGTCATTATATTGTTCAGCTTGCTTTTGAACTTGCTGAGAATGATGTTATTAAGGATGTATTCTTCCGGACTTGCTTTTTTTTTTTTTTTTTTTTACGTTACAAAAATCATACATACTGTTAAATTTAAAAGATAAAAACAATATAGAAATCTAGAGTAAAAAACAGTGTCACCTACTCACACCTAACATGGGCCAAGGAAAACTTCCTAGAACCAAACTACTGAATAGGGATTTACCTCTTAGGATGCCCACCTCCCCCCAATTATTCCCTTGTCAAACTTAAAAAAAAATTTTTTTTAATGTTTGTTTATTCTGGGGAGACAGAGTGGGGGAGGGGCAGAAAGAGAGGGAGACACAGAATCCGAAGCAGGCTCCAGGCTCTGAGCTGTCAGCACAGAGCCTGATGCAGGCTCACACCCACAAAGCGTGGGATCATGACCTGGGCCGAAGTCAGACGCTCAACCAACTGTTCCACCCAGGTGCCCCAGTTCCTTTCTCATCCTTAATAGGTATTTAATTCTCTGCTATTGGGTTTTTGTTCTGCATCTCCAATGTCTGTCCTTTGTCCATCCAGCCTTCCTTTTTTTCTTTTTTCATCGAGGCATTGGATTTGCACGTATGCATTACATGGCTAGAAAAAGAATCCCAGGATTTTCCCTCTTGTGGATTTTCATCTTGTTTCCTCCTGCTCCACGATGCCAACTGAGGTTGTCAGTACTATGAAACCGAACTGGTAGGACGGGAGCAGATTATTCTAGCATTTTTCTAGATCTTTTCGTTGTACACCAGATCTGGGGCTGGTCATTCTATACTTGTTTAACCTGCCCGTGAGGTCACAACGATTTTCCCAGCTCTGTGACATCAATGGTTCAGATTTGCCAATGTAACCATGCTTCATCTCCCAGCTAGAAACCCAACGATGACTTTGGAGCATGGCCTAATAAGTACCTGTTGTCTGCCTCTCTCTTCGGCATTGTTACTGCTCTCGAGAGCAACCGCCTGGATGTTCATGCGCACTGTTACGGTGGCACTGAAAAAACCGATATGTCTTTCTTAAGACAAGAAAAAAATGTATTTCCATTTAAATACACAGGAAAGTAAAATGTATCACATTACTTTTTTGGGGTAGGTCTCCATTTGTGGTGAGGTTTTTTTTCCTTTTTTTAACTGCTTTTTGACAATGCTGGGGAAGAACAAATTGAAACTTTCCTATCTCCTTACCACATTCTCAGTAAGGAGATCCTCCCATATGCCTTCAGTAAAGAGAGTCTGGTGTCAATTTTAAGATGGCAAGAAAAACCATTGAACTGTGCACCTAGGTGGCATTTCCATTCTATAGCTTCCCCAGTGTGATATGTTCTAAAAACATCCAGCATTGTTTTCTATTTGTGAATCTTAAATTACATGTGTGGTGTTTATATACTCTCATGGTGAACTTAATGTTGAAACCAAATTATATGCTGGTGAAGGGCACTTTGGCCAAATCCCACTTCAGGACCCTAGATGATGGGTTACTAAACAGGCTGACACTGAAGGACGACGTCATGCTAAACGAACGTGCTAAGTGAAAACCTGAAAACCGCCAAGGCTGTCTCTCAGAATAGTTCTTTTGCCCACTTGCCTGTGGCTAGTTGGTTGGTTTCGAAATGCCTTTCATTTGTGATGCTTACATCACTGAATGCCTTCATTTGTGAGTGTCGCTCACAAATAATTTTCACTTGTGAATAATTTTCATTTTACATTGTACTTGGCTATTCTAAGGCAAATTGATAGTGAAGTTCTTAAGAAATGGAATCACCACATGCATTCAGTAGTCTTTAGTTTGTAAAGAATTTAGAGTTTAAAAGGAAATAGGTGGTATTAAGTACCCATTATGAAAAGCCACAATTAGGAAACTTGAGCTAAAATGATAAAATGTAACCCAGACCTAATGAATGAAAATCACGTGTGATTCATATGCACATTAAAGATTAAGAAGCACTGCTCTAGGGTATCCTGGGCTGAGTAAGCGGGGTGGGGGGGTGGGGGGGGTGGCGGGGCGGGGCGGCATGTAACTCTTGAGTTGTGAGTGAGTTCAAACCCCATATTGGGTGTGGAGATTACTTAAAAACAAACAAAAAAAAGGCACTGCTATAGAACTAGGCAGATCCTTTCAGTAGCTCTGCTCTGTTCTTGGCCAGCATCTGATTCATCCTTTTTTTCTTCATGGTCACAGAGTGGCTGCTGCAGCTTCAAATATCACATCTAGGTCATAGGCTGGAAGTAAGTTGAAGAGGCGGGTCACTCTGTTTATCCTTGATTGTCCAGAAGCATAAACTTTCCTGGTAGCCCCTAGCAGAGTTAACTACATCTCACTGACCACTCCTAACTGCTTGGGAGACTGAAAAGGTGGTGGCAAGAAAGGGAGAAAAATTAGAACAATTAAGTCAAGGGAGGATGCTTGATAAGGAGTGGAACTGTGGGATATCCTTACTTAGTATACATATTATGAGTAAAGTTTTGTTTTCTTAGGCCTGAAAATCACATATTTGGGGGAAAGCATAGAGGTATGAACATAGTTCTTTGGCAACGTCTTAGATTCTTATGAAGGTCATAGTTTTAAGCCATTCTGGAAATGAAGAGCATTATCTTTCTGATGTTTCATTCTCAACATAGTGGTGACCAGTGGGAAAACATTTTGAATGGCTCATGTGTATGAATCTTTGCTAATTGCATGGTGTTGATACAGTGACTGTGTTACTAATGAGAAATTGGTCTCACTGCTTTCTGTAGCTTCATTCTCTGAATGTGAAATGGCTTGGTAAATGAGGTAGAAGGATAATGAGCTAATTAATGGATCTATAAGTAGAATTGAATGCAGTGTGTCATAGCACAGAAGCCTTCTCTCATTTTCGAAGAGGAGAACTTTCATCTAAAGCTAAAATTGTTTTCATTTATTAGAGACCTTCAAATGAGTGGGGGGGGCCTTCAGTAGGACTCAAGAATCCCATTGTTTGCTTTCCTGTCTTTGATTTAGGGTAACTGTGTCAATTTGACAGAAGCCTTGTCGCTCTATGAAGAACAGCTTGGGCGCCTGTATTGTCCTGTGGAATTCTCAAAGGAGATCGTCTGTGTTCCTTCATACTTGGAATTGTATCCTTCGACATAACATAACATGACATTATGTTGTTAGATCAGAATACCCAAGTAAATCCCATGCCAGTTCAACATTTTAAATCCCAATAATAAATGGAATTAGCTCTATACTATCTAAGGCCATGGTCTTCAGATGTGGCTGCACATTGGAATTCCCTGAAGCTTTAAAATAACTACTGATTCCTGAATCACTCTCAGATTCTGGGGTGTGGCCTCCCACAACTCCCCAGGTGGTTCTACTGATTAAGCAGCACTGGTTCTCAAAGGCTGTCCCCAGAACTGCAGCATCCCCTGGGAACCGGTTAGCATGAAGATCCTCAAGCCCCACCCTGGCCTCCTGCTCCAGCAGAGGCTGACAGAGGCTGGCTTGAGGCCTGGTTACTTGCCTGGACCGGTCTACCAGGAGATTGCTGTGCACATAAAGCTTCAGAAGCCCTAGTCTAAAATACCACCTGAACTGTAGTGGGCAAAAAGAGTAAACATGCTAATTCTATTTTTTTTTTTTAAGTTTATTTATTTTGAGAGCAAGAGCGCATGCACAGGGTGGGGAGGAGCAGAGAGGGGAAAGAATCCCAAGCAGGCTCCACGCTTGTCAGCAGGGAGCCCACAAACCATGAGATCATGATCTGCGCCGAAATGAAGAAATGAGGAGTCGGATGCTTAACCAGCTGAGCCACCCAGTCGCCCCTCATTCTATTTTTTATATTAAAATCATCCTACTTTCGGGGCGCCTGGGTGGCTCAGTCGGTTGAGCATCCGACTTCGGCTCAGGTCATGATCTCACGGTCCGTGAGTTCGAGCCCTGCGTCGGGCTCTGTGCTGACAGCTCAGAACCTGGAGCCTGTTTCAGATTCTGTGTCTCCCTCTCTCTCTGCCCCTCCCCTGTTCATGCTCTGTCTCTCTCTGTCTCAAAAATAAATAAACGTTAAAAAAAAAAATTTAAAATCATCCTACTTTGATATTAGTTTCTACACTTCATTTGATTCTGATTTGCAGTAGAAACCAATGTTGGTGTTCTTCATTAGTTCCACTTAGTAAAGTTAGTCCAGAGAAATAAAAGTACCCAGAGAAAAGGCAGAATGGGAGCATTGTCACTGGAAATTTAAAATGCGTTTCCTCCTAAAAGGCAGACTTCTAGTCTCCAGATAAAAGCTTCCTTATCTGAAGTGGCCAAGTCTAGTTTTCTGTATCAGCTGTCTTCATTGCTGTCTAGAGAGATCCTGTGACTGCCACTGGCCTGCAGTGAGGTCCTTGTCCACAAACCCTGGCAGCCTCTGACAGACACGGGCCTTAGAAAACCCCTAGATCCCTCTGGAAGAAGCTCTCTGTGTATGCTGGGCAGCCACTTTCCTTCTGGAGCATTTTTTTGGTAGAAATCCAGTTGATAACATTTGGAGAAAAGGCTTCTGCCCTCTGGCTCCACTCCATCCTTCTACCTGTTTTTCCTTCTCTTTCTCCCTCCCTCTCTTTTTCCCACCCCTCTCTTCCTCCCCCACCCCCCAGTCTCTCACCTTCCCACCCTTCCTTGTCATGTTAATTCCCTAAGAAGTCTGAAAGACCTCGGAAAGCAGTAGCATACCTGAGGGAGTATTTGTATGCCTTTAGCCTTGTCCCCATTTGCTCCCCGCTCCTCCCACCGCTCCTCCCCACTGGCGACCCAGTCACAGGTGGTAGGTATGCAGGCTGTTAAAGTGGCCTTGTTAAGAGGACCTAATGCTCATCACTGCAATGCTTTAAGCCTTGAAACTTGCATCCACCTTCCAGTTTGTAGGCCAGCAAACAAATTTTAAATGCTGTCTGTTCTTCCTTGAATTATCTGCACTTATTCCTTGACTCCCTGTCCAGGTGGGTATTTTACACTGTTTGGAAGAAAGCTAACCCTTGAAGACCGTTGTCCCCAATCGTGTGTGCTGCAAATAGCCTTCCTGACCTTCATATGCTGTACATGACATCGAAAGGAGTCAGGCAATTGATTGTGAATTCCTTCAAGTTTTCTTTTCTTTTTAATTATTATTCTTAATTTAAAAAAAGCAAATGGAAAATGTATATTTTGATGAGCTAGGGTGTTATTTTTTTTGAAAGTCAGCTGAAGGATGATTAGACAGCACAGCGAAGGCTGCTAAATGCACTGAACCCCTAGAATGTGATTTTTGTTACTTTCTTTTGTGTGTGTGGGCTTTTTATTTTTGTTTTGGTAGACTTCAAATTTGGTTGTTTGGAGGAATGAACATCATTGTTTTTGTTCTGGAGGGAAGTTCTTGATGGTGTTTTTTTCCCAGAAAATTGACTTAGTTATTAAAATTTGGTGCTTATAAGAAAGAGTTAAGAAAAAATGAATAGCAATGCTTCAATTAAAATTATAAATGAGAAATTTCATGTGTTTGTCGTTTTATTTCAGCCAGGTCCCCACTTTCTCACTGCTGATCTCACAGAACAAAGGTGTCTCCTGATCTTTTTTAGTTCTTTTCTATCACTCAGTGCCATTTATCTCTTTATAACAGGATGGCCTTAGGGCCTTTTTGAACAGTAGTAATGACTTCATTTACCCCCGTGGTAAATGATACACAACTTATTACATTCACCAGTTCTTCATTATAAAATTGACCTGAGGATAGGAAAAGATTTGGTCTTACTGGAAAGTTGAAAGTCAGAGGCTTGTTTCTATTCCCATTCTTATTGGTGTATTAGATGTGGAAACACAGAGCATTTTGGATTGCTGCTGTAAAACTTTTTAAGAAGGATTTTAGATGTACAGATAGATGAGAGTTTGTAGAGGCCTGCAATAAGAGTGGCATAAACTCAGTAAGGAAGTGCAGGCAGCTAACAGCTTGTAAAGTGTATTTGTGGATAAGAATCCACATCAAAGGTGAAGGTACACTGACTTGGATTATTAGACATCAGTGGTTATTCTGTTCTTTTTATAACAGCTTTTTGTTTTATCAAGGCATTGCGTTCATTTATGGTGAATTTGCAGTGAGGAAAGCATTAAAAATTGAAATATTCAGTGTGTGTTTTGAGAAAATTAGTGTCAACCCAGAACATTCTTCCTCCCAAGATAGGTTTCTCTGACAGATACTCTTTTTTTTTTTTTTTTAATAGTTTTGTTGTTTTGATTTTATTTTTTTAGGATTTTATTTTTAAGTAATCTCTATGCCCAACATGGGGCTTGAACTCACAATCCCGAGATCAAGAGTCGCCGCCAGGCACCCCTCTAACAGATATTCTTTAAAAAATGAGTGCATGCCTACTTTTCTTTTTGATTGGATTGGCACGGAGAAGAAACAATAATGGAATAAAGGGAGAGTTTGTCATGTTGGAACTAGACTGGCTTTCAGCAAATATTTTTCTTGTGCATTGAGCTTTTATAAAAAGCATTGGTAGACAGAGTCCTACCTACTCCCTGAAATTCTTCTGTAATGTTTTGCAAAGGCTTTGTACTTGTATACCGTGTGAGATTAAAAATGGTGGTATTATTACTGTTAGAACACCATTTTGGCTTAACAGATTGGATTTTTTTCCATTATAGGAAAGAAACCAAGTCTATCTGCTATCTGGATGTGGTGTTACTAATAAGTCAGCATAATTTTATACTTGAAGGCTAGCTTTGTGCAGAGGCTAAACCCCGTGATGAGCCTGATGACACACATGTACCGCCGAGAGCTGAGAGTTAGAACTGACCTGGACCAGGCTGTGGCAGACGTCAGAGATACATTCACGAGAGAGTAAAGGGTGTGGGGTGGGAGGAGGAAGGAAAGGAGATTTTTACTTGGGGTGATAATGGTAGATTCTGACCCTGCTCATTTCTTTGTATTGGAGAAAGGATGATGCCTGTTTTTTAACATCTTTGTAATTGTTTAAAATGAAGCATGCAAACTGATCTCTGATAGCCAAAAACAACCTGTACTTCAGCTGCATTTTAAGGAAATACTATACAATATTAAGTTATTTTATGTTAATGGCTGTTGTGTTTTATATAATCTATAGATAATCTAAAAGAATACTGTTGTATCATACAGCCACTTTTTAATTAAAGACAAATATTGGCTGTGTAATCTAAATTCCATTCAACACATTAGCAGATATCAAGAATTGGTTTATTTTATTTTTACTGTTTATATTGAGAATGAGAAAGAGAGTGAGTGGGGAGAGGGGCAAGGAGAGGGGGAGAGACAATCCCAAGCAGGCTCCATGCTGTCTGTTTAGAGCCTGACACGGGTTTGATCCCACAAATGGTGAGATTCTGACTATGTGAAACCAAGAGTCAGAGGCTTAACCGACTGAGTCACCCAGGTGCCCCTGGTTTATTTTAAAAAATGGTGCTTTCTCCTAAAAATGTGATTGAGAATTTAAAACACTTGATTAATGGCTGAAGGAAGGCTGGGTTAACAGTGTTTTTCCTGGGTGTGAGCAGTACTGATGTCAAAATAAAAACGTGCCTTCCATTTGCTGCACAGTTGAATCGTCACCTCCTTGCTTGCATTAACTATGGTAAGCTCCAGTGGTCTCAGATTGATGGATTTTGTTCTGTTCCCATGGCTCCTGGGTTAGGGTGAAGGGTGTGTGTGATGTTCCACATCATTGGCCTGTGTTGGGGACTTGAGAGCAGTGCTACTCAAAGTGCGGTCCTTCAACCAGTTCTTTGTTTTTTGAGTATTTTGTTTAATTCAGCTGAACGTCTTGTTCCAAGCAAGACCTCAGTGAAGGAAGCTGTATGCTGATTTACACTGTAGCTGTGCTTCTTCCCTAGTTTGGAATAGCACTTTGAGTGGCACTGTTCTAGAGGCTAGTTGGACTGCACTATTTGATAGGAGCTGCTATGTGTGGTCGTGAAGAGACACTTAACCTCTTTCTGTTTCCTGTTGCTAAGTGTCTTTGTGCTAAATAATCTTTTGTATTGCTATGCTTTGGGCTAATACACCACTTTTATTTACATTATCTTGCCCACGTTTTTTTTTTAGGTTTTATTTTTGAGAGTGCCAGAGCGAGTGGGGGAGGGGCAGAGAAGGAGAAAGGGTCCCAAGCAGGCTCTGCCTTGCTAGCGGGGCTTGACCCATGGACCGCGAGATCATGACCTGAGCCGAAACCAAGAGTCAGACGCTTAACCAACTCGGCCACCCAGGCGCCCCTATCTTGTTCAGTTTTAAAATAACTTTGTGAATTCAGTGTCAGTATCACTGAGTAGGCAGCAATCATAATTTTCAGTGTGTCCCAGAGGGTCCCATAGCTAGTCACAATTTGAATCTACGTTCCAGCGTTCTGAGCCTGCGACAGTGGTTTTTAACCCTTTCTTTGTACCTTGGACTCATTTGGCAGCTTGATTAAACCTGTGAACCCTTCCTCAGAAACCTGGTTTTTAATATGTAAAGTAGATATGATTATAAGGAAACAAGTGATACTGTCTTTTAAAAATTTATGACTTAACATTTGTGCCTTAATTACTTGTTACATAGGTGAATGTAGTGGTGGATCAGACACCAGGATTTTGGAGTAGTAATGAAGATAATTATCTGCAGCAACTGAAATGTGGTTAAGAATGCATCTGATTTCTCTGGTTGACAACGTCCTAGGTACTGCCAGTACTAATATGGCTTGTCACCTACATTGGTACTTAAAGGAAGTGCTAAATTTCAGTTAGAGGTTAGTGAAAATAAAGATAGAAATGTTTTCCCGTTCAAATTTAGGGACACATAGTTCTGTCCACAGGCCCCAGTTTACGAACCTCTCTGGCTTACAGTTTTTCCTTCCATTGTTTGATTGTATTTAGGTGGTGGGGAAGGGTAGCTGGGTCCCCTCATCCTGCTGTCAGAACCTCAAATCAATGCTGGCAGATCAGTTCTTCTCAGCCAGAACCGTTTAAAATCTCAATTACCTAGTGCACTTATTCCACTGATTTGTGCTTTACTCATTATTTCAAAAATAAGAAATAGAACATGGGCAAGAAATAGCCCAGTGTTTTTGGAAAGCGATTTGAATACCCTTGGATGGGATTTCCCTGGGAAATCAGATGATAAATGTGACTGGACAGGTATGCTTATCTCCGGTATCTGGGGGTCTTGGAGACATCCTGGCCGGCTCACTAATACAGACGCCAGCCACCAGGCAGCAGCCAATGACGTGTGGTCATTTTCAGCGAGCAGTTTCTTTATGATGTAGTATTAGGGAGCAGGCCCTGTCGGTGCCACTTTGCTCAGGAGTATAGCAGAATAAATCAGGGGCTCTGCCTGGGAAATCAGACTAATCAAGAGAGGTCTGTTTTAACAGATGCCCTCTGATACCAAAGAGGGAAGCCTGGAGGGCTGTCTCCCCCCATTGCCTAGAGATGAAAACCCAGGATTGTAAAGACAGGAAAGGGGCCGGTCTCTTACAGATGAGGGCTTTGCCTCTGGTGTTAACTTAGTATTGGTCCTGATAGGTTGATGATTATGTTGGTATTTAGGTTCTCACTAAGTGGTTCTGACAGCTCTGAGTTCATTGCAGAGTGACAGAAATGCTCCTTGGGCTATGTTCCGCGTCCTCTACTTTCTAGATAACTCTGCCTTTGCCTGTGTTCAGTTGTGGGAGTTAAATTTGATAACCTGAAACTTCCTGTCCTTCCGGTGCTAAGGGGGAGCTTCTGTCAACATAGCCTGTGCACTCATTGCATGGGCCCTTCACACTCCGTGTTTCTCTTTCTTTCTCATCATATTAAATATTCTTCATTATGTATTGTCCACATACGTTTACTGTTTAGTGTCTGAAGAGAGAGTGTGTCCTGGTGAGAAGGAATACACTGCAGGATGGTTTTTGACTACCGTGTAAGAAGAGCTGGAGGTCTTTAACTGAAGTATGTGGGCAGAGAAGCAAGATCTGAGGCTCAAGTGTGGTTGACAGATGGCTAGAACGTAAGCTCCAGCCACCACAACCTGGTGCCCATTGGTCATATTGAACGCTTTGCACATGTAGTAGGTATTAAGAGATTAAAGTGCACCATAAAAGGGAATGCTTAGAATTCCATTTTCCATGTGGGGCATGGAGGAAATAGGCTAGTGTAAAGAAATTATACAGAGTTGGGTATGTTCAAGAAGAAAAGTGGAGATAAAGGGAGAAATCCTTGCATCTTCGTGCATCGAAGGAGCAAGAGTACAGTCCCGATATGGGTGAAAGTGCTGTGTTGGTGAAAGGGGTATTTCTCTAGGGCTTGTGTCTTTTGGGTTCCTTCTCGGTGCCCTGAAGGGCTGAAGAAGAGCAGAAACTCAGGAAGGTGTACAGCATTCAGACCGTAAAACTGGGACGAACTGAGAATCTGTGGCCATTTTGGTGTTAGCCGTTTCTGTGAGTTTTCCCCCCACCTTTTTTTTTTCCTGTTTGCCGTCCACTGTCAATTTCATCACTCTTCAATGACTCCATCCTTGGTGACTCCTCACCTACTGGGTGGAATTCTTGCACCAGGCCTCCACTTTGGGCCCATGGCTTGGGTTTCAGTGCCAGTCTGTGGAGACCAGGCAGCAAGGCCACAAGACTTGAGCCAGGCCCTTGGCTTCCACTGGATAAATCTGGAAGGGTTTGTGCACTAAAGTAGTTAAGTATGGTGATGAATTATAAACCAGTGGAAAACATTGGAAGTCATGAAGGTATATGGAAAACAAATGCATGAATAAGTGGGAACGCATATACAAACAGATAAGGTGCTTAGAATCCTGAGTGCCAACTAAGTGTTGTGAGTGCTGGAGTTGAAAAATTAGCATTTTGTGGGGCGCCTGGGTGGCGCAGTCGGTTAAGCGTCCGACTTCAGCCAGGTCACGATCTCGCGGTCCGGGAGTTCGAGCCCCGCGTCAGGCTCTGGGCTGATGGCTCGGAGCCTGGAGCCTGTTTTCGAGTCTGTGTCTCCCTCTCTCTCTGCCCCTCCCCCGTTCATGCTCTGTCTCTCTGTCCCAAAAATAAATAAAAACGTTGAAAAAAAAATTAGCATTTTGTGATCCTCACATGGAAGACAGAATCAGGTGAACATCACCCTCTGATGTAAAATCTTGGGGAAAATTTGACAAGAAGCCTGTTTACATGGCTATAAAGTCTCCCAGAGATTGCTTATGAGCTGTGTATAAGTTTCCTATTGTAGCTCCAACAGATTACAGCAAACTAAGTTCCTTTTAAGGTGACACATTTATCATCTTACAGTTCTGGAGATCAAAAGTCTGAAACTAGTCTTTTTTCTTTTTTGTTTTGAATTTTTTTGAATTTTTTTTAACATTTATTTATTTTTGAGAGAGAGAGAGACAGTGTGCAAGTGGGGGAAGGGCAGAGAGAGAGGGAGACACAGAATCTGAAGCAAGCTCCAGGCTCTGAGCTGTCAGCACAGAGCCTGATGCGGGGTTCGAACTCATAGACCATGAGATCATGACCTGAGCTGAAGTCAGACGCTTAGCTGACTCAGCCACCCAGGCGCCCCCTATGGTCTTTTTCTTTTTAATGTGTGCAAGAGAGCATGTGTGCAAGTTGGGGATGGGCAGAGAGAGAGGGAGAGAGAATCCCAAGCAGGCTCCATGCTACAGAGCCGGACACGGGGCTTGATCTCACGAGCCATGAAATCATGGCCTGAGCCAAAATCAAGAGTCCGATGCTTAACCAGCTGAGCCACCCAGGTGCCCCTGAAACTAGGGCTCAAATCAAATCACCTTGTGGGCAGGGTGGGTTGCTTCTGGAAACTTTAGGGGGAGAATCCATTTTCTGCTTTTTCTAGCTTGTAGAGGCCATCTGCATGCTTTAGTGTCTGTTCCTTTCCTCCAGTCTCAAAGCCAGCAGTCCATTAACCTCTTCAAGTCTCTCTGCTGCTGTTTTCACATTGTCTTTCTCTTCCTGCGTTCCTGTGGTAAGGTCCCTTTGGGATTATATAATACTACCCAATAATCCACCACCTCCTCCATTCAAGATCTCTACCACAGCTGCAAAGGCATTACAAGGTAACGAAGTTCTTGGGATTAGGGTGTGGACATCCATCAGTGGGCATTCTTCAGCCTCCCACGCATTGCTAGAGAAAACAACTTTATAGTGGAAAAGCTGAACGGCACCTTGCTGAGGTGATCAAAATCCCCAATAAGGAGCAGGTGGACACACATGCCTCCAGTACTCTGAGAAGGGCCCCTCTCCGCCTGTGCAGTCCTGTGTCTGGCTAAGTGCATATCTGAATCTAATCACAGGGAAGCATTAGACCCAAAGGGAGAACATTGTTTTAAAAAGACCCTAGTTCTTTAAAAGCATTAATGTCAAAAGACGCACAAGGCTGTGAAAGAGGTTTCCAAATTGAAGGAGGCTAAAGAAATGTGGCAATGAAATGTGATCCCTGGCGCTACAGTGCATCCCATATTGCTTCAGTTGACAAACTGGAATATGAACGGTAGTTTTGATACAAGTATTGGTATTAAATTTACTCAAGTTCTTATTGCAACTCTTCTCTAAGTTTGAGATTCCTTCCAAGTAAAATATTTAACATTAAGAAAAAACAATAGGGCACCTGGCTGGCTCAGTCAGTGGAGTGTGCAGCTCTTGATCTCGGGGTTTGGGTGCAAGTCCCAATTTTGGTGTAGAGATTACTTCAAGTAAAATAAAATAAAATAAAATCTTAAGCAAGTGGTGCTCCTGGCACAATTGGTCTCCTGTCTGCCTGATGGACATGACAGCAAGATTTTTGGACAAAGAATGAAAAACCTAAGAGGAATAATGGTCAAAGGATCCATAGAAGCATCTGCTGCTTTTACGATCTAGTACAGGAGACAATAAAAGGCAGTGTTCGTGAGGCAGACATTCTAATGGCGAAATTGTTTTTGAGGCTTTCTGCCTGTCACTACACAGTACCTGTCGGGGGCCCCACAGGAGACCGTGAAGGCTGCGGTGGAAGTAAATAGAGATGCCAGGAGGAGGAAGAGGATGTCGTGGCAGTTCGGTGTCCATCCACACTCAGGTTCTTGGGGGTCCTGCTGGCTTAGAGGCAAAAGGCCTCGGACAAAGAAGATCTTGCTTTGAAGACCCCACTGTTTCTTTGCTGTGAGATGTTTGTTTCTGAGTTTCTGTTAAGAGGCTGCAGGATGTGAAGAGGTTTTTTTTTTTTTCCTTTCCCTGTGTATGTGGCAGGAGGAAGGAATGGAGAGTGAAACCGGCCTGAAGCCTCCTCTTGACTGAAGGCAAAGAGCCCTGTATTGTAATATTTTAGATTTGAAAACAGGATAACATTAAAAAGCTATTTAATTAGTTTTACAGGAAAACTGGCTGAGGACTTTAAAAGGTTCAGCTGGAACAGTGGCTGCCTTGCTATTTAGAAGTAGGAAGAGAAAAATGAGGGCGGTGCTTCCCAACTTGAGTGTGCATGAGGATTACCTGATTTTATTTCCTTCAAAGACAGTCTGATTCCCTAGGTCTGGGGCAGGGCCCAGGACTCTGCAGTTCTCACAGTCCAACCCGCTGAAGTCCGTGCTACCGGTGTGTGGACCGTGTTCTAAGTAGTACTGAGCTAGAGTGCTGGTGAGTGGAAAATCAGATGGGTGACATTGTAGAAAAAATGCACAAAGCTGTTGGCATGGCCCACTGCTGAATCAAAATGTTTTGAATATCAACTTATTGTTACAGGCAGCCCCAAAAGCAATAGACATTGCCATAGTAATTGTTTTTTTTTTTTTTCAACGTTTATTTATTTTTGGGACAGAGAGAGACAGAGCATGAACGGGGGAGGGGCAGAGAGAGAGGGAGACACAGACTCGGAAATAGGCTCCAGGCTCTGAGCCATCAGCCCAGAGCCTGACGCGGGGCTCGAACTCCCGGACCGCGAGATCGTGACCTGGCTGAAGTCGGACGCTTAACCGACTGCGCCACCCAGGCGCCCCGCCATAGTAATTGTTAAAGTGAGTTTCATCTGATTTCCAAGGGTTAGAAATGTTCTCATGGATTTTGTTAAAAAGGCAATTAGATAAACCATTATTTGGGGTTCACTTTTAAGCTCCCAGTACTCCCCAAATCAAAAGGCATTTATACCCCCAGCATGTGAAAAGTCAGCAATGGATGGAGGCCATTTAGTGGAGACTTTGAAGCAATGAATAGTGTCCGTTTTCAAGTCCTCTTCATGATTCTGAAAGGATATGGAGGTCCTGTTCAGTGTGCAGACATCACCCTGACAGCTAGAAGGTTCTAAACACAAAGATAAAGGATTATACTTCTTATTCAGCCAAACCTGCAACTTACCGAAGCCTGGATTGTGCTTTGATTTGATGGGTTTAGGTTGAGTTTGTTTATTTCTGTGGAGAGTACAACCAGAACACATTTCAGTTTGACACTGGGTCTTTTGCAGGTTTATTCAAGATGCAAAGAATGATCAGGGGGAGGATTAGAGGTTACATGATTCAGTTCTGATGTACTAACAGCTTTCAGTAGCACTTATTAGCCCCTTTGGCCACAGTGGCCACTGTGTAGGAGGCCATAGAAGACCACGTTTGGGGTCTGTTCAGGGTATTGTGCAGAGGAAGAAAACTTGTGGGCAGCCTCTTAAGCAGCAAAGAAAAATAAGCACAAAACACCAGCGCAGAGCAATAGGGCACACTGTGAGAACTGCAGGAGGTGAAAGCCCACTGGAGTGAGGGTAAGGCTTAGTAAGGTGAAGGCTATAAACAGAACACACAAGTTTTAGTTAAGGGATGGGTAGGATGTAGGTGATTTATGCAAATAGATTACAAAACACCAAATGTTTAGAAGACAGCAAAACCTACTGTTTATCCTAACTGCAGCTATGCAAAAAGATTAACTCTTAGATTTTCCTTAACCAAAGCCCATCAGGCCCTTGCAGTCTTATTCTCCCCCACCAGAAAGGCATCTGGGATGGTGTTGTGGTTGAATTGTGTAATTGTGTCCCCTGTAAAAGATGTTCAAGTCCCAACCTCCAGTATTTGTGAATGTGATCTTGTTTGTAAATAGGGTCCTTGCAGATGACCAAGTTAAGAGGAGGTCATTAGGGTGGGCCCTCATCTGATATGACTGGTGTCCTTACAAAAGGGCACATTTGGACCCAGAAACATGTACATTGTGGAGGCAGGAGAACATTATTCCACAAGCCAAGGAATGCCTAAGGAGAAAGTCCTGGAACAGATTCTCCCTCAGCCCTCAGAAGGAGCCAACCCTGCCGACGCCTTGATCTCAGAGTTACAGTCTCCAGAACTGTGAGACAATACATTTCTGTTGTTTAAGCCAGCCAGCTTGTGGTACTCCATTACATTGATCCCAGGTGCTCTTCAAAATAATGAGATGGCAAAAGAGGAGGGCTTCTTATGTATTAGCTGTTACTGCAGTAAGACTGCCTGCGAGCAAACTTCAAATTTCAATAGCTTAGAGCAACAACGAGCGTTGGTTTCTCTTTCGCTCACCTGTGGGTTGGCTGGGGTTCAGCTGATCCAGACAGGGCTCTGCTGGGCTTTGCTCAAAGGTGTGTGTTCCATCAGGGTCGGCTCCACATGGCTCTCACCCTCCTCACACCACTAGTTACCTGAGACATGTTCTTATGGTGAAAGACAGGAGGGTAAGCACGATGATGCAGGTACCTGTCTAGCCTCTGTTTCATGTCTTTCGCTGTCCGGTTGGTCAAAGCACAGTGTGTAGCCAAGCCCAAGTCTGAGAGGTAAGGAAGTGCAATCCAGCAGCATGAAGCCATAGCCATGATGTGGACGACTGGGGAGTGAGGAAGTGAGAACTGTAATTCAACAGACGGCATTTGACTTCAGAATTGAATGTGAAATCCAAGGGGTGCTTGATGCCCCTGGTCAGAACTCATGGTGTTTAAGGAAATAGGAAAATGTGTTTTTCAGAGGGAGCAGCACAGACTGTCCATCTTGACTGACATATGTGAAGACTGAACCTTAAAAGCCTGTATTGCACTTTGAATGAAGCAGTCAACAGATGACCTCTTGTTAGCCAACAGCTGGTAAAATCTTTAAGGAAATAAAGCAAAACACGAACATGTGCCTCGCAAGGTAACACAGTACTGTGAATTTAAAGATCTACTACTTTGGTATGAGATGCCAACGTCTGTCACTTCCCGGATGGGACATCATTCAGAAAACTTAGGAAAGGTGCCGTTGGGCAAACATATTCTCGGTAATTAGGGAGCCTGAAACACCAGACTGTATTGTTTCTTGCACATGGAAATCAAGGCAGCATTGTTCCTTCACTCCACTCCTTGCTTTTAGTAATAGCATCAAGACTGGTTTGAGAAACCATTATGAATTTCCAGACGTAAAAGTCAGTAGTGCTAATACATAGTAGTGATACTACATTCAGGACAAGGAATGCTGACTCCTGCAAATGCTGTTTACTTGTGGGATGCAGAATGGGAAGGTGCAGAGCATAGGCTCTGGGCCCAGACTGCTGGCTTCAAATCCTGCCTCTGCCGACTCCTGCCTCTGGGATGATGGCCCTCTTTTGGGCATCTGTAAAATAGGAACAATAATGGCAACTCTGTCTTAGCCCATTCGAGTTTCTAGAACGGAATACCATAGACTGGGTGGCTTATAAACAGAAGTTTATTTCTCACAGTACCGAAGGTGGGGAAGTCCACAATCAAGGTGCTTGGCGGATTCAGTGTCTGGTGATAGCCAGCTCCCTGGTTCATAGATGGCCCTCTTCTCTCTGTGTCCATATAGTGGGAGTGTCAAGGAGCTCTCTGTGGTCCCTTTTGTAAGAGTACTAATCCTGTTCATGAGGGCTGCCCTCTATGACCTAGTCACCTCCCACGTGCCCCCTCTCCTAATACTGTCACATTGGGGGATAGGATTTCTTATAAATACGTACATATGTATCTATATCTATATTTTTTTAATTTGAAAGAGAGAGAGAAAGAGGGGGAGGTACAGAGAGAGAGGACGACAGAGGATCCAAAGTAGGCTCTGTGCTGACAGCAGACAGCCTGACATGGACAGGGCTGGAAGTCACAAACCGCAAGATCATGACCTCAGCCGAAGTTGGGTGCTTAACTGACTGAGCCACCCAGGCACCGTGGGGGTTAGGATTTCGGTATATGAACTTGAAGGGACATAAGCATTCAATCCATAGCAACTTCCCTCTGGATCATTGTGAGGCTTGGACTGGTGCCTGGCACAGAGTAAGGGCTCAAATGTTAGCTTTTATTATTTACCAGCAAGAATCAAGTTTCAAAAATGAGTTATGCAAAAGCAGAATGTATAGCACTGCAGCCAAACTGTCAAATATTTTGGGCCACTGCTGCCTTTAAAAGAAACCACATGGTGGAATCTTAAGGAATATTAAGTGCCATGCCCTTGCCAGTCTTTGTATTTGCCAAGAACAGTTATTCAGCTTTGGTTTTACTTAATCTTTAAAACCCACTATAATTCTCCCAAATGCTCATTTTTTTTTTCTCTCTAATTTCTCCAGACATCTTCAGGGTAACTGGCTATATTAACTGATAATTAAATGAGGCAGTAAAGAGGTTAGGCATTTTTGATATGTCCTGGAAGGACTTCTGTAAGGCAGGTTTGGGTGATGTTCTATTTGTGTGTTCAGATTGGTTAAGATTTGATATTTGTGTTATTATATAAACTTTTGGAGAGTAGGGACCATGCCCTAAAGAGCTTCACGTCCCCACAGTTTAGCAGGACACAGTACCCAGTAAAAAGAATGAAAATATAAGTGATCTAAGAGTCTGTGGAATGTAAATCATCAAAGAGATACCATATCTGGTAGCTTGGGTATGAAACACCCAGTAATGTACAAAAGACTTAGCAAGCGATTCAGCTTAACAGTAAGAGTAGTGACTAATTTATGTTTGATTTTGACACTGACATAGGAAGAAATGAACAACCCAAAATGAGATGACCAGCTTTCTCTTTCATGGAACAAATGCATTTAACCCGGCTGAAATCCACAGGCCATCAAAATTTGGAGGACTAATGTCAACATCCTCATGGAAGAATCAGAATGCTGCAATAATGTTACTAGGAAGAAAGCAATGGAGAGGTTGGAAAATACATTATTGTGGGTTTCTGTTATGTGCCAAAGAACTCCTTTAAAACAATGCTGCATGTGGGGGGGTAATAGACAAAATCATCAGAAGTTAGAAAGGTACTTGGCCACATTTATCAGAGGAGACCTACAAGTCTCCTATAACTATCTGCTCCCCCCCCCCACCTTGGTTTCTGGCCTTTAAATTTACAATTCTTTTAGAAATGGCACCTCATGGTAGACTCATTTAAAAACAAACATCTCTTCCAGTACCTTCTCACATGGTTGCTTCTTCAGGCTTCGACTTTATTAGATGTTGCCAAATTGCTTTCCAAAGTGGAAATTTAGATCAAGTACCAATTTACACATTTATGACAGTACACCAGAATTGAAGTTGCTCCATTTTCAACATCTAGTATTGTTAGATTTAAAAATTTTTGCTGGCCTAGAAGTGTGAAATGGTAATGGTTTAAATTTTCATTTACCTGATGACTAATGAGGTTGAGCACATTTTTATAAGTTAATTGGCTAGCCAGTGTTCCTCTTTGGAAAAATGCCTATCTTCTGTCCTTTGGGCTTTATTTTCTTGTTGATCTATTGTGTTTACATGTTGAGGATAATAATCCTATGTTGCTTATGTTTATTTATTTTTGAGAAAGAGACAGAGAGAGAGAGACAGAGACAGAGACAGAGCGTGAGTGGGGGAGGGGCAGAGAGAGAGGGAGACACAGAATCCGAAGCAGGCTCCAGGCTCCGAGCTGTCAGCACAGAGCCTGACATGGGACTTGAACTCATGAGCCATGAGATCATGACCCGAAGTCAGATGCTTAACTGACTGAGCCACCCAGGTGCCCTAATCCTGTGTTGCTTATATTGTTAGGAGTATCTATTCCCAGTCTACCCTTGAGAAATATTTCTAAGTTGCACCTTTTTTTAAAATTACATTTTGTAATCATCAGAAGACTAGTGTTGGCCATGCTTTATCTTTTTACTTATTCATGGTATTTTTTGATGCACATGAGTTCTTTATTTTCTAAATGATTTTTTAAGTTTGTTTGTTTATTAGAGAGAGGAGAGGGACAGAGAGAGGGAGAAAGAGAGAATCCCAAGCAGGCTCTACACTGTCATTGCAGAACCCACTCGAACTCACAAACCGTGAGATTAAGATCTATTTGTCAGTCTGTTTCCCTTATGGCTTGTGTTTATTGGTCTTGTTTTAAAAACGTTTCCCTAGCCTCGTCATACACACACACACACACACACACACACACACACAATCTGCCATGTTTTGAACTTTTGCTTTTTATAATTAATTCTTTCACTTACCTGGCAACTTTTTTTTTTTTTTTGTAGGAGCAAGGAAAGGTCTTTATGGTTTTTTTTTTTATTTTGTTTTTGGTATGCTGTGAGTTGTGAGGGTATTTTGTTCCATTGTGATCACCACTTGTCCCGATACCCTTGATTAAATTGTCCATTCATTCACCAATGGTTTGAAATGCCTTTGTTGTCCTACATTAAGTTATTCTTTTATTCATGGGCCTGTTTCTGAGCTCAGCAGCTTTTTTGGACTTTGAGAAAGTGATATTTGACGGGGCTGTGCCAAAAATGTACTTAAAAAAAGATATACAGATGGCCACAGAATGCCAATGGATTGTATTTTATTCTAGAATATTACAAAAAGGAAAAGATGCTGATCCCAGGCTAGATGAAATTATTTTTTTCTGATGGCCCACTATATAATTTATTTATTTTAAATTTTTTAAAATTCATTTTTATTTTTTGAGAGCAAGCGCAAGCAGGGGAGAGGGACAGAGGGAGAGAGAGGGAGAGAATCTTAAACAGGCTCCACATTTAGCGCAGAACCGGACATGGGGCTTGATCCCACAACCATGAGATCATGACCTGAGCCGAAATTAAGAGTCGGACGCCTAACTGACTGAGCCACCCAGGTGCCCCAATTTATTTTTAAACATTAAATTTAGGGTGGCTAAATTTAATGAGCCTGAGCCTGAGCTGTTCTGTCAGCACAAAGCCTGATTGTGATTCTCTTTTTCCCTCTCTCTTGTCCCCTCTTCCGTGCTTTCTCTCACAATAAATAAACTTTTGAAAAACACATTAAATGTAAACATTTAAATTAACACCTAAGTTGTGTGGGATCAGTTATCATAGGCTATACAACTGCATTATAACAAATTACTGAAGATGCTGTGCATAAAATAATCAAATGTGGTAGTTATATCTAAGTTTATTAAGTTTGTGGACAAAGCAGTTCAGCATGTGAAATCGACCAAAAAAAAAAAGAGCTCTATCTGGGGAACAATTCAAGTGCTAGTAAATGTGTTAAGCCGGGGCCCATGTACCACCTTAAAAAAGAAACATTACTTAGTTTTTTGAAGACCACAAAATTGTGCTTAGCTAAGCAGTGAAATCCATGTGGTTATCTGTCTTTCTTCATACTCTATAACTCATCTATTCCCCAAAGTGATAAGAGGCAGCTCACAGTGTTAAAAACACATTTAAAAGAACAACAACATCAGCTGCCATATTGTATTGCTCCCCTATTCCAACCCCATGCAGAACGATTCCCTTCTAAGTATTTCCAGGATCTGATGTCTTTAATTTCACCTCTAAAAAACAACCTTGTATTAAGTGCAATGTTGTATAATTACTCAAAGCCTAGCCAAACCTAGTCTCCTGGTGATTATAAAATGTAATTAAAATGAAGTGTATCTTAGAAAAGATTTCACAAGGGCATGCCTTGTCAGTCTTGTCATTGTTCTGGGAGTTCTCTGTCGTACTCTAGCCAGTGGGATTTGAATGGAATCATCCAGGATGTTATAGCTACAATTTCTCACTCTTAGATTCTAAACCTTGTAGTGGCAGCACACTGACTTAATTTGCTTACACAGGGAACTGATTCTGACATTCTTTATGCCCAAATAACTCAACACTATAAAGCCTGTGAGGGCAAAAAGATAATCATTTGTTTGTTCAATAACACTAAGGGTACTAACGTGTCAGGCCCTGGTGGGGATACTGAACATATCAAGGTGACTAAGGCCCTCAGAGACATCCTCCAGTCTACCTGGGGAGACTAACTCACAGACATAAAATAGCGGGCTGGGGTCTCCTGATCCTGCATGGTGTGCCCCATGGACATTTGAAACAATGTGGGTAACAATCTAAAATAGCCAAAAAGGGACAGAGGAAGGAGGGAGGGACTGTTTTTCAGTCCTTGAACGGAAACTCTGATGGTTAGGTGGAAGATACAGTGAAGGGATAGCTGTATATTTTCCAGGTTTCTTTTTTTTTTCTTTTTTTATTCATCCTCATTTCAGATAGAAATGTTTAAGGGAAACCAGGGAAGGACTGCCAGGAACATAGCAATTTGGTTTTCCAAGATCATTATATTTAGTACTTTAATGTCTAGCCTTTGAGGTGGGGGTGAGGGTGCTGAATTTAAGAAAAAGTAAACAGTTCTTAATTATACCATACTGTGAGACTTGCTATGCTCACTTCAAACAAAAATAATCCGGCCTTTTCCACATTACAGAAACCTCAGTGATTAAACGGGATCGATTGTCTGAGTGGTTATGATTGGGGGTTATTACAGTTAAATAATGCTAAGCCTTTAAGATGAGCAGTAAACTCCAAATGGAATTCATGGCTAAGAATATCAGTGAGGCAGTCTGTTGTTTAATGCAGTATTTATCACCTCCAAGGGAAGACAAATGATCTTTCCTGTTTGGATAATGTATTAGGTTTTTTTGAAATTCATATATCACCTGATAAATTTTATATAATACCAGCACAATAAAACATTCCTGCAATTGGACATGTTGAACAACATTGCTCCTTCAACAAATGAACTTGCATAAATTACTTTATTTAAGAATGCCTCATAGATCTTTTCCTTTTTGTTTCAGCTGTGCAGTCCCTTGGGTGCAGTGGGTAGCTCATTCCCAACACCTGACATCTAGATTTCTCTTAAAACAAACAAACAAACTCTTGCAGGGGTGCCTGGGGAGGTTGAGCATCCGAGTCTTGATTTCAGCTCAGGTCACCAATTACGGTTCGTGGGATTAAGCCCCGCATCTGTCTCTGTTACAACAGTGCAGAGCCTGCTTGGGATTCTCTCTCCCTCTCTCTGCCCCTCCCCTGTTCACTCTCTCTCTCTCAAAATAAATAAGTAAACTTAAATAAAAAATAAAACATAAAAAAATTCTTGTAGGTTAAATCTATTTGAGTAGGTTGGATGTGAAATGATGTAAAGTGTAAGCTGTGTGATAAGGGCTACAGTTTTGCCCTGAGAACTGGGCAAGAGGACCCCTGCCCTGGGTCCTGGTTTCAAGAGGCCTTTCACTGAGGCTGTCCTAATAGCTGTGCCCCTCACCACTGGGTGAGCTGTCTGCCGTGCCAAGGGGTGTGCCTGTGTCCCCTTCTAGAACACAGTTTGTATCCCCGAGACTTGAAATTTCCTGCCCAAACCACTCAGAGCACACTTCCAGGGCCCATGGGGGTCTCTTTCTCAGTTTTAATCCCATCTTTCTGATGGAAGACTCCTCCTGGGCTCTGGCAGGTGCTGCTGCTGGGGGTATGAGCAGAGAAAAGGTGGTGGGCTGAGGGCCCTGGCCTGCCAACATGTTTTTGCATTGAACTGCACAGAGTTTGAGAATTCTGAATTGGAACCTGGCCTTCCAGGTGTAGAAGCGAGATACTTACACGTTAGGAGAGGATGTATTTAATGGTTTGTAGCCTGATTTACAGCTTTAAATGGTGTATGGATGCATTTGCGCCCCGATCTCAGATCCCACAGTGTAGGAATGAGCCTGAGGAACTGCATAAAACATGTTTAAAAATATGGACAGTGAGTGAGTACTCATAAAAGCTATGTTTGGAAGAATAATGGCAAATATTATATTGTGTCAAACAAGCTCTTTGTAGAGTCAAAAATTTTCACATGCTTTATGAAACTGAAAATAGGGGTGCCTGGATGGCTCTTTTGGGGGAGCATCTGACTTGATTTTGGCTCAGGTCATGATCCCAGGGTGGTGGGATTGAGGCCTGCATGGGTCTCCGCACTGAGCATGGAGACTGCTTAAGATTCTCTCTCTCTCTCTCTCTCTCTCTCTCTCTCTCTCTCTCTCTCTCTCTCCCTCTCTCTCTCCCTCTCTCTCTCTCTCTCTCTCTCTCCCTGCCCCCTCCCTTGCTCTCATGCATACAGGCTCTCTCTCTAAAAGAAACAAACAAATAAATAAGAAACTGAAAATAATCAGTTGATATTTGAAAATCTTAGTTCCCTTCCTCCATTTGTAGAAGATGCCCTATGTAATGGGCATGCATCCTTTTTTCCCCCCACTGAGAGTATTCGATTGGCAGAAAGTTCTAGAGAAAAGGAATAGGTCTTCATTTGATAAAAACCAGGTTCAGTGCACTCAGAGAACACTTGACATTAAGGAATACAATGGTGAGTTATTATGGCAGATGAGACATGAACAAGAAATAATTTCCCTCTTGTCCTTGATGATGTCTAGTAACTTCAGAGAAAAGGTTCATTATCGCTACTCTCTATTCCTTTCTTTTCATCCCAGCTGCAAAGTCACATTCTGAACCCAGCCTGTTCAGGCTAGCTTTTCAGTCATCTCTGAGATTCCAGTTGCATTCATCCTGCAATGTTAAGTGCCTTCTCTGGAAAGTCCCAGGGGTGTAAAGATGTCCGGACCATGAGGAAGCCTCCAAGTGGCTCAAAGACAGGAGAAAACAGACAGGTGTGTGTTCACACTTGGCTATTTTTACAGCCAATAGGAACACAACCAACTAGAATTGGAGGATGACCAGGGTCTGTGGTGAAGAGCAAGAGAAAGAACCAGAGAAGAGGGGACACTGTTGTGGTTCTAATTTGCATTTCCTTAAGGGCTAATGAAGTTGAGCTGCTTTTCTAATGTTTATTGGTCACTTGGAGAACCTCTTTTTTAAGTGTCTCTTCAAAATCTTTGGTTCACTTTTTCTATTGGGTGATCTGTCTTTTCTTACCGCTTTGTACACATTCTGTATGTATTCCAGATATGAAGGACAGGCACCACTTTGACATACCTTCCAAGGAAAGAGAAAACCATTGCACTGCCTTTGGCAGAATTAATCTGTGCATCTTGTGTTGGGGAAGAGTAGGAGGTGGTGTGACTTTAAGATCATGGATGAGGAAGGGAGCCAGCCTGGTGTTCTGTTGGTAAGCAACTGGATGGCTCTGCTGCTTCTTAAAATACTGAAATAATTCTATGCCTCTTGGAAAGGAGCTGCTGCCCTGAGCCCTCAGGGCCTTTCCCTTCTTCTCTTCCTCTCTCCTGTCCTCTCCTCTGTTCCCCTTCCCCCCTCCCTTCCTCCTTCCCTCCTCCAGTCGATCTGCACTGAATACTTCCCATTGGCATAGATAGCCCTGAATAAGAATTAAAAACAAACAAACACCAGGAAGCATCCACAGGTATATTTAGGCGTGTGACAAAACATCTGAACTGTTAAAAGGCACAATAATAATGATGCCTGACATTTCTTCAGGCACCTTTTTAAGAACCTCATCTTATGATAACGCTAGAAGACAAAGATTATTGTTATCCCCTTTTGTCCGATGACAAAACTGAGAACCTGAGAGATTAGGCAATTTTCTCAAGGTCACATAGAAGTAGGTAGCAGCGAATGCTAGGAATCTAGCCCAGGAAGTTCACTCATGGATGCCATGCACTTAACCACTGTCACCACTGTGCTGTGCTGCCTGGGAGCATGGAGATCGGCATCAACCTGAATGGCACTGCTGGCAGTTACAGAAGGACAGGGAAGGGAACCATGGCTGTCAGTGTTCGGTCAGGAAAGCAGAAACCACTCTGCGTATCTTAAAGAGGGTGTATTTGCATTTTTTAATGTTTATTTATTTTAGAGAAAGAGAGAGAGAGAGAGACAGAGACAGAGTGTGAGCAGGGGAGGGGCAGAGAGAGGGAGACACAGAATCCGAAGCAGGCTCCAGGCTCTGAGCTGTCCGCACAGAGCCCGATGTGAGGCTCAAACTCACGAGCTGCGAGATCATGACCTGAGCCGAAGTCAGATGCTCAACCCATTGGGCCACCCAGGTGCCCCATAAAGAGGGTGTGTTTAATGCAGAGAATTGGTTCTAAAGGTATCAGAACCAATTGGCAGAAGGAGCAAAGAGGGGACGATGGCACTCAGAGTTCTGTAACTTCAGAAAGCTGCTATTGCTAGCAAAGGAGGAAATGTGTGGACCCGGAGTCCGCAGAAACACTTGCCCCTGCGGCTGCTGCCTGACTGGGGCTCCGGGAGCCACAGTCCTGCTGATGCTTCTGGAGTCCGTGGGCACCGGTGGCCCTATGCCTCTGCTGCTGTTGCCTCTGCCCCCGCTGTTGCAGGAGCCCGCTGTTGACTGCTGGAGCCACCGGTAGGAGCAGGAACAGCTGGCAAAATCTGGAGCAGACTTTTACCTGCCTCCTGCCCAAGAATGCCTTCCACTGACAGAATCCAGAACTCAGATGGCAAGGGAGCCCGGAAGATGTTGTCTGTGGCCTTGACATTGAACATGCTAGAAGGTCAGAGTGAAGCTGAGAGCCAAAGCGTATCCTACATGCTCAGTATTGCCCAAAGAGACGTGGGTACAGGGAAGGAAAAAAAAGCTTATTTCGTTGAATCTAAGATACAATTGATTGTAAGATGTACTACCATACTATATACCATTAAGAGAGAAAAATGCTGTGTAAATAAGAGGTACACTCTACTTCTAGAGATGTTAAGGCTTGAAAAAAAGTCCCTCTTAAAACTGATGCCTTATGGTAAACGCCTGCCCCATGCTTGCTTGTAGTCTAATGGGGTGGATCCCTATAGAGATCTCATCATCATACAATCCAAGTGATGTGACAGGTCACTCCATGACCTGGATAAGAACAGGGGTTTAGGACGCTTTCCAAAGGAGTCTGAACTAAGTCTTAAAAGACGAATCTGAGTTTCTCAGGAAATGGTTTTCCAGGCAAAAATCTTTTTTCTGAGAGCACAAAGGCTGGATGAAGTTGGGTGTGTCTCGGAACTTGAAGGGGTTTAGAATGACTGGAGGATTGTGAGGGTTCAGTCACGCAGGAGTTCCATGTGACACACTTGGACATTTTCCCACAGGCTGACAGCCGCTGCCGAAGGGCCTTAAAGCACCATCATAAGTTCATTTGAAATTTGACTCAGGATCGCAATTCAGTTGGCTCCCGCTGGTGTGGCTGTAGCTGTTGTTAACTGTTGAAATGCGTCCTTACTTGGCAATGGCTCCAGGCCCTCCTGGCAGCCTCATCCACCCCAGCCCCTCCCCTGGGCCCCTGCAGATCCAGCAGCTAAGAAGTAGTGCCTGTTGGAGCGTTTAGCTAAGCTACCCCATGGTGCTGTTGCCTAGACATCCATTTTGTTTGGCCAAGCAGCCCGTGGGGACCTTCAGTTGACCCTCACCCCTCACGCAAGCACATGCCCTGGATAACAGCCCACAGGATCACAGACACATGTAAGTTCCTGATCGGATTTCCCCAGCAGCCCTTATCGAGGAACGGTCGCCCTCGCCCCTCAGGGTGCCCCTTAGATAAACCTCCTCGAGGCTTACCGCAATTCTGCCCTTTTTAGTTTGAAGTGACCAATTTGGCCTTGGCCTGGGAACCCCAAAGCGCTCCACCCACAGGGCCTAATGAAGGCATGTGCCCAGGTCCTGCCTCTTTCTCTGTGTGCTCTGCCTTGACCTCCCCATGTCCTGCTCTGAGGCATTGCCGAGCACGTCCTCCACGACCTCCATGCTGGGCAAGTAAGAAACTTCTCCATTTCAATTTCTTCTGCAGTCGTTTGTTGAACCATGGCTCACAATCTAGCACCCTGTGTTCTAGTTAACAAATGTTATTTTAACCAAGTCATAACAGGTTGGCTCTTTAATTATTTAAATCTTGTTAAATATTTTGAATGTCATCCCTGGGTTCGCTACATAAGTTTAATGTTTAGTTTTGTTAGTTCTTCAGTTTGCCTTACTGAAAGATTCAATGGTGTTTCTAAGCCGGCGGTCCTCAAAATGTGGTCTTAAGTCCGACGGCATTAGCATCACCTGGAAGCTTGTTGGAACTACATATTTCAGGGGCACCTGGATGGCTCAGTTGGTTAAGTGTCTGACTCTCGATTTCAGCTCAGCTCATGATCTCATGGTTTGTGAGTTCAAGCCCCACATTGGGCTCTGCGCTGACAGTGTGGAGTCTGCTTGGGATTCTCTCTCTCCCTCTCTCTCTCTCTGCCCTTCCCCTCCTCTCAAAATAAATAAACTTAAAAAAAAAAGAAATACACATTTCAGACCATCCAAGAGCTACTGAAACACACTCGAGGGATAGAGCCCACTCATCTGTGTTTAAACCAGGCTTCCAGGAGATTCTTGCTTTCATTAAACATCCGAGTAAGCCATCCTTGAACCGTTGGCTGTAATTAATCAAAGGCATACAAACTTCTGTATCCTAGTAGTCTAACCAAGGGGTCAGGGTGGATCTGATCACTTTGAGGATGTAGCATGGAAACACTACTTGGATGAACAGTTATTACATTTCAGTAGAATGCTATGCAGTAGAATGTTTTGGGAAAGGTCTGAAGGGTTTTGGAGCTGTGCTACTCATGTCTTTAATTTTCTATACTTTGTGAGTCTTTGACATCTTTGGACCTAGTGGACCCGCAGGGAGGGCCTCCCAGATTAGCTAATTCCTAGGGATAGTAAATGACTTGCCTTGTAGCGTGCCTTTGAAATGCAAACCAACCCGGGGCACCTGGGTGGTTTAGGTGAGCTGGTGAGCAGGTGAGCGGCAGGCTCGGTTTTGGCTGAGGTCATGATCTTGCGGTTCATGGTTTCGAGTCCCTCATCGGGCTCCACGCTGGCAGTGAGGAGCCTGCTTGGGATTCTCTCTCTCTCCTCTCTCTGCCCCTCCCCCATTTAAGAAAAAGAGAGAGAGAGAGAGGAAGAAAAAAAAAAAAGAAATGCAAACCAACCAATTCTGCATCCATCCCCTCACCTGCCTCCTTTTCTCAGGCTCCTGCAGTCCAGGACATCATCCACCCAGAACCTAAATCACACCAAGGCCAGGTGCTTGACAACTAGAGACCCCTCCTATAGACCACCACCTGCTGACATTATTCATTATTCAAATTTGACCTTCCTAAGCCTGCCTCAGCTGCTTAACCTGCCTGCCCATTTCTTTTTTTGAAAACCACAATAAAAGGCTTTTGTGCATACTTTCCCCTTGCTCCTTCTGCCACCTGACCAACCCCAGTGCTTCCCCATGTGGCCCTGTGTGACATGGCATGCCCCTTCCTCTCAAAAACTGCGAGTAATAAACTGTTCTTTCAAAGCCTTTCTCTGTGTCTGTCATCTTACTATACCTGTTAAAAACAAATCCTGGGTACATTTCCAAACAAGAGTTCGACAGATTTGAGTTCCCACTGGGCACTGACAATTTGCCCACCATGTGACCTTGGGAATATTACCTATCCTCTGACAGCTTCCCTGTCCTTGAGTGTAAAACAGAGAAGATTCTTATACCATAAGACTGCTGTAAGGACTGGGGATAATACACATGACGTGAATGTGCACTGAAGAAGCTGTATGGCCAAGGGTGTGAGAAAATCAAGAAATAAAAATCCCCCCAGGGGCGCCTGGGTGACTCAGTTTGTTAAGCATCTGAGTTCGGCTCAGGTCATGATCTCGCGGTTCAAGTTTCAGACCCGCATCAGGCTCTGTGCTGACCGCTCACGGCCTGGAGCCTGCTTGTGATTCTGTGTCTTCCTCTCTCTCTGCCTCTCCCCCACTTATGCTCTGTCTCTCAAAAATGAATAAACGTTAAAAAAAAGTGTTATAAAATCAAAAGAGAAAACGAAATGAAATCCCCCTTTAGGCTCAGAAGTGAACAGTACAATACACGGATAGAAAGCCTTTCATATTTATATACCTGTCCTAGTGTTCACTTATGAGCATCAGCAAATCAGGAGATATTTTGTGCATTGCTATTCTTGCTGCCCAACTGAACAAAGGTTTTCCTCATTTAATGATGACTGCTGTTCCTGTTAAGGAAATAAGAGCTGATAATTAGTCTTTTCAACAAGAGAATTACAGGAGGCATAGTTTATCGCTTTTTCTAGGTCTCAAGAGTCATTTTGACATGCTACACCCACCTTCACTAATTACTTGAGGTAGATAAGCAAATTTATCAAGTAACAGGGCAGAGAGAAAAGAGGTTGGAATTTGAAACCTCTCAGGCCTTGAGACAAATACCTGCTGTGTGACCTTGGGCAAATCACTTAATAGCTCCGAACTTCAGTTTCCTCATCTGTAAAAGGAGACAGAACACCTAGCTAAGAAAGATGTTGAAAAAGATCAGAGATAATGTAAGTAATGAGTCTCTTTGGTGGAAGGCCTGGGACTGGAACCCTCCCTAGTCTGAAGGACCTGCCAACAAGTAACAGAGCTCCGCCACAGCCCTCAGCTCTCGAGTTTTCTAGTTTTCGGCATTTAGCTCTTTCTCTTTCTTCCCTCCCTCTCTCCCTCCTCCTTCCAGGGGATGGATGAATACATTTTTCAGGTTTTGAATTTCCTTCTTCCTTACTGAAATTGCAGCTCACATGGGATTTTACTGCCTGAAACAGAAGACCCTGCACAGCCAAGTAACGAGCAGATGCGCTCGTCTAGCATAAAGACTCAGCTTCAGTTGTCCTCCCGGCCACTGAGGCAGGGCACAGGTTGCGGGATTCACTTACTTCTGGATAAATGATCTTACCTGTGAGTCCGGCGGGGAGAGATGTAAATGCCCAGGCAAGTCCCATGTTGGAGCGGGCTTTGGCCTGTCTGGAAGCCTTTCTTTCCCCTCAAGCTGTCCGTTCTTGCGGGTCCCCCTGGAAGTCTCCCCAACAAATCTGGCCTTCAGGAATTTCTACTTCCCTGGACACTTGTTGGCCTTTAGTGTTCTGTGACTAAGTTGCCAAGGGTTTTGCATATTTTTGTGACTGAGTCCAGTTTGCCAGTCTGGAATCTCTGGCATGGCTTCTTTGTCTTCCCTCACAGGGCCTTGTATGGGGCCAGGCACCCGAGAAATGCTCAAGAAATTTCTGCTGATTCCATTGACCGATTCTAGTTAAAGCTCCAGATAGTCCTGGATGTTCTTTTAAAAATATTTTTTTAGATTTATGTATTTATGTATGTATGTATGTATTTATTTTAGAGAGACAACTTGTGTGAGCGGAGGAGAGGGGCAGAGGGAGAGAGAGA
Organism: Felis catus; assembly: GCF_018350175.1. Lineage (NCBI taxonomy): Eukaryota > Metazoa > Chordata > Mammalia > Carnivora > Felidae > Felis > Felis catus. The sequence continues at coordinate 18,289,668 of NC_058386.1, forward strand.
GAATCTTAAGCAGGCTGTATACTCAACACAGGGCTGGAACCCATGACCCTGGGATCATGACCTGAGCTGAAATCAGGGGTCAGACGTTCAACTGACTGAGCCACCCAGGTGCCCCGATCCTGAAGGTTCTTAATTGAAACAATTGAGTGGGTGCACACCAGATTATTAAGCGGACTTCCCTGCAGAGTGACTTTTCAGTTAACTAATTTTCACAGCTCTTGAGAAATTATAAAATTTTTTGACATCCTCCTTTTTTATCCCAGTATGACACTCTACCCCAAAACACACTAAGTAATATGCCATAGTTTTAATACAGTTTTAGACAAAGACACATTGACCAATTTCCCTAACACGACAGCTTGTATTCAGAGAACATCAAATGGAACGGTTTTGAGAAGCCGGCTGAGTGCGAGTGAACATTCTGCTTTCTGTATGTGTGCCACGTAGGTAGTATCTTCTATTGCTCTTTAGTCCATGGTTTCCGTAAAGGGCCAGAGAGTAAATAAGCTTCATGGGTCATATCTGTGTTGCAGAGCGACTCGACTCTGACCTTGTAGCATGAAAGCCATTGTAGACAGTATGTAACTGAATGGGGGTGACTTTATTTCAATAAAACTTTATTTACAAAAATAGGCAATGGGCCCGATTTGGTCCATGTGCCCTAGATTGCAAACCCTTGCTTTTGTCTCTTGTAAGCACTCATTATATTTCTCTGTACTTTGAACTTCTTTATTTTGCCATAATTTTTTTCTGAGCTACAACTTTTTTCTTTTCTCTTTAAGATTTTTTAAAAAGTAATTTCTATACCCAATGCGGGGCTTGAACCCACAACCCTAGATCATGAGTAGCAAGCTCCACTGACTGAACCAGCCAGGCACCCCGTCTGTGCTACAAATGTGTTTTTCAATGTAGTTTGAGTGAAAGATAATTGACCTCTCCCAAAAGGTAGAAAAATTAATGCAGAAAATGGCACAGAATGAAGACTGCACCTTCTAATGGGTGATTCACTGGCACCATTTCTCCTACCAATCCTCACCCACTCTCAAGTCTTCCTTATTCCTTTGGTGAGTAAAATAAAACTTCATTTCTTGCATTACATGAACAAACTGTATTTATTTTCAACACCGCAAAAGTGATTACTTTTATAGGCTTGTTTTCATTGTTGAGTTAATACATTTTCTTTCTGCATTTGCATATCTTAGTTTGGGATGGACTGCATCGTAGTTTTCCTATTACAATTAATGGAAGTATTTTTTGGTTTAATGGCTTTTCACTTTGCAATTGAGAGTTCAGGAATGATTTCATGTGGTTAAGTGATGGATAGGTGTAGATCAGGGTAAGTCCCCATTGCCCTCACCTCTGGGGAAATCACCATTCCAAGGTGGGTGAAGCTACCCCAGCCGGCAACCAGCAGCCACCACTGCATGCTAGTCTGGACCCAGAAGGTGTGAGGAGACTTAGAGAAGAAAGGAAAGCTGGAAGAGGTGGGTCCTGGTGTCACGTTTGTGTGTATGGCCTCTCCCACGTGCACAGGGACCTCTCTCAAGCAGGCAAACAGTGTATGGCAGTGATCCTCTCTCCCCAGCTTTCCCTTTCCTGAGTTTGCTATGCTGCTTGAGGCTGGTCCTTGGGTCTCAGTGTTGTCATTTGCAAACCAGAGATTAAAAAAAAAATACCTTTGCCATCAAGCACGTAAGTTTACCATGAAGTTAAAATGGGATATGAAAGTGCTACACCTAGGTGATGTATCGTTATCATTTGAGCATTTAGAAGGAATTGGGAGCCTGAGAGACCCCCAGACACTAACATCTGAGTTTCCTGAAGCTGCTTTTTAAGAGTGAATGTCTGGAGCTAACTTGCCTGATTTTCCTTGTTCTTATTTCTCCCTTCACTGCTATGGGCCATGGGCTGTAGGTGCTGGGGCTGTAGCATTGAACTTGATGGACATGATTCCTGACTTCATGGAGCTCACAGTCTTAAGAAGTACTATGGAGTCAAGTCCAAAAACTCTTCTGAGAATCCCATCCTAGGAGCCAAAGGCCTGCTAAGATGTGTATGGTGTAACAGCAACAAAATAACATCAACAGCTAATGAGCACATAATATCTACAATATACTGTGATGTCATAATTTGGACAAACGCTTATGCTTTTCTGGCTTTGGAGCAACATGAAATGAGCAGAAAGTAAGGTAGGATGTGCTTTGGAATAAACCTCAGAAGAATCCCATGCTAAGGATCTAAGACCTGACCAACACCAGCCGGATAGGACCATGAACACGTGGCCATGTTATACCGGGCTCACCAGCATCTGCTAGCTCTGGTGTGACACACAAGGCCATGGGCACAAGTTTTGCATGAGAACTGTGCTCTACTGGCTTTCAGACTGAGCCTCCACCCCCACCCCCACTGTGACCTATAGTGAAACAAAAGCAGATAAGTAGTAATTGTGTTGAGAATTAATGATATTTGTATCACTGGATAATAAAATCGGAATCATTTCAATAGCATTGGGATCTCAGTTGCCCTTCCCCATGAAGAAAGCAGATTGTCATAATTTAAATTGTTAGCATAATTAAAGAAATCAAAGACCCAGTCATTAACTCAGTCTTTCCAGAGAGACAAATTGCCTTTGATTTTATCCTGCAGAATCTGCTGAAATGGGCATTTTATGTAAACACAAAACTATGAACCAATGGCTCCCTCCGTGGGACTGGAGGACAAAATACCTGGGGGCACTTTCCATCAAAACATGCAGGGAAGAAAAAATCTTTTACCATCTCTTCTGTGGTTGCTAATAAGCCGAATTCGATCACTTACCCGCGTTCTGTACAATTCCTAGCACCACAGAGAGAAAATGCTTTTTCCTTTTCCTTAAAAAAAATTCCAGTCAAAACCATCAGCCTCCGTAGGTTGTCTTAATTGCTACTTTGCACTGCACTGGACTGTGACTCTGATTTTTGGCACATGCCGTCATACACAAAGTTCCTAAAATAAAATGCTCCAGGATATCCCAGGAACTCTTAGAGGGCTTTAAAAAGGGACTTGCACACAGAAACAATATCTTTGATGGAGACAATTCAGGCGAGCAGAATGATTATTGCAAAAGAATTACGTGATTCATTGAGACCTTAAAGTGGGTCCGGAGAATCCTTGCCACCTAACTTATCATGGTTTGGAAGAGTTTGATGAGAATCCAGTTTTGATAAAGACAATTGTTTTTTCCTCCCCAAGTGACTATACATTTAAATAGCTAAAACATCTGTTCAGCAGCATAGTAAAACATGTACACTCAGAACGCCTGAGAGAAGAGCCTGCCAAACAATCGGTTGAGAGGGACTTTGCTGGGGGGAGAGCCCCAAGATAAAGCAACCACTGTTTGTTTTGTCTGGTCAGGGGGAAAGCCAAGGCAACCAATATTTTGGGTTTCTTTTATTTCATTTGTGAAGAAATATTTGAGAAAGGGTGGCGAGGGAAGATTTTCTGACGGGATTTTTTAAAGCTGTCTTTTAGTAGAAGAGCAAGAGAACCTTGGATGTCAACGTCTCACAGGTTCTTGAAACCAGCCACCAAACCACAAAAAGTGACTTTCTCTTCGCGTGTTCTCTACGTCCCTCCTGATGGAAGCAGAAATGGGGAGCAGCACGGAGCCTGGAAAAACAGCCAACAGAGGTACTCGAATCGCCCTGGTTGTGTTCATTGGTGGCACTCTGGTGCTGGGCACGATCCTCTTTCTAGGTAAGTGGGGCGGTGAGGCCAGGGAACAGGGCGAGTGCAGTTAAGTGTCCTTGTGCTTTATCCTGGCAAACCTTGTCAGGATGCAGGCGGGGGGTGGGGGGCCGCTTGCACGTGTTAGTAGGTGGTGTGGCCTTAGCTTCTATTAAATATGCAAGTGCGAAAGGGGCCTTTTCTTTAGGACGCGGAATGAATAAATACGCCCAAGCACGAGGCATATAGTCCATAATGTGAAATGGGTATAAAGTGGCTTCCGGCGGCTGGAGGATTCGGTCGTACTGGGCAAACATTTTCTTTACGCGTTACATTTTACATTTAGCAGAATGAATGTTTGTGATTTCATAGTCAGATACTTTATTTTGTGAGGAGAGACTTTTACATTGTGATCAAAACTATGCTGGAATTTTTTGCCCCTTTGATTTTTGTTAATGTTTGCCTGAACGAATTATGAAATTTAACTAAAAAAAAAAAATACAAAGCAGTCTTTAAACATGAACCTTGATGATATTCTTCAGTGCCTTTCTAATCCAGTGACTCTGGTGGGATGAAATGTTAACTCTGCCTTTCTAGTAGATTTAAAAATTAATATGAAGGAAAACAGAGGTTTTCCTTCCAGCATTTGAAAGGTACTGGGATTCAATTATTGTAATGACTCTTGGTGAGAATGATGTACCCAGAGAGCATATGTGATGAAAAGCACATTCCTATGAATAAGAATGAAATGTCTTGGAAAGGGGACACAGGTGTTCTAAAATTGTAGGCATTTTGAGCCCTTGATTATTACCCTTTGTGTTTTTGTCATACAGCCCATACTATTTCATTAGCTTGAAAGGTATATAGGAACAAGCCCTATATTTAGGAGAGTTTAGGTGCAGTCTGAAATACAGCAAGCCTGGAAACCTTCTTTGGCTTGTACAGGTTTCAGGAGGCCATGTTTGTTTTGGCAAGGGAAATCAGTGATTAAACTTTAAAAGAGTTAGGGTTGCGTGGTTGAAAACTCTGCTAAAAGCAGCCAACCACCTTTCCATGTTTTCTGTGGCTGAAGATTTAGGAAATTAGATAGGTTTATTGCTTTCAATATACAGCTAACCTCCTACTCCTGCAACTGAATTTGTGGCTCTCAAACACTTTTCTGAGATTTCTCGGCACTTGGGATTTAGATGTGTCCTACCCTGAAGTACAAACAGGAGGAAAAATGATACAGGCATGCCAAGGGACTACATAGGATGTGGGAAGTGAGTGCAAAGTTAGACTATTTGTGTTTTGCGAACACTCCTACACTCAAAAATCCCAATGATGATTGCTTATTGAAAAATATGTGCTCTTTTTAACGATGTTACTATTGCTTGAGCATTTTGAAATTCCACCATTATGATTACATTCTGAGGCTGTTCCATATTAGTTGGAATATTCTCCATGGCAGCAAATCTTTGTTCTTTAAGAGGAGATGATTCTTTGGAAACAGCTCTAAAGGTTTTAGAACATAGTAAAGTTCATGAAGCCAGGCAATGCTATAATGGGTAAGGAGGCCTGCATAAAGCAGAAAAAAAATAACTTTGCAGTGTGCCCAGTAACCTGGCTCTTACTGCAGATTTCTAAGAGCAGTCTGAATGATGTTAGAGAATAAAGGTGTGGCCTCCCGACACCCTCACTACTCAGTGCGGTCCATGGACCAGCAGCATCAGCACCATTTGGGAGCCTGTGCTTCAGCCCAAGACCCACTAATTCAGAATCTGTGTTTTCATAAGATCTCCAGGCGATTCATTTGCAAATTAAAGTTTGAGAAGCATTGCTTTAGCTGGCCACGTCCATTTGGATGTATACATTTGGGGATATTTGCTTTAAGATAAATGCACATTCTTTAGTAGCTTTTGTCAAACATCTCTGCACTGTTTCAGCCTTCCTTCAGCCAGACCCTTTACTGCCTAGTCCCCCCGGCTCTGCCAGCCACCTCCACCCTGCACCTAGTGAAGTCCTCGTCTAAAAATATCTAGGGACCTGAAAGGCAATGCTCTGTGTGACAATATTCTGGTTAAGTCCTCTTGTCCTCAAGGTGCTTGCTGGTTGATATTTTTTCTGTCTGTTCAATTTCAGGCACAGGCCTGCAATTTCTAGCATCCCTCTTTGTATTTTAGGTTCTGGGCTAATCTCTTCCCTAAATCTTAGTCCTTCCACAGTAAGAGCGACTGCCACTGGCCTTGGGGTGGTCTCAGAGAAGCTACAGCAATAGAATTTAAAACGACAGGTATAACCATATGCCAACAATCAGTTTATTTTAAAGTGTCCTTTCTTTTCCTCCTCCCTCACCTCTTCATCCCCACAGTCTCTTTCTCAAATGCAATGGTGGGCAAACTTTTTCTGGAAAGGGTCAGATAATAAATGTTTTCAGCTTTCTGGGCCATACAGTCTCTGTTGCTGCTACTTGACCCTGTCGTGGCAAGAAAGCGACCGCGGACAAATGTGTACACAAATGCGCATGACTGTGTTCTGATATAATTTGATTTCTGAACATTGAAATTTGAATTTCAGATCATTTTATGAAATATTCTTCTTGTGGTTTTTTCCAACCATTAAAACACAAAAATCATTTTTAGCTCACAGGCTGTACAGAAACTGGCAGGAGACTGGACTTGGCCCCATGGGCCATAGTATGCTGAGCCCCCGCTGTATGGTTCTTCTCATGCTGCCGATATGTGGATGACTCCACTGCATTCTGAGGTCATTTCCACTGGTTACAGAAAAATCTAAAATGAGAAACCAAACTGTTCTTAAATTTTTTTTAAAGCACCTAACCAGTAAAAAGTAACACTATCATGTTTTATATTAAAAATGTTTTCCTTGTTGTCCTGATGTCTCTCACCTGCACCCTCACATTATGTGGGTTTGTTGATCCTTATTTATTTGTGGGATCTCAACCCTGCATGGATATAATGCTCTTCCTCGAGGGGTGAGGTCTGTCTGCATCTCAATTAATTTAATTTAAACCTCCCTTTTACTCATATTCAGATAAAGATACCTAGTTCTGCTTCCTTAGAGGGTTTGGGTCAAGAATTCTTTTCCATGAAAGTGGTAACTCTTTAAGTACAGCATTTCATTAGCTTTTTTTAAACAAATAAGATAAGGCTAGTATCAAGGTGGTACTGTTTGTAATCATAACAATGTTGCTTATAATAAGGCTTATTTTCTCATTGTAAAAAATAACACAGGCTCATCAAAGAACATTTGGTAAACATATAGAAGTAGACTGAAGGGAAAACGTCCCCCATGGTTCCCTCACCCAGTCCTAAGAAAATATTCCATACTAATGTTTATGCTGCACATTTATGTTTTTATCTAACTTTTCTTTGCTCTTTAAAGAAATCAAAACACACCATTATGCTAAGATACTTCTTAAAAATAGGCCCGAGATGTTCCATAGGCAGTTTTCTTGTATCTGTATTGTATCACCAGTAAAAAGGCTGTTTGGAGGATGGCAGCAAAGAACAAAGAAAAAGCAGGCTCCTCTTACAGTGTGGGTTAATAAAGAATACAAATCGTCACACTGACAACAGATGTACAGGTCTTCCATTTCTAGCAGAAATATCGGTACCGCTATGCTTTCTGATCCTGCTTCTCAGTGGACAATGCCACAGAAAGCCTTGGCTACCCTTCACCCCCCACCATCCATCTCACCACGGTCACATCTCCAAATGATTCCTTATTTCTGCTCACAGGGTACAGCAGTAATGAACCCCCCTTAACTTCCTTGGCTACCAAGAATATTTTTGAAATCTAAACCCACATCTGCTAATGCCCAGGTGCTGCCTGGAGTTGACAAACAGGGCACCCTTCTGTCTTTCTGCAGACATCCATTTAGATAATATTGCCAGCCAGATGGGTGAAATTAAGCTATTGGTGAAAAGCTAATTCCATCTCGCAGGGTTTTGGTTTTGTTTTGTTCTGGTGGAAGTAGTCGGAAGCTTGGCCCACATGCTGCCCCTGTCCAATAGCTATGCTGAGCTAGATGGCTGAATAATATCCAGTGTACTCCCCCAACCCCTTCACAGATCTATGGATAGTTCACAAAAGATTCAGAACTTGAAATGCTAATTTTCTTCTTCCACTCTGGATTTGCTCCCAATGGTATGGTTGGTAAGTTTCACTTTTTTTACCATCTAAAATGAGAATGTAGTTGTAAACAAAAAGAGTGAAATTCTGAGACTTAAGTCACGGATAATTGGAGATGAAGGAGACTTTAGAGATCAGCTAGCCCAGAGGCCCTCACACCTGAGCCTGCATCACAATCACCTGGGGGGCTTGCAAAAATGCAAATGGCTGGGCCCCACCCCCACAGTTTCTGATTCAGGTCAGAGGTGGGGCTCAGTAATTTGCCTTTCTAAAGAGCTGGGGAGGGGGGGCAGTGGATGCCTGGACACCCCACTCTGAGAAGCACTGGTCTAATTGTACCCCCTCATCTTATATTCCAGAGAACCGAATTTCAGAGCAGCCAAGAGGCTCACCAAGGTTACTTAGCTTGTGACCAGAGTCTGGCCCTGAGATAATGAGCCAAGTGGATTTTTCAATTCTGTGTCAATGCTCAGAAGGATGAACTAACATCACGTGTCTAGCATATGTGCCTGACTGTGGGTTACCTGATGGTGCTCTGCTACCAGCCAGTCATTTCTTTATTTTGGTCTGTTTTTTCAGTGAGTCAAGGTTTCTTAAGTCTCCAAGCCAAACAGGAGTACTGCCTGAAGCCGGAATGCATCGAAGCTGGTAAGTCAGTTCTCCCTCCTGTGTCAAGATATAATTATGGTACCTTGGGGAGAGGAAGAGAAAACAGGTGGTATTTTTAGTATTCTGTTTGCTTGAGGTTTACCATGTACGAAATGCAAGTTTGATGAAATTGAAAGTTTACTTTCGAGTCTCAGTGTGAAGTTGTGGAGCGCAGGTTTCCTGTTTTCGTTTTCTTGGCGGAAAAACAGCTGTGCGGTGTTCCAAGTCATTGTATGGAAATCGGGAAGGGCTTTAGAAGGCCCGATGGCCTTTCTTAAGACCCGAACAGAGAGACCATCGGCATTCCTTGGGCCTCAGCTCGATATATGTCCCTATTTACCATAAGCAGTCTCTCTGAATCATTTGGTCAGTGGGTCTGACCTGTCAGCCTCCGAGCAGGAACCCTCTGTAAATCTGTGCTTCCGCAGTCGCAGTCACGCGGAATCACTTCAGGGCCTGGCGAGTCAAGCTTTTCTTGAGGTGACTGGGCCATGTATCAGTGGGAGCTCCAAAGTGAATATGAGGGTTTCAAGTTGCCTCAGTTTTGCCACAGCTATTATATTCCGTCTGTAGGGAAGAGGGTTAGGGTCTAGATTTGCAGGGCCCGGAGTCCAGCCTCCCACCCTCCCCCCCCCCGTTCTTTAAGTGGCAGGAACACTAATTTATTTTCCAAGGGGAAAGTTATAAGGAGGAATTAAGTACATGGCCCTTCCACTTCCTCTTGTTCTTAAGAGATTAATGAATTAATTTGCCAAATATTTACTGCAAGTCAGGCCCTGAGGTAGCAGTGAAGATGAATGACCAGGTAGGGGAAGAAAGACCATCAATACACACGAGGTGATCACTGTGCAAGAAAAATACCGACTGGTGGTAATGTTATGCAGAAAATCAAAATATTAAAGTAGGACACTGTGATAGCAAGTGACAGGATGGCTAGACTGAAAAGTCTGAGAAAGTAATGCTGAAGTGACCCTGGATGAGAAGGGACGTGCTGTGGGAAGATCGAGGAAAGGGCTTTCCAGGTATGGGGAACAGCTGGGGCAAAGGTCCCGGAGCGGAAGAGCTTACTGGGTGAAGGGGAAGAGGGCAGGTGATGAGGGTCAGTGGGGAACCCAGGTGCCGGTGATTGTGGGGTTGTCCTAAGTGTACTCAAAAGCCTCCGGAAGGTTTTGAGGAAGAGACATGATCTTATTAGCATTTAAAAAGATCTCAGCGGAGTCTCTCTGGGTGGTGAAGAGACCTTGGGGAGCAAGATGGAAGAAAGTCATCAGGCAGGAGCTTATATCAGTAAGCCAGAGGAGAGGTGAGGCTGTCTTGAATTCTGAGATGGAAGGGCACAGTGTACAGGGTTTAGGCGCCAGAGGGCTGTGAAAGGATTTGATGTGCGTTGTGAGAAAAGGCAGAGAATCAAGGTAATGCTTAAATTTTTAGAGGTGGCAGTGATTGAGATGGAGAAGATTCAGGTGAAAGAGCTCGTAGATTCAGCGGCCTTATACAAAGGTAATGGATTAGACAATTATGTTATTTTTTTGTCCTATTCTTGATCGATCGATATGTATCTTTTAACCAGGCATTGTGTTAAGAGACCTACAGGTGCCATGTCATAAAATCTTCATTAGAACCTGGTGATGTCAGTGCTATCACCAGGCCCAACTAGAGATGAGGATATGGAGGCTTCCAGAAGCTAAATAACTTGCCCAAGGTCACCTCCTGAATTAGCAGGCTGGCTTCATGTCTGTTTGCTCTCCATCATTGCTTTGGTGCCCTAAGGCCGTGCCATGAAACTCTTTGGCCTTGGTCCTGTCTTGCTCTTTTTTCACGATACTATAGACCTACTAGTGTGAGGTGACTAGACAATTGTTTCAGCTTCCTGATCTCATCCCAGGAATGGCAAGAACGATTTGGGAATTCCCACGCCCTTTCCTGTTTCCACCTTGAGCAGCTAACCTAGAGTTTCCCAGCGGAGAGAAGATGACCTAGAGTAGAGTGGGGCACCAGGTGGGGCTGTCAGAAATCAGATTTTAGCCTTCATGTCACCTTGTGCTTTTGCTGTGGTACAGTCCTTGCAGATGTGTGAGAATGAAATTTTTGAACTAAAAACTTTTCATTTTGAGTTTAGGCAACTTTTTGTATGGACAGCCACTTACTGCATGTGTTTTATCTCTATTTACACATCGTAATAATGCAAGAGGAAAACTTACAGAATGACATTTGATAATGTCGCCTCCTGCCAGCTAGTGTGTTTTGCCTGGCTGTTCTGTTTTTAATTTTCACGTTGGCGAATGGCTTTCTAATATTGAAAAAATTATTGATTTTTCTGTTTCTGTGACGAAAGCCTCACCAAGGATACATCCTTTTCAGTGTAACATGAGCTTCACTGTGCTTAGGGGCCTGCAAAACAGCTGTTAGGTATACACTGAATAAATGGGGCCCAAGGAAGTTCTCAAATGAGAAAAGGTAGGAAGGTTTGGGGCCGAAGTGCATGGGCAAGGGGGGGGAGGTGCCCTAGTGGGTGCGTGCGTGGGCGGGACCTGTGTGGGGGTGCGTGCGTGCGTGGGTGAGGGAGGGGGCCCGCGCGGGTGCGTGCTTGCACGTGTGTGGGCGATGGAGGAGGGGCTGCCTGCGAACAAGGGCAAGAGAGGGGGCCTGCGTGGGTGTGTGTCTTGGGGGTGGGGGGTGGTGCCACGTGTGTGAGCTCTGCACGATGGAAGACAAAAGTGACTGATCACCTTCTGGACCTTTTCTGAACAGGTGCCACCTCCTTCTGAGATATCTGCTGTCTTTAGTTCTCTTTTCCTCCTCTTCTCCATATCCTCTTCTCCTAGTCCCGCTTTCAAATTAAGAGGTGGAGAAAGATGTCAAGGAAAGAGCATATTAATCATGGATAAGGGCAGACAGGCTGACTTGAGTTTGAAGCATGATGTGGCCACTTAAAAGCCACATGATCTTGGGCTAATTACATAAACATCCTAAGCCTCTTGTTCACCCTCTGTGAAATGGGAATACTGGTTTTTACTTAGAATACTAGTTGTGAGAATAGAAGAAAAACAATGGCGGCAGTTGTAGAAGCAATCCGGGTCCACAATGTGTAATTCTTAACCCCAGACCCAGAGAACATTTTAACTGTCAGTTTGCAAGACTGGACCTGATCTCAGTTCTTGGGATGGCAAAAGTAGATCTTAATTCATGTCAGGCTGTTGTGGGTGTTGTTTATCCCATTTTGGAAAATATGCATGTATTTCTTGTGGAATTATTAATGTGCTTGATTCAGGAGTGCCACTCCAGAATATTGCTGGGGGTAGTAAATTATCTGTGGTTATATGCACTGTATTAGTTTTGGAAAATCTGAAAATCTATGATCTCTGAAACCTATCTTACCTCAATAGTTTCAGATAAATAGGGAATGGTAATAGCAAAAAATTATATGTATGGTTGCCAGCTTTAGCTACATATGTACAATCAGGATGCTCAGTTAAATTTGCATTGCAGATAGATAACAACTGCTATTTTTTTGGTACATGTCCCCTGAGATACTTGGTACGTACCTAAAGTATAAATGCGGTCATTGATCTGAAATTCAAATTTCACTAGGCATTTTGTATTTTATTTGGCAACTGTATTTATTTGGCAGTATGCCTGACACTGCTCTAAACACTTAATGTGTATTTACTCATTTAATTCTGATGAAGATCCTGTGGCAGTCATCCCTTTTTACAGATGAAGAAACTGAGAGGTTAAGTAACCTGCCCAAGGTTACATAGTCTTTTTTTTTTTTTTTAACGTTTATTTATTTTTTGAGAAGGAGGCAGCGAGCACATGTGGATGAGGGGTGGATAGAGAGGGAGAAAGAGTCCCAAGCAGGCTCCACACTGATCACAGAGCACAATGTGGGTCTTGATCCCATAAACTGTGAGATTACAACCTGAGTGGAAATGAAGAGTCAGATGCTTAACCAACTGAGCCACCCAGGCACCCCATGTTACATAGCTCGTGCATGATGTTGCTGGCATTTATTTATTTATTAAAAAATTTTTTTTTAATGTTTAGTTCTGAGACAGAGAGCATGAGTGGGGGAGGGGCAGAGAGAGAGAGGGAGACACAGAATCAGAAGCAGGCTCCAGGCCCTGAGCTGTCAGCACAGAGCCCTACGTGGGGCTTGAACTCATAGACTGTGAGATCATGACCTGAGCCAAAGTCGGTCGCTCAACCAACTGAGCCACCCAGGTGACCCTGATGTTGCTGGCATTTAATCCCAGGTAGTCTGGCTCCAGATGATGCTGTACTGAAAAGGTCTGTTCCTGGCACAGAGGAGATGCTCATTATTAAGGATTTCATTATTACCGCCACCACCTTCTCTCTTAAGCCTTGATTAAACTTGAAAACTCAGGCTGGTATGTGGGGTGTGATGCTTCCACCTCTACATAAACACTAGTAAGAGACCACATAGTCATTTGCCTTATATGCAATAACTAAAGAACACATAGCCTGGCCTTTCACAGCTTTCTTTGATCATCATGTTTCTTTTATTAAAACAAGACTGCTTGGGTTTTCTCCATGGAACTGAGCAGGGGAAAAGGAGTTGTGGTGTCTTGACAACTGTGGTCCCCCTGAAGTCTCAGTTGTCCTGCAGAAAGCACAGCCCTGTGCCCAGCTGTGAATTCTGAATGATGGATTAGGAGGTTGAAACTAGAGTTTTCCTACTCAGTGGGCTGACTTCCAAATTCTGTGTGAGTGATGTATTCCCCCACCTTAGGTCAGGGGCTGAGGTCAGAGTGGATCCTGCAGTTTTGGTAGGTACCTGCACGAATACTGAGAAGATGGGAGAGAATACGTTTGAGGCTGGGGGCAGAGGGAGGTTTGGGAAGGTGGCCAGAAAGCAGTGTGCTTATGTGAATAAAAATGTTTGTGAAGGTTCTTGTGTGTGACTATAAATATTGTGTGGCACTGAAACTTGTATAATCGATGTCACTGGGGTGTCATGTAGCAGATTTATTCTGCGGCTATACAGCCAGAATCATCATGAATACAAACTGAAATAAAGATCTTGTATGTTCTAGCTTATTTGCATATTTATTAATGATAAAGTAGTAGCAGTAAGTAAAAATGTAATTGGAGACCACTGAATTAATTCTGGAAGATGAAAATATTAAACCAGTTTTAAATTTATCAAACTTCTAAACCAGTTTTTTTCTTTGTCTTTTTTGGGGGGGAAGGGGTGAAGTGCTGGGGATTTTGAAGTCCTACAGAAACTAGGACATTAGTATATCATTCACTTAATTGAGGACAAAAAGCTGTTGAAAATTATGGCAAGTCTAGGCCAGAGAAATATCTAGCCTTAGGGGTTTTTTTTGTTTAATTTTTTAAATTATTTTTTATTTGACATCCAAGTTAGCATATAGGGAAGTGATGATTTCAGGAGTAGATTGCTTAATGCCCTTTACCCATTTAGCCCATCCCCCCTGCCATACCCCTCCAGTAACCCTCTGTTTGTTCTCCCTCCCTGTTTTTATATTAGTTTTCCTTCCCTTCCGTTCTGTTCATCTGTTTTGTATCTTTAAGTCCTCATGAGTGAAGTCATGATATTTGTCTTTCTGTGACTAATTTCGCTTAGCATAATACCCTTTAGTTCCATCCACGTAGTTGCAAATGGCAAGATTTCATTCTTTTTGATTTCCGAGTAACACTCCATAGTATATATATACCACATCTTCTTTATCCATTCATCTATTGATGGACATTTGGGCCCTTTCCATACTTTGGCTATTGTTGATAGTGCTGCTATAAACACTGGGGTACAAGTGCCCCTATGTATCAGTACTCCTGTATCCCTTGGGTAAATTCCTAGCAGTGGTATTGCTGGGTGGTAGGGTAGTTCCATTTTTAATTTTTTGAGGAACCTCCGTACTGTTTTCCAGAGTGGCTGCGCCAGTTAGCATTCCCACCAACAATGCAAAAGAGATCCTCTTTCTCTGCATCCTCGCCACCATCTGTTGTTGCCTGAGTTGTTCATGTTAGCCATTCTGACAGGTGGGAGGTGGTATTCTCACTGTGGTTTTGATTTGTATTTCCCTGCTGATGAGTGATGTTGAGCTTTTTCATGTGTCTGTTAGTCATCTGGATGTCTTCTTTGGAGAAGTGTCTATTCATGTCTTTTGCCCATTTCTTCACTGGAGTTTTTGTTTTTTGGGTGTGGAGTTTGCTAAGTTCTTTATAGATTTTGGATACTAACCCTTTATCTGATATGCCATTTGCAAATATCTCTTCCCATTTTGTCAGTGGCCTTTTAGTTTTGCTGATTGTTTCCTTGGCTGTGCAGAAGCTTTTTATCTTGATGAGGTCCCAGTAGTTCATTTTTGTTTTTGTTTCCCTTACCTCTGGAGATGTGTTGAGAAATTGCTGCTCTAGCCTTAGGTTTAAACCTGGAGGACACATGTAGCAAACTGATAATTGGCATATATAAATTTATGCAGATTATTCTTTTTTTGGGCAATTCCTTCTTATTTAGCTGAAAAATCATTGGGTTTTATTAGTTCAAATAAATGTACTCTGCCATTAATTAAAGTATGAAAATTACCCAGAATGTCATCTTTCCAATGTCATTGAAATACTGGCCACTTTGTGTTTTAAATCAGTGCATATCTTTGTGTTAGAGTGGTAGCCAGCAGCTGTGTGACAGAAGAGAGTTGGAGTTCTGTATTAGGAGTTTTGGAACCTTCTCATGTTTTAACGAAAGATTTTTTTAAAGCTCATGGATACATATTTAAGTATGCACATACTTCCTATTTATTGACTATGTTTCACGTGTAATTGTGTGTGGGCTTATGAAAGAGGAAGAAATGGTAAATCAGTCTATTGTGTCTTTCTGTTAACACAAATACTCAGTTCTGTCCTGTTTCCTGGGCAAGAAGGGCCCTGCCCTCATTTACACTGCCCCACTTTGCCTTCCTCTGGCAGTACCTCTCCCTGAATCCAGGGCCAAGTCAGCAGTCATATGCTTTTATAACCCAGAATTCCCTGCTAAACGGCCCTGAGCCTCCCTGCAGGGCCCATGGGGATCTCTTCCAGGAGTTCATTCCTCTGAGAGCTACATTGTATATCCAGGGGCTCAAGAATGCATACCTGGCTTTCCAAGTCTTTATGAAGGTATATTGTAAATATATCTTTTAGAGATTTAGATATGACCTGTGGGCCTCTGTTTCACTTAGCCTTCATTGTGGAACAAACTACCCCCAAACCTTAGCGTCCTGAAACATGAGTGATTTACTATTTCTTATGCTTCCGTGGGTTCATTGGGAGTTTCTCTGTTGCTGTTGCCTAGGCTCGTTCATACAGCTGTATTCAGCTGGAGGGTCATCTGGCCTAGAAGGTTCCTGATGGCTTCAGTCTGCTGATTTGGTTAGTTTCTGTGTGGCCTCACCTCCTTTAGGAGGCTTTGTCATAGGGCTCCATTCAAAGGGAATTAACATGGAAGGTACAAGGCCCTATTAAGGCCTAGCTTTGAAACTCAAAAACAGTCACTCTGCTATATTCTGGTGGTCACAGTAAGTCACAAGGCCAACCTAGATTCCTGACAAGGGAAGTAGATCCTATCACTTGATGGAATGAGTCACAAAATCACGCTGCAAAAAGAGGAGAGGGATGGAAGGAAATGTTGCACACATCTTTGCAGACAGTATACCAAAGGCTCCGTTTGTATTCATGTCCCATGGCCCACAGATGTTAGGGGCAGTGCTGCAAAAACCATAAATACCACCAAGCTTTTACCTACTCAATCTGATTATGGTAATTTCATATCGTGAAGTTGATTTGGGGAGTCATTTGAGAGGAAAAGTAAAAGCCAAGGCTTCGAAGCTGGTTCATGTGAAATTGTTGTTTAATTTGGAAGAGAATAGTACATAGTGTTCAGTGCTTGTCATTAATCCTATGATTTTCTTTTTAAATAGCTGCTGCTATCTTGAGTAAGGTAAATCTCTCTGTGGACCCTTGTGATAATTTCTTCCGGTTCGCTTGTGATGGCTGGATACAGAATAATCCAATTCCTGAAGATATGCCAAGCTATGGGGTTTACCCTTGGCTGAGACATAACGTTGACCTCAAGTTGAAGGGTAAGTTTCTACTGGGGTTTGGTGATGTACTTTTTAGAGAGCAGTACTTGACAAGAAAAACACAGTTTTGGATTTGAAGCATGCCTGCTTACTTTTTAACTAAATTCATTTCCAAGGTTTTTAAAAACAAAATATTGAAAGGAAAATAGTAGGATTTCATCCTCCCACACCTCATACACAAGCCTTGGCACAGGCTTCATTACATTTGCATTTGGTAATAGTAAGTTCTGCTGAAGGGTAAATAGCATTTCATGGAGACTGGGAGCAAAGGAATGGTTAATGAAAGTTATTTTATATCAATATACTTATTTGTCTCTTGTGTTCAGAGCAAACTTCATCACTTGCTCATTTGCGTCCTGGATTTTCATGGCTACAAGATGTACTTAACACCTCATTGTCTTTTGAGAACTCTGGATGACCTTGTGTTGGCCATATTGTTCCTATTAACTTCTGAGTTGGCTCTGGGGGGACTTTCTTTTCTCCCATGGCCTCTGTAGCAGCAACAGGTTCACACACACATACTCACATATGTGTGCATACACATAGCTATGTGTGCATGCATACACACACTTCAAAAATTGGAAAAGTCTTTTACTAGAGATACTTCTCTTCATGTTAGATCTATTTTTTTTATTCTGAGCTATTGGAGAAAGGCACTTTGGGATGGAAGTAGGGAGATTTCAAGGCTAGATAAGGTAATTGTTTTGAGAAGACAAAGATAGGTATGTTTTCTTCCTCTCGATAACTGTGAGTTATGCCATATAAAACCTAGAATTTCTGAGACATTATAAGAATCATCATTTTTCTTTCTACTTGATCTCCATTTCCCCAATATTTTAAGTACATGAAAATGAAATGTATCAATTTATATATACATTTTAACACGTCACTATTGGTACAATAATTAGATACCTGTTGTCAGTAGTAAGGAAAAATGTGCTTAAGTTTCACAACTAAGTATAAATCATATACACTTAAATTTTTAAGGCGGGCTTTATCTTTTCATAAACTAGAATAAAAGAGAATTTTCAAGAATGTCACTTATCCCCTAACCCAACAGGTGAGGTTCCTGTAGTACAGAATGATAAATGACACCTTGAGAAATGAATTTACTTACTTTCCTGTATAATATTAACTTACGTTGGTCCTTCACCTACCATTCTTGCCTATTTCCTGTTTCCTTTCTTTGGCTTTTCCTCCTAGACAGAGAGATGTGTGCACAGGTGTGTGCATAGACACACATACAATCATGCACGCAGAAATGACAGTGAAAGATAAGAAAAAGATAAGATTTGCCATAGATGATCCTTATATGTTAATTAGAGCCAGATTTCTATCTTCAGGGCATGAAGCAGTTACAATAATTTAAAGCGCTTCCTGGGGATGTCTTAATGTAAAAATCAAATTCAGTACTGATATGCTTTTTTAGGAGGATACTGTATATGAGATCCTTGAGCATTCATAGAAATAAGACTAAATTGTTGAGAGCGGCACAAGGGTTTTTTGTTTGCTTGCTTCTTTTAAAAATGAAGAATTTGACTTCTAAGCTCTTCTGGGAAAAGAAAAAGAAACAAAAATTAAAAGCAAAAAGTAAGAAAGTTTCTCATAAATCCACCCCTAGAAATGATGACTAATGAAGTAATTGGGTATACATCTTTCCAGATTCTTTCTTTTCCACTTGTGGGTATATATGCAAAACCTCATGTACACACCCATCTATTTAAAAACTTAGCTAATGGATCCTGAGAAACTTAACAGAAGACCATGGGGGAGGGGAAGGAAAAAAAAAAAAAGGTTAGAGAGGAAGGAAGCCAAAACATAAGAGACTCTTAAAAACTGAGAACAAACTGAGGGTTGATGGGGGGTAGGAGGGAGGGGAGGGTGGGTGATGGGTATTGAGGAGGGCACCTGTTGGGAGGAGCACTGGGTGTTGTATGGAAACCAATTTGACAATAAATTTCATATTTTAAAAAACTTAGCTAATAAGTGAAATAAGCCAGAGAAAGACAGATGTCATATGTTTTCACTCATATATGGAACTTGAGAAACTTAACAAAAGACCATCGGGGAAAGGGGAAGAATGGTTTCAAACAGAGAGGGAGGGAGGCAAACTGTAAAAGACTCTTACATATGAAGAACAAACTGAGGGTTGATGGGGGGTGGTGGTGGCGGGGAAGAGGGGAAAATGGATTTTGGGCATTGAGGAGGCACTTGTTGGATGAGCACTGGGTATTGTATGTAAGCGATGAATCTCGGGAATCTACCCCTGAAACCAAGAGCACATTGTATACACTATATATTAGCCAAGTTGACAATAAGTTATATTTAAAAATAAATAAATAAATAAATAAAAACTTAGCTAATATTATGAATACTACTGTGTCACGTGCTTTAACACTATAGTAAACATACATAACACTATAGTAACAATTCCATTTCGAATACACATGGATATTTGTGTTGAAAGAGTATTCACAGTTTAATTTTTGCATACAGCCAGGTTGCCCTTAGAAAGTTATTTCTAGGTCTTTATATATTTGCTTCCTGCTTTAAATGGTAACTCCTTTCCATCAACTGTTTTATGTTTGTTTGTTTGTTTTTTTGAGGTATGAAGTAGAGGTCAGCAAACTATGGCCTGTGGGCCAAATCCAGTCCACTGCCTATTTTTATAAATAAAATTTCATTAGGAGACAGTATCTCCATTCACTTACGTGTTGTCAAAGGCTGTTTTTGCACTACAGCGGCAGAATTGAATAGTTGGTACAGAGACCATATGACCATGTGACCTGCAGCCCTAAAATATTTACTCTCTGACCGTTATGGAAAAAGTTTGCCAACTCCTGATGCCTGTTGTAAAGCTTTGATATATCCATATGGGACCTCATTAGAATGGGTTTATTAATTAATAGCTTTTTGGTGGCTTCTTTGGAATTTTTTAGGTAGGTAATCATAAACTTAAGAAATAATTATACTTTCTGTCTCTCCCATTCCTTTTACTGTATTGGCTAGAGCCTCCAGAACAGAGTTGAATAATAACAGTGGTAATGGGTATAGTTTTCTTATTCCTCGTTTGGTGGCTAATGCCCTCAGTATTCCCCCCTCCAACCCCCAATTATATTTTTCTTTGTTTTGAATAGGTATTCTTTATTGTGTTCTGTTACTCTTAGTTTGCAAGAAGGCATTGTTCAAGAAAAAGGTGTCTTCACTATTTATGGAGAGAATCAGATGGAGTATCTCTTTAACCTCTCTAGATTTTCTTACACTGACTTAACCTTAGAATCTTGTAATAAATATTACCTATGAATGGTTTATTATTTTTCTTTTAAGACATTGCTGAAGTTGAATAGGCTGCTATTTCGTTTCATACACTCGTGTCTATATTGATGATTCAGATTGGTCTGCGACTTTTGTGTTCTAGGTTTGTCACATTCTCTTATCAAAATCGTGCTGGCCTTTTGAAACGAAATGGGAGGCTTCCCATATATTTCTCTGCTCTGTTAAAGACCCAACCAGATAAATCCCAACTTACTCTGTGACAAGCACTGTAAAGGATGAACTCAAAAATTGATCATTGGGGCTCTTGCTTTAAGTGCCAAGAAGGAGTGCAAATAGTCAATTAGGGTCTCTTTAAAAATTAGTATCATCTTGTACCAGATGTATGTGTTTTATATATAAAATACATCTTCTTTACACTTTTTAATTTTGAAGTAATTCAAACTAAGATAAAAGTTGAAAGCATGG